>NC_091270.1:52380000-53005000 GCF_042477335.2 Ovis canadensis
GATCAATATAAAACTAATGTAAAATGTAAAACTGAGTGTGATTTAGTAGAAAGACTCATTTTAAAACTTGTAAATTTAAGCAATTTCGGCATCTAATATTTTAGAAAAACAACAATATTGTACGGAACTTCCACACTGACACAGAAGGACCCCGGGAAAGGGATCACCAGGCACAGCACAGGCTGGAAAAGTGAGAGCCAAGCTGCACAAGTGCACACACACTCCTGACATGAACCCCAGGCTTGGGCAGGGGGCAGGGTCCTTGGGGAGGCGGGAGACCTCGGTCCTGGTGGCACACGTGGACTGTGGAGCCCGCAGAGTCCCTCCTCTCCAAGCGGTGGGACCTTGGGCAGGTTTCTGAATCGCTCTCGGGCCTCAGTCTCCCCATCTATGAGACTACTGGTGCCTAGTTTACAGGAGGGTAGATTCATCATTTCATTCAACAAATACTTATTAAGACCTACTACTTCTAGACTCTTCCTAGACTCTGGAAGTAGAGTAGTGAATGAGCCAGACAAGGTCCCTGGTCTCAGAGAATGTGTTTTTTTTTTTTTTTTAACTTTTTATTTCTTAGTCGGGCTTCCCTGGTAGCTCAGTTGGTAAAGAATCTGCTTGCAGTGCAGGAGACCTGGGTTCGATCCCTGGGTCAGGAAGATTCCTTGGAGAAGGAAATGGCAACCCCCTCCAGTATGCTTGCCTGGAGAATCCCATGGACAGAGGAGCCTGGTGGGCTACAGTCCAGGGGGTCACAAAGAGTTGGACACGACTGAGCAACTAAACTACCACCACAATCGATTAACAGCGTTGTGATGGTTTCGGGTGGACAGCGAAGGGATTCAGCCATACATATACATGGCAGAGAATGTACGTTTTTAACACAGGTAGAGAGAGACAGATAAAGCACCAGAAATAGGATGATTCCAGATAATGAAGAAGATTACACAGAATAACGTGCTGGTGGGTGGACAGACGGCTGGTGGGGAGCTGAGTGGGGACTTCAGAGCAGTCTTTTCTGGGGAGGTGACATTTGTGCTGAGACAGGCATGGAGGACCCAGGGAGCTCCAGGGGGCAGTGACACGGACATGCACCAAGGCCCTGAGTGGGGCGGCGGCCTGGGGAACGATCACAGGGCAGCACATAAGGGGGAGGCTCAGGCTTGGCAGTCACGCCTGGCACCCAGCTTGGGGTCAGTGACCCAGGGCATTGTCAGTCCTGGCAGGACACAGCCCACTAGAAGTCCAGACAGTGACATTCTGGTAGGGAGCGGGTCCGACAGCAGTGGCTTCGCCCGCTCTGAGACCTGTGATGGTATCCCAAATGCCGTCTGCAGCAGCAACAAGAACTAATAGCGAGCTTTGTCTACACCAGACGAGGAGAGCTAGGGTGGCCCCCAGTACTCAACCCATGGGGGAGACAGCACCCAAAGATTGACTATGTGCCCAGCCTGGGGCCAAATCCCCAGGCAGCACTCGGAGGGCACGTCTTCGCATTTTCAACCTCGCCTCGGACAGAAGAGTCATCCCCTGCATGCACGCGGACACACACCTGCCCCGTGGTCCAGGGCGAAGGCGGAAGTGGGAGGAGCCAGGGGGTGACCAGCCGGCCTTCTTGCCAGACATCATCCAGGAACCTAACCTCGAGCCAGGGTCGGGGGACTTGTTTATGAAAAGATGCTCTTCTGAATATCCCAGCTGCCACGGCCAAGATCAGATCACATCCCAGGGTTAACAGGGTAGAAATATACAAGCGCCGGGCTGTGATCTCATGGCCAAAGCTGGCTGCGTGCTTTGCGTGGCCCTGTGCAAAATGAAAATGCAATGTTAAAAAATGAGGAATCTTTAAAAAAAAAAAAAAAAAGCAACTCCCAATTGAGAACCTGATGTATAGCAGCGGGAGCTCAGCTAGGTGCTCTGTGATGACCTAGGTCAACGGGATGGTGGGGCAGGGGAGTAGGAAGGAGGTCCAAGAGGGAGGGGATATATGTGTACACACAGCTGATTCACGGTGCTGTATAGCAGAAACTAACACAGTATTGTAAAGCAACTATACTCCAATAAAAGGAAAAAACGAGGAATAATTCAAAAGGACCACAAAAGCATGTAGGCAAGCACAGGAGCTTTGCAAGAGCAGGGCCCCCCAGCAACTTCAGGGGTTTCCAGCCTCACCCACAGCTCAAAAAAAGGCACAAAGTTTTCAAACTCCAGCAACAGTGAGACCGAGGCCTCCTAGAGCTCAGACCCGTGTGACACCCCCCCACACACCCCCACCCGATAGCATCCTCTGGGCCACTGGCCTCCAAGTTTGTTGTGAGCAATCAGATCAGATAATGAAGGTGGAAGGGCCAGGGTGGCAGGCGCTACCCAAACAGGACGGATTACCATTATTCAGCCAGACCGGCGAGTGCCGGGATTTCTGAAGAACATTGACATCCCCCGGCAATTAAGTCAAATTAACATAATTCCAACAAAACATCTAATTTTAGCTATGTGTAACAATCCCCCCTCAGCAGCACAGACACTGTGCCTCACATCAGAGCAGCGCAGCGCCAGAGACGCAGGAAGGAGACCAAGGCTCAGTGACACAGGCCTCCCCCAACAGGCAGGCAGCAGATTGCTTCTATTTTCACAACCGAAAGACGCGCTCCTGGATGGCTGATCTCACCCTCGCGGCCAGCCGTCCTGCTGGCCTGGCTCCTCCGAGCTTCCCCAGCGACTGAGGGGGCCTCAACACCCAGAGCAGCCCCCCTGGGAAAAAGACGTAGCAGCGCCCTTGCCGGAGGTGAGATCCTGAGACTCTCCCATGGACAAGTCCTCTGGCCTCAGTTTTCCGGTCTGTGAAATGGGAGCAATAATGCTCATCACGTCTCCATGTGTCAAAAAGATCCTTTAAAAAGTCAACCATTGGGACTTCCCTGGTGGGTCCTGTGGTTAAGAATCTGCCTTGCAGCACAAGGGACCTGGGTTCGATCCCTGGTCAGGGAACTAAGATCCCACCTGCCGCAGAGCAACTAAGCCTGCATACCACAAGTACTGAAGCAGCGGCTCTCTGGAGCCCTCATGCCACAACTAAAGTGTCCGTGAGCCACAGCAAAAGATCCCACATGCTACAGCAAATATCCCGAGTGTGCGACTAACACCCAATGCAGCCAAAAAAAAAAAAACACAAAACTTCTTTTAAAAAAGAAGTCAGTGATTATTCTGTTTCTGCGCACATGCTGAATGTAAATCATCAGATTCATTCATCCAACCAGTAGGTTCTAGGGACACAGAAATGACCACGGCACAGCCTCTCTGCAGGGTCTAACAAGGAGAGCAGCAGTCAGGCCAAGCCGAGGCAAGCTGCACCCAAGGATCGGAGCCAGCCTGCTGGCAGTTCTTGTACAGTCCAGAAGCTGAGAATGGCTTTCACATTTTTAAATAGTAGGGGGGAAAATAAAAGAATAACATTTTGTAACACGTGAAAAGGTGCTGAAATCCAACTTTCAGTGTCCATAAATAAAGTTTTGTTGGAACCCAGCCATGCTCATTCATCTGCACACTGTCTATGGCTGCCTCTTTGCCAGGCTGGCAGAGCTGAATGCCTCCAAACGAGGCTGAAAAATATTTCCTATCTGGCCTTTTAAAAGTCTGCCCAACTCTGGACTTGCTTCTAGTGGGGTGACCTATTAGAAACTGTCCTGGTTTGTCTGGGACACAGGGCTTCCAATCCTAAAACCGGTTCAGTCCCAGGCAGACTGGGACAGCTGGTAATTTCTGGCATTTCAATCATCTCTTCTGCCCCCTTTCCCTTAGTCAAGTGTGAGCCCCTAAAGAGCAGAAGCACATTTGCTCTGTGTAGGCCCCCACCCTAGACAAGAGAACTGAATAAAGAAAATAAAGGAAACAAACTACAAAATTCTAAGTATGCTGTGTCCACAAAAGCAGGAAACAAAGGAACAGTCTAAAATAAATACATGCTAACATACAGGAACAGTGTATTAGAGAACAGAGCTATGGATGATTTTAAAAAATGTTTCTCTGTTTAGTGAAATTCTTATAATGTTATTAGATCAGTTCTTTAAAAAATTAAAAATAAAAGCATGCCAACCTCTGGTTAAAACAAAACAATGATTGCTGGAATGGTGAGACTAGTAGGATGGATGGAACACAAAAGAGGGGCAATTATTTCTGCTTGGTAGTCAAGGACGTCTTCTCGGAAGAGGTGATAGTTTTTCTGGACTTTAAGGATGAATAGGAGTTTGTTGGGTAGCCAAGGGGAGAGGGGTTTCAAACTTTGAGTGCAGCATGGGGTACGGCAACATGTAGGCAAGGACCCTGCACAAATGATGAAGAGGGGGAAGGGAAGAAGATAAGTGGGAAGAAGAGCTTAGGCCAAGGATGGAGAACACAGTGTGCCTGCAAGAAGCTTTTCTTATCCCGTTTCCCCAAGAAAGAGCACAATGAAACAGAGGGCAACTAAGACAGACAGGGCTTCGCAGGTAAGGAAACTGCCTTCCCAGTGGGAAGTTAAGGCCTTCCCGGTGGTAAGGAAACTGCCTGCAGTGTAGGAGACGCAGGTTCGATCTTTAAGTTGGTAAAATCCCCTGGAAAAGTAAATGATAACCTGCTCCAGTATTCTTGCCTGGAAAATTCCATGGACAGAGGAGCCTGGCCGGCTGTAGTCCATGGGGTGGCAAAGAGTTGGACATGACTTAGCGACTGGACACAGCACAGCACAAGATAGATTACAGACAGACAGACAGACAGACAGACTTGGTAACTCAAGGGGCAACCAGGCCTTACCTCCCAGTAGTACCCAGAAGGCCCGGGTTTCAGAGCTTGCTCATGCATGTGCCTGGGAGAAGTGACCCCCCCCCTCCCCCCGCCTGCCCTGGTCTCAGTTCCTGCATATAGAATGAGGAGGTTGTCCTTCACAAACGAGCCCCCGAAGCTGCGGATGCATGGAATAAACCCAGCGTCCACAGCAGGCCGTGGCTGGCCATGCACAGGTCCCGAGCCGGGCCCGAGCTGCACGTGGGACCAGAGAGCAAGAGTTAGGACAGCGGCTGAGGGCTCGTGGGAACAATCCATCCAGAGCACCTTTCCGTCCACCCGGCCTGGGGAGGGCTCAGGCTTCTCCACCTAAACTCAGCCCCCTGGCAGCCTCCTCTGTGCCAGGGTGCCCGGGGGGGCCCCTCCGCCCACGGTGCAGGGGAAACACCCCATCTCTGCAGGTGCTCCCACTTGCTGCCTGGACGTGGCAGGGCCCTTTCCACAAAGAACCAAAGGACCAGAGCCCCTCAGCCCTTCGCCGAGTTCCTCCTACCAGGTCATGCTCAAAGAACCCCAGCTCATAAGGGCAGGGATTTCTCGCCACTTTTACACATGAGAGCTGAGCCTGGGGGCCTGGCTCTAGCATGAGCTGGGCCACTAGGAACGGCTGTGTGATCTGATGAGCCACTTCCTGTCTCTGGACCACGGTCTCCCCACAAAGGGGCAGGGCTGTGAGATCCCCAAGGTCCCTTCCAAGATGCTGTGTTAGCTGGCTTACTCCAATCCCTCTGTGCTATGGGTGAGAGGCTCAGAGAGGCGAAGCGATGGTCCCAAGGTCACCCAGCCACGTCTCAGCATCCTCAGTGCTGCACGCTCCCACGACCAGGCGCTGGTCGGGCACTGCCTCGGACGTCTCTCTGTATCCATCTCCAGGTCTGTGTGTGTCTTGAGTCTTCACGAGGGAGGGCTCATGCCTTCTCTGCCACGTGGTTTGGAGGCCCGCATAGAACGGGATGCATTTTACCTTGCAGAGTCATGGAACTGACCTGTGTGGCGTTCTTGTCCACCTCCAAGCTCGGTGCTAAGGGCTTTTAAAATGTCCTCCATTTCCAGCCCCTCATGGTTCTGCCCTTAGGAATGCATTTCATTCTGTCTGAGCCTCATCACAGCCCTAGAGGTGGTAAGGTGCAGGCTTTCCCGTTCGGCAGTTGGTGTGAACCCCAGCCCTGGCTCTGATCAGCTGTGTGACCTGGGACAGTTACTTAACCTTCCTGAGCCCTCCAAGGTCCTGTATAATGGCCCATTCAGCCAGCCTCCTGGGCGGAGTGGGCTCAGGTGAGTCATATCCCCCGCTGTCCCTTCTGTTCCTCAGAGGAGAGAATACGGGCCACTGATGGCCGGGCCTCGCTGCGTCCCTGCGGGCGGCGGGGTAGGCGGCTGGTGGATGCGGAAAACCAAATGCAACACGGATTTCGGTGCACCACACGCTACATCTGCTTCTGCCCGCTTGTTACAAAACTCCAGGACTTCAGAGAGAGACAGTCTGAAGACACACAGCACAGGCATGTCCAGACAGTGTGAATCACACTGAGTCTTCCCAGGCCCACTGTCCTCCCGAGAGAAACGCCTGTTACCTGCCTCTCTGCACGGCCGCCAAGAGTACAGCAAAGTAACTCACTGGCCCTGCTGGCCACCCGCCCAGCTCCACGTGACAGTGGCTACTGTCCGTGGGGCTCTCTGAGGCCGGAGACCCAGGCACTCACCTCCTGGATGATGCAAGCACTGGAGAAGGTTCTAGTCCAACAGCCCTGGCCATCCCCCTCCTGGAACGCTGCTCCTTCCTCTCTCAGCCCCTGGAGAAAAGGGGATGGGTTTGCAGGGCCTGGGACGTTGCATTCCCCAGACAAGGCAAGGACTACGGGGGACAGAGGCTGAAAACAAGTAAACAAGCTTCGCCTGGGGCTGAACTGGGGGAGACCAACCTCTCCCTCATAGCTCAGCCAGTAATGAATCCGCCTGCAATGCAGGAGACTCAGGTTCAATTCCTGGGTCCGGAAGATCCCCTGGAGGAGGGAATGACAACCCACTCCAGTATCCTTGCCTGGAGAATCCCATGGACAAAGAAGCCTGCTGGGCTACAGTCCTTGAGGCCACAAAAGTGGGACACAACTTAGTGACTAAACCACCACCAGCACCATCAACTTCTGAAAATCTTGGCTCCTTGGGAGCTCAGTAGGTGACAAAGCAGGGATTTTCCAAAATTACGTAATTCGGCTCTAAAAGCCGAGTCTCTGAAGAGCCAGGATGGGCTGACAAACCGCAGGACGCATCTATCCCGCGATGCATCCCCTGTTCTTTGGGCCGGGGATCGGCCGCGTCTGCTCTCCAGGAAACGGCAGGCAGTGGGGACCCCTGGAGCCCCTTCCCCCATCAGAGTCAGGGCCTCCTGGGCTCCTTCGAGCTCAGGGAGGAGGCTGGCTTTGCTCATGACCTTGAAAGCAGGTGACAGCCTCCCTCGCCGAGCACTGAAAACAGAAGGTGCCCGCTCTCTCATTCTTTATTCACCTGGCAGGCACCCTCTGCCCTTCCAGAGGCTGCACTCGTGATAAACGTAGGAGGCAGCACCAAACTGGCCACAGCAGGGAGTCTGAGGAGTCACAGGGGATGCCTGACGAACCCTGCGCCCAGGGCACCGGACTGCTGACCTTGAGCACGGCCGCCTTCCAGCAGCCCGCGTGACCCCGGCCCTCGCCAGCATGCCCTCCTCTCCCTGGTCTGCCCATGATAGCGCCAGCCTTGAGTCGGTGACCTGTCAGAGGGGATGAGTGTCCACACACTGAGCCAGCACCTCGAGCTACGCAGTCTTCCACGCTGTTGCCAACATCCCTGTGCCCGGTGGTCTGGGGTCCATCAAAGCTGGACCTCAACACCCGAGGGCCTCCTGCATCCAAGTGTCTGCCCGGCACACCTTCGGCCATGGCGGGCCAGCTGCCCTGAGGCCTTGGAAATTCACATGTTCATGGAACTACCCTTACTCCCCCAGAAGGGCCTTAATTGTGTGCATGCGTGCTCATTCGTGTCCGACTCTTTGTGACCCCAAGGACTGTAGCCTACCAGGCGCCTCTGTCTATGGAATTTTCCAGGCAAGAATACTGGGGTGGGTTGCCATGTCCTTCTCCAGAGGATCTTCCTGACCCAGGGATCAAACCTGGGTCTCCTGCATTGTAGGCATATTCTTTACCATCTAGCCACCAGGGAAGCCCAGAAGAGTCTCAGAAGCCCTCTAAACCAGTTCCCTTGCTTAAGAGGTGGAGAGAAGAGAAGCGAAAGGCAAAGGAGAAAAGGGAAGATATACCCATTTGAATGCAGAGTTTCAAAGAATAGCAAGGAGAGATAAGAAAGTCTTCCTCAACAATCAATGCAAAGAAATAAAGGAAAACAATAGAATGGGAAAGACTAGAGATCTCTTCAAGAAAATTAGAGATACCAATGGAATATTTCATGCAAAGATGGGCACAATAAAGGACAGAAATGGTGTGGACCTAACAGAAGCAGAAGATGTTAAGAAGAGGTGGCAAGAATACACAGTAGAACTATACAAAAAAGATCTTCATGACCCAGATAACCATGATGGTGTGATCACTCACTTAGAACCAGACATCCTGGAATGCAAAGTCAAGTGGGCCTTAGGAAGCATCACTACGAACAAAGCTAGTGGAGGTGATGGAATGCCAGTAGAGCTATTTCAAATCCCGAAAGATGATGCTGTGAAAGTGCTGCACTCAATATGCCAGCAAATTTGGAAAACTCAGCAGTGGCCACAGGACTGGAAAAGGTCACTTTTCATTCCAACCCCAAAGAAAGGCAATGCCAAAGAATGCTCAAACTACCATACAACTGCACTCATCTCACAAGCTAGTAAAGTAGTACTCAAAATTCTCCAAGCCAGACTTCAACAGTACGTGAACTGTGAAACTTCCAGATGTTCAAGCTGGATTTAGAAAAGATAGAGGAACCAGAGATCAAATTGCTAACATCCATTGGATCATTGAAAAAGCAAGAGAGTTCCAGAAAAACATCTATTTCTGCTTTATTGACTATGCCAAAGCCTTTGACTGTGTGGATCACAACAAACTGTGAAAAATTTTGAAAGAGATGGGAATACCAGACCACCTGACCTGCCTCCTGAGAAATCTGTATGCAGGTCAAGAAGCAACAGTTAGAACTGGACATGGAACAACAGACTGGTTCCAAATAGGGAAAGGAGTACGTCAAGGCTGTATATTGTCACCCTACTTATTTATCTTATATGCAGAGCACATCATGAGAAATGCTGGGCTGGATGAAGCACAAGCTGGAATCAAGACTGCTGGGAGAAGTATCAATAATGTCAGATATGCAGATGACACCACCCTTATGGCAGAAAGCGAGGAAGAACTAAAGAGCCTCTTAATGAAAACGAGAGTGGAAAAGTTTGCTTAAAACTCAACATTCAGAAAACTAAGATCATGGCATCTGGTTCCATCACTTCATGGCAAATAGATGGGGAAACAATGGAAACAGTGATAGACTTTATTTTTATTTTGGGGGGCTCCAAAATCACTGCAGATGGTGACTGCTGCCATGAAATTAAAAGATGCTTGCTCCTTGGAAGAAAAGTTATGACCAACCTAGACAGCATATTGAAAAGCAGAGACGTTACTTTGCCAACAAAGGTCCATCTAGTCAAGGCTATGGTTTTTCCAGACGTCAGGTATGGATGTGAGAGTTGGACTATAAAGAAAGCTGAACACCAAAGGACTGATGCTTTTGAACTGTGGTGTTGGAGAAGACTCTTGAGAGTCCCTTGGAATGCAAAGAGATCCAACCAGTCCATCCTAAAGGAAATCAGTCCTGAATATTCATTGGAAGGACTGATGCTGAAGCTGAAACTCCAATCCTTTGGCTATCTGATGCGAAGAACTGACTCACTGGAAAAGACCCTGATGCTGGGAAAGATTGAAGGCGGGAAGAGAAGGGAATGACAGAGGATGAGATGGTTGGATGGCATCACCGACTCAATGGACATCGGTTTGAGTAAGCTCTGGGAGTTGGCGATGGACAGGGAGGCCTGGTGTGCTGCAGTCCATGGGGTCACAAAGAGTCAGACATGACTGAGAGACTGAACTGAACTGAGAGGTGGAGAACTGAGGCTGGAGAAGTGTCCAGAGCTGCTCCAGAGAGAAAAGAACTAGAACCCAGGCTCAGCTCTCCTGATCCCACAGTCTGCTCTTTTCGTCCACAACCCGCACAGCTAATGCTCGCACATCATCTGGGGGTGATGAGTGAGGAGGGGAGGCCCCTACTATCCAGATCACACATAGTCATCACCCACTGAGAAACGCAAGGTAACGGGTCCATACCTTGTGTGGTCCTAGGACTTGGCGGCAAGTGCCATTCGCTGTGACAGACGGCAGAGTGGAAAGTTGTCCTGGACGTCCCCCTCCCTGACCTCCCTTCAGGCCAGGCACCTCTTCTCTGGTATCTCTGGCCCACACTTGGGAGAGCTTCTTGGAGGGGGTGACGGTGGGTACAGAAGGTGCAGGGGGCAGGGTGGCACCATAAACCCAGGCAGCACTGTGTGGGGCATGGGGTAAGACCCCAGGGGTAGGCAGGGTGTCAACAGCCTCGGAAGTTATGAGGAAAAGCCTGGCTTTAGTCTAAAGGTGACAAGAGGAAACCGGAAGGGCTCATGACAAGAAAGGGCATAGGCCAGACTAGAAGGGCAGACTTAGAGGTTCCGGAAGGCGCAGTGGAGGCACAAACTGGGTGGAGGAAGCTGAGTTCACGGGAGAGACCCTCACATGCTTCTCCGGAAGAATCTAATGATGTTATTGCGTTCACCTTGGTACAGAGTCATTTCATCTTGGTTCAGAGTCATGAAGGATACTCTTTCCATCTGCCTCTTCCAAGTCCTGTTGTGCATGAGGCAACATTGACAAGTGGGTTAAAGTGCTAAGACTCAACCCTTTGTAGCCCAGATGTCCTTCAAAGGCAGATATGCTCAAGAATCAGGTCCTCAGGCCGCAACACACATGCACAAGCCAGAAGATAATGTGAAAAGAAAGGCCAACCGTTGAACTATGGTCTGCTCCACCGATAGCAGAGTGCGAGGTCCGGCTTCAGCACTGTGTTTCCCAGGACACGGCTCCACGTCCACAGGGGCACAGGGTTCCATGCACACCGCATGAGCTGGGATCGGCTTCTCGTTTCCCAGGGGGCAGAGACTAAACCACCTCTTTCCAAGGGCAGTGAATGCATCTGCCAAACCTCCACACCACAGGAGAAAGTAACATCTCCATAGATTCAACACAACTCTACCAACATTTCAGACTTGGACATCTTTCTGACTTGGGCTGTTTCCGATTCTTCGCTTTCACTGGCATTTGAGATCAGGCTCACATTTCTTCATTTTTCTTAATTCATTTAAGAAATTGGCAGTGATGCTGGATGAGCATACTAACCTTGAGAGGAATCCTTGATGGTCATCTCTGGAAAGGAACCCTGAGCCTATAAGGGTCATGCCTTGGATCTCATTGGTTGCTCCCCATGGAGGGTAGGCGGATGGGTGCAAGCAGGAACTAAGGCATCAGACTGGCAGGTATTGAGTGCTTACTGTATGTCAGGTGCCTGGGGGCTTCCCTAGTGGCTCAGACGGTAAAGAATTTGCCTGCAATGTGGGAGACCTGGGTACGATCCCTGGGTCAAGAAGATCCCCTGCAGAAGCAGAATGGCAACCCACTCTGGTATTCTTGCCTAGAGAATTCCACAAACAGAGGAGCCTGGCTGGTTACAGTCCATGGGGTTGCAAAGAGTCAGACACAACTGATCAACTAACACTTTCACATACATTAACTCATTCAATCCTTCCAATAACCCTGAGTGGTTGTCCAGTAGATATTTCCTCTGCCCTACAAATGACAAAACCGAGACTCAGAGGAAAACTGAGAACCTTGCCCAGAATCGCCCAGTTAGCAAACATCTGGGACACAGTCCCTGGGCCACCTGACTCCATCCAAGGCCACTGTTTGCGTCTCTACAGCTCGGACATCTTGACCCAAGACACCCTCCTGGCATACAGAGTGGTCCATACAATCTCCTGGCCTCCTTACTGGGCACCATGGCCTAACTTCATCTAGCACCCGCGAGGCGATGTTGTAACTGAATTCTGACAGCGGAGCCGGTGTCCATGCTTGAGGCCGAAACCTCAGCCAATGGGAGATCCAAAGGCAGAGAGCACGCACATATCCTGAGTCCTAGAAGAAGGTCGGAGGACAGCTGAGTGTAGCTTGCAGGAGAGATGAGACAGGAAAGGCAGCTCTGGGCTAGACTGGGGACCTTGGACGCTGGAGTGAACTTCTAGGACTTTATTTTAAGGGCAATTAGGAAGCCAGCGAAGGATTTAAAGGCAGGAGTGTCGACATCTGATTTGCATTTTTGGAAGATCACTCTGGCTGTGGAATTGAGCATTCCACCCAACACACACACACACACACATACATTTTCAGGCTGGTTTACAATGGACAGCTCCCCATGCCAAGACCCAGCTGCCTGGACTCTCAGGACCACACTCCAGCTCCACTTGGCGCCAGAACATTCTGTCACCTACTGGGCTCCAGTCCACATCACCTTGGAATTCTTTACTGGCATGTGAGGTCATCCATCCATGCCAGCTTCCGTCTCTAGGAGACACACAAGCGGAGGATGCCTGGGACCCTCCTTGACAAGCATGGCATTCTCTGTCTTTTAATTACATTACATTTTAAAATGCTATTACGGCTGAAGCCTATCCCTACTTTTTTATTAGAAGCATATTCTTAAAAACCTGTTCTCTTAAGCATCATTTCGAATGAATGCATAGCATTTCACAACTTGGGTGATGGCATGAAGGTAACATCTTTAAGAGTGGCAGTGATTTTCCTGGTGGTCCAGCGGTTAAGAATCCACCTGACAATGCGGGAGACACAGGCTCGATCTCTGGTCCAGGAAGATCCCACATGCCTCAGGCCAACTAGGCCCACAATTACTGAGCCTGTGCTCTAAAGCCTCGGACACAACTACTGAGTCCACACACCCTAGAGCCCATGAGCCACAACAAAAGCCCCTGCAGTGAGAAGACCACCCACCACAACCAGCGAAAAGCCCACCATGTAGCAACGAAGATCCGGTCCGGCCAAAAAAGAAAGACTGACGAGGGGATTCCCTGGCGGTCCAGGCGTTAGGATTCCACACTCTCGTTGCCAAAGGCCTGGATTCAAGGCCTGGCTGGGGAGCTGAGACCTCTGCCCTGCGCCTCCCCTGCAGGCGTGAGTATCCGCCAGTCAAATGCCCGAACTCCCCCCAAGCCTAGTCTTGCAGGCTTGTCAGGTGCACGGGCCTTAATTAAGGCAATCTCTCAGATGCTCTGCACACCAGGGCTTTGCGGGAGAGCTCAGACTTGAACTGAGGGCCTTTCCTCTCCTTCCCATGGAGTCTGACAGCTTCCCCCCACATTGAGGAACACTTCCTATTAGCTCCCCCTCCATCACATGAGCCCTTGGAAGCTACCGAACAGTTCAGTTCAGTTCAGTCGCTCAGTAGTGTCCGACTCTTTGCGACCCCATGGACCGCAGCACGCCAGGCCTCCCTGTCCATCACCAACTCCCGGAGTTCACCCAAACTCCTGTCCATTGAGTCGGTGATGCCATCCAGCCATCTCATCCTCTGTCGTCCCCTTCTCCTCCTGCCCTCAATCTTTCCCAGCATCAGGGTCTTTTCAAACGAGTCAGCTCTTCGCATCAGGTGGCCAAAGTATTAGAGTTTCAGCTTCAGGATCAGTCCTTCCAATGAATATTCAAAACTGATTTCCTTTAGGATGGACTGGTTGGATCTCCTTGCATTCCAAGGGACTCTCAAGGGTCTTCTCCAACACCACATTTCAAAAGCATCAATTCTTCGGCACTCAGCTTTCTTTATAGCCCAACTCTCACATTCATACCTGACTACTGGAAAAACCATAGCCTTGACTAAACAAACTGTAGATCCCATAAAAAGGACTCATCATTTTCCTCCTCACCTGCTCCATGAAGGGCACCCAGCTCCATGAAGGGCACCACCAACTAACCACCCCAGCGCCAAGTCAGATATGAGGCCTCACTGCCAGTTCATATCACACACACGTGGATGTGTTCACATATGTCCAGAAGAAACCCACAGCATCATCCCCGATTGCTTACTCACACCCACTTTATTACTCACAAAGACCGACTTCCTCCACCACCCAGACGTCTACAGTCTGTCACACGCTCCATCACCACTGGCTGCCGAGCATGACCACCTCACCCGCCTCGGGACCACTGCTCAGCATTCTCAGTGCCCTGCTCGCTGTGCGACCGCCCTGTCCTGACCCACCTCTGCCCTGGAGACACAGCAGCTTTGCACGCTTCTCTCTGGAGGACCTCAGGCTTCTTCTGGGCTTTGGCCCTGGCCTGGCCCCAGCTCAGCTTCCTCTCTAGCTCCCCCTATCCTCCCAACCTCTCTTTCAGCTCCTGCTACTGGGCTCAAAGGTCCTGGGCCAGCTCTGTCTCCAGACCCCACTGGCTCACCCTCCACCCTCGATGTGGCCTCAGCTGAATGGCCCGTCCCTCAACACCTGGCTGACCCTCAACAGTCCATGAGGACCCAGCCTCTCCCCCAGAGAGCCTCCCCAGACCCTACTCCCAGCCAGGCTTACTCCTCCCACAAGACTGGCCACAGCGCTCAAGTCAACCCTTCCTTCCCCACGTCCTTTGGGAAAGTGGACACAGAACAAATAAGAAGTCCAGACAAACCTCCTACCCTCTCCTCTCTTCCCTTCACCTGCTGGTTTGATTCGCCCTTGGTCTTGCCACGTCCACCAGCTGCTTCCTGTCTATCTGCTAGAACAGAGCCTCCACGCTGCTCTATGGAAGCATCATCACCCGGGGGACCTTACTGGACAGGCGGGCTCCTGGCCCCACCATCCCCAGTGGCCGATTCTGCAGGGAGGCAGTGGGGCAGGTGTGCCCGTGACAAACCCTCTCCTCAGGGTGGCTCTGAGCCTGGCAACGTGGGGGAACCGCCGGGGCCGTTTCTTTCTCTCCTCCCTCTTTCCTTGCGGGTCTCACCGTGAGCGTCTGGGGCTATCCCTTCCATCTCAGAACTGGGTTAGGCATCATGGCTCCGGCCAGTCCATAATTAACTGCCTCCTTTCCTTCCCTCTCCTGGGATGCTTCCTCTGACTCCACCCTGACTTCTCCCAACTCGACTTTAAGGCTAGTCTATGCCTTTTCATCTCTTGAGCCTGTTTTCTCTCTGACTGCACTGCTCCTCATGGGCACCTCTTAGCCCACTGGACGTCTTAGGAACGGAAAATGAAACCACAGACATTCAAGGAGGGACTCAGGGCAGGAGTCTGGCCCTGCTGTTTCTGTTCCCACACATCCAAGTTGAGGTCTTGGCAAGCATTACACATAGAGGCCCAGGACCTCACAGGTATCCAGAAGAAAGCAAAAGTCCCAGAGAATTAGGGGGAATGGATGAAAACGGAGACACGTCTTCACTATAACTCCATGTAGAAGCATGTTATTAAATGATTATACAGAGAAGATGCCAGCTCTGTGGCAGGAAGTGTGGCGGGCGCATGCTCAGTCATATCCAACTCTTTGCAACCCCATGGACTATAGCCCACCAGGCTCCTCCATCCACAGAATTTTCCAAGCAAGAATACTGGAGTGGGTTGCCATTTCCTTCTCCAGGGGATGTTCCCAGGCCAGGGATCAAATCCGCATCTCTTGCGTCTCATGCGCTGGCAGGAGGACTCTTCACCACTTGTACCACTGGTAGGAAGAGAAATCTCTAAAACAGGCAGTAAAGGGAGAAAGGACTGTTCTGTGAGGCAGGTGAGATGGAAACAGAGCAGGCCACCCCTGGGAGTCACTCATCATCCGGCCCCTTGTCTTAACCCAAGGCCTTAATGGGGTCTTCACCATCCCACGGGCTGCTCCAGGGATGTTCAGAGGAGCCCGTGGACCCCACCACCCACCTAGCATCCCGACGCCAGTGCTTCCATCCTGAGCCCAGATCACCAGCCCCTGTTCTCAGCCTCCTCGGGTTACTTCCCACACTGGCAGCTTTCCCTCTAATGTGCAAATCCTTCCCGCGTAGGCAGGAAAAATACCGGCATTCTGGCTCCCCTCCCAGCACCTGGTAGCCTTGAACACACCGAGGATGTAACAAACGGGTAAGAAGGCAGCCTAGTGCAGAGGCCTGTGAACGAGTTTTGGACCCAGGCCCCAGCTCTGAGGTCACTGGCTGCCAGAGCATTCAGCGAGATGATGCCCATAGGACCCCCAGCCTCTCATTGCATACAGGCCCTCCTCGGATAAGCAAAGAAGGGTGTTTGCAGCTCTCATGGTCAAGGATGCCCTGAAACGGATAAAAAGGCATTAACTGACACTGCAGAAGTATTATCACCTTAGCAAAAACACAGGAAAATTTTCTTCTCAGGAAAGCATCCGGTCACATGGGCAGCAAAGGAGAAACAAAAGGTTTTTTTGGTTTCAAACTGGCAGGCCACTCAGTCTTTGCTTTATCCCTGAGGGTTCCTCATGCAAGTTCTCCTTTCCTGGAGGATGTGCTGGGCTTACACTCCTGAGATGCACAGGGTCCTCCCTGGAGGAGTCTAGTCTGCCCATAACAACACATGTTTCATTGTCTGCAATATTCCACACCCAAGGTTTACCAGCCAGGGCTCTAACAGGGATGGTATTCTTAGAAAGTTCAGGAACCACATTTGTGTGCCTCTCTTGGCAAGCAGCTGTAATTGTCACCCAGGGCTTTAATAAAGCCCATCTAAAAGTTGTAGACTGCACCCATGGAGATAACTAAGCCCGCAATAATAAATCTTGTCAAAATAGGAAATTCATTTCTTTCCTGAAAATGAAATGGAGAAAATGATTTAAAGTGTCCTTTTTCTCATTTACCAGCACTGAAATAATAATGGGCTGGCCTTGCCAAGCCAATGTCAAGATTTCACCACTGGAAGTCGGGCCGGAGCTTTGGCTTTGAATTCATTAGAAAGAATAATTTAATTAACAAATGTTATTATGTTACTAACTGTAACCTCTTAAATAGACAGGAGTTTTAAAGTTTACAAAGTACACCTCCTTTATTCTCATTTCAATTTCACAGATGAGAAAACTGAGGCTCAAAGAAATTTGGTGGCCAATAGGTACGAGAACTGAAACCAGAATCCAGGCGCCTGACTCCCAGCCCAGCGCTCTGTACGAGGTAGATGTTTGAGCTGCTTTTCAAGAACCAGGAATGGCGAGATGGAGCCAAGCAAAGCATATCTGCCTTTTCCAAAAACCAGAACACTGATGGCACCAGACTTTGCCTTAGTCGGAATAATTCAGGGAGGGGGAAAAGAAACCCCAGATTGACTTAGTTCCACCTCTATAGGGCCAACTCTTCAAACATCAAATAGAAAGACCAAGGGAAAAACTTCTGAACCAGTTAAATGTAGCTCCTGAATCATTTCAAGCCATAAATATTTGTTGAGTGGTTATGTGCAAAGACTGGCTTTGGCTTCAAGGAGCTTATAATCTAGTAGAAGGGATAAAATAAGAACACACGTCTCATACACACACACCCATGCGCGTGCACACACACACCCAGAACAAAGGCTGGGGCAACCCAGAATGCAGAGAAAGAGTGATGGAGGATTTAAGAAAGCCACCTCATGCAAAGAGTTGACTCACTGGAAAAGACTTTGCTGCTGGGAGGGATTGCGGGCAGGAGGAGAAGGGGATGACCGAGGATGAGATGGCTAGATGGCATCACTGACTCGATGGACGTGAGTCTGAGTGAACCCCAGGAGTTGGTGATGGACAGGGAGGCCTGGTGTGCTGCAATTCATGGGGTTGCAAAGAGTCGGACACAGCTGAGTGACTGAACTGAACTGAACTTGAAGAGTGATGGGCTTTGATGGTGAAGGAGGAAGGAATGGTTGATGGGTTCACCCTACGGAGACAAAGCCCGGGAATGAACTAACATACGTGAAAACTGTCTGGCACGTGGAACCCACTCACTAAAGCTTGCTTGTGTTTATGGAAAGACGGGAGGAAGAGTCCTTCAGTTCAGTTGTTCATTTGCTCTGTCATGTCTGACTCAACTGAACTGAACTGGAGAACTCTTTCCCCCTTCTTTCCAAAAAACACAAGCAAGTCCTTAGACTGAGGTGAAAAGATAAACTTTGTCATATTGAGAGGAGATAAGCAGAACTAGCGAGCAAGAGAAGGGTCCCAGGGTTGGCTCCTGGTCCCCTCGGCAAGAGGTCCCTTGCTCCAGGTTCTGAATCTCAGCTGCTGCTCCACCTACTCTGAACAGCGGCTATGATGCGGCAACCACACGCTGCTGGATACAACTAAGGGTCTAACACCTTCTTTGCCCATAAGACCCTGCTCTCTGGGTCTAGCGGATGGTTGAGGGTGACGTCACGTAGCCCCCAGGGAATGGCCCCACCAAAACTGCCCCTGCAGCAGGGAGGGAGGACTGGATTGGGAGATGGCCAGAGAGCGAGTTGGGAAAGTTCTCGCATCTTCAGCCAGTGCCAGCGCCTCCCAGCACTCCAGAGAAGAGCAAGGCCAAGTCCCTGTATTGAGGCTCCCTGGTACTAAAATAAGAGACACCAAGGTGGCAGTTACCCAAGTCATGGTACATTTTAAAGGCTTAAAACTAAATAAATGAGTGCATTTAATAGTGAACATGCAATCATGATGCTTTCCAAAAGCCAAATGGAGATTTCATATACACATATCAAGGCATACCGCGACATACACTACTGCGGTGATTTCATGGCAGGACCTTGGTTTAAGGATGTGTGAGGAACGTGCTTCTTTCTGATCCTGTGCGTTCTTCTTGGGTTGAATGTATAGATTCACTTGAAGGTACCAGCAGACGTTTACATCTGGGACCCTTTACAAATGGGAAATGTGGGTTCACAGGACACTCCTGCCTAATTTCCTGCCCTTCATCCCATTCTTATTCACCCACGCCTCCCTGCTCCATCCCACCCTCTTCCTGGGAATAAGCCCTGGCCACCCCACAGGGCCGACAGTCTCCCACAGGTCCCCCTAAATCTCCCTGTGATTCCAGTCACTGGATCAATGGAAGACATCTCCGCAGTCCAGGAGCAGAGCCTCGTCTGCTGCATGAGGAAGGCCCAGGGCCCCGGAGGATGCTGCGGAGGCTGGCAGGGCCGACAACACTGTCTGCACAGCTAAGCAGAGATGGCCACTTTCTGCTCCTGGGCTTCCATTTTTTCCTTTCTGTACCCTCACCTGGGCGCCTCAGGGCCCTCTGCAGACACTGCTGTTCCAAATGGCTAAACTCACTTGACATTTAGTGCAGCAGGGACCCTGCAAGGGACTAACTGCAGGCTCAGTAGTAGAAGTCACTGCACCAAAAAATTAGATGGTTCCACTGCCTGCCTACAAGGCTCCGGTGGTTTGCAAAGTGATCAGGAATGAAAGAAAAGTCGGGCTTTCTTTAGGTGCTCCCTAAAGACAGTCAAGAGCGCACTGCTCACCTAACACAAGCAATGACCAAGAACCACCTGGGCGAACAGAGGCAGACATAAGACCCCACCCATTCACCCACCCATCCCCACCCCCACATTCATGGCATGCCTGCTGGGTATCAGATGGACAGCTGTGAACAGGGCCTGGTCCCCTCCTTCACCAACATCAGAGGATGAAGGAGATGGACAGAATAAGAGACGAGGAGAAAGCTCAGTAAATGCCACCCGGGGCACTTACAGGTGCTGCAGGCTGAGGGTCACCCCTTAAAGTAGGGCTGAGATTCCAGCCCCCTTCTCTGTTTGCCTCCCTCCCTCTTCCTACTTCCCCCACCCCTTTCTTGAATTCTGCCTCACCTCACCTTCATCTCCAAACTCCTCATCCTCGTCTCCCAACCTCAAGCTCCAAGAAGGCAGAAAAAGCGTACATATCCTTATGCCCAAGGCTTCTTCAGCCCTAGAAAGCTGCTGTTCGTAATGCAAATGCCTGCTTAACACATGCCCTGCAATTTATTTACTTCCATCCCCATCTTCAGATGCAGGGGACTTATCAAGTCAGCATCATAAATACTGGATCTTATTTATTTTTTTTTTCCAAAAAGCTGCAGTTCCAACAGCAGGCATCTGATGAGGACGTATGCCGCACAAGCAGAGAACTGAATGAAGCCCCAGAAGAATGCAGGCCTTTTTCCAGCTACAGAGTCTGAGCTCAATTCCCTGCGTCGAGGTGGTTTCTATCTGTGTCAGTCAGCACGTCACAACAGCAGCCTCCAGGCCCGCTGCACAGCACCCCTCAGCCAGCGCCTTCCCACACAATACCAGCAACTGTAAAAGCTGCAACCACCACTGAAGTTACAACCGTGATGATTTCTACAAACTGGGAGCGCTGCGGTTCTGCTCCGTCAGACCCCGATAAGTAGGTTACCCGTGGGACAAACGCCTTCCCTTTCCGTAAATCCTGAATGCCCTTGCTGAGCTCCGAGCTCCCCTGAATTACCGGTTCACTGGCATCAAACGACTATCTGCATGTGTGAATTCTTTCTTCGTGCTGAGATGAGGGTGGTTCCACAGCCTCCCCGAGTCTGGGGTGACCAGGGTAGAGCCCTCAGCTGCTCAGTCTTAACATACTTCGCCTCAAACCATGAGTTCGTTGGTGAAAAATGGATCTAACGAAGACCTCACCTTATGTGAACCCTCCCTTGGGCCCCCACCCCCACCTCGGCCATCTGCTCAACCAGCTCCTGCACGCGCGTCCTCAGCCCTCTCCAACCAGCCTTTCTGCACTGCTGTGCCTCCCCTCACCTTTCCCCAAGGGCCTGCCACCTTCTTGCGATGTTGCCTTTTGCTATAAATTTTAACTCGGCACTCTGAAATGGCTCGCAAGACCAGGCTGATGGCAAAAAGAACTCACTAGCATTACGAAACACAAATACAGCACCCCAACACCTCATCTCATACCTTAGTGCCCCTCTAGCCCAAAAATCCCTTGAAGAGTTTACAGCATCGCTATCACTTTGAATTCAGGTTTCCTTATTATTACTGTATCCCTCCTAGCACCCAGGATACTGCGTAAAATAATGAAAATCTGTGTGGAAGATTTTCAAATGCTTACTGACGCAGTATGCTGTGACCAGCTAGTAAAACAAAATAACCCAACTGGTTGGGCGGGGTGGGGCGGTGGAGGGGGAGTGCAGAATATGTTATCAGCTAGACTTGACATGGAGATTAAGTTGACTAAGAATGTCCAGATTAAGAAACAAAAAGAATATTGGACTTGCTACTTTTCTAGGGGTGTCTTGCAGGCAGTTGGGATTCAGAGTTATACTGAAGGGAGTTACAGTGAATGGAAAGAATTCTCAGAAGAGAGGAAAGGGAGACTTTTGTTTTGATTCTGGCTCTCTCTCTATATATATATATATATATACATATATATGGTCTCAGGAGCATCAAGGAAGAGGCTGGGGAACAAAAAGTGGGATAAAAACATTGAGTGAGCAGTTTGGGAGAGGATGGGCTTGGCTCCTAAAGCACGAGGCAGGGATGGAAATAGAGAACACGCCTTCCTAAGGAGAAGTTTACATTCATGCCAAGAAAGTGGGTGAGCACTGTCAGATATAACCAGACTGCCCCCCGGCCTGACTCACAAGATGGGCTCTGGGCTCCAGTATTTCAGATGCAGCAGAAGGGCCTGATGGAGCATTCTAAGTGGCACCAACCCAAACTCCCGCTCCCCGTCAGCTTGGAGAAGGCTTCTTTTTAGGTCCTGCTAAAGTGGTGGTGCCTTGGTGCAACTACAATTTACACATGAGACGGCAATCCCTTGTGGGGGAGGAAGACTGCCTTTGGAAGGGATATAGGAAAGCCTAGCGCACCGGCCACTTGGGGTGCAATCAGAGAACGTCTTTGCTCCTGGATTTCATCTCGAGGAACTGGCTGGATGTGGGTCTTGCTAACTGGCTCGTACGAGGAGGAGTAGGACCCACAGGCAGCCTGTCCTCACGCTGCTCTCAACCACAGGCTTCAAACTTCCTTCTCAGAGGGAGCCAATTTCAAGAAAAAAAAGAAAAAATGTTTCCTTCTCAACCAAGACCAGCGTCTCAGTCCTGGAACCCCGAGGGCCACATTCCCAGGCAATGGGCTCACAGGCCATGCCCCACCTCACCGTCCACAGGTTAAAACGGCTCTGCTGGAGCTGAAGTTCAGCCTGTCTCCAACCCAAAGAACCGCATCCATAGGCGCCTGGCCTCCTCCATGGGGGCCTCCAAAACACCCCGACTGGAGCCCTCGCCCAGTCAACTGACTCCCTCCCTTCACAAGGGAAGGTATTTCTCACCAAAGGTGTTTTTATTAAAAGGTGCTTTGAGTTGGGGGTAGAAAGGCCCCAGACCCAGAGTGCTGAACAGACAGCAATTGCCCTAAGGGGTCTGGGTCTTTGTGGGGGCTGTCTTGTCACTACCAGCCCCGGCCCCCACCACCAACCGACTCCTACACAAAAAGGAGACCTGTTCTCTGACCAGGCCCCTGAGCCAGGCTGGACAGCACCTGGGGCCGGTTTCCAAAGGGAAGTTCTTTTGGTCATCCGCTGCTCATCTTGAGTGACCCCAACTGGAGACGGTGCCAAATGCCCACCCGTCCCCTGCCTCCATCAGACTAAGCAGTTCTGCCCCGGGGCCCCACAGGGTGAGTCAAGGTGCTTCCCGGGGTTCAAGGAGGGTGGGGAAAGGGCAGAGGCCCCACCATTGAGACCTGGGAAGGAGGCTCTCCGCGCCTCCAAGAGTGGGTCACCGGGGAGGCGGCGGGCAGAGCGGTCTCCGGAGCCCGGGGCCGCATTTCCCAAAGCGGCTTCCTTGGAAAGCCCGGGAGAGACGGCGAGCAGCCCCCAACCCGGCGCCGACCACGGGGGACGGGGGGACGAAAAGTTCCTCCCGGCGGCGCCGGGCCCGCGGCGTCTGTCCAAGGTGCTGAAAGGTCTCCGCGGGCGGGCGGGCTCCTGCGCGCCCTCAGCCTCCGGGCCGCCAGCTCTGCCCTTCCAGACCCTTGCCCCGTCCTCCTCCGGCCGCTGCGAAGCCCTCTCCCTCCACCGCTCCTGCCCCGCGCGCCCTGCACTCGGCAACATCGCCTCGACCGGCCGCGGAGCCCCGCGTCCCCCTGTCTCTCCGGGCTCCGCCGCGCCCCTTCCCCCAGCGGCCACCTCCGGGCGCCTCTGCCTCCCGGCTTGCCGCCCGCCCCCCCAACCTGCCACCCCTTACCTTCTTCTTTCGGTCACGGGAGCGGTTCCTCCGCTTCCTGTTGGATTCCTCCTTCTCCTTCTGCTCCTGGAGGGCCTGCGCCTCGATGTCTTTGATTTTCTTCAGCTGTTTGGCAGCTTGAGCCATGGCCGGTCACCGTGCTCCGGTGGGTCCCCGCCTCCCGGGCCCTTCGCACTTGGCGATCCAGGTGGCGACACCCTCCCGGGGAGGAAAAACGGAGTCTGCCCTCCGCGGTGTGTGGTGGGGGGAGGGGGCGGGGGGGATCCGGGGCGGCGGGGGGCGCTGCCCTCCCCGCGGCGGGAGGCTGCGGCCGGGTCGGCGGGGACGCGGCCGCAAGAGGCGCTGAGGGCGAGGAGCGCGGCGGCTGCCCGGCGGCCCCCGGATGGCGCCTCCCGCCGCGGCCGGAGCTCCTGGCGGGCGCCCGGGACGGGCTCTGGGCTCTGCCCCACCGCCTCCCTCCTCCCCTCCCTCCGGCCCCCTCCCTCTCCTGCGGCGGCGGCGGCGGCGCGGGGGGCGGGGGCGGGGAGGCAGCTCGTACTGCGGCGAGCGGCGGGCGGCGGGCCGCGGGGAGGGGGCGGACCCCAGCAGTTAACGCAGGAGGGCGCGGGGGCAGCTGGCAGCCGGGCTGCCCCGCCGGCCCGACGAGGCTCGGCGCGCGCGGCGCCCGCGCTGGCGCATTGCGAGCGCCCGGCAGCAGGCGCGCGGGCCGGCCGGGCTCCGCCACTGCAGTGCCGCCGCCGCCAGACGCACGGGCCCCCGCGCCGTCGGGTCGCGGGGAACAAAGCCGCCGCGCCGCCCGGAGCTGCCGGAGGGCCCCGCCGCAACGAGCCGGGGGGCGCGGGGGAGGCTGCCCAGCCGACCGGCGCGCCTGGAAGCGGCGGCGGAAGCGACCGCATCGCCGGGCGCGGAGGCCAGGCCCGCGTGGCCCGGGCGGGGGTCGGGGCCGCGGCGGTCCCGGGCCTGGAGCGCCCCCGGGCGGCGGCCGAGGGGGCCGGGACGCATCCCACCCCACCTGACCCCCGCCCGGCCTTTCGCCTCGGGCGCCCGCGGAGGGGCATGGTGTCCAGGCTCCCCGGAAGCTCCGGTTCCCCCAGCCGCTCGCCTAGAGCTTGATTTGCCCGGCCAGACCATGTGGGCCTTTCATTTGCATATTTACCAATTACAGATAGGAAACGCGTCCGAGATGAAGTTTGCCTTTAGTTGTCTCTTGAGAGGAGTGGATCTAGGTATCGGCCGGGGGACCCCCCCCCCCGCCCCCATTCCTGGCATCTCACACCCCGTGCTGCGCGTGTGTGTGCGGCTGTGCGAGCCACACCCCTGGTCGTGTGGGTCACCGGCCACAGACCCATGCTGCGGAGGGGAAGGGGCCTTTGGCTCATCCCCCAGCTCCCTGCATGACCCAGTGCCAGCCACCGTCCCTCAGTCTGGGGCCTTTCCCAGGCCCCTTCTAGCCCGGCCAGTGGGAGGGAGCTCTTGGTCCACGTAGAGCTAAAGAGGAATTGGTGGAGGACGGTATTTCAGAATTAGTGAAAAGTTTTGATCAAACAATCTGCTTCTTTCCACCCTCCGAAACTGAGGGCTTGAGGCAGGCTAACCAGCCGGACTAGAGCCTGGAAGTGAGCATTCGATCTCCATGTCCCTGGCAACCGTCTCCACCCAGCTGCTTGCCCGTAGCTTAGGTGCTGTATGAAATCTTGCTTTGAACATCCTTCTTTCCCAGGGCTGGGTCCTAGACCCTCTCCCTTTCTCACCCTGGATCAGCGTTGTTCAAGCAAAACATGATGGGAGCCACTAATCCCAGTCCCACAAGTAATTAATTTTTTCAAGCACCATATTTCTTTCTAAGTTCAAAGAAATTGGTACGATTCATTTTAATAATATATTTTATTCAATTCACTACATCCGAAATATCATTTCAACATGCAACCGATATAAAACTATCAGCGAGATAGTTCACATTGTTTTATACTGTTCTTGTTGTTGTTTAGCCACTAAGTCGCGTCCAACTCTTACGACCCCATGGACTGTAGCCCACTAGGCTTCTCGGCCCATGGGATTCTCCAGGCAAGAACACTGGAGTGGGCTGCCGTTGCCTTCTCCAGAGGATGTTCTTGACCCAGGGTTCAAACCCATGTCTCCTGCATTGGCAGGTGGATTTTTTACGACTGAGCCATGAGGGAAGTGCTTTTTTATTAGTATGGTAAATGCCAAAATTCAAATAAATTCAAAATTCAGTGGGTGCTTTATACTCAGCACATCTAAATTCAGAGGAGGCACGTTTTAGTCACGTAAGAGCTACAGGTGACTTGGTTACTGGGACAAGGTGACTCTAGACTGTCTTCCCAGAGCAGCACCCCTGTGCCCCTGGCTGTAATTACCCTGCCAACAAGCACATATTTTATCTCCAGCCCAGACCTCTCCCCCGAATGCCAGTTCCACACACCGGCGCCCCACCCCTGTCCTCCTTCCATCTTCCCTGCATCCCCTCGGTCACCCACAACCCATCCCGAACACTGCAGTCACATGAACCTTCAGAAAACACCGATCTGATGGTTGTCACGTCTCAGCTCAGCATCCTTCTTTTGCTCTGGGGATGAAGAAAATCTTTGATGAGGCTCTCAAGGATCAGACGCTTCCTCCCACCGACTGGTCTTTCCTCAGACTGGCCCTAGTACCCTGGGCTCCAGCCTCCACAGCCTTTGAAGGGGTCAGTGCCGTCCCTCCGTGGGGACTTGGACCTCACTGCCCTCTGCTCAGACTGCTCTGCCTGACCACCCACCCCACCCCACCATCCCCAGGCTGCCTAAGTCCAGCTCATCCTCAGACATCAAGGTGGTTTTCACTTCTTCAAGGAAGCTCTTCTGGAGGCCCTGCCGACTCTTACCTTCCCCACTGTGCCTCCTGCATAGGACCTGCTGTGGTACAACTGCACACAAGTGTGACTGTTTCCACCGATGCCCATCTTGCCCACTAGATGTTAAGGTCCATGAGGGAAGGAACGCTGTTTTGCCCACCCTTGTACTGTCAGCTCCTTGCAGGCCAGGCACACCATAGTGACTCAATAAATGTGTGTTGAAGAAATCAACAAGTCTACTCTGTCTGGCTCAAGGAAGACAGGCTATTGCATTTTATTGCATTTCACTTTCCTACACTTCCCAGATACAACATTTTTTGCAAAATGAAATGTTGTGGTCTGTGTGTGGGTTGGAAAAGAATTTCCAGACATGAGGCAGAATGAAAAGAAGAATAAAGTTTATGAGAGTGGGGAGGGGAGAGTGGCTGCCAGCACAGCGGGCTGGCTTCCCGATGGTCAGGGAGAGCCGACGCTCAACAGGGGTCCTTGATTCATTTTTATACCCTGGGTGTAAAGAGCGGGATAGGGGTCTTGCGGGTCATTTGCTGATTGGATGAGGCAGGTATATTGGGTCGGGGGGAAGAGTAAGGCAAATACCTTGTTCCTATATGGGGAAGGAGGGGAAACAGGTTATACTGGTCAGGAAGACCTGAATTCATTAATAGTTACAACATTGGGGATGGAAGGGAAAATGGATAAGGGTCTGGTTTTTCCGTTCCTGCGTTCCAAGACCCTCCTTGGTTTCATCTGCTAAAGATGTCCTTGGGTCACCGCATGAAAGTTTGTGGCCTCCCTGCATTGTCAGATGCTGCTTAGCACTTTGTAGCCAAAAAGTGTTTTTTAATTAAGGTAGGCACGGTTTTAATGATGTCATGCTTTTGCACACTTAACAGACCACAGTGGAGTGTACCCATCATTTTATTTGTGCTGGGAAACCAGACAATTCGGATGACTCACTTTTTGCCATACTCACTTTACCGTGGTGGTCTGGAACAGGACCCGCAGGATCTCTGCGACAATAAAATGAGCTGACCCTCACTCAGCCCTCCGCTGCACTGGATGTTAGCGTCATTTTTCAGATGGGGGCACTGGACACAGAGGGGTATACCAGTTCACTCAAGGTCACACAGCTAGTCAACAATGGAGCCACAATTTGAACCTGAGCAGTCTGGTTCCATAGTGCAAATTCTTAACCATCACATTGCGCTAAATCACTCAATTTGCTTATCTATATATAGACAGAGACATTGATAATACCTCCCTTAAAGGGTGGTCAGGAGCGCCAGGGAGAAACCATTCAGTAAACTGAAAGTGCTGCAGTGAGCTTCGTTTCTTAAGGCAATGAGTCGGACAAATTGGTGTCTAAGGTCGTTTTTAGCTCCGGAATCCTGATTTCTCTATATCTAGATCTTTACAGGAGCCTTTCAAAGACCAAAAACAAAACACACAAAAACCCCTGAGGCGCAAAGGGGAAACACTGATGAACAGCGGGAGGTGGGTACAAAAGTCCTGCCTTGGTTCCCCCAAATACCCTCTGGATGGCCCTAGATTTCCAAACCCTCAGTGAGGGCAAGACGGAAATCTGGCCCACAGCTGGGGGTCACTCATAAGTTTGTTCCCTTGGATCTTAGGTCCTGAGAAGGCTGCAAAATGAGAAGGAGAAGATGTGATTGAGCTGTCTGAAGGTATTTGCTCCAACAGGGTGACCTGGACGTGGGCGCTCTAGCTGAGTCCCGTCAGCAGATGAAGAGATGGGAGAAAAGGGCAACGTCAGCTATCTTGGCCTCTGGAGGGGTTCCTTCATCCTGGTCAGAGGACAGTGTTGGTCATCTGTGTACCACCTTTGTGGCTCCAAGGATTGGTTTTGTGGAAGACAAGTTTTCCATGGGCCAGGTATGGTGGTGGTGGTGGTTGGCGGCGGGGGGGGGGGGGAAGCGGTTGTTTTGGGATGATTCAAGTGTATCACATTTATTGTGCACTTTATTTCTTTTATGGTTACATCAGCTCCAGCTCAGATCACCAGGCATTAGATCCCAGAAGTTGGGGACCCCTGATCTAGGGGGTTCAGAGGATAGCCCTTCTAGACACTCCCCATGTCAATGCTGCTGCTGCTGCTGCTAAGTCGCGTCAGTCGTGTCCGACTCTGTGTGACCCCATAGGCGACAGCCCACCAGGCTCCTCCGTCCATGGGATTCCCCAGGCAAGAGTACTGAAGTGGGGTGCCATTGCCTTCTCCGCCCCATGTCAATAGGTGATAGTAAAAGGAATCACAGTTATTAATTGTGCCCAAAGCACTGATACACATTGTGCACCATGTATTTCCTATGACAAGAGCCTTCTTATCCCTGCTTCTCACAGGAGGAAACAGGCCAGGTGGTGGTGGTTTAGTGGCACAGTCATCTCTGACTCTTTTGTGACCCTAAGGCCTCCAGGCTCCTCTGTCCATGGGATTCTCCAGGCAGGAATACTGGCATGGGTTGCCATTTCCTTCTCCAGGGGATCTTCCCGACCCAGGGATCGAATCTGGATCTCCTGCATTGCAGCCAGATTCTTTACCAAGTGTGTTGACCTAAATTCCCTGAGGTCATACATGTAATACTCAGAGTCAGAATTCAGACCCAAGCTCCCTAACTCCCAGGCTGACCTAAAGGGAACCAGCAGATGACTAGTTGGGCAGGTGACTCAGCAGGCCCCAAGGTGCGGAAGAAACAGCAATGACCTGAGGTGTGCCCATCGGTACTGTCCATAGGCAGGCAACCAAAGGACCAGCCTATCCCCCTGAAGCTGTAGAAGCAGAATCCACAGGGCTCTACACAGCATTGCTGGGGACACCTTCCACACTCTTGACCAGCTGGCGGGGTAGGACTGTCACCCTCCTTGGGTTCTTCTTGCCTTTTCTTCTTGCACCCCGGGGTCCTGTGTGCACCCACGGTCAGCACGGGCTGTCCACTCTGATATCCGGGAAAGCGGCCGTGGGATGCGAGTTGAAACCCCAGTATAGGCGATAGTCCCTGGAAGCCCCTATTTTTCTCTCCTCCCCAGAGACAGTTACTACTCAAGTAAACTCTAGATTTCAGTGGAGTCTTTTAATTTTGCTGTTAAGGGAAAGGCAGGGCATTCACTTTTATATTTTTGCTTTCTTCCCTAGAATTTCCAATTCCCAACCCCATTCTGTTATTATGAGTTTATGCAACTAGACCGACTTTTGTTCTTAAAAGAAACATTATTAATAATTAATAAAGCTTCCAGAGATAAAAGCTGCCTCCTGAGCTAAATAATATAAATAGCTAAAATACCCTGAGTGCGCCAGGCCTTCTTCTGAGCATATTTGACCCCAAGAACAGCTCCATGTGGGAGCTGCCATCGTCACCATTGCCATTTTAGAGGTGAGGAAACTGAGGCACAGGGTGCGTAACTTGTTCCAGGTCTCTGGCTGGTAAGCCGAGGGACCTAGTGTGTGTGCTGGGCTAAGTTGCTTCAGTCGTGTCAGACTCTCTGTGACCCTGCGGACTGTAGCCCACCAGGCTTCTCTGTCCATGGGATTCTCCAGGCAAGAATGCTGGAGTGGGTCACCATGCCCTCCTCCAGGGGATCTTCCTGACCCAGGGATCGAACCTGCCTCTCTCATGTCTCTTGCACTGGCAGCTGGGTTCTTTACCACTAGCACCACCTAGGAAAGCTAAGGTTGGAACAAAAAATCAGTCTGTAGAGTCTGCGATTCTGGGGCTGACATCCTAGATGGAGGAGGGGTAGGAAAGTGAAAGAAAGTGAAGTAGCTCAGTCGTGTCTGACTCTTTGTGACCCCGTGGACTGTAGCCTACCAGGCACCTCTGTCCATGGGATTCTCCAGGCAAGAATACTGGAGTGGGTTGCCATGCCTGTCCAACTCTGTCCCTGAGCTCTTAATCCCTTTTTTTGGTTTGTTTGTTTGTTTGTTTTTCTTAATCCCTTTTTAGCAAAGAAGAAACCGAGAAGTCTGAGCCCTCTGAGAACAGAGGCTGTCCTGCCCCTCTGTGGGTCCCAACCCCCCCGCCAGTGCCACCTCCGCAGGTGTGCAAGTCAAATGTGAGCCAGAAAAAGCTCCAAATCCAAAACTCTTAGAATCCAAAGGAATTGCCTTTCCATTTCCCAACCAGTGTGAGCGCTGGATCCCTCTGTTCGATCCCATGTTCCCAAGCCAGGTCACTCCGCAGACAGCCTGGAGGGTCCGTTCTCTGCTCCTTCTGCGCCCACAGCCTCTCCCTGAGTGGGTTTATCAGCCCCTGCACTGCCAACACAGAGACTCGTCAAACTTTTCTTCTGTGTGATGTCCCTTCCAATATTTGAGGAAGGCTTTCCCTTGTCTCCCATTCTCGGCCGAAATAATGTCAGGAGCTCATCGCAAAGGTGATCACTGAGCTCCCGGATTCCTCGTTTCCTGCCCAAGGTTTACTTATGATGGAACTTACCATTTTAATCATTGCCTTTTCCAGAGTGGGATTTGAAGAGATAAAGGAGCCCTAAAGCCAAGATACTCGGAGGAAACGGAAAAACAGAAGGAGGTATTACATTTGCATCCTTGGAAAATGCTGGAATCAAATTCATGCGCTCATTCACCTTGCCCTGGGCCCCAGAGCCCAAGGAGACCCTGTCTGCTCCGCTCCTACCTTCCCCCCTGCACCTTGTGCTCCCCCCAACCAGGTCCTCCTTCGCTCTCCACCCGTGCCTGCGTCTTCCACGTCACAGAAGAAACCACCAGCTTGACCGTCCTCACCTCTCAGCACGTGGACCTGTCTATGCCCACTGCCCTGGTCCACACGCCTCCTTTGGCTTGTCCTCTGGGCCTCTTCCCCTCCCTCCTCCTGAAATAATGCGGCTTCTGTCAGCCCTGCCTCAGCAGACCTCTCCACTAGCCATGATGCCCACAGGACCACTGGCTCTTCCTTCCACCGCCAAGCTGCCTGAAAGCGCAGTCGCTGCCTCCCACCGCTCACTCCTCACCCCGAACATGCTGTCCTCGCATCGCAGAACCTACAGCCACGTCTCTATCCTGAAGGTAACTCCCGAGGGCATCTGGCTCTGGCTTGGTTGTGTCTCCCTGAGTTCCTGGACATCTTGCCCCCGTCTTGCCTGCTTCCCCTCCTGTCTCCTGAACTCAGATCTTCCCAGGGCTCATGAGTAAGAACTCTGCCCATGCCTCTTTCAGTTTAGCTCTCCTCCTGCTGTGATTCCCGGGCTTCCCTGGTGGCTCAGCTGGTAAAGAATCCACCTGCAATGCAGGAGACCTGGGTTCGATCTCTGGGTAGAGAAGATCCCCCGGAGAAGGGAAAGGATACCCACTCCAGCATTCCGGCCTGGAGAATTCTATGGACTGTATGGTCCAGCCTTGGGGGCAGCATTGTCAGAGGACACACCCAGCCCCACCCCTCCCAGCGTCTCTTCCCAGATGACACGACCACCATTCACTTGCTCACTCAAGTCGGGAACCTGGGGTCCCACGGAGCTCCCCCTTTCCTCTCCTTTCCACACCCAGCTCCACTGCCCACTAGATAGCAGAGTCTTTCTTCAAAACCTGTTCTCAAATTTGAACCCGCATTCAAATCACCTAGGGATCTATTCAAGTTTGAACTCCTCCAAGGGAGGCATGGCTTGCAACCAAGGCCCCTAGCCTGTGTCCCTCCCTTGCACAGCAATTCAGCGCGTCCTGTGTACTGCCACCAGATGAAGGCGGGGAACATTTCCAGCATGGCAGTGGGGTACGTCTGACCTCCTCCCTAACGGTGCCTGCCCCTAAGGTCAACATTCTTCTGACCTCCATCCCCTTCGGTAACTTGCCCTGGGTTTAAACTTCATCTCGATGGAGTTGCACAACATAGACCCTTTTGTACGGCTTTCCTTCACCCAACATCGCCTCTCTGAGACCATCCATGTTGCCACATCGCTCAGGAGTCGCTTCCTTGCCATTACTGTGTAGCATATTCCATGGTGTGAATGTACAACAATTTACCCATCCTCATACTGATGTGTGCTCATCCCCAGTTGTTCAACTGTGTCTGACTCTTTTCGACTTCACGGACTGTAGCCCACCAGGCTCTGTCCATGGGATTTTCCAGGCAAGAATACTGGAGTGGGTTGCCATGCCCTCCTCCAGGGGATCTTCTCAACCCAGGGATTGAACCCGCGTCTCCTGTGTTGCAGGCAGATCCTTTACCACTGAGCCACCTGAGAGGCCCCCGCATGCTGATGGACGTGAGCTATTTCTGCCTGGAGGCTGCTGTAAATAAAGCTGCTATGGACACAGCGATCACGTATGTCCTTTCCATGGACAGAAGCACTGACACTCATCTGTGCTGGGTGAGGACCTAGGAGTGAAATGGCGTGATCGTCAGTCATGCGTGCATTTTGTTTGGCACAAGCACTTTTCTGAAGTGATTACACCGAGTTCTGTTCCCACCAGTGACGTTCCCACCAGTGACGTTCCCACCAGTGGCTCCACACCCTTGCCCCCACTTGGCATCACTGATGGTTCCGCCCTTCCGGTGAGCGAGAAGCACTTGCCTGCTGTGGTTTCAATTTGCATTTCTGATGGCGAGAGAAGCTGAGCACACTGCCAAGTGTTTATCAGCCTTTAGAATATTCCTCTTACCTGCAGCGTCTGCTCGGGTCTCCGGCTCGTCTTTATCGGGTCGTGGCATTTTCCTCTCTGCGACTGTGGGCTCTTCTCCAGGCCCCTTATGGGGGTTCCTTGCCCAGCTGTGACCCCCCTGGCCAGTCCAGCCTCCAGCCTGACCCTCCTCATCTGATCACTCACCGTGGTGTCTCCTAGGGGCTGTGGACAGTGCAGCTTGAACCACAGAAATTGCTCGTCTAACAGATCTGGGGGCCAGGTGTCCAAATTTCTCCTGTTTATAAAAACACCAGTCATATTGGATTAGAACCCACCCTAACGACCTCACATTATACTTGTTCATCAGCAAAGACCATTTTTGTGTGTGGGATGGTCCTATGTCACACACAGGGCTGAGTGACACTCCCAGAGTCCCGTCCATAGATGCTGAGGTCAGGACTGCAACATTTTCTGGGGACATAGTTCAACTCCCAACACTCACTTTCCTCTGTTACTGAGAAGCTCAGCAGCTGCCTTCCTGTTTGCTGCCCAGGGAAGTAAAGGGCCCCCAGGGTGATGGTGATCAAGGCTGCGTCCCTGGCTCCCTGGCCCCTCGCCACACTCCCTCACTACAGCCCCTCAGAGGACAGTGTCTGCACACCGCCCAACCCCGTGGTCATACTCGCTCACGCCCCCCTGCCCTTCTCTTGCCTCCCATTTCCCCATCCACCCAGCTGGGCACCAAGCAAACTTCCCGAACTCCTGAGTTGTCGGATCAATCAGTCTCACACAGGGGTCAGGACCACTGTGGTAAAAGCCAGCCTTGTGCCTGCTCGGGGCCACCCTCTCTCTCGCCCCACCACCCTCGCCCGGGCACCGTGGTGGACACCGTGTCTGTTGCCTCATGTCATCCTTAGAACTCCCTGAGCTGCAGGTTATGGGAAACATCAGCACAGGTAGGCGAGCAGCCCCAGCACCACCTGGAGAGAAAGGCAGCACCAGGGCCAGAGCTGGAGGCTTGTCTGTGTCACTACACATCCTGGACATCTGCAAGTAGGGGACACAGAGACCCCCTGAGGTTCTGAGAGACCCAGGTGAGTAAAGGGCGAACCCTGGGGACCCAGCAGTTTCCAGGGGGATGCGGGAGATGAGTCAGCGAAAGAACCAAGGAAGGATGGCTTTGAGGATTTTGAAGGCATGCAGTTATCAGAGCTGGACCAGAGGTCCCCGTCCCCGCATCCCAGAGCCCGCACAGGGACGCCCAGGCCGTGTCAACAAGCCTCTGCTGAGTGATGAGGGAGGAAGACGTCCACGGCCAGTGATGGTCCTGTCAAATCTCCAGATTACACAATGGGGCCCCTCCCTAATTTAGGGCCTCCCTGCTGGCTCAGGTGGTAAAGAATTCACCTGCAATGCAGGAGACGTGGGTTCGATCCCTGTGTCAGGAAGATCCCCTAGAGGAGAGGATGGCAACCCACTCCGGTGTTCTTGCCTGGAGAATTCCACACACAGAGGAGCCTGGTGGGCTGCAGCCCATGGGGTCGCAAAGAGTCGGACATGACTGAGTGACTAACACACACAACACCCGATTTAAAAGTCTTTTCAGCTTTTCCGTGTCCTTTTCCCCAATTCTTGGCCTTGGCCGCCCCTGGCTCCTCTCCTGACCTCGTTCTCCACCCCAGAGCCAGCTCTGGTCCACGTGACAATCCTCCGACCGCGGCCAGCAGAGACCCCTCTGCCCCTGGAGCCACACTCTCAGCTGAGACCCTCCATCTACCAACGAGGCCCGTGTCGATCTTCAGGCCACGCTTACCCCCAGATGGCCAGCAGTCTCCATCTGGATTTCCAGCAGCCAGTGTCAGGCCAGAGGCTCCAACACGCCCGACATGGAGCCCCGGTGCTCCGCCGCCTGCTGCCATTCTAGGTGCTGGCAGCTGCCTCCCTCCAGTGGATCGGTTGATGCAGAGCTCTAGACCCTTCTCTTTCCATCACTGTGTACAAGAGATTTGTCAGCCGATCCTACCAGCTCTGCCTCCAAAACACAACCAGAATCCAGCCACATTTTATCACGCCACCCCAGCCCACTCTCGCAGAGGCTGACATCATTTCTCACTGGAGGCCCTGACCAGCCTCCTAACTGGTCCCACTGAGTACTTGCTGGTCTACCCAATATATGCTTGCAAGTCATACGGCAAGCAGCCGGGAAGCTTCTGGTAAAATGTAGGTCAGACCATGTCTCACATCTCTGCTCAAAACCCTCTAGCGGTTTCCTGGCTCAGAGTAAAAGCCAGAGGCTCCCCTGCCTCACCTCACAGACCCCTTGCTACCCCTGCGTCCTCTCCAGCTGTGCTGTTCCGGCCCCATGGGCTGCACCGCTGCCTCAGGGCCCTTGCACCTGCTCAGCCACCTCACACTTCACAGCCCCTGCTGGCTCAGCCCTCGCTTTCTTCTGACCACTGCTCAAGAGTTCCCTTCTCAGTGAGGTCTTTGTGTGGGTATGCCAAGGCTCACATAACAAAGTCCCACATGTGAGTGGCCTGGGGGGCAGAAATGGACTGTCTTACGGATCTGGAGGCTACAAGTCCCAGACTAAGGTGTTTGCCCGGCGGGTTTCCTCCGAGACTTCCCTCCTGGGCTTGGAGATGGTCGTCTTCTCCCCGTGTCCCCCCCATGAACTTCCTCGTGGGCATCTGTGTCCCTGTCTTTTCTTCCTACAAGGACACCAGCCAGCTTGGTTCAGGGCCCACACTCATGATCTCATTTTGACTTGACCAACTCTTTAAAGACCTGGTGTCCAAACACAGTCACACTCAGAAGTGCTGGCAAGTTAGGACTTCAGTATGGGCTGGGGAGGACACACCTCAAGCCCATGTAATTCTTCCTGATCATGTTCCCTGAAGTCCCGTCCCCTCGGCCCCATTCCCTTCCTTCCCCTCTTTCCTGTGTATATTTCGCTCCTGTGCTCTGGTAGCTACCTGTCACACTGTGAGTGTCGGTTCTGTCTTTTTGTTTCTCCCACTTGAATGTCAGCCCTGTGAGGGCAGGGTTGGGTCTGTGGTGGTCAGCGCTTTATTCCCAGGGCCTCTAACTGAGCCCAGGACCCAGCAGACACTCCGCTAATACAGCATCACTCACATATATAATTCACATGTGTTTAATGAATTGATTAAAGCCACAACTACCTTTAAAAGGCCTCCAGAACACCCTGGTGCTCATATTTCTTTCACTGAATATTTTTATTAAAGATCACGTAACGAGCTTGGAAATGGACTCGCCATCTCGACCACGTGTGCTCGTGGTGAGCGCCAGGCTTCGCTCAGCTGTTAGTGGACTGTTTCTCCCCCAGTGCCTTCTTCTCAATCCAACTGCAAAAGGCCTTTTCGTTTCTTAATCTCCTTTTGGCACCAGAAGGCGTGTAATTTTTTTCCCTCCTGCCCTTCTGTTTGGTATTTAAAAACACACCCTGAGAAGCATAAATGTAGCCTTTTTTTTTCCCCCTCCAGTGAAATTTTCTGTAATTGTGGGCCTGGCTTTAAGAAGACTCAATACATAAAAATTTGAAAATGCCAAAAACATCAAATAAAGGAAGGGGGCAAAAGGAAAGGGTGATTGCTGTGTAATGGATCTTAAAAAAAAAAAAATTCTTATTTTCTTTTAAAGGATTCAGTGTGCATTTCCTTAATAGTGGTTTTCCTCGGGCGCTTTTAGAATGTGGGTTGATGTCCACATCTGCCTTCATCTAATACCAACCAGGGCCCTCATCCTGTGCTGAGTTAGGCCCAGCCCTCCTGGCATTTCTTTGGACCTTTTTGTCTTTTCCCCCTAGAATTTCTACAAGGCTGCTCTGGGCTCCCAACTTCGGACTCAGGAGTGTGTGTGAGCAGAGGTTGTGAGATGGTGACCTGTGGTAATGTGGAGGGTTGAGGAGGGAGGCTGGTCCATGTGCGCCCCTGCCTGCCAGCACCAAGGGAACCTTGCAACTTCCTTTGAGATCCCCTGGGACCCAGAGACAAGGTGTGTCTCAGCATCAGGCTCAGAAGATCTCACAGGCATCCCCCACCTTCCTCAGGATGTCAAGGCCACCAGTGAGGCCCAAAGCCCAAGACTCAGGTTGCTGGCGGAATCCCCATCAGAGCCAAAGGCAGCTCAAGTTTCTCCGACCCTCCTGCAGAGAGGAAATTGAGGCCTGGGGAGGGGGTGTGACTTGGAGGGGCCAGGAGAGCAGGCCAGGCAGCCTGAGACGTGCAGGGCCCCGGGCTCGGGCTCGGGGACCAAGGCACTTCCAGAGGGCTTTGTAGCCCGAGGTGAGTAAGTGCAGTCAGCCCGCTGGGAGCATGGGGTCAAGAGATCCATCCCCAGGTTGTGTCAGGAGCCAGCAGCCAAGAGTCTCCCTGATTCCCACTGGGCCCTGAGGGCAGGGAGGGCCCGAGACAGCCTTGGCAGGGGCAGCAGCAGGGAGGGAAGGGGCCGGGAGGAGGGGGCAGACCTCAGGGCCACACCACGCCAGCCCGAGCAGAGTCCAGAGCAGGCCAGGCCATGTGACCTTAAGCAGTGGCCCCTGGGATGTGCACTGAGGCTTGAATAAATGACTCACTGAGCCTCCGCAGGCAGCCTCTCTGTCCCCCCTTGGTGGTGGCCTCTGCCAGTGAATGTCTGTTGAGTGAATGAGCGAGACCCCTTTCCACACCTCCATCACACATAGCCTCAACGTGACCATCTATTCATGTGACCACAGGGAGGCCACCTGCGCCTCACCGCCCAGGACCCCATCCCCCACCTCTACAAGGAGCTGCTCTGCAAGGACCCTGCACCCGGATACGGCCACAGCCCGTGAGGTCCAAGTTACTGGGTCACCTACAAAGACCAAACACACTTTAAATGTAGACCTCTCCAGAAATACACGGGCACGTTGGATATTTGAATGTGGGTTGGGCTTTGGAGAAGGGAATGGCAAACCACTTCAGTATTCTTGTCTTGAGAACCCTATGAACAGTATGAAAAGGCAAAAAGATAGGACACTGAAAGATGAACTCCTCAGGTCGGTAGGTGCCCAATATGCTACTGGAGATCAGTGGAGAAATAACTCCAGAAAGAATGAAGGGATGGAGCCAAAGCAAAAACAGCACCCAGTTGTGGATGTGACTGGTGATGGAAGTAAAGTCCAGTGCTGTAAAGAAAAATATTGCATAGGAACCTGGAATGTTAGGCCCGTGAATCAAGGTAAATTGAAAGTGGTCAAACAGGAGATAGCAAGAGTGAACATTGACATTTTAGGAATCAGTGAACTAAAACAGACTGGAATGGGTGAATTTAACTCAGATGACCATTTTATCTACTACTGTGGGCAAGAATCCCTTAGAAGAAATGGAGTAGCCTTCATGGTCAGCAAAAGAGTTTGAAATGCAGTACTTGGATGCAATCTCAAAAATGACAGAATGATCTTTGTTCATTTCCAAGCCAAACCATTCAATATCACAGTTATCAAAGTCTATGTCCCGACCACTAATGCTGAAGAAGCTGAGGTTGAATGGTTCTATGAAGACCTACAGGACTTTCTAGAACTAACACCAGAAAAAGATGTCCTTTTCATCACAGGGGACCGGAATGCAAAAGTAGGAAGTCAAGAAATACCTGGAGTAACAGGCAAGTTTGGCCTTGGAGTATAGAATGAAGCAGGGCAAAGGCTAACAGAGTTTTGCCAAGAGAACGCACTGGTCATAGCAAACACCCTCTCCCAACAACACAAAAGAAGACTCTACACTTGGACATCACTGGATGGTCAATATTGAAATCAGATTGATTATATTCTTTGTAGGCAAAGATGGAGAAGCTCTATTCAGTCAGCAAAAACAAGACCAGGAACTGACTATGGCTCAGATCATGAACTCCTTATTGTGAAATTCAGACTTAAATTGAAGAAAGTGGGGAAAACCACTAGACCATTCAGGCATGACTTAAATCAAATCCCTTACAATTATACAGTGGAAGTGACAAATAGATGCAAGGGATTGGATCTGATAATGTGCCTGAAGAATTAGGGACAAGGTTTGTGATGCAAATGGTTGTCTGAGGAGGCCTTACAAATAGCTGTGAAAAGAAGAGAAGCTAAAGGCAAAGGAGAAAAGTAAAGATACACCCATCTGAATGCAGAGTTCCAAAGAATAGCAAGGAGAGACAAGAAAGCCTTTTTCAGTGATCAATGCAAAGAAATAGAGGGAAATAATAGAATGGGAAAGACTAGAGATCTCTTCAAGAAAATTAGAGACACCAAGGGAACATTTCATGCAAAGATGGGACAGACAATAAAGGACAGAAATGGTATGGACCTAGCAGAAGCAGAAGATATTAAGAAAAGGTAACAAGAATACACAGAGTTCAGTTCAGTTCAGTCACTCAGTCGTGTCTGACTCTTTGCGACCCCATGAATCGCAGCACGCCAGGCCTCCCTGTCCATCACCAACTCCTGGAGTTCACTCAGCCTCACATCTCTTGAGTCAGTGATGCCATCCAGCCATCTCATCCTCTGTCATCCCCTTCTCCTCCTGCCCCCAATCCCTCCCAGCATCAGAGTCTTTTCCAATGAGTCAACTCTTCGCATGAGGTGGCCAAAGTACTGGAGTTTCAGCTTTAGCATCATTCCTTCCAAAGAAATCCCAGGGCTGATCTCCTTCACAATGGACTGGTTGGATCTCCTTGCAGTCCAAGGGACTCTCAAGAGTCTTCTCCAACACCACAGTTCAAAAGCATCAATTCTTCAGCACTCAGCCTTCTTCACAGTCCAACTCTCACATCCATACATGACCACAGGAAAAACCATACATAGCCTTGACTAGACGGACCTTAGTCGGCAAAGTAATGTCTCTGCTTTTGAATATGCTACCCAGGTTGGTCATAACTTTTCTTCCAAGGAGTTAGCGTCTTCCAATTTCATGGCTGCAGTCACCATCTGCAGTGATTTTGGAGCCCCAAAAAATAAAGTCTGTCTGACACTGTTTCCACTGTTTCCCCATCTATTTCCCATGAAGTGATGGGACCAGATGCCAAAAAAGATAACCATGATGGTATGATCACTCACCTAGAGCCAGACATTCTGGAGTCCAAAGTCAAGTGGGCCCTAGGAAGCATCACTATGAACAAAGCTAGTAGAGGTGATGGAATTCCAGTCAAGCTATTTCAAATCCTAAAAGATGATGCTGTGATATGCCAGCAAATTTGGAAAACTCAGCAGTGGCCACAGGACATTTTTCAGTTTTAATTCCAATCCCAAATAAAGATAACACCAAAGAATATTCAAACTACTGCACAATTGCACTCATCTCACACACTAGTAAAGTAATGCTCAAAATTCTCCAAGCCAAGCTTCAACAGTACGTGAACCATGAACTTCCAGATGTTCAAGCTGGATTTAGAAAAGGCAGAGGAACCAGAGGTCAAATTGCCAACATCCATGATGATGGATCATCGAAAAAGCAAGAGAGTTTCAGAAAAACATCTATTTCTGCTTTATTGACTATGCCAAAGCCTTTGATTGTATGGATCACAAGAAACTGTGGAAAATTCTTCATGAGATAGGAACACCAGATCACCTTACCCGACTCCCAAGAAATCTGTATACAGGTCAAGAAGCAACAGTTAGAACAGGACATGGAAAAATGGACTGGTTCCAAAATGGGAAAGGAGTATGTCAAGCCTGTATATTGTCACCCTACTTATTTAACTGACATGCAGAATATATCATAGGGAATGCCAGGGTGGATGAAGCACAAGCTGGAATCAAGATTGCTGGGAGAAATATCAATAACCTCAGATATGCAGATGACACCACCCTTACGGCAGAAAGTGAAGAGGAACTGAAAGAGGAGAGTGAAAAAGTCGGCTTAAAGCTCAACATTCAGAAAATGAAGATCATGGCATCTGGTCCCATCACTTCATGGCAAATAGATGGGGAAACAATGGAAACAGTGACAGACTTTATTTTCTTGGGCTCCAAAAAATCACTGCAGACGGTGACTGCAGCCATGAAATGAAAAGACACTTGCTCCTTGGAAGGAAAGCTATGACCAATCTATGACAGCATATTAAAAAGCAGAGATATTACTTTGCCAACAAAGGTCCATCTAGTCAGAGCTATGGTTTTTCCAGTAGTCAGGTATGGATGTGAGAGTTGGACTATAAAGAAAGCTGAGTGCCGAAGAATTGATGCTTTTGAACTGTGGTGTTGGAGAAGACCCTTGAGAGTCCCTTGGACTGCAAGGAGATCCAACCAGTCCATCCTAAAGGAAATCAGCTCTGAATATTCATTGGAAGGATTGATGCTGAAGCTGAAACTCCTTTGGCCACCTGATGTGAAGAACTGACTCATTGGAAAAGACCCTGATGCTGGGAAAGATTGAAGGCAGGAGGAGAAGGGGATGACAGAGGATGAGATGGTTGGATGGCATCACTGACTCAATGGACATGACTTTGAGCAGTCTCTGGGAGTTGGTGATGGACAGGGAGGACTGGGGTGCTGCAGTCCATGGGGTTACAAAGAGTCAGACACGACTGAGCAACTGAACTGAACTGACTAGGCTTTGTGCTCATCACACAGAAGGAAAAGCCTCTGGAGGGGCCCGGCCGCCCGGGGCCGAGAGCTGAGGCTGAGGCCGCAGCTCAGCAGGAAGGAGCCAGGCAGGAGGGAGGAGAGAAAATGAACAAGGAGGAGCCAGCACCTGACACGGAGAGGCTCCAAGAAATCTGTGCAGGCAGGGCAGTGTCTAGGCGGCCTGGAGGCTGCAGCCTCCATGTGACTCACTGCAGGGCTGACCAAACACATGGGCCTGTGCAGAGGAGACACCACGTGGCTAAGGCCCCAAGCGCCAGACCAGGCCACAGGAGAGGCTATGCGGCCCCAGAGAGAAGTGGAAAGGGGTCTGCATTTGCCTGGGATAAACATTTCCCCGCAAAGGAGAGCCATCTAGTGTTTACCAAAAACGAGTCAGTGCCCGGTGTGGTGGCTGGAGCCCCGAGTCCCTGCCAAAGGCAGTGAGAAATTCAGAGAAGAGGAACAAGAGTGTTGATGGTGGATCTGAGTCTGGGTAGCGAAACAGGTGAGTGAACCACATACTCCACACTGAAGGTTGTCGGGAAAGATCCAGGAAAATCCTTCACAAGGCTGCTCTTGGGGGAGGGCGTGGAGGAGGTGGGATGGGAGAGGAAAGAGCTGCTCATTGCAAACATACCTTTTTTTATTCTAACTAATTTTTACTGGAGTAAATTTCATTGGAGTTGCTTTAGAATGTTAATTTCTGCCTTACTGCAAAGTGAGTCAGACAGACATGCAAACGGACCCTCCTATGAGGTTCTCATTGTCTAACGCACGTCTTACCTTGTGCATGCGTGCATGCGTGCTCAGTTGCTAAGTCGCGTCTGACACTCTGTGACCCCATGGACTGTAGCCCGCCAGGCTCCTCTGTCCATGGGATTATCCCAGGGAAAAATACTGCAGTGAGTTACCATTTCCTTCTCCAGGGGTCTTCACGACTCAGGGATCAAACCCACATCTCCTGCATTGCCGGGTGGGTTCTTTACCACTCAGCCACCAGGGAAGCCCACGTCTTAATTTACTTACTACTAATTAACTAGTTAATTGCACCCAGAAACATCACTTGCCAGGTCTTCTGTGGTTGCTGTCTCCAGGAAGGTCTCCATGACCTCCTGGCAGCCCTCGTAAAGGACTCCTGTCTGAGCTAGTTACAGAAGCCTCGCTCAGACAGCTCCCGTTCTCCTACATGTGTTCCCGTCTCATGAGCACCATCAGCAACTTTTCAGCCCTTCTCTCAGCAGCTGTGTGACCCGCCTGTGCCCAGTGGCAGACCCCCCCCCCCAAAACCTCATCTTGCTGGGAAATGGGCCCCTGACACACCCTTTGACTTGCAGTCTCAGAAGACTCAGGGAGAAAAATCTGATCCCCAGTGCCTCCCATTTGGTCTTTCCCTTCTCTTCTTTTATTTATTTATTTTTTTTCTATATAAGATCTATCTCATTTATTTTTAACTGACATTTCATTACATAGCATAGGTATATCATAACATCCATTCCCTTGCTGGTATACATTTGGCACTATTTCCAACTCATTGCACTTCAAACAACTGTATGATCAAGGATGCTTCCTAAGGTATTGTAATGGATGTCTTTTTTTTTTTTAATTTTAAAATCTTTAATTCTTACATGTGTTCCCAAACATGACCCCCCCTCCCACCGTACACAAAAATAAACTCAAAATGGATTAAAGATCTAAATGTAAGATCAGAAACTATAAAACTCCTAGAGGAGAATATAGGCAAAACACTCTCAGAAATAAATCACAGCAGGATCCTCTATGATCCACCTCCCAGAATTCTGGAAATAAAAGCAAAAATAAACAAATGGGATCTAATTAAAATTAAAAGCTTTTGCACAACAAAGGAAAATATAAGCAAGGTGAAAAGACAGCCTTCTGAATGGGAGAAAATAATAGCAAATGAAGCAACTGACAAACAACTAATCTCAAAAATATACAAGCAACTTATGCAGCTCAACTCCAGAAAAATAAACGACCCAATCAAAAAATGGGCCAAAGAACTAAATAGACATTTCTCCAAAGAAGACATACGGATGGCTAACAAACACATGAAAAGATGCTCAACATCACTCATTATTAGAGAAATGCAAATCAAAACCACAATGAGGTACCACTTCACACCAGTCAGAATGGCTGCGATCCAAAAATCTGCAATAAATGCTGGAGAGGGTGTGGAGAAAAGGGAACCCTCCTACACTGTTGGTGGGAATGCAAACTAGTACAGCCACTATGGAGAACAGTGTGGAGATTCCTTAAAAAATTGCACATAGAACTACCTTATGACCCAGCAATCCCACTTCTGGGCATACACACCGAGGAAACCAGAATTGAAAGAGACACATGTACCTTCTCTTCTTTTAAAAATTGTTGTAACATATATATAACCTAAATTTCAGCATTTTAAGCATTTTTAAATGACATTAAGTTTATCCACATTGCTGTAAAACCACCACCAATTTACCTCCAAAACTTTTTCATTTTCCCAACTGAAACTCTGAACCCATCAAATACTCCCCAGCCCTGTCTCCTCCTAAGACTCTAGTAATGACCCTTCTGCTTTCTCTCTGTGAACCTGACTCCTCCAGGTACATCCTCTAAGTGGTATCCTATAGCTTTTGTCCTTTTGTGTCTGGCTTATTTCACTGAACATAATGTCTTCAAGGCCTTCCCAGGTGACGGTAGTGGTAACGAACCCACCTGCCAATGTAGGAGGTGCCAGAGACGTGGGTTTGATCCCTGAGTGGGGAACATCCCCTGGAGGAGGGCATGGCAATCCACTCCAGTATTCTTGCCTGGGGAATCCCGTGGACAGAGGAGCCTGGCGGGCTATAGCCTCAAGGGTTGCAAACAGTCGGATGTAACTGAAGCAAGTTAGAATGCATGCACGCAATGTCTTCCGATGTTATCCACATCGTCGCCTCTGTCGGAATTTCCCTCCTTCTTAAGACTGAATAGGGAGGTCCCTGGTGGCCTAGTGGTTAGGATTCTCAGCTTGTCATTGTCACGACCCAGGGTCAATCCCTGGTCTGGGAACTGAGATCCCGCAAGCCACATGGTACGGACAGAAAAAAAAAGGCTCAGCATTGTTCCATTCTGTGTATAGACCACACTTCGCTTGTCTATTCACCCATCAGTGGACACTGGGCTGCTTACATTTTGGGGCTATTGCAAATAATGCAGCTGTGAACGTGCTTGTACATCTCTGGTTTTTAAATCAAGTGTAATGAGGTATAGTTTATATACAACGATTTGACCCATTTTACACGTGCAGTTTGATTAGCTTGACTAGATACAGGACATGTCCTTCACCTCAAGAAGTCCTTTGTCCTTTTTTGCTGTTGATTCCTCACCCCACCCCTAGGCAATCACTGATCTACGTTCTGTCACTAAAGATCGGTTTTGCCTTTTCTAGAATTTCATTTAAAGGGAATGACACAGAAAGTCTTCTTTTGAGTCTAGCTTCTTGTGCGCTCAGCTTAGTGTTTTTCAGATCCATCTCTGTTGTTATACACCCGTAGTTTTTCCTTTATTGCAGAGTTCATTGTTCCATTGGATGGATAAATTACATTGATTCATCCATTCAGCAGCTGTAGGACCCTGGGTTCTTTCCAGGGTTGGGCATTTGTGAGCCAAGCTGCTGTATTTTCAGATCAGTCTTTGCAAGAGATGTCTGCTTCTATTGCTCTTGGGTGAAAACCAGGGAGTGGACGTGAGGTGAAGTGTGCGGTCAGTTTACAACTGACTTTATAAGAAACTGTCAGACTTCTTCCGAGTGGTGGCATTACACGCATTCTCACCTGTACCATATGAAAGTTCAAAGTGCTCCACATCCAGGAATATAAGGTAGACCTGTTTATGAAGTGAGGTCTCTTCGTGGTCTTAATTTCCATTTCCTCCGTGACTAACGGTGTGAACATCTTTTCACCTACATATTGGTGATTCACATACATTTTCTGGTGATGTGTCTAAGTCACGTGCCTATTTTTTTTTAATTGGGGCGTCCCTGGTGGCTCAGTGGTGACGAGTCCTCCTGCCCAATCCCTGGTCTGGGACGATCCCACATGCTGCAAGGCAACTAAGCCCGTGCACCACAACCACTGACTGTGCCCTAGAGCCCAGAAGCCACAGCTAGTGGAGCCCGAGCACCCTAGAGCCTGAGCTCTCCGAAGCCCAGCGCTGCAACTCAGCAGCCCCCATGCTCTGCAACTAGAGAAAGCCCGCACAAAGCAACGAAGGCCCAGCACAGGCGAATAAACACATTTTTACAGTTGAGCTGTTTGTCTTATTATTCTTTGTATATTCTGGGTGCAAGTCCTTCGTCTGATATATGTATGGCAAACGGGTATGCCACGCAGCCTGTGGACGAAATTTCATTCTCTTATGGTGTCTTTTGAAGAGAAGCTTTTTCTTTTGATAAAATCAAATGTTTCACTGCATGGTTCATGTCCTTGGTGCCCTATGGCTCTTTCACATTTGGTTTCTTTCGCTCAGCACTGTTCCTGGGACTGATTTATCACCACTGTGGTTCCTTCACTGTGACTGGTGTGTGGCCCTGGCAGGTACGCAATGCACATTATTCACCCACTTTATTGGTGATGACATGAGGGTTGTCTTCGGCCATTACAAATTTCACTGCCATGAACTCTCTTATAACTGTATCCAGGGATACATTTCCATTTCCATGTATTTCTTTAGGTTTATCAGTTCAGTTCAGTCGCTCAGTCTTATCTGACTCTTTGCAACCCCATGGACTGCAGCATGCCAGGCCTCGCTGTCCATCACCAACTCCCAGAGCTTGATCAAACTCATGTCCATTGAGTCAGTGATGCCATCCAACCTCTCATCCTCTGTCGTCCCCTTCGCCTCCTGTCTTCAATCTTTCCCAGCATCAGGGTGTTTTCAAATGACTCAGTTCTTCGCATCAGGTGGCCAAAATATTGGAGTTTCAGCTTCAGCATCAGTCTTTCCAATGAATATTCAGGACTGACTTCCTTTAGGATGGACTGGTTGGATCTCCTTGCAGTCCAAGGGACTCTCAAGAGTTTTCTCCAACACCATAGTTCAAAAGCATCAATTCTTCAGTGCTCAGCTTTCTTTATAGTTCAACTCTCAGATCCATACATGACTCCTGGAAAAACCATAGCTTTGACTAGACAGACCTTTATCGGCAAAGTAATGTCTCTGCTTTTTAATATGCTGTCTAGGTTGGTAATGGAGAAGGAAATGGCAACCCACTCCAGTGTTCTTGTATGGAGAATCCCAGGGATGGCATAGCCTGGTGGGTTGCTGTCTATGGGGTCGCACAGAGTTGGACACGACTGAAGCGACTTAGCAGTAGCAGTTAGGTTGGTAATAGCTTTTCTTCCAAGGAGTAAGCGTCTTTTAATTTCATGGCTGCAGTCACCATCTGCAGTGATTTTGGAACCCAAGAAAATAAAGTCTCTCACTCTTTCCATTGTTTCCCCATCCATTTGCCATGAAGTGATGGGACCGAATGCCATGATCTTAGTTTGATGAATGTTGAGTTTTAAGCCAACTTTTTCACTCTCCTCTTTCATTTTCATCAAGAGGCTCTTCAGTTCCTGTTTGCTTTCTTCCATAAAGGTGGTGTCATCTGCATATCTGAGGTTATTGATATTTCTCCTGGCAATCTTAATTCCAGCTTGTATTGCATCCAGCCCAGCATTTCTCATGAGGTACTCTGCACATAAGTTAAATAAACAGGGTGACAATATACAGCCTTGACATACTCCTTTCTCAACTTGGAACCATTCTGTTGCTCCATGTCCAGTTTTAACTATTGCTTTTTGACCTGCACATGGATTTCTCAGGAGGCAGGTCGGGTGGCCAGGTATTCCCATCTCTTTCAGAATTTTCCACAGTTTGTTGTGATCCACACAGTCAAAGGCTTTGGTATAGTCAATAAAACAGAAGTAGATGTTTTTCTGGAATTCTCTTGCTTTTTCAATGATCCAGCAAATGTTGGCAATTTGATCTCTGGTTCCTCTGCCTTTTCTAAATCCAGTTTGAAAATCTGGAAGTTCATGATTCATGTACTGTTTAAGCCTGGCTTGGGGAATTTTGAGCATTAATTTGCTAGCATATGAGATGAGTGCAATTGTATGGTAGTCTGAACTTTCTTTGGCATTGCCTTTCTTTGGGATTGAAATGAAAACTGATCTTTTCCAGCCTTATGGCCACTGCTGAATTTTCCAAATTTGCTGGTATATTGAGTGCAGCACTTTCACAGCATCATCTTTCAGGATTTGAAGTAGCTCAACTGGCATTCCATCACCTCCACTAGCTTTGTTCATAGTGATGCTCCCTGAGGCCCACTTGACTTCGCATCACCATCGTAATTATCTGGATCATGAAGATCTTTTTTGTATCGTTATCCTGTGTATTCTTGCCACTTCTTAATATCTTCTGCTTCTGTTAGGTCCATACCATTTCTGTCCTTTATTGTGCCCATCTTTTCATGAAATGTTGCCTTGGTATCTCTAATTTTCTTGAAGAGAGCTCTAGTCTTTCCCATTCTATTGTTTTCGTCTATTTCTTTGCATTGATCACTGAGGAAGGTCTTCCTATCTCTCCTTGTTATTCTTTGGAACTCTGCATTCAGATGCTTATATCTTTCCTTTTTCCCTTTGCCTTCAGCTTCTCTTCTTTTCTCAGCTTTTTGTAAGTCCTCCTCAGACAACCATTTTGCATTTTTGCATTTCTTTTCTTGGGGGATGATCTTGATCACTGCCTGTTGTTACAATGTCACAAACCTCCATCCATAGTTCTTCAGGCACTCTGCCTAACAGATCTAATCCCTTGAATCTATTTGTCACTTCTACTGTATATTCGTAAGGAATTTGATTTGATTGAATTATAAGGTCATACCTGAATGGTCTAATGGTTTTCCCTACTTTCTTCAATTTAAGTCTGAATTTGGCAATAAGGAGTCCATGATCTGAGCCACAGTCAGCTCCCGGTCTTGTTTTTGCTGACTGTATAGAGCTTCTCCATCTTTGGCTGCAAAGAATATAATCAATCTGATTTCGGTGTTGACCATCTGGTGATGTCCATGTGTAGAGTCTTCTCTTGTGTAGTTGGAAGAGGGTGTTTGCTGTGACCAGTGCGTTCTCTTAGCTTTTGAATTGCTGGATGAGTGACAGGACGTGTGAAACTTCAACTGTACTGGGTGATCCCAAGAAGTTTCCAGAAGGAGGTGAACTAATTTACACTCTGCCAGCAGCTTATAAGAGTTCCATTTTCTTCTCATTCTCACCAGTAGTTTATATTTTCTATCCTTTTCACTTTTATTAACCTGGTGGGTACATAATAGCTGTTCATTTTTCAGACTTTCTTTCTGAATACAGGTGTTTCAGTGAAGCCATAAATTTCTCAAAATATTTCTTTGGTTGCATCTTGTGATTTTTAAAACCATTTTTCAGAAAAAATTTTAATGAATTCAAAAGTGGAGAAAATAGTATAATGAACTCTCCTATTCTCATTAGTGACTTTCAGCATTTATCAGCCCACTGCTAATATTATGTCATTTACAACATTACTGGGTTATTTTGAAGCAAATTCCATTCACATGTGTCCTCTCATTGATATACATATTTTAGCATTTAACTCTAAAAGAAAATGATCTTTCTTTTTGAGAATGGTCTTTTTAAAAGAAATATGAAATGAAATCATTATACTATATTTAAAGATGTGAATAACACAATAAAATCATAGTAAACCTCCAGTATGATTCAATACACAGTGTTCAGACTCCCCTGTATCACGAGCATTTCTAAGCTAATTTCTTGGACTCAGGATTCAAACAAGGTCCCCACACATCTCTTAAATCTCTTAAGAGATTCCCACTGCACTGCTGGTCTTCCACCACCTCCTGTCTTTCATTATTCTTTGCAATTTACCTCTTGGGGAAACTGAGTCACTTATCCCGGAAAGTTTCTCACATTCTGGATTTTGTTGACTGCCTCACTGTGGTGGTGTTTAGCATGTTCTGTAGCCACTTGTGTTTCCTGCACACAGATAGACTGAGGTTGGTTCTGAATCAGGCTGACTTTCTGGCAGGAAGATTTTCATGGATGTGTCCTGGATGTCTCTCTCACTATGATGCTAGCAGTGTTTGATGGTCTCCCCTTGGATCCCCTATTTCATACAGGTGGTAAATAACTCAGCTTAAAATATTTTCTAATTTTTATTCTTCTTTGGACCATGAATTATCTAAAAGTATATTTCTTAATTTCCACATATATGGAGATTTTCTAGTCATCTTTCTGTTACCAGTTTCCAGCATTATCACAGAGTAGTCAGAAGACTTACTCTGATTTCAGTCCTTTTCAGTCCTTTCCTATTTTTTTCTTTAAAGATTTTTGATGGGGACCATACTTAAAGTCTTTATTGAATTTGCTACAATATTGCTCCTACTTTATGCTTTGGTTTTTTGGCTGCAAGGCATGGGGGATCTCAGCTCCCCAACCAGAGATCAAATCTAGACACAGATCTTACATTCTGCACAAAACTCAAAACTCTACTCAAGATGGATTATAAACCTAAATGTAAGACACAAAACTTTGTAAAACTCTCAGAAGATAACTTTGGAGACCACCTAGCTGACCTTGCATATAGCTATGATTTTTCAGGGACACCAAAGGCGTGATCCATGAAAGAAGTAGTTAGTGAACTGGGCTTCGTTAAAATGTAAAACTTCTGCTCTGCGAAAGACAACATCAAGAAAACAAATCAGGCTGGAAGAAAATATCTGCAAAATATATATCTAATAAAGTACTGTTATCCAAAATATAAAAAAAAAAACTCTTAAAACTCAACAATAAGAAAAATAATAACATGATTAAATAATGAGCAAAAGATCTGAACAGATTCCTCACCAAAGACGACCACGGATTGTAAGCAAGCAAATAAAAAGATATGAAAGTGTGATTTTGCTGTGTGCTATGCTAAGTCACTTCAGTCGTGTATATTTGGCTATTTGCAACCCTATGGACTCTAGCACGTCAGGCTCCTCTGTCCATTGGATTCTGGAGGTAAGAATACTGGAGTGGGTTGTCACACTCTCCTTCAGAGGATCCTCCCGACCCAGGGATAGAACCACATCCCTTTGTCTCCTGCATTGCCAGCCAGGTTCTTTACCACTAGCACCACCTGGGAAGCCCTCAAAGTATCATTAGGGGACTGTAAATTAATACGACAGTGAGATACTATCAGAATGGCCAAAATCTAAAACACTGATAACAGCAAATACTGGTGGGGATGTCAAGCAACAGAAACTCTTATTCATCGCCAGTGGGAATGCAAAATGGTCCAGCCCCACTTAGAAAGACAGTTTGGCAGCTTCTCAAAAAACTAAACACTCTCCTACTACACAATCCTTGGGATTTACCCAAATGAGTTTAAAACTTATGTCCACACAAAAACTTGCACATGGATATTTATAGAAGCCTGTTCATAACTGCCAAAACTTGGAAGCAAATATAAACTGTGGTATGTCTAGGCAATAGGATATAATTCAATGGTTAAAAAAAAGAATTTTCAAGACATGAAAAGACATTGAAGAACCTTGGATGGACACACCTAGGGGAAAGGACTCCATAGGTATGCTTCCAACCGCATGACATTTTGGAAAAGGCAAAATTAGGGAGACAGTAAAAAAAAAAAAAAATCAGTGATTGGCAGGGTTTATGGTAGCAGAAGGAGAAGGAAATGGCAACCCACTCCAGTGTTTTTGCCTGGAGAATCCCAGGGATGGGGGAGCCTTGTGGGCTGCCGTCTATGGGGTCGCACAGAGTCGGACACGACTGATGTGACTTAGCAGCAGCAGCAGCAGCAGGGTAGAGGAAAAGATGAATAGGTGGAACCCAGAGGATTTTCAAGATGGTCAAAACTGTTCTGTATGACACCATGCTGGTGGATACATGATACGTATTTGTCAAAATCCATGGAAGCTGCACCATCAGGAGTGAACCCTAATGTCAACTATGAACTGAAGGTGATAATGATGTGAAATGTAGGCTCATCGACTGTAACAAATGCTCCATTGTGGGAGAGGGTTCCTTAGTGGGGAAGGTGTGCACACGTGTGGTACAGACACAGGGTTTTTATAGGAACTTTCTGTATACTTGGCTTAATTGGCTGTGCATCTAAAGCTGCTCTAATAAAACATTAATCTAGAAAGAAATTTCTCATATGACTATAGATGTTTTTTAAATTTCTTTTCATAGTTTTGCCATTTTTGCTTTTGGAGCCATGACAATAAGTGTATATATGTATGTAGAATTTTTATAAATTAGCAGTGAATTAAAACTTTATCACTATTAAGTAGTCCTCTTTTAGTAATCCTTTTTGCTTTAAATTCTATTTTATCTCATGTTAATATAGCTACAGTAGTTTTCCTACTATATAGTAATTTCCTGACATACCTATTTTTTTATTTAAAATTTTGGATCATCCTTATGCTTTTGCTATTTCTCTTATAAACAGCACATAATAGAATTTTAAGGAGATTTTTAGGTTTTTTTTTTTTTCAAAAAATGTTTAAGAAAGACTTTTTTAATCCTCTAACTAATGTGAAATTGTCATTTTTCATTTTAATGATATGTGTATATAATCAATTAGATTTATATACATACCAGTTAGTTTGTTTTCCTAAACACTGGTTTAACATTAGAAAAGCATCAATAGTTTGGCCACGTTGACAGATTATAGGAGAAAAAATATCCTATCAATTCTCAATAGATGCAGAAAAAGCATTTGATAATATTTAATATATATTTTTTATAAAAGCTCTTTTTAAAACACTAAGAACTAAATGAATCTTCTTTCATCTGATGAAGGGTATGCCTACTTTTAACATTACACTGAGGGTCAAAAACAGCGCTATGAGTCCTAGAAAAGGAAAAAGTTATAACAATTGGAAATTAGAAATAAAACTCTCACTTTAGAGATAATATGACAAAATAGGTAAATAGTCCAAGAATATGTAGGTAAATTATTAGAATTACTAGGTGAATTTTAAAAAGTTACTGGATACAAGGGCAAAATATAAAATCACTGAAATTTTTATATACCAAAAATAAACACAGAATAAAATTTTTTAAGTTAATATTTCAAAAATATTAAATATACAAGAATAAAATAAGAAAGTACAGAGCATCTATGCAAAAAGTCAATTAAAAATTTTATATAAATTAATCAAACACATGCATTATGTTAAATGAATGCAACAGTCAGCGCTGTTAAGATGTCAACTTTTGTCAAACTGGCTTTAAGGGTCAATCCAATCACAATAAAATGTCCTTAGGACTTTTTAAGGAATCCAATAAGCTAATTCTAAAAATCTATGGGCAGACAAAAGACCTAGAAGGGTTGGTCATTTCTGAAGAAGAAAAACAAGAGGACTTGCTTTACTTAATATCAAGGCTTAGCTTAAGGCTAAAATGATTGAGATAGGATGGATATAGGAGATCAGTGGAACAGGATAAACAGTTCAGACATAGATCTACACATTGATATATTTTGAACTGTGGTGCTTTCAAACTCATGCTTTTGAACTGTGGTGTTGGAGAAGACTCTTGAGAGTCCCTTGGACCGCAAGGAGATCCAACCTGTCCATCCTAAAGGAGATCAGTCTTGAATATTCACTGGAAGTACTGATGCTGAAGCTGAAACTCCAATCCTTTGGCCAGCTGATGCGAAGAACCGACCCATTGGAAAAGACCCTGGTGCTGGGAGAGACTGAAGGCAGGAGGAGAAGGGGACGACAGAGGGTGAGATGGTAGCATGGTATCACTGACTCAATGGACATGAGTCTGAGCAAGCTCTGGGAGTTGGTGACTAACCAGGAGGCCTGGTGTGCTGCTGTCCATGGGGTCACAGAGAGTCAGACACGACTGAGTGACTGATCTGAACTGAGTGAAATCTAGACATACACGGATACTTGGTTGAGAGAGGTGGCGGAAGACAGCGGTGTTAAAAGTGTATATCCATTCGGGAAGAGAATGAAACTGGTCCCCTACCTTGGTTTTGAACAAAAATCAACTTCAGATATTAGCTATGCAGGCAAAACAAGGAGGCTGTCATAAGTTACAGAGAATAATATTATAACCTCGGGGTAGGAAAGGATTTCTTAATCCAGGCAGAAAAAGCACTATCCATAAAGGAAAAACTCTGTTCATCAAAAGACGGTTAAGAAAGTAAAAAAAGGCCAATGAGACTAGAAATCAACTGTAAGGAGAAACTGCAAACACACGGGGGCTGAACAACATGCTGCTGAAGAGGCAAAGGGATCACTGCAGTGATCAAAGAGGCAATGAAAGAAAAATGCCTGGAGACAAAGGGAAACAAAAACGCAACAAAGTCTGCGGGACACAGCAAAAGCAGGTTTAAAAGGGAAGTTCATAGCAATCGGATCCTACCTCAGGAAACAAGAAAAATCTCAAAGAAACAACCTAATCCTACAACTAAAGCAACTAAAGCAAACATAACTCAAAGTTGGTCGAAGGAAAGAAATCATAAAGGCGAGGAACTAAATGAAAGAGAGACAGAAAATAATCAATGAAACGAAAAGCTGGTTGTTTGAAAAGATAAACAAAATTGATAAAGCTTTAGCCAGACTTATCAAGAAAAAAAAGGGGGGAGGATCCAAGTCAATAAAGTCAGAAATGAAAAAGAAGTTACAAACACCACAGAGATACAAAGGATCAGAGGAGACTATGAGCAGTAATACACCAATAAAATGGACAACCTAGAAGAAATGGACAACTTCTTGCTGCTGCAGCTGCTAAGTCGCTTCAGTCGTGTCCGACTCTGCGCGACCCCATAGATGGCAGCCCACGAGGCTCCCCTGTCCCTGAGATTCTCCAGGCAAGAACACTGGAGTGGGTTGCCATTTCCTTCTCCAGTGCATGCAAGTGAAAAGTGAAAGTGAAGTTGCTCAGTCGTGTCTGACTGTTAGTGACCCCATGGACTACAGCCTACCAGGCTCCTCCATCCCTGGGATTTTCCAGGTAAAAGTACTGGAGTGGGGTGCCATTGCCTTCTCCTGGACAACTTCTTAGAAAGGTACAATTTCCCAAGATTGAATCAGGAAGAAACAGAAAATATGAACAGCCCAATTACCAGTAATGAAATTTAGTCAGTACTTTTAGAACTCCCAACAAAGACTGGACCAGATGGCTTCACAGGTGAACTCTATCAAACATTTGGCAAAGAGTTAAAGCCTATCCTTCTCAAACTACTCCAAGAAACTGCAGAGAAAGGGATACTTCCAAATTCATTCTATGAGGCCAGTATTATCCTGATACCAAAACCAGACAAAGATATGACAGGAAAAGAAAATTACAGGCCAATATCAATGATGAATATAGATGCAAAAATCCTCACCAAAATACTAACAAACCAAACCCACAATATATTAAAAGGACCATGATCAAGATTTATCCCAGGGATGCAAGGATTTTTCCACATCTGCACTTCTAACAGTGTGATACACAACACTGAAAAATTGAAGAATAAACACTATACAATCATCTCAATAACTGCAGTAAAAGCCTTTGGTAAAATTTAATATCCATTTATGATTAAAACTCTCGAGAAAGTGGGCATAGAGGGGACATACTTCAACATAAAGGCTATATATAACAAACCCACAGGTAACATCATTCTCAACGGCGAAAAGCTGAAAGGATTCCCCCTCAGATCAGGAACAAGACAAGGGTGCCCACTCACCACTTTTATTCAACAGAGTGTTAGAAGTCCCAGCTGCAGCAAGCAGACAAGAAAAAGAAATAAAAGGAATATAAATTGGAAAAGAAGTAAAACTGTCACTGTTTGCAAATGACATGAAAACCCTGAAGATGCCACCAGAAAACGACTAATATGAGAATTCATCAGTGAATTCAGTGAGGCTGCAGGATACAAAATGTATAGAAATCTGTTCCATTTCTGTACACTAACAAGAAATTCTCAGAAAGATAAACCAAGGAAATGAGCCCATTCACAATCACACTAAAAGAGAATAAAATACCTTGGCACCCCAAAGAAATAACTAAGATAGGCTGTAGTGCCTGGATGCGATCTCTTTGGCTTTGTTTTCCCTTGGGATTCTAATAGAATTTGTTTCTCGGCCTTCCACGGTTGTTCTTCCAATGTTTCATATTATTCAGTTTCAGATTCAAGACTTTCTTTCCATCAAGGACAAAACAGATATACAACAAGCAACAAAGGTTTACTGTAGTCAATATCTTGTAAAAAAAAAAAAAAAACCAACCTATAATGGAAAATAATGTTAAAAATAATATATGTGTATAACTGGATCACCTTGTATGCACCTGAAACATTGTAAGTGAACTATACGTCAATACAATACATATATTAAGGAAAAAAAAACTTTCGGGGATGCCAAGTTAGGGGTTCTAGTCAATTCTAGTTTTTTTTTTTTTTCCCTTAAATAGGGGCTGAACAATGTTGTTGTTTTTTTAAAATTGTGTAATTATTCCATTTTTGCAAGAGGTCCTTGCCTCTAGCAAAGCCTTTGTCACTGTCTCCTAGTCAACATACAACTGCTCCCACTTTCTCTGGAAAACTATCAAATTCAGTCCTTTTGACATAATTGACTACAGCTGCTTTTTTCTACTTTCTTTTAAAAAGAAAATGAAATCAACCAATGTTATTATGCAGGTCAGGAGGCAACAGTTAGAACTGGACATGGAACAACAGACTGGTTCCAAATAGGAAAAGGAGTACGTCAAGGCTGTATACTGTCACCCTGCTTATTTATCTTATATGCAGAGTACATCATGAGAAATGCTGGGCTGGAAGAAGCACAAGCTGGAATCAAGATTGCCGGGAGAAATATCCATAACCTCAGATATGCAGATGACACCACCATTATGGCAGAAAGGGAAGAGGAACTAAAAAGCTTCTTGATGAAAGTGAAAGTAGAGAGTGAAAAAGTTGGCTTAAAGCTCAACATTTAGAAAACGAAGATCATGGCATCTGGTCCCATCACTTCAGGGGAAATAGATGGGGAAACAGTGAAAACAGTATCAGACTTTACTTTTTTGGGCTCCAAAATCACTGCATATGGTAACTGCAGCCATGAAATTAAAAGACGCTTACTCCTTGGAAGAAAAGTTGTGACCAACCTAGATAGCATGTTGAAAAGCAGAGACATTACTTTGCCAACAAAGGTCCATCTAGTCAAGGCTATAGTTCTTCCAGTGGTCATGTATGGATGTGAGAGTTGGACTGTGAAGAAGGCTGAGTGCTGAAGAATTGATGCTTTTGAACTGTGGTGTTGGAGAAGACTCTTGAGAGTCCCTTGGACTGCAAGGAGATCCAACCAGTCCATTGTGAAGGAGATCAGCCCTGGGATTTCTTTGGAAGGAATGATGCTAAAGCTGAAACTCCAGTACTCTGGCCACCTCATGCGAAGTGTTGACCCATTGGAAAAGACTCTGATGCTGGGAAGGATTGGGGGCAGGAGGAGAAGGGGACGACCGAGGATGAGATGGCTGGATGGCATCACTGACTCGATGGATGTGAGTCTGAGTGAACTCCGGGAGTTGGTGATGGACAGGGAGGCCTGGTGTGCTGTGATTCATGGGGTCGCAGAGTCGGACACGACTGAGCGACTGAACTGAACTGAACTGAATGTTATTAAATGGAATACATCAATTAAACAATTAGAGCCTGCCTGTACATGAGGCAGAGCCTCAGTCCTAGCAAAGAGGTTTTATGTACTGTTTTTCTTTACTTTGTTCGCAAGACTTTGAACTTAGGATAACAGCTGAAGGGCTTTAAATGACATTTTCAAAAATAGAAGATTCTGAGGCTCAAAAATCTCTTTAAGGCCAATGTAAATAACTTGAAAGGTGATCTGAATGGCTGGTCTGAAGGCATTAACCGGATGTAAGTTTTCTGACGCATATTCACAGAAACCCCGGGCAGTCCCAGCTGTAGTTCTCTGATGTAGGCACAGCTGATGCATTTATCTCAGTTCACCTGCTTGCCTTTGCTTGCTCTTTGTGCATGCATAGACTAAAAATGATTAGAAACGAACACGTCACCCTAGAGAACGTTTTTTTTTTTAATGTCGCTTAAATGAGGCTTTCAGAAATGTCTATTAGTATAGAGTTAAATGTTAGAACTTTTTTCTTGCTTACAAGAATGTATCTCTTGTTCTCAAAACGTTTATTATTCACAACAGTTGCAGGAGGAAAATTCCCTATGTCTTTCTCCTGTTACAAAAGAGTTCAGAAAGCCAAAGGCCACCACATTCCATGGCTTCCCTTATTTCAGGCAAAAATTACACCTGCCACCTTTCTGAGTTTCTATGTAATCTGTATACCAATCTTTAGGCTCTTTATTGAGGTAGCAAGGAATCACAGTTAAGCCCAATTTGTAGCTGTCACTCTGCAAAGCAAATCCATGGATCTGGGCTGAGTTTAGTAACCACACTGACTCACATAACAAACCCAACCTGCCCCTTAACAAATTTATTAACAGATGAGCTGGGTTTTGTTCGGGGGATTTTTGACTTTTAACTGGATGATCATGCTCAATAATTACAGCCATTTGACAATATAAATGTCACTCTTCAGGGTCTTGGGTTCACACACAGAACGTGTCGCTTGAAGTTTTAGATCTAAGTTCCATGAAGAGTATGGCACGCCTCCCCACCGCCACCACTTTAACTGTTTACTCTGCCGGGCCAACAGCAATCAGGTTTTCCTCTTTTCACTATGCTTTCCCACTGTCATCTTTATGAAAAAGCAAGAGGAAGGACAAAAAACACCACACCCAGCACAGGGTGTCCCAGAGAGATCCTGAAACAGTAATTCTCACCTGAAGAGCTGGAGCTGTCATGCCAATCCCTGACATTCAGTGAGTACACAGGGCTGTCCCCATAGTACACAGGGGCCGGTCCACCTGGGATGCTCAGAGAGACTGCATGGGAACAGGGCTCCTGGAAGCCTAGGAAGGGAAGGTGCAGCAGCAAATTCTATCGTACTGGACCAAGGCGCTCAGCCACACACAGACATCAAGGGTATGGTCCTTTCCTCCCTCACCCATCTGCTGAGAATGAAAAGGCCAGATGGCAAAGAAAAGAGAGGCCCTCTTCACCTGATCACTTGGGAGCTAGCTACACATGGAATTACTCCAATTTTACACTTAATATGTAGTGGGGGTTGCTCACACTTAAAAGAAGCCTATTTGGTCACATTATCTTGGTAGAAAAATCAGAATTGTTGCCATGTTGAAATCACTTAAAGCAGGGAATTTGCAGTAGCTTTAAAGGCAGTGTATGTTTTTGAGACAATTCACTACTAACTGCGTAGTGCAGTGACGACCTGGGGTCCAAGTTATGACTACTGAAGCAAGCAAATAAGCGGGGGAAAAAACATTTTTCTGGAGATGACGTGGCCTAAAACTCCAACGGCACAAAGTTTAGAACAAATGTCTGCTATGAACATGATTCACGTCTACTTCCTAAACTCCTAACTCAGCAGCAAAGGGCATCAGATCAAGCTAGGAGGGCATGAAAACCTGCATCTGCCTCGCCTCCCTACCCCAAACAGCTGTCAGTTTCCCAAAGCCAAATCTGATTCTGGAATCTGCCTTATACCCCAAATTCTTAGATGAGAGGCAAGAACAGTAACTCAGAAAACATCAAAAAAATGACTGATGTTTACGACCCGGATTTCTGGCAAACCTTCCTAGATTACACAATCAGGTCAACTGAGATGAGAAAAAACACTGCTTTGTTCCATGTCTGGGAGCTACTTGTTACTATCTTTTTTTTTTTTTTTGGTTGGCTGAATTATAACCCCTTTAAAAGTTTTTCAAATGGGTCCCCCTCCCCACCCCAAAAAACCACCAAAGTGAAGTTCTAATATCATTTTCTCTGGAAAAGGGAAAACTATCTATATTCTTGGAAATGAAACATTTGAATCAAAACTGAAATTTAAGAGGAGTGTGAAAAGGCTAATCTTCCTGAGTTTGTGTGTAGAAAAAAGAATCAGAGAATTTGAAGCACTTGGGAGAAAAATTCCACTTGCAAGACAGACATCCAAAATGGCTCAACATAATTTATTTTTTTTTTTAATGTTAAAATGTACAGAGTTCTTTTGAAAGTACTTGCTAGAAAGGGGAAAAAAAAAAGTGATATTACATACAGGAGAGGAAGGAGACCGGCTGGCCCAGGAGCGCGTGACATGGAGAAGTACAAAGGCATCTAGGCACCCCTTCCCCAGAGCTTACAAGTCACCATGAACAAAGTACAAAGAGGTTACAAAACAGGAAAAGCAAATATAAACAGACAGGAATAGACTTAGCTTCATTTGTACATGCGGCTTTTAGAGGCATCTGGAGCTCTATTCACACACTCTAGAGATCTCTTTAAAGAGAATTTTTATCTTTCTTAAAATAGTTTTTAATATTCTACAACAAAGATAAAAAATTTTAAAGATGGAATGAAATGAAAAAGCTCTTATTTTAAAAGGCATCAAAGTCACTAACAGTGAGTTTTTTAAATTTCTTTTTTTAGAAGATTACCCAAGTTATCTTGCTAAAAATACATTTTTTTTTAAACAGAAGTGAAAAAATGACAGGTACCAATATTACTGTGTTGGATAATTTCTTTTATAATATAGAAAAGAACATTTTCTCTACAATAGTTCTAAAGTCACAAAAAGGCTTGTGGAAAAAGGGAGCTGCCCGATTGAAAATTGTTTTTTTTTTTTTTTTTTTTTTAAAAGAAACAAAACCAAACACAACCGCAAACCAACAGAAACTGAATTCACGGCCCTCGTTTCAACAGCTTCTCCTTCTGCCCTGACCCACCCTCCTCCCAAGACACCTCCCTCCCCACCCACCCCGTCCCCACCCCAACCAGGAAGCAATGACAGCGCTGAAGAGTCGGCAGAGGGCAGCACAGGGCACGTTCTACACACAGGACTGGGGGCTGGAAAGGTATATACAGAGAGACTGGTCCTACTCAGCCTTGCGCATGCTCAGAATGCTCAGACAGCGGTTAGGAGGCGGGATTCTGTCTTGTTCTACCTAACACGTTTAATTGAGAAAGTCAATTAAAGTGTATATATATATAAAAAAAACCAACAAACCTGTGCATTTGAAAAAATTTAATGCCTAATTTGTTACTTCAAAAATTTATCTATATAAAATGTACAAATAAAGGAGAGAATTTAATGCTTACAGGCATTTCTTTAAGCAGTACTTCCTCCTTTTGGATATTTGACTGCACATACCAAGTGGTATAATAGTGTCCATCTTCCAATGATGGAACATATATATGTATATATATATACACATATATATATACTTATATATATATATGTTTTTTTTTTAACCTATCCCTGGAGCAAGTGACAAGAAGAGAATGGGCAAACTGGCTGCACAAGAGAAAAGAGAATGAAGTTGGAAGTAACATAGGAGCCTGCTAAAACCCTGCTGTCCAGATCTGCCCGACTATGCTGGTGGTTGGTCGATCCCTCTTCTCCTCAGGCTCTCCCCGGGGAAGGGCCGCGCATCCCGATTCACAGGGGAAGGGACTCAGGATCTCAAAAGACGAAGGAAAACTAGAGGTATGTTATCACTGAAGTAGCTATAAGACTCACGCCACGGTCTCCCTCACAACACGCTATCTGCGTCATCTCTTCCAACACGAAGTAAACAGTGTCAAAGGTTAGTCAGGTATTTCTCAAGTCGCTGACGTGTACAGTCATCTGCCAACCCTTTAGATGAGGATGTAAGAGGCTCATCGCCAAATCACCGGGGACTGCTGTTCACTTTAATGAGTCAGGAAGGCTCGAGAATCGAGACCCTTAAGAGTCTCAAGGTATGTACTAAAATCAAGAGGCTGCGTGGAATTATGTGCGTATGGCTGATTCACCAGGTGGTTTAAAAAAACAAGAGGTTACGTTCCTCTTTTGATTGTTAACTGACCATCTATTCCTCCAAGGCTGATCAGGATTGCAAACAGCTTTCCGCTGAGATTCTGCTGTTAATTGAGACTTACAGTATTTTTGTGTCTCTGAGTGCTGAGTGGGAGTAATTTTTTAAAAATTATATTACACTTGATCTAAGAAAAACATTTCAATGAAGTCCATCTATAAAGAAACATTCTTGGGGAAAGGTTTTAAGAGGTGTGTGTGTGTGCGCGTGTGTTTATGTGTAGGGAGTGGAGGGGATTTTAGGAGGAGAAGCATTTTCCTGCCTCGCTTTATTAATAATAATAATAATAATAATATTAACAATAATAATAAGTTTAAGGAGCTTGGGTTGTTCTCCATGTCCCCGTCCGAGTCTCCCATAAGTGCCTCCTGCTGGAATGAAGTAGGGAATGAAAGGCTGGGTGTGGAGGAAAAGGGTCTGGCTAACCCTCGAGATGTATAAGTAACATTTAAAAATGACGACACTGGGAGCTGCAAACACTTGAGGGGAAACATACATTTTAAAATAAAATAAAGATAATTCACTTTTACACAAATTCTGTCCATGTGGCGTGTAAAGAAAGTAAGGCTCTTTTTAATTATGAAAAGATTTCTGTGCATGTTTCCCCTATCCCCAAATCCGTTTTTAGATGAGTTCTATTGTAAAATGTTCAAGATTGTGAAGAAAACCAAAACCCAGAACAAAATGAACCCCCCCAAAAAAAGACCAGGTTTTCTAAAAAAAAATAAACCAAAGAAAAATTCCTCTAAATCTACAGCAATATTTTAACTGGAAAAAAGGTCCATTTTTCTCTGGTTTGTCAGTATAAAAGGTTCCTTTATTTATATATATTTAGGTTCTGAACTGCAAGTCCGTCTTGCTCATCTTCTCATGTAAGGTCCGTTGAGCGACTGCTTGGGCACGCCCGCCGCGTTCATGTAGCTGTGATGGGAGGGGCCCGTGTACATCACGTTTCCGTGCGGGCTCGGCTGCATAGGCTGCTGGGGGTAGGCCTGGCCCCCCATCACCCCCATCTGCATCTGCATAGGATACTGTGCTGTCTGGTTCATGTAGGCCGGGTTACTATGGTAACTGCTGTTCATCATGGGCTGGGTCATTCGATAGCTGTTCATGGCGTTCAGGGTGTTCATATTCATGGAATTGACATTATAGGCAGGGGTGGGCATCAAGTTCACCCCCATGTTCATGCCACGCTGCACGGCCAAGGCACGCGGGCCGGCCTGCATGGCGACCGCGGGCGGGCTGCGGCCGTACAGCTGCTGCTGGTGAGCCGCCGCGGAGGGCAGGGGCGCCGACTTGGAGCGGATGGAGATGTGCCCCTTGACGGGCATCTGCCCTTGCAGCCGCTGAGTGTGGGGAATGCCAATGTTGGTGGCAGACATGTTGCACTGCAGCAGAGGGGACGTGAGGTTCATGGTGGTGGAGGCCAAGTTCGGGGGCGGCGTCATGGTGGCTTGTGCTTGAGGGGTCCCCGCTAAGGGATGCGATGGAGCCAGCTGAGCCAGTCCCGTGTTGGACAGAGAAACACTGGTTGCATAGGAAGTCACAGCAGGAGAATGGCTATAAGGCATGGCATGGGGGTCCATAATGGTGTTGGTCAGCTGCTGCAACTTGGCTAGACTGAAGGTGGCCGACGGCTGGGAGTAGCTGCCGGCCCCGAAGTCCCCGGGGATCCGCTCGTAGATGCTGATGTTCCCCGCGCTGCCGGACTCGGGGATCTCCATGATCATGGGCGCCGGAGTGAAGCTGTTGTTCATGCTGCACTGTGACAGCGGGGGCTGCTGCTGGGGCGGGGGCGGGGGCTGTGGCTGCTGGGGCGGGGGCGGGGGCGGGGGCGGCGGCTGGGCCGGTGGTGGGGGCGGGGCCGGCGGCTGAGGCTGTGGTGGGGGCTGCTGCGACGGCTGGGGTGGCGGCGGCTGCTGCGTGCTGGGAGGCCTCTCGACCGCACAGCTCTGCGGGGACTTGATGCCGCAGTTGGCGGCGGGCGGCACGCTGCTCTGCGGCATCAGGCTGCAGCCGCCGCCCATGCCAGCCATCTGCTGGGTGACCACACAGCTGTTCTGGGTGAGGCTGCTGGAGGACGACAGGCCGTAGGAGCAGCTGCTCTGGGACGAGCTATTCCCACAGATGCTGCCGCCCATGGTGGAGTCGTAGCTGCTGGGGTTCTCGTAGTTCTCCGTGGTGCTCTCGATGCTGCCCAGGTCACTGAAGCCGCTGTCCACCACCTGCTGGGAGTGGTCGGATACGGAAGGCACGTCCATCATGGGGCTGGTCTCCATGTTCTGCATAGACGGGGCGGACAGGGATCCTTGCTCCGGGCTGATCTGCGTGTAGCCCCCTTCGAGGGCGGGCACGCTGGGGCTGCTGACCGAGCGCACTGACTGACTGGGGTGGGACTGGACGGAGGACAGCGGGCTGTTGTGCTCCGAGGCGTGGCAGTCCTCCACCAGGGCCAGCGGAGGGTCCTCCTCGGCCTGCGTGTAGCTCTGCAGCGTCTGGCAGGCGGCCAGCGTCTCCTCGCAGTCCTGGTAGGCGCCCTCGTGCTCGCCGCGCTCCTCCTGCGTCAGGGACTGCACGGCCTGCACAGTCTCCAGGTCCAGCTCGCTGTGTGGGATCTCCTCCTCCTCCTTCAGCTCCAGTAGCTCCTCCTTCGAGCGCGAGTCCTCCTCGCGGTCGTCCTCAGAGCCCGGCATGTGCTCGGACACCACGGATGCCTCGTGTGAAGTCTGCTCCTCCTCAGAATCTGGCTCCATCTCCTCCTTGTCTTTCGGGTTCTCCCCGCTGCCCTGCACGTTAGGATCTAAAAAAGCCTCCCGGCCGCCTGGCTCCTCCTTGACGCCCTCCCGCGCCGGCGGCTCCCCTGGCTCCTCCTCCTTCTTGGCGGGCTCCAGGTGGCCGTCGTCCTCATCATCCGCGTCGTGGTCTTCGCTCTGGTTGGTCTCCGCAGCCGTGTCCTCCTCCTCCTCGGGCTCCCGCCTGGCCAGCTCCTGCGGCGCCTCCTCCGACGGCCGCTGCTCTGCGGGGACGCGGAGCTTTTCCTCCTCCTCACCGGCCTCGGGCTCCTTGGCTTCGGCCTCGGGGCTGCTGGCGTCGGCGGGAGAGGCTGCCCTGACGTCACTGCTGGTGGTGTCCTCCTCCTCCCCTTCCTCGACCTCCTCCGCTTCCAGGGGCAGCTCCTCCTCTTCCTTCCTTTCCTCCGTTAAAGGCAAGTCGTCTTTTGGTTCAACAGTTTCTTCGCTCTCTTCGATTTTGGATTTACGTCCCGCTTTCGGAAGGGGGACGATGGGCTCAACGACGCACTCTTGAGCAGACAGGGGTACCATCTCCCGACTCAGCTTAAAGCCCGGCTTGCGACCAGCTCTCTTCTTCCAGTGGACTGGTTTGCGGCTCTTGCCCTTGGGCCATCCCTTCTTCTTCTTCATGGGCGTGGATGTATCTGGCTCAAGTGCAGCGTCCTTCACATCACATTTTCTCAAGAGAGACACTGGCTTTAGGACAGGAGTGTCTGCACAGGAAGGATAAAAAATAAAATAAATGACAGGATCTTGTATTTGCTAGTGCCATTTTCTGAGCCCACATGTACAGCAGAAATGATTTTATTATCACCCTAAACTCCTGACTATCTTCATTTTTAAGTTAAGAATCTAAAGGAGAAACCTATTTCATGATATCCTCTGAAGTTACAGAGTGAACTGGCAGAACAAGGAAAAGAATTCTGGTCCACCCACGAGGTTCAAGTGCATCATCAAAGCCAACTGCACATCTTTGGGAAGTTACCCTAAGACTCAGCATTATCATTTAAAAAATGGAGATAAGATTTATAAGGACACAAATACTAGTAGTTCTCACAGCTACTTTAGACAAGCTATCTTTACCATGTAAGTTACATATCAGCTCACTCATCCCTCCTCCCCCCCATTTATATTATTGCTTTGGTTTTCTTAGTTTCTACAAAATCGTTACTTTGGGTAATATCATGAGCCAACTACTCCAGGCCATGTCTGAGCAATCCTACAGGAACATTTCCCAGCCAGTGTTGTGTTTGTGTAAAAAGAGCTGCAAGGCATGTAGTCCTGGACAAATACTAACCTGAAGCAAAGGGTTTACTAGAAATAAATTTGATATTAGCATCACTTTCTCACCATCACTTTTTCTAAAAACTATGAAATATCCATAGCATAATAAGTACATCCACATTTCCCATTAATTTTTAAAAATAAGACCAGCAAGGTAGGAACAGCAATTTTTTTAGGGGGTTGGTGGGTAGAACTGGTGAGACTAAAAAGGTATAGTTACAGGTAGTAACCTGAAAATAAACAAAGGAAATGGCTACATTAGAGAAAATTCTGTTCAACAGGATCTTAGAGGATACTATTTTAATCTATGATGATATAAGACAGAATTCTGCAAAAGTGCCACTATTCTTTACAAAATAAATTTTTAGTTACATATCTCAAAATATAGTTACATATCTCAAAATAAATTTTTAGTTACATATCTCAAAATATAACACAATAAAATTCTGGAAAATCATGCACAATAAAGCCAAAAACTTAAGTCATCACTACATTTAAAGTATTGATTATACAAAAATACGAGACTGAAGAAAATGCAAGTTGTCTACTAGATTTGAAACTGAGTGAACTTATTTTTAAAAGCCCAACTAGTCAGTACATAAAAGCTATAGGTTTATGCACCAAGCGTGGAAGTGATTCCTTTGAATTCGCCCAGCAAAGCAAAGCAGTTCAGTGTGACCCCAGCAAGGAGGCCACACAGCACAAGGCAGGAAATTCAGGCGACGATGTGGATCCAAGTCATATATGAGCCCCTTCTTTTCATCTTTAAAGAGGAAATGACAACCAGTCTAATCACTGGATTTTTAGCTATGCCATAAAATTTAACTTATTTTGAGGTAGCTGTTACCCTTTTAATTGGAAATTTACTACTCATTGAATAAGACATATTACAGATATGATTCAGGAACAGATTTGAAGCAAGTCCAATTTACACGAGTCTGACCTTATTCGAGAGCCACTTCTAAGCACTTAGTCATTTAACTGTATTTACGGAGTGCCTATTTTAAGCACTCAGCACACATAATTAGCAGAACAGGCCAGGTCTATAGACTGCGCACTCCAGTAAAGGGTTATTAATTATCTTCTTCACGCTCAGTCTCATCTAACCATTAACTAAAGATACACGTAATGGCCGAGAAAGGACTAGGCAAAAAGAACAATTTCCGAACAGCAAGATTACTATCTGCGGAGGCAAAAACAGGTGCTATGGGGGAACTGCGGAAAACCACTGACAAAAGGACAGAGAACTAAGGCAGAAGGCGAGTATGAGCACGCTCGACACAGCTCTTCGGAGGCTGCAAGCCATCCTGCACTCGCTCGGCGGGTCATCTGCCCTTCACCCTCTCTGCTGGACGCTTCGCAGCTACCACGGCTGTATGTTTCAAAACCGGGAAACTACAACAGGCAACCGCTCTGTGAAACATACCATCAGCATCGTCCGACTCTTCGTCATCGTCTTCATCTTTAGACTTCCTCTTAGAATCGGACCGACACCTGAGAACGTCCTGGGAGGCCAAGCGATGAAAGTACCCTCGGGAGAAGAGTTCGCTCTCATCCTCTTCTTCCTCCTCCTCATCAATCTCGAACGTTGGCTCTAATCTCGGCATCGGCCTCTCCGAGTCGGAGTCTTCAAAAGGCTCGTCTAAGACCTCCGTGGTCTCAGAAATGGTCTCTGTGACCACACTGCTATTGTGGTGTTTGCGCTTTCGGACTCTCCTTCTTCGGTGAAGAATTGGTTTCTATTTAAGAGAGAAAGAAGCATTTTATTTACGGTAATGAACATCGTCATTTCCATTAATAACGATTAATAGTTTTTAAACCCTGACAGAATTAGCACGTATCAAATGAGTATGCTGTTTGCCAAAAGACACTTTGAACATTAGTTCAAAATACCATAGTTAAGATACTATATATACATAAAGTGTCATAGATACGAAAAGGATCACTGAAAACAATTTTGTAAAAAAACAGAGTAAAGAGTGGATGTTATCATTCCCCTACTAACGGTTTGGTTACACTTAGTACCCTAGGGAGCAGCCTATTTCAATACTGAAATGACACAAAGGCTAGTTTCTTCTCTTTTCCTCAAAAGAGAAAAAAAGACATAAAACAGCGTACATCTCACAGCTCCACTGTGCGTGTCGGCAGAACCAGCAGGAAGGCCATGCGCCGCTGCTATGCACTATCCAGAGTTAAAGTGGGGCACGGGAATGTGGAATCGGTATAGATCTCCTTGGTGTTAGCGAGCATTTCAGAAATAAACAAATGTGCTGTTGGGATGTGGCACAGTAGGCATACTTCTGTACTAGAGTTGATCTAACATCTTAAATCACATAATAGAGATCACAAAATGATATCATATATTACCAAAGCTGATCTAATTCAATCCCCTCATTCTACAGAGGCCAGAAAGGTTACAGGACTTGCTTTAAGGTCACATTCAGACAGTAAAGAAATGGCTAAAAATTATTTGTGATTCCTAGTCAAGTAAATTTCTTCAAAACTTTACAAGTATCCTGTACATGTACTCACTGCCTGTTATAATATTCTCTTTTTACACAGGGAAATAGCATAATTTTATTTTGTAAAAAGGCAACATAAGCCTAGGATGGCAAAGATATATTCTTCACAGTCACGTAATGAACAGCAGCTTAATCAACTTTTCTCCACTTCAAACTTACTAGTCTTTCTAGTTGAGAACAGTTTTTCAAACGAGGTTAAACATGGCCCTGCTCTAAGGAGAAATGGCTGATCCAAGGACTGGGGCATGAAAGTATCTATGAGGCCACACAGATATGTCAAGCAACAGGAAAAAATGGTTAACTCTCTCGAACAGACTTCCAAGTAATTAACACAGATATTCTGCTCTTAGGGAGCAGAGTATAACTTCCTGCATCTTAGGCACGGGCTGCAGGCAGTCACTTCCCTCCAAAGAGTACAGTACAGAAAGGGGTCTGAAAAAGGCAGTAACTCAAGAGTGAAGAGACCTGACAAGCCTGGCACCTGGAAGCGGACATCAACGTCAACAGTGAGAAGTCACATGGACAGCAGATGCCCCTGTATTTGGTCCTGGTACAGCCTGATGGCAGATACCCTTCTATGATGTGATGAGAATGGCCCTCTACCTCTGTGGCCTTCTTCCCAAAACACTTCACCCCATTTTAATACCATAAGGGCCATTCTACAGAATATCTAGCAAGTACTCCTCAACACTGCCAAGGTCATCAAAAACGAGGAGTCTGAGAAACCATCACCAACAACCAGGGAGCCTAAAAAGACATGACAACTGAATGCAATGTATGCGGTGCGCTGGGTGGTATCCTGGGGAAACGGGGAGCTCTGAACAAAGCATGGGCTCCGCTTAACGAAGTATCTGTGCTGGGTCACTACTCAAGGGAGAAGGGCAGTAACGGGGGAGACGGGGAGTGGAGAACATAGGAACTCTTCATACTTTCTTTGCAATGAACCTGTGAATCTAAAACTGCTCCTAAAATGGAAAGCTCTTTTTTCTCTGATAAATAGCCCTATCTTTTTTTCCCCCCAAGGCTCTGCTAAGGAGAAGAATGATTTTATTGCGCTGGGTGAAAGCTGCCACCTCTCTGGTCCAGGGTGGCTCATCCAGAGAGCCGGCATGCTTCAGCTTGGCTGGTCTGCAGCAATGTTTAAAGTTCACGCCACAGTTTGGGAGATCTCTGGTATACAGTTTAACAGAATCTGTGACTACCACCTCACAGCCTTCAGTAATAACCTGGCTATCATTCAAACTTTGCAAGATGATGAAATATAGCTTAGAAAATACTTTGAAAACAAAGTTAAGTGAAACCACAGAGGGTTGAAGAGGACAGAGACCCAGGCAGGACACAGCACCGTGCAGGGCAAGGGGACAGGCATCACTCTAGAGTACTGGGGCACTGTCCCGCCCACTCTCCATGCAACTATGGAGTGTCTGCCTCTCCTTTTCTAGTAGAAACATTTCTAACCCATGCTTTTGGCCTTGTGATTGTGGAATCTCAGCTTCCCGACCAGAGTGTGAACCCATGATCCCTACAGTGGAAACTCAAAGTCTTAACCACTGAACATGAGGGAAGTCCCCAGGGGATTTTTTAATCCCTGCTGCTGCTGCTGCTGAGTCGCTTCAGTCGTGTCCGACTCTGTGCGACCCCACAGACGGCAGCCCACCAGGACCCCCGTCCCTGGGATTCTCCAGGCAAGAACACTGGAGTGGCTTGCCATTTCCTTCTCCAATGCATGAAAGTGAAAAGTGAAAGTGAAGTTGCTCAGTCCTGTTCAACTCTTCACGACCCCATGGACTGTAGCCTACCGGGCTCCTCCGCCCATGGGATTTTCCAGGCAAGAGTACTGGAATAAGAAGTCATAATGTGAAATCAAACCAGCAAGCTGAAAACAGCCTGTCAGCCCTTAAATACATGGATGACTTCCAGGTGAGCACTCATGAACCAGAGGAGCCGAGTGCACATCCCACGCGCTCACTGGGAAGATCACAGGCTAGGAGGCACTGGGCCTGCAGCTGAAAGGCTAACACTCTGTGGACTCCCGCCCTGACCTCCCAGAGCTCCGGGAAGGGGCAGGGAGGGGCGGCCCACCTTCCGCTTCAGCGTGGGCTTGGTGAGCACCGGGGGCGAGCTGGACCGGGGACTCTCGGGCTCCCCGTCCTCCTCGCTGCTCTCGCTGCAGCCCCGCAGCGCGGGGCGGTCCCCGTCAGCGTAGCGGCCTTCGCAGTAGCGCCCCTCGCTGTAGCGACGGGGCAGCCGGTCGTGGGCGTCGGGCAGCCCGCACTTCAGGGGCTCGGGGCTCTTCTTCGGCGGGCCTCGCCAGAGCTCGAGCCCCTCGCCAGGTCTCCTCTTGGGCCCGTCCGGCTTCCCGTCCTGGCTCGGCTGCTCCTGGGAGGCTGCCGCCGGCTCCTCGCTCTCCACGTACTGCTCTTGGGAAGGTTCTGACTTTTCCTCACAGTCTCCGTACTGCTCCTGGGGGGCTGGCGTCTCTTCCAAGAGCAGTTTGGGGTCCTTATCACCAAAGCGTTCCTGGGCTTTTCTGTTCTTCCTCCCCCAGCGGCCTCGCCGAGACGGCTGACTATTGGCAGGAAGACTGTCACGGGGAAGGACCTGTTTGCTCAATCGAGTGGTACTGGCTGGTGTGGTAACTTCTGGTTTCTTCTCACTTTCTACTGAAGTGTAAGAATCCTGTTCTTTGTTCTCACGAGATGCAGACTTCCCCACCTGATTTTAGAAAATAAAACCATGCTGGTTAATTTCCAGTCTTACTTGCTTACATCTCCTATTCTGGCCTTTTAAATGCTGAGATAAGAAAACAGAGCTTCAAAGATGACATTATTTAATACTTAACATAAATATTTCTTGTGTGATAGGGACTGTTTTAAAAGCTGTATGGGTAAAATCCACACCAATTATGTGAAATATTATTATTATATCCCCGTTTTACAGATGAGGTAACTGAGGCACAAAACATGTAAGTAACCTGCCCCAGGCCATGCAATAGCAAATGAAGAAGCTGGGATGTAACCCCAAACAGTCCGATCCAAGAGCCAGTACTCTTAACCACTATGCAAACAATAAACAAAGTGACTATTATTGTCCTTAAGTGTTAGTCACTCAGTTGTGCCTGACTCTTTGTGACCCCACAGACTGCACCCCACCAAGCTCCTCTGTCCATGAGATTTTCCAGGCAAGGATACTGGAGTGGGTTGCCATTTCCTTCTCCAGGGTATCTTCCCAACCCAGGGATCGAAGCTGAGTCTCCTGCACTGCAGGCAGATTCTTTACCTAGTGAGCTACAAGGGAAGCCATGTACTATTTTCCTTATAATCTAGTAAATGTTAAATGAGACAGTTCATGAAATTTATCAGAAATTTATAAACAGAGAGGAGACAAACTCCGGGGCATGGGCAAGAGAAAGAGGATGCTCAAAAAATGAAAGAAAATTTCTGGAATGATTTTGACTTATTTTATTCTGAATACTTAATTTTACTTGGAAAATTACACTAAACAGGGGGCATTGAAACCATTTATATCTATCAAAAGAGAACACAGAGTTTTAAAGGATGAAAGCACTGCTTTAAAAAAAAAAAGGACAGAGAACAGTATGCATCACATGAAGAAAAATGATGAAAATGATGTAGGACCTTCACTAACCCTTTAATGGCAAAAGACACTGAAGCGTTTAGTGCTCTATTAGGAAATACACACTGCTTACATTATTTCCTTAATGTTTTAAGGAAAATGAATCTTCATTTTAAACAACGGTCAGATTTAAATTTAATTCAGATTCCTCAATTCCTATATAGCTTCAAACTTATCTACTTGTAGGCATTCTTGATAAATACTCATAACTAACACAATATAACAAATCTGAAGGTTTCCTAATGATACAAGGCTTGAAAATATACAAATAAGTAAACAAAACCCAGTCTTCCTGAAATTTCTATCACTGAAATAAACTTGGAAATTCTAATGTGAGTTTATAGTACTGGTTTCAGATCCCATTATATGTACATCACAAACACGCCTGAAAACCAACACGAGCTCTTCCTTTACCAACACCGGGGACCGTCCGTGCCCTTACATTTGGCTCCAATTCTCGTTCCTGGCTCTGACGCTCTTCCGGCTCTCTCTCCTCCTCCTCTTCCTCCTCCTCCTCCTCTTCCTCCTCCTCCTCTTCCTCCTCCTCCTCTGAGACAACAGAATTGGACACTATGACGGGAGTCCAGCGCAAACACTCGGGATCTACATCTACAGGCCGCAGATTCAGCTGAAGCTTTGCCATGTGATCCTGGATAAGCTTTTCCCGGCGGATAATCACAAATCTGAAACCAGAGAAAAGTTTATAGCAATCAACGACACACCAGGAGTACCAAACAATGAGTATGGAGCTGCACTCCCAGAAAGCCCTGGAAATGAGAGCAGATAAATGCTTCAAAAAAGCCTGCCTGGAAAGACACCACCGAGATGGCTCAGAAACACGAAGCTGGATAAAGACTTCACACTCAACTAGAGTGATGGAAGCGGCTGTTTCAGTCACTTCCTGTCTCACACTTCCCGCCTCTGAAACTTCTGCCATTCTCTCGCATTCTGTCTTTTATTCTCCATCGTTCTGGCCCAAATGCCTCCTTTCTTTGTGACCTTTTCTCCATCACACTAGACAGGTAAGCTGTCTTTCCTCTGACCTGTAGCTCATTCTGTGTGCTATCTGTATGGAAATTAATCAAAGGTGTATTTTAGTTGATACTATTTCTGCAGCTGTTACTTGTATTGTGAATGTGCTTCCCATAAATAACAGATTCAGTAGCTTAGGTCTGAAAGTTAGACGGAAGACCAGAAAAAACGTTTTTTAAAAAATGATCACTAGTATAAAATATATAAAGGAAATGCTGTCTCAGGATCACCAAGTACACCACTTATCTCAATTCACGCAGTTTAACTGATACTAATCTGGCTGCCCGATCCAGACACCTTTACCCAATCACCTTTCAAAGGTTATACAAAGGGATGTTAATACTCACTGGTCACTCCGGAAGTCCAACATTCGCAGGTGGTGGAGTGTGGAAGTAATGTCTTGAGGGCAGATTCCAGTCAACTTACTCAACTTCTTGATGCTGATTTGCTTGTCATTCTGGTGATAAAGGCACTCCAGTATTACACTTTTCCAGTAAGCCATGTAGGAAAGGCGACCTAGATCGGACAGCGGTTTCTCTGGAGACCCTGCTTGGCCTTCACGCTTTGATAACAAATAACCTAAAGAAACCCCCAAATCACAAATATGTCAGAGAGCCTAAAAGATAGCAGTTTACAAAAATAACAAGCCCTTCTTCCATAATCAATCCAAGTATTATAGGCTATAATTTCAGAGGCTAATTCCTTCAAGAACAAAATTACAAAATTACTTGAATACAAATTTGCAAGAAGATTACACAATTTATATACTCTGGACATTGAATTAGTATTATTTTGTCTATAGTTAGTATAAATCACATTGTTAGAAATATTCAAACCGTTAAAAATCAGGACTTCGTATTAACAGGCTGCACAGATAAGATCGAGGCAAGAATGCTTTTTGCCTCAATGTATGATGGGGGGAACCATCCCTGCATGTCTCACTTGGGCCACTAGATGGCAACAGAACTATTTGTTTGCACAAGACTGCCTTCAGTTTTTACACAGTCCCAAGACTGTGGTTCTATGAGGGGCCTCTAAGACAATTTCTGGTTTCAACCGAAGCGTCCCTCGCAGTCGCCCACCACCCTAATTCTTGCTAAGCGCGAATGGCCACAGCCAGTATCACTGTGTGGTGCTGTTATTCTGCCTTCTTGTCCAATGCATGGAACAGGAAAAGGAAGGAGTAAACTGTGAGCGAAAGTATCAAAAATGGAGATGGCAGAAAAAGGTAGCATTTTGTCATCAAAGAAAATATCCATCTAAGAATGGTAAAGTGGGAAAATACATTATATTAGGAAAAGTTTTAAAATAAAAACAAATACTATAATCATATAGACTGTTGTGTGTATAGCTCCAAAAAAAAATGACTGAAAATATTCCTCCCAACTCTGCTACTTAATGGCATAACACATCTGATGAGTTCTATTTCAAAACAATACACTGATGCTAAAGGAAACAGTGTGTGTCTTACCCTCTACTACTAGTTGGAAAAACAGGAAAATACAGAAAATAACCACATGTGGTGGTTATACTGTGTCACATATTGGCACATATTTCCAAGTAAATATGGTTAGGGACACAGTCTAAGGCTAAGCAGAATAAGCGTCACTGGTCCATGTGAGAGAATTAACACTAGAAATGTAACCATCTGATATTTAGAAGAACTGCCTCTCAGAGTCCTTATAAGCATTATTTCTGAAAGTATTCCTTTAAATATTACTATTTTGAGCGAATATCTGAGGGAAAATATTCCCTCAAATACCACTATTTCATAATCAACAGAAGGCACTTGTGCGCAGTCATGTCCAACTCTTTGCGACCGCATGGACTATAGCCAGCCAGGCTCCTCTGTCCACAGAATTTTCTAGGCAATAATACTGGAGTGGGTTGCCATTTCCTTCTCCAAGAATCAATAGAAAATTTACCTCAAATACACATTTACTTTCAAAGCAAGATTATCAATGTATAAAACAAAATGCAAGTTCCACATGACCTTTTTAGAACAATTAGCTTTCAATTTTTAACTGAAATTACATTATCTACCCTATCATTTACTTCTATCATTTTTAAAGGTACATCACATATTTTTAACCACTAGGTAGAGCCTGTAACTAAAACGCGCTGCACACATTTCTCAGATAACTGGGTAAGAAAAACAGGGCAGGTGCTGCACTTCTTTATTAGTGCTAATTTAAGTAGTTCTACAAAGCTTTTTAATATTGTGAGACAGAATTACTGCATAAAATAAAACTAAGTTCCACTGTAAATTAATAACTACAAATTAAAACTATTTGCTATAAATCACATAGAAACTCATATCTAATATTAGCAATTTAAAAATACTTCATGTCCAACCAAAAGAAAGTCCACATGAAGATACAAGGAGGATACAATGAAGAGCAGTTACGTTACTATAATCCTTACTGAAATCGATGAGAAACCTCCCATAGCCCTTGCGTTGGTACTGGGGAAGAATCATTATACAGGAAACGTTATATTTCTGTTGACAGTGCTTTTCCTGGTAAAGAAAACAAAAGTCTAGTTTTAAAACAACAGGCTGGAAAGACTAAACACTAATGTTAATTTTTAAAAAACAAAGATTAACAGTCAAAACCACAGCCCTGGTCCTTTGGGATTAGCAATGCACATCAAGAAAAAAATACCCCTCTGAGAGGGAGAGGACAGTGTTAAGTCCCTGGCATTCCCCACAAAGCAACCGTCCCCAGGAGAAAACCATAAGCTCAAGCGACGCCACCCAACACCATCTGCAACTCAAAACCAGTATGTCAGCGCCTGAGATGAGCAGAGGAACCGAGTCCTGACCCACCTGCAGAGCTACAGACGCTGCCGTCAATGTGGCCCCTAGAAGTGGGACAATTCATCACCGACTTCCAAGTGCCTTCTATTGTAGCACCTGCTTTGGTGCTACATACCGTGGGTTTTTTATAAATACACCTCTATAGATCAAGCAATATATTTTAAATTATGCTTAACTACTGAAATGGCCTACTAACAGCTAGGGCTTTGCACTTGACTAGTTTACACAGTTAGATTTTATCTTAAATAGAACTGCATCTTCAACGTTGTCTGACAACAAAAGAAACTTTTTTTTCTCTTCAAGAGAATGGAAAATGGAAGGAGAGAAAGTATCCTTTAATAAAAAAATGGCTTCTTAAAAATTCTTACTTCTATGCCTAAAATTCAGATTGGGAAGAGAAGATTTAAACAGAGAAAGAACTCAGACAGGTACTAACTCTGTTTATTTCACGAGTTCTCCCTATCATCACCATGGGAGTAGAGGCCATGGCAAAGCTTTCCCTCTGGGGTGCGGGTGGCAGTTCTGTGTTCCCAGCAGAGAACAGTCTGCTGCACGTCACTAGGCACCTGCTGGCGCCTGCTAAGCGTCTCAGCGGTCCTCCTGCTTCCCTTTCCAGAAAGCTGCACGGCACCCAGAAGGGGCTGCGTCCTGTACTGCCTCCTGGACACGACCAAAGGCTGTTTCACATTTCCATATGAATTCAAGACACATTTCAGCTGCTGTACTTACTTTAGAAAAGTAGCCAACAAGGTGACAGCCCTTGACATCATTCTGGGTTAGAACATAAAAAAGAAATGGCTCCACGTCATAATAGAGTGTTTTGTGGTCAAGAAACAACTTTGCCAAGAGACACAGGTTCTGACAATAAATGGTACTCACATTCCCATCAACCTAGAGGAAAAAAACAGACAAAACGGTCAGCGAGGTGTCTCTTTAATTCTAGAATAACACACGTCAGCAAAGAGTGCCTGTGAGTACTCACAGTCCAGCCCAGGAGGAGCTGGCGACTCTCAGAACACACTGGATCTGGAAGCTGTCCCTTGAAATGGCAGAGTACAGTGTCTGCTACTTTAAGACAACTAAATACACAAAACACTGCACTTCAACAAAGCACAAAAAAAGGCTAGACAAGGAGGTGATGGCCATTTTCAAAACAGCATTTTGCTTTTATAAAAAGACTGACTACAGGAATCCTTCAGATGGCAAGCCGATCTGATATATTTTTAAAAGTATTTAATTCAACAAAAGATCTAAATGTAACCTCTTCTAAAATACATCTGTTAAGCAAAACAAAGTAAAACAACAGTTTAACGTGTGCCAGCAGCCAGAAGCAATGTAATCAGACTGCCAAAATGAGGTTTCCCCCTAAGTAAAGCTCCTTGAGGGATTATTATCTATCGTCAAAAGCAAGGAACAGGTTCCCTGGGCAGCAACCTGGCAAGTGAGGTATTTCCTGGGCTCTGCTTGGCCAGGATCAGGCCAGCACGAGACTGCATGCTCCCAGCACCCTGCAGTATGTGTTCCTCTGTGAGCACGCCAATGACTGCTTACATCAGACCCAAAGACACTGACATTTTAAGACTGCAACTTCTGGAAACTCTGTGACAGTCCAGAGGTTAGCACTCTGTACTTTCACTGCTGAGGGTCTGGGGTTCAACCCCTGGTTGGGGAACTAAGATCCCAGAAGCCACACTGTGTGGCCAAAAAAAAAAAGACTGCCACTTCTTTAGCAATTTAATGTACAAAACACCTTTTCCCTCCCTGAAAGGTCAAGAGCTCCTCTATTCCTCACCTAAAATAAAAGTTCTGGGAAGATTAGGAAAGTGAGAGATGGAGCAGATCCTGACAACCTGAAAGTCTGTCATCATCGGAATTAACAGAACTGAGCACATGGTAGGCACTCAGTTAGTAGCTGGGCAATCAAACCAGAACTGAGATCAAGGAATTAAAAACCACTATTAACAAACAGAATCACAGAGGTAGCCTAAGTCAAACAATCATGATGAAGTCAGGAAATATTAGGATTTCCTACAGCTATTACATATATACCTCTACACAATATTCCTTTAAACAGAGCAGTAGAAATCTTTTAAGTGCCATGTTTCATAGAGTCTAAGACACAATCTTATCACATCTGTACAAAAGTAAAATCTGTTGGCATTAAAATATCAAATGGAGTCATATATATATATATATATATATATATATATATACGTATCTCATAATTTGCAGTACTTTTGCCTTCTGAGTGGAACATAAAATATGTTACAACTGATGTCTTTGATTCAGTGAAATACAAAATAGTTTATTCAGAATCAAGTTTGTGAACTGGTACCACTTAGAATGACCTAATTCTGATTCTCCCCTATAGAGCTGAACTACTGACTCCATAGTGAGTAAACAATAGCAAAACATTTCCAAAACAAACCAAGCTGTGCAATCGGATAAAGCACAGGGGGTGCTGTATTTGAAATGGATAGGAAGACAACTACTAAACATCTTCTACTTTACCTCAAAAACAGAAATGTTATTCTTTCTATAAATCTCATTAGCAGGAGGGTGGAACCAACCACACTTCTTCATGTGCTGCTGCAGGATAGCTCTACTTTTCATGTATTTTAGACAGAATTCACAGAGATATAACTTAGGCAGCCTGTAAAAAAAGATAATTACACAAACAAGAGGGCTTTAAGACTTCCAACTTTCACTCTTATTCTTTCTCATTACTACCCAGGTAAAAAGGTAAAGAATGTATCATTATCCCCATTAATCAAATTTTTAAAACAGAAAACACAAAAATCAAAGATAAAACTAATTTGGATAATAGCATCCAACTAATCGATAGCAAGAGGGCAAGGGTGGGAAATCAATTCACACAATCCAGGGATCTTCCTAGTAAACTAATCTTTGTTCTCTTTTAAAGTTACCCACCAGACAGCCATGAAAATCTCACCTTCTCTCCTCCTTGATAATCTCCAATAAGTAAAAAGTAAAGCCTACCTTGGGAACACACCAATAAGTGAAGATTCTGTTAAGCTGTATATTCTTTCTTCCTTTATTAGATCATTCACTCACTAATTTCAGGAAATGAACATGTATTGAACACCATCAGGCCCTGCGTCAGGTACACTGGGTACAGAGGCTGAGTATGACGGACATACAGTGGGGATTGTAAGAGCAGATTTTGTACACATTTTTAAGTATAAAATTATAATACGGAAAACGTTTTTTCAAGTTAGGACATGCTACACTGCCTCCTTCCTCCTGCTCTGAAATTCTGGCTTTCTCTCCAGTCAAATATGACATTGAATCCTGTACCTCAAAGGTCTATTTTCAATGACTGAAATAAAATCTCTAATTATTGCTTCATCTATATTGTTATTTTTATACAGTAATTTACATTTATTCAATGCACTTGCTTTTTAGCAGGAGGACTTCTCCCTTGCAAAGTCTCTGTGATAAGGAGCCAGGCAATAAAGTGGCTGTGTGGGCATGTGTGCTCAGCCATGTCTGACTCTGCGACCTGATGGCCATAGCCCGCCAGGCTCCTCTGTCCATGGGGTTATCCTGGGAAGAATACTGGAGTGGGTTACCACTTCCTCCTCCAGGGGACCTTCCCAACTCAGGGGTCGAACCCGAGTCTCCTGCCTCTCCTGCAATGCAGATGGATTCTTCACCACTGAGCCACCTGGGAAGCTCTGCTAAAGTGATTAGGCCAGTTCATAAAGCCACAGAAGGAGCATACCCTGAACTAAAAGCCAGTGGCTTCTGGAAGGATTTGAGTCTGGACTGAGAAGACTGCATGGCTCTCTATGATAAACACAGACCCCATGTATCCTCAGCACAGAGGCTCCCCTGTATCCTGAACTATGTCCAAAACTGGTAAGCACGATCTGATAACAAAAACTGTATATACAAAAATACTGGATGATGCAATGACAAGAAATATAATTCAAATATATCTTCTCTCATATAAATACCTACTGAGGCTGAAGGAAATTGAAAGAAAAAAACACCTCTGTTTATATATTTTGGGTATTAATCCCTTATTGATCATATCATTTGCAAGCATTTTCTCCCATTCAGTAGGCTGTCTTTCATTTTGTCAATGGTTTCCTTTGCAGTACAAAAGTTTTAAGTCTAATTAGGCTCCATTTGTTTACTTTTGCTTTTGTTTCCTTTGCTTTAGGAGACAGATCAAAACAAAACATAACAAAACAAGCCTGCTCCAATTTATATCAAAGAGTATTCCAGCTATATTTTCTTTTAGTAATTTTACGGTTTCAGGTCTTATCTTAAGGACTTTAAACCATCCTGAGTTTATTTTTGATTTAAGAAAACTGTAGTTTCATTCTGTTACATGTAACTGTCCAATCGCCCCGATATCATTTACTGAAGAATCTGACTTTTTCCCACTGTACATGCTTGCTTTCTCCATCATAGAATGACCGTAAGTGGTGGGTTTATTTCTGGGCTATTATGTTTCATTGATCTCTGTGTGTCTGTGCCAGGACCACACCGTTTTGATTACTGTTGCTGCTGCTAAGTCGCCTCAGTCGTGTCCGACTCTGTGTGACCCCATAGACGGCAGACCACCAGGCTCCCCTGTCCCTGGGATTCTCCAGGCAAGAACACTGGAGTGGGTTGCCATTTCCTTCTCCAAAGCATGAAAGTGAAAATTGAAAGGGAAGTCACTCAGTCGTGTCTGACTCTTAGTGACCCCATGGACTGCAGCCCACCGGGCTCCTCCGTCCATGGGATTCTCCAGGCAAGAGTACTGGAGTGGGGTGCCATCACCTTAGTCAACCCTCCAGCTCTGTTTTCTTTCTCAAGATTGCTTTCGCCATTCGGGGTCTTTTGCGTTTCTATACAAACTTTAAAAATTTTATCCTAGTTCTATCAAAAATGCCCTGAGTAATTTGACAGGAATTGCACATAATGAATAGATTGCTTTGCATGGTATTGTCGTTTTTAACAATAAGTTTTCCAATCTATAAACATAATATATCTTTCCATTTGTCTATGTCATCTTCAATTTCTTTCAGCAATGTCTTACTGTTTTCTGAGTACAGATCTTTTACTTCCTTAAGCAGGTTTATTCCCAGGTATTTTATTCTTTTTGATGCAATGGAAAATGAGACTATTTCCTTACTTTCTGATAGTTCACTGTCAGTGTATAGAAATGCAACAGATTTCTGCATGTTAATTCTATATCCTGCCAACTTTACCAAATTCATCAGTGAGCTCCAAACGCTTTTTGTGGCCTCTTTGGGACTTTTCTATGTATAGCGTCATATTATCTGCCAACAGTGACAATTTTACTTGTTCCTTTCCAATCTGGATTCTTTATTTCTTTTTCTTGTCTGACTGCGGTAGCTAGGACTTCCAATCTACATTGAATTAAAGTGGTCTTATTCCTTGGCTTGTTCCTGACCTGATAAGAAATTCTTTCGGCGTTCCACAACTAAGTATGCAATTAGCTGTGGGCTCATCCTGTGAGCCTTTATCATGTGTGTTCTCTCTATGCTCACTTTCTGGAGAGTTTTTATCAAACGAATGTTGAATTTTGTCAACAGCTTCTCGTGCATCTACTGAGTTGGTCACACTATTTTTAGTGTGACCTTCAATTTGTTACTTCTTTTCTTCAGTGTGTTGTTTCACACTGATTTGCAGATACTGAAGAATCTTTGAATCCCTGTGATAAATCTCACCTATTATTAATAATCATTGCTTGTGATCATTTTAATACATTGCTGCATTCAGTTTAGTTCACTCTTTGCGACCCCGTGAACCGCAGCACGCCAGGCCTCCCTGTCCAGCACCAACTCCTGGAATTCACTCAAACTCACATCCATCGAGTCAGTGATGCCATCCAGCCATCTCACCCTCTGTCGGCCCCTTCTCCTCCTGCCCCCAACCCCTCCCAGCATCAGGGTCTTTTCCAATGAGTCAACTCTTCACGTGACGCGGCCAAAGTACTGGAGCTTCAGCTTTAGCATCATTCCTTCCAAAGAAATCCCAGGGCTGATCTCCTTCAGGATGGACTGGTTGGATCTCCTTGCAGTCCAAGGGACTCTCAAGAGTCTTCTCCAACACCACACTTCAAAAGCATTAATTCTTCGGTGCTCAGCTTTCTTCACAGTCCAACTCTTACATCCAAACATGACCACTGGAAAAACCATAGCCTTGACTAGATGGACCTTTGTTGGCAAAGTAATGTCTCTGCTTTTCAATATGCTATCAAGGTTGGTCATAACTTTTCTTCCAAGGAGTAAGCGTCTTTTAATTTCATGGCTGCAGTCACCATCTGTAGTGATTTTGGAGCCCCCCAAAAATAAAGTCTGACACTGTTTATTGTTTATTGTTGCATTGGTTTGCTAGTATTTTGTTAAGGATTTTTGTATCTATGTTCATCAGTGATACTGGCCTATAATTTTCTTTTTCTTGTGGTATCTTTACCTTGTTTTGGTATCAAGGAGATGCTTGCCTCACAGAATGAGTTCGGGAGCACTATTTCCTCTGCAATTTTTTGGAATAGTTTGAGAAAAGACAGGTGCTACCACTTCACTAAATGTTTGGCAGAATTCACCTATAAAGCCATCTGGTGTTGAAGCTTTGTTTGCTGATAGTTGTTCTATTACTGATTCCATTTCATTACTGGTAATTGGTCTTTTCACATCTTCTATTTCTTCCTGCTTCAGCCTTGGAAGATTACTCATTTCTAGGAACTTTCCCATTTCTTCTCGGTTGTCCATTTGATTGACATAGCTATGTGCCATCGTCTCTTATGATCCTTTGTATTTTAAAAGCCTGTGACTTTATTAAAACCAAGGCTACTGGGATGACACTGTTAGTCTAATGGGAATCATTCAATAAAACTCTAGAAAAGATCAAATATTTCTTCTAGTAAGAGTACAAAGGGTTGCAGTTCTCTCATTGAAAAAATATATCAAATAGAGAAAACATCAGATCACATGAAATGAAGTGCAGTTATTGAAATCAGGAATACTCCCCGACCTAAAGAACACTGCCCAGTACTGCTTTCTGCCATCTTCTCCTTGACAGCACCTAGGCCCGGACTATCGAGGAGATACACGGTCACTCTGACTAGCTGCACCATGGGGGTATGGCCCCCACACTTGCATTTATTTTACAGTCACCCATCACATGGATACCACAATCTCTGAAGTCAGGACTGGGCTGCAGCTGTACTGGTTCCCTTACCTCTAAGATAATGCAAATATTCTTCCTATTGTGGCTTTAGAACATTGCCCAAGACAGCAGCAGTTTGTGTGGCTTTTACAATACGTCAATAGTAAAATTTTAATACAATAGAAATTAACACCAAATACTCAAGTCAAAGATTATGGTACAAGCCATCTGAGATCAATCTAGATGTCAATGCTATATGGAGTAATCATGTACAGTGGCTAAAAGTTATAGCTATATGGTAAGAGAAAAGTGGGATTAAATCCTGGTTCTCCCACTTATAAATTGTATGGTCTTGAATATGTTTGCTGGGTCCTGGCCTGTAAAAACAAAGATAGCAATATCCACCTCAAAGAATTACTCCAGAGATGTTTAGTAAGCTCAGTGAATGGTAACTATGGCTATTATTTAAGATTAATACTATTAATATTTTTATTCTCCTTTCATCCATTTTATTTCATCTTTTCTTCTTTGTTTTTGCTCCAACTGTCCTACTTTGCATGCTTTACGATTTGGAAAATTTTTAAAGTGTTTAGAACTTTTATTAATAAGAAAATAATTTAAAAGTAATTTAGCAGAGAATAATAGTCATTAACAAATTAAAAATATAGGTTTATTATTTAGAAAACATGTGATCTCTAAACATTATAGTCAACTCAAATTTAAAGAACTCAGAAGTGAAACAAGTCTAAATTCAATAAAACATGGTTTTTTGAAAATGTAATTAAGAAAATTAAGACTATATAGATAGAAAAAATAATAATTACTAAAAAAACTTATAAATTATACAATATTATCTGCTATTTTCAGGGAACCCTTCACAATGGTGACTAATGAAAAGTACAGAAAATGTCTAAAATTCTACTTAGATGGATGTTACAGTTCTTTTCCTACTGCTGCTTTCTGTTACAATTCCTGTTAAACGTCTTAGGTTATTTATTTTTCTGCTGGCGATGTTTATTCTTTCACTGGTAACTCCCTCCCTCAAACTTGATTAAGAAGTCAAAGTCTAGGGACAAACTCATCAGAGCAAAATGCAACGTTTTTAATCAGACTTAATATCTTAAAATTGACGGCCTCATTCTCATCTTCTCTATCTCCACTCCTGACTAAATGAGCGCCTCTCCTCCTCCCGCCCTGGAAAGGACAAGAGCAGGTGCCTGGGGCTCCACTCTCCACACGGCAGCCACTAGGACAGGCGACACACAGGCTGAACAGGCTTTCTGTCCCAGGCAGGGCACTCTTGTGATCTGCACAGCTGGTAAAGAGCTCACTTAAAAATGGTAATAATTCACTTTAAACCTAATGATGAAATTAATTCTTCAACTTTGCTGTTTTTGATTATACAATACCCTGGCTAGCCATAACTCCTGAGGAAGACATTGCACTGAATACCTGTGTTCTGTAGGTAGTTGAGGAATTTCTTTCCCTCTTTTAACATATACACATAATATATAATTTAATGTTTTTAACAAACTCAGATTGCTATTCTTCCATGAAATAAATAGAATATTGCCTTAAAGGTCTAACACAGAGTTTGGAGGTAACTGATCCTACAATAAATGGCTCTCAGCTACTGTGTTTCATAAGCTTGTATGTTAATTTCCTGGGGTTTTGCTTTCTACCCCCCTTTCTCTGTCACTGAGGTCTGGGTCTCACTCCTATTTTTCTAATTTGCTTAGATTTATAAACCAGATTGAAGAATTAATGACTGCTGTACTTCAAATACTAAGCCAATGATTAATTTTTTAGACTGAATCTTATTTTTCAACTCTTTTAATTTCAACCCTAAAGGAAAAAAATAACTGACATTATTGAGCACTCATCATTTTTAAGTGATTTACATGATTCTACTCATTTAATGTTCACAATAAACCTCCTGAGGTCAGAACTATTATTATCCCTGTTTTACAGATGAGGAAACTGAAGTATCAAGTCGCTAGGTAATTTCTAAGGTTATATAGCTTATAAACGTTAGAGCTGAGTCAAGAAACAATCTGGCTTCACTAAGCTCACTACGTTACCCCAAAAAGCTGGTGTCTGATCCATTTTTATATCTAGAAACCCAAGCCACTTATATATAATTTTATACCATTTGGCTAATTATTCCTGGGAAAACAAATAATTTACCAAGTTTGTTAAATTATAAAAATTTAAATAAAAGGCTACTCAGTAAAACTTTATTTATAGTTAAGTATAAGAATATCTCTTTATAAGAAGTTTTTGGTGTGAGATATGAAGGTCAATTTCTCATAAAGAAAACATGTTCCCCTTTCACTCTGACCATGTGTCAGGTTTCCGACCGTAAGTAATAGTTTTTGGACAGGTTACAGAAAAGAAAATCTATTATAAAGCCAACTGAGACTAAGTGGCTGGCAAAGTATGCTGCTATTATGGACACTTAAAACCTACCAGTTTTCCTGAATGCAAAGAGATAAACTGGACCACAGCAATGTCTCCAAGATCACTTCTAGTGCTGGAGTTCCAGGAAGCTAAGAGCAGAAGGTAAATGGCCTCTTAAAACATACCTTGAGTATTCTTGAGGATATGGAGAGGAGTACCAGGTATGAATCTCATACTTCCCAAACTCGATAACAGAAGGACAGCGGACTTGTGGGTCAGGAGGACCAGTCACTCCAACTTTCTGTGCAGGGAGAAAATACGTTGGTTACATAAGTTAGCTACATTAGAAACACTAAGAGTGCAGTGAGAAAATACACTGGTTATATAAGTTAGCCACATTAAAAACACTAAGATAGGTAACAAACAAAACACAAAAACCACCTGAACTGAAGTGTCCTGTTCTCAGGATTCCACAAGGAATTAGAAAAGCCAGAAACAGGCTGATGAGTTCTGAAATAAGCTGTCTTATTCTTTAAAACGAGCAGCCAAACTAAAACTAAATATGCTAATAAATCTCCCAGAACCAAATGCAGCTGGTGACACTACAGTTTCCATATTTAACAATACTGTGAATATCCGCAACTAAACTCCTTCCTTAATGACTCAGTAGTTAAAGAGACACCGCAGGCACGTGGGGATTTGGAGTCAGGGGTAGGGAGGAGGGCCTGCTGCCCACAGGCTGCGATCAGACATACAGCGCCCCAGCTGACAGCAACAGCAACGACCTGCTCAACACGGGAGCGCACAGAAAGCAATCATCCTCCAGCCTGCACGAGTCGGTACTAAGAACAATATGAAAAGAATATACCAAAACAAGAGTCTTCAGTCCATTGTACACTTCTCCTGAAACTCCCTTCCTAGTAGCTTTTCACAGGGGGATTTGATTTGCCTTGCGCCCAATGTAACAAGACTCATATATGCATATAGGCATACCTCAGAGATACTGTGGATTCGGCTCCAGACCATAGGAACAAAGTAAGAAGCACAATAAAGCACGTCACAAATTTTTGGTTTCCCAGTACATATAAAAATTATGTTTACCCTCTGGACTATTAAGTTTGCAATAGCATTATGTCTTAAAAAAAAACAACGGACATGCCTTAATTTAAAAATATTTTATTACTGAAAAATGCCAGCCATTATTTGAGCCTTCAGCAAGTCCCATAACAGATCACCAGAGCAAATACAATAATAATGAAAAAGTTTGAAATATTGCAAAAATTACCAAAATGTGATAAAGAGACATGAAATGAACAAATAAATGTTCTTAGAAAAATGGTGCTTGCTGATAACACTTGCTCAACTCAGAGTTGCCACAAATTTCAATTTGTAAAAACATTATTACCTGTGAAGCACAATAAACTGAAGAGCAATAAAAGAAGGTATGTTCCCGTGTGTGTTGTATATATAACATATAATACCTAACCACGTATAATTATCATGGATATTCTATAAACATGAATTAAGGTTTTTAAAAATGGAGCTAGGATTCAACCTAATTTAACACAAGAATTAATAACTTTTAAAAGGAGCAATCAAAATTACCCTTCACCATTTTATGCTTTAAAAACCACTGAGAGATTACTAAAAGTCCCTTGCTGGAGCTCATGACAAACACACACCACACCCCACCCCCACCTCTAACAAATCTGAAAAGATATAATATCAAATTTATATTCTTTATAAAGAAAAAGCCTCTTCACCATAACTCATCTCAGGACTCCCTCTGGTCTTTCTAACCACTCCCTTTTCTAAAAGGCCAAGGGACGTATCTCAGGTTTCATGTTGGAGCATAGCCAGGTGAAACCTCACCTCTTCCTTAAGACACCTCAAAACAAAAAACAAACATCTGTTAGTTGGATAAACTGTAATACGACACCAAGGAGCACTGAGGCTCTTTCAAGAGCAAAAATCAAAAAGAAAAACACAAGATGGGGTTAGAGTAAGATTTTGTTTCTCAAAAGCCAAACAGAGCTCTGCAAAAGGTTTTAAACACACTGTTCTTTAAACTACATTCCAGAATCATGTACTGTAATTCACAAACTAGCATCTTTTAGCCTATTTTCACAGCTCCAAATAACAAGAACAGTAACACAGAAAATATCAGAATAACCAGTCAGAAACCAAATCTAACCTCCTGAGCCAAGGATCACACAGGATGCACACAGGGCGAGACCACGCACCTGCGGCGACATCACCTGCTGCTGGAGAGCCTTCCCGTCCGCGGCCGGGCTCTCCTCCAGGCGGATGCCTGACGTGAAGGTGGACACCCAGCTCCAGTACAGCTGTTTGCACATCGCCGACACTAAGAGGGTCTGCGGAAGGCCGGAGGCACGGCACACCTCCCTGCCGTCAGGGCCCTCGGCCTCCTGCACTAGGAAACACGCCCGGCCACCCTCCAGCTCCCTTGTGAAAGAAGCCTCTGAGCCAGCGTGCAGAAGCAACAAAGGCTGCGCAGTCAGGAAGAACAGGTGCACCCAACCACCCGTTAACCCAGTCCTTGCCAAAATCGAACTGCCAAGTCTGAATTACAAGGCTATCTTTGATTTCCTGTGTAAATTTCAGTCAAAATGTCATTAAATATGCAACTTTCCAAAGTAGCGGGTATTTAACAAATCAAGAGCACATAAGTTTTTTAAGCTTTTAACTCAGGTGCTCCCACCCAGCGCCTTCCTTCTCATTTGAATACGCCAGAACAGCTAAAACAAGATGTACATTCTGGGCCAGAATGGACTGTCCAACCTAAGAAAACACGGGAGGGGGCACTGAACACACTAGTAATTGGGCTAAATCAAAAGAGGTATCTTTAAATATGCCTATTCTAAATAATGAAACTTATTACCAGCCATTTTGGAGAAAAGATTGTTACTTTTCTGCAAAAAAACTCCACTTCCATCCAATAGAGAGAGACCACTCTTGCATACAGAGACCCACAGTCTAGATCTGGTACAAAAGGAAAATCACAATTGAAGGTGGCACAGCCCTGCCCCCTCCCCCGCCAGACGTTTCTTTTCCATTCCCTGTGGGAATGACACTTTGAGGTGGGAGTGGAAGGTAGGATTCCCCTTAGTATCAGCACGAGAACGTGCAATGGTGGGGGAAGACATGTCTTTCTGACATTGGAACATTTCCCATGAAAACTTTAATAAAAAACAGTCCTGTTCCTTAAGGATTAAAAGTTACCTGATGAAAGAGATGTGTAAGAATGAGGTCACATGCTGCGAGGTGGAGAGAGCATGAACTGGGAAGAAAGAGCCTCAGCATGTGTGGGGTACCGCCTGGGCAGACCCTGCATCTTGCATTGTCTTCTCCGCCATTCCCCATTCAGTCCTCAGAGCAGGAAACACATGCCCACTTCACAGACAGGGAGGGATGTCGGGGAGGGAAACCAGGCTCAGAGAAGTTGAGAGCTTAGAGAAGGGCAGCACAGGGCCAGCAAGAGTGAAGCACAGACAGAAAAGAACCAGCAGGCACAAGGCGAGACAGAACAACTTATTAATTTCTGAACTCCAAAAGTTTGTAAAGTTTTTTGAACTAGAACTTAGCTTTCCAAAGTACACATCCATAGCCTCTTACCCAAAACGCTTGGAATAGAATGTGCTTTGGAATTGTGAACTTTCCTCGTTAGAAAAGTGTTACAGTATGTATATGTATCTTAAATCAACAGCCTCAGTAGGGTTTGGGACAACACTGCATAATCAGATACCTTAATATTTCTTCAGCAAAGCATATGAATATTCATATTAAATAGGATAACTAAAGAATATATTGGGCTTCCCTGGTAGCTCAGATGGTAAAGAATCTGTCTGTGTGCAGGAGACCCAAGTTTGATCCCTGGGTCAGGAAGATCCCCTGGAGAAGGGAATGGCAACCCACTCCAGTATTCTTGCCTGGAGAATTCCATGGACAGACCATGAAGAGTCGGGTCACGAAAAGTCGGGCGTGACCGAGCCACTGACACAACAAAGACTATACATACGTGTGCACGTATATAGAGTCTCAAATCGGTTCAGATTGTTTCCCGAACAACTGAATTAGGATAAGATCTTACAATATAATGACTTCTAATCGGTTTTCATTCTCTAAAGAAGATACATATACAGATGGGCAATATGCACGTGAAAAGATGTTCAACGTCACCAGTTACCAGGGAAATGCAACTGTAAATCACACCCATTCACACCCATTAGGACGGCTACTAAAAATAAATAAACCCCCAGAAAATGCCAAGTGTCGGCGAGCGCGTGGCCTTCGTGTATCTCCTGGACTGTTCCACACACAAGCCCCTGCCCCCAGCCTGTGGTTCCAATACTCTGCTGTTCACTCCCTCACCTTGTTCAGCCTTCTGCTACGTGGTAGACAGTCCCTAGCTCAACAATTCAAAAACTGCACAAATCTATCCCTCCCCTCAGAGTTCTCTGCCCCACACCGCCTGCTTTTTCTCCATAATGTTACCACATGATACAGTATTTACTTTAACCCATCCCCACTACTAAACTGTTAGCTCCTGAGAGTAATAATTTTTTTTTAAGAAAAGTCTGCTTTGGTCCCTGTTTTATCTCTAGTGCCCAACGGTACACATGGTAACCAGCACACGGCAACATTTACCATTAAGTGAACGTTATCTATGTTAACAACTTCAGCTATTACCCATGCAGTTTCAGCTGTCACCTGTGTGCTGATAACCTGGCAATCCTACCTGGAAGCCCTCCTGATCTCTACATCGATACACACGACAGTCTAGACTTCGCACAAGCACCCAATCTGTGTAACCATGACTGGCAGAGACCATCCAAAGAAGCTCCCCTTCCCACATCCAGGATCATCATCCACTCAGAAAAGAACACTGGGAACTATGTGGTCCTGTCCTTTCGTTTAACCCCAACTGAACCCAGCACTCTGCCTTTCCCATCCTACCCTAATCCTTTGCACAACCTCTGCCTCCTGGACGCCCTCCGCCTTCATCCAGGCCCTGGTCAGCCTTCACTGACCACTGTGAGCGCTGGACTGGAGGGCTTCTTTGACCCACTTCACACTGCATCACCAGAACTAGATTTCTAAACGCAAATACAACCATGCCGTCCTCTTTACAATAAATTCTTCAGGAGCTCCTCAAGAGCTATTTAACTACTTTAAAGAACCACCGTAACTAGAAAGCAAAGTACAGACTGCTTAACATGGACCACAGGATCTCCATGACCTGGTCTTCTGGTCTGTACTCACCTTTTCAACCTCATCTCTTAACTGAACGCCAACCAAAGAAATTACACACAGTTCTAAGTGTTCAGTAACCTTTCTCACACCCAAACTATGCCATGAGAAATGCCCTCCTCTCCCCATCCAGTAGCTAATTCTCATTCATTCCTTGAACACCCTAGTCAAATACCACCTGCTCCCTGAAGACGACACGCACAGCCTAGGCAGATGCCTCGCTGTCATTCTCCCGGCATCTCAAGCATTTACTGCAGAATAGCAGTCAAGGGTTAAAGATCTGGAGTCACACAGCCTGGTTCAAATGCTGATTCTGATACTGATTAACTATGTAATTCCAGGTATGATAATCCTTCAAAGGCTTCAATTTCTTCAGATGTTTGAAACGGGAGCAGGTAACAGCAAGATTTTATTAAATGCAAAAGCTGACACACAATGGTGAAGCTAGTGAACCTAGAACGTAATCACAGACCCCCCACGACGAACCACAAGGCTTCAGCTGCTGGCTTATGAACGCATGTTGTCTGGGGGCAGGGACACAGCGTCTATGTGTCTGTGGGTTTCCAGCACCCACCACCAAGACAGCTAGCAGAAACTGGCACTGACTCAGCGCTCACCACATGCATGACACACCAAGCGCTTTGCAAATATCAATTCATTTAATCCTTTCAACAAACCTATTAGGTAACTTAGTTGACAAAGGTCACTCAGCAGAGACAGGATTTGAACCTGGGCAGCTTATTTCTAATACCTAGGCTCTTAACCACTATCTTAATGAATATTCAATAAAATTTTGCTCAACTGTCCAGTACAGCAGGATGGTTCCCACAAAGAAGGGCAGCAAGAAGAAGAAGGGCCAGTCAGCCATCCGACAAGGAGGTAACCGGAGAACACACCATGGACACGCCCAAGTGCAGCGTGGAGCGGACTTCAAGAAGCGTGCCCCGGGAACTCAAACAAACCCAGAAATCTGCCACAAAGGGGGCGGGAACTCCAGATGTGCGCCCTGACACCAGGCTCAACGCAGCTGCTGGGCCAGAGTAAGGACTGTCCCACACTGCATCCAAAGGGGGCTGTCCAGAAGGTGAAGATTCACCAAACAAGCTCTATACCCTGGTTACCTGTGTTACCTGTCCACCACTGTCAAAAAATCTACAGACAGTTACTGTGGGTGAGAACTCACGGCTTAGAGTGAGTTTGCATCTTGATTTTCCTATTGGAATAGTAGCTAATAGGCATGCCTATCTTCGAGCAGTTTCAAATTACAAAACTACCTAGAGAGCATTTCCTGATGCTATGCCCGGCCCCTCCCCAGTCGCCGGAGTTCATGAAGATCTGAACAGGGCCTAGGCAGGATGAGGCGATTTTAAAGTGCTTTCTGGCTTGGGAATGACTGCTTAGGTAGCTGGGACATTGACGGTAAAATGTCCATGTTTTCACATGCATTTTGGTAATTCTAAGATAAATATTTTCCAAGGAAGGGATAACAACTCTCAGAGTGAAGAGAGTTGCTGAACCTAGTTTATTTCATTTCTAATTAACTGTTCAATTCTTTACGCAAAGAAAAAAGTTATTTCAAAAATGCTATTTACTTTCTAGAAACACACACACACACACACACACACAATCAAACCCTTCAAAATTAGAAAGCACTAAAATTACTAAGGAAATATAATACACTATTTGGTGATATTTTATGTAAAAACCCATTCTATATATTTCGAGGAGGCTGTCACGATCTTCAGCGTAGAAACTTAAATACAAATGCTTCTTTTCAGTGATGAATCTTCTAAGAAAAACCATTCCTTCCAAGTTCACAAAATCACTTTTGAAAGATAATTCCAAATAAAACCCTATACTACCAATTTCTTATGCTTCTGTTTATGCTTCTGTTTTTGTTTTTTTTTTTTTTAAGAGGTGGCTGTTTTTTATGGAAGTGTTCACTAAATAGCTACTAACGATGGAACATAGTACCAGGCAAACTATACCCTTCTCCTGAAATTTTTTTTTTTTTCCAAAAAGCAAACAAAAAGCAAAACCAATTATTAAATGACCCTTCTTGAAGAGGGGGTGAAAAAAAGAAACACTGTGAAATACTTCAATAATGTCTGACTTACTTAGGTAATACATCACACAAAATTTAATTGCTCAAGATCATCACTATAAGCTATCACTATTGGGAGCTGCTTTTGTGACTGGTTAAAGCTCTATGAGAATTCAAATTATGTCTCACTCACAGCCCCTGCACCTAGCAATTTCTAGAACAGGGTAGGTACTTAAAATATGATGAGCTATTGATTGGATGGATTGCCATCTAAGACACTGTAATAAAATCTTCCTGCAAGCTTCGTGGAACAATGGTTGAAGCAGTTTCTACTACAGCATGTCTAGGCGCTCCAAAATGACTCTGTATGTTATGTTTATAAATGCTGTTATTATTTAAAAACATCATCTAATCTAATCAATAGTGAGTCCTCCCACTGCTTTAACTTACTTTGTCTAGGACATTAGGTCAGACAGCCTGGAAGCTGTTCTTAACATCCCCTTACTCCTTTAAACTACACATCAAATCTACCAAGTTACACCGACTCCATCTCTGAAAAGGATTCTAAATTCATCTTCTCCCCCATCTCCACTGCCGCCTCTCTAGTCTAAGTCACCATCTTCTTTCCTCTCGATCACTGAAAAAGCCTCTACATTTGTTTCCCTGTTTCTGCTCTTGGCTTGGAATATGAAGAATTTCAATCCATTCATATAGTGGCTAAAAAAAGAAAATTTAATTCATATTTGTTCTATTTCCTTGCTAAAATCATTCAATGATTAAAGAAGATGTGGTGTATACATACAATGGAATACTACTCAGCCATCAAAAGAATTATCATGACACCATTATTTGTAGACTCTAAAAAGAAAAAAAAGACACAAATACATTTATTTAAAAACCAGAAATAAGACACAAACACAGAAAACAAACTAATGGTTACCAAAGGGGAAAGGGACAGATGATATATGCTACTATATACAAAAGAGATGAACAAGGGTATACTGTAGAGATATATTGTAGGTATATCCTGCTATACTGTAGAGATATATTGTAGGTATATCCTGCTATACTCTAGAGATATATTGTAGGTATATCCTGCTATACTGTAGAGATATATTGTAGGTATATCCTGCTATACTGTAGAGATATATTGTAGGTATATCCTGCTATACTGTAGAGATATATTGTAGGTATATCCTGCTATACTGTAGAGATATATTGTAGGTATATCCTGCTATACTGTAGAGATATATTGTAGGTATATCCTGCTATACTGTAGAGATATATTGTAGGTATATCCTGCTATACTGTAGAGATATACTGTAGGTATATCCTGCTATACTGTAGAGATATACTGTAGGTATATCCTACTATACTGTAGAGACATACTGTAGGTATGTCCTACAATAAAACACAATGGAAACGCCATCTTTTTAAATCATTCAATACCTTCCCACCACGAGTGCAATAAACACTCCAGTCCTAACTCATGTCCTCATTTTATCTCCGGCTTCATCGTCTGTGGCTTTTGCTCATTGCACTCTGGCTGTCCCGGCCTTCTCTCGTTGCCTCAAATGCACCAAGTTCTTCTATGCCTCCACACGTGCACAGGCAGCCCCCCATGTCTCCTCAGTAGCTCTTTGCCTTGCTGACTTTCTACTCATCTTTTAAGTCCCTGTGTGAATTATCGCTGCCTAGGAATACCAGAGACTGGTACAGAAGTGTCTACTATGCCCTCTCACCACCTTCTTACTTTGTTCCCACTACTTATCAGCTTGTAACAACAGACTTATTTGTACAACTGTTTACTATCTGTTGCACTCATGAGACTGAATGTTTCATGAAGGCAGAGTCTGTGACTGTCTGTCTACCCTATAGCTCCAGCTCCACGCCAGGCACATGAATTCTAAATGAGTGGACTTCATGGGGAGATATCATCATTAGAACTTCAGCTCACTGCACGGTAGTGCACTAAATTATTTCCATAGTGTGCTTACGAGGATCAGCACAGGTTAGGACGCACAAGTCTAGCTGCCTATTTCCTTGGTGCCAGATATGTACACGGACAATCACCAGTTTAATAAAACACTGGAAGAAACATACTGTCTCCACTGGGCCTCAGCAAGGCTCAGCACCCCTTTTAACTCTCCCTAGTCATCGTCCTCTTCACATCTTTTCTCTTCACACCTATTATTACAACTTCTGGCTCATTTCACCCAATAGAAAACTTCATTTAAATATCCACTCAGTAGACAAATATTTACTGAGCCTTTACTATATTCCAAATACTCAGTATAAAGCAGTGACCAAAAAAAAAGTACCTGATCTCAAGGCACTGGCATTCCAGAAATGAATATTTACATTTATAAGCTAAGTGGTGAGTAGCCTGTAGGACAAGCAGGTAGGGGGACAAAGAGTGACACAGTGGGGATAAACGCACGTTGTTTCAGTTTGGGAGTTAGAAGAGCCTCTCTAACGGAAGACAGAAGCAGAGACCTAAACAGAGCGAGCAGTGAGCAGACTCGCTCTCTGGACCAGAGGAAGGACCGTGCAGACCGGGAGCAGGAAGAGCAAAGGCTCTGAGGCGGAAGTGTGCCTGGGGCATCTGAGGAAGAGAGAGGAGGCCTGTGGCTGGTGAGGTGTGAACAAGGGCCAGAATGGGAGGACAATGTGCAACACGGGCAGGAGCAGTCACAGTGGGTCTCTTTAAATAGACTCAGCAGGACTGAATGACACTGGAGGCTTTCTGGGCAGAGGAGTGGAAAGTCTGAAAACATTTATTCCGGCCCCCGTGTAAAGAATACAGCTCAGACACTGGGGTGAGCAGCAGAAGTGGAAGCAAGCACATAAGTATGGAGACATCAGAGCAGCCCAAGAGGAAATGAAGGCAGCTCAGGCTAAGAAGGCAGGTGGGGAAAGAAGCAGTCATGTTTTGGAGATATTCTGGAGGTAGGACCAACAGGATGTGCTGATGAACTGAATATGTACGGATATGAGACAGAAAAAATCAAGGATGACACTTCTTTGGGCCTGAGAAAGTGAAAGAACAGAGCTACTGCTGATGCCCATTCTCCATAAAAGGAACCAGGGATTCTCAGAGAAATGGCTAAATCTACAGCGTGAACACGGGAGCCTAGGATATACTGCTGTGGCTAAAAGCAGATACGAAGATGGGCTATATAAATATTGAATCATTTCACTGTACACTTGAAACTTTTTTACAGTTATATAAAATTGAGGCCAATTATACCTCAACTTTAAAAATCACCAAATGAATAGAATAAATTGGACAAAATAACACACACACACACACAAAGAAGCTCTCCCTGCCCAAATCTGGAACAACCTGAGCATCTAAATAAATACCAGTAAAAACAAATGATAACTCATTAAATAAGAATCTGTAAGTCATAGAGAGGTGGATGGATGGAAGGATGGATAGATAGATAGACAGAAAAAAGGAAAAGCTCTTCATTATAGTAGTATGCCAATTAAAAGACATATATGATGGAATTATAAAATCATCTAATTGCATCTAAAGCAACCAACAAAGTCTAGAGGATAAAATCTGTTGAGAAACAGCACATATTTAAACAAAGTACATACCCCCAAATTACTTAATTACAGAGGGCAAATGAGTTCACAGATAAGAAACACGGCATGATATCACTGTAACCAAGTGATCAAAGGACACATCACCACTGTGGATGTTCTACAAAATAAACGACCTGCACTCATCAGAAATGTCAAGGGCATGAAAAATAAAGACTGAGAAACTGCTCCAGGGTAAAGGAGAATAAGGAGACATAATGAGTAAACAAAACACACAATCCTCAGTTGGCTAGTTGACCAGGACAAGGCTTCCTTTCCTTTCGCTATAAAGAAAATTAGCAGTACAACTGGTGAAATTGGAATAAAGTCTCCAGATTAGATAACATGTTTCATGGGTGTACACTCCTGATCTGGACTGGACTGTGGTCACCTATAAGAATGTCCTTGCTTTTAGGAAAGAGACACAAGTAAACAGGAGTAAAAAGCATTAGTACACGTCTGCAACTTAATTCAGGAAAAAAGGTTCTTAAAAAGGGAAGAAACGACAACCTGACCGAACAAGACGGCGGAGGAGTGTGTGGACGTGGAGGACACCTCTCTCCACGGATACATCAGGAGCACACCTTCAGACACAGAAGTACGTGCAGGACACGAGCTGGAGCAGACAGGGGGACCCCACCAGAGGACACGAAGACAGAAAGCCACGCAAAACCTGAGATCAAGCCCCGGGCCTCTGGAGAGGGAGCACTGACGCCAAGAGCCTGGACTAGCAGAGAACTGACCTAGGGAGAGAAGAGTGAGAGCTCACACAGAGGACACCGCCTGCACACAAGACCCGGCATCACCCGACCCCCAGCAGCACCCTGTGCAGCACACTGCACCTAAGCACCAGACCAAACAAAAGTACAAACCCAGCCATCAGCAGACAGGATTACCCTTCCGCAGCCTTGCCCATCAAGGGAAAGACAGACACACACACACTCAGCACAATCTCACCCTAGACGAAGCTTACTCAAACCACTGGACCAACCTCAGGAGCCCAGAAACCAAGAGGAAGAAAGAATTCAACCCTGAAGCCTGGGAAAAGGAGACCTCAAACACAGTATGTTAAAAAAAAATAATGAAAAGGCAGAGAAATAATACACAAACGAAGGAACAAACTAGAAACAGAACTCCAAATAAATGAAGAGGAAATAGGCAAACTACCTGGAAAAGAATTTAGAATAGTGATAGTAAAGATGCTCAAAAACCTTGAAAGCAAAATGGAGAAAATGCAACAATCAATTAATAAAGACCTATAAGAATTAAAGAATAAACATACAGAGACAAACACCACAGTCCCTGAAATTAAAAATACTCTAGAAGGAATCACAGAATATCTGAAACAGAAGAACGAATCAGTGAGCTGGAAGATAAAACGGTGGAAATAACTTCTGGAGAGCAGAATCAAGTACAAAGAATGAAAAGAACCTAGGACAGTCTCAGAGACCGCTGGGACAATATCAAATGCATGAACATTTGAATTTTAGGGGTCTCAGAAGAAGAAGAGAAAAACAAAGAGTATGACAAAATTTTTGAAGAGATCATAGTTGAAAATTTTCCCAACATGAAAAAAGAAATAGTCAATCAAGTCTAAGAGGCACATAGTCCCATACAGGATAAACCCAAGGAGAAACATGGCAAGACACATATTAATCAAACAAAGACGAAACACAAAGAATACTAAAAGCAGCAAGGGAGAAGCAACAAGCAACATACACTTAGCATAAGCGTAAGGGAAACCTCATACACTTAACAGCTGATCTTTCAGCACAAATTCTGCAGGCCAGAAGGGAATGGCAGGATATATTTCAAGTACCGAAAGATTACTGAACCTAGCAAGTAGTGAAAGTACAACCAAGATTACTGTACCTGGCAAGGATCTCATTCAAAATTGATGGAGAAATAAAAAGCTTTTCAGACAAGCAAAGGTGAGAGAATTCAGTACCACCAAACAAAACTTACAACAATATACAGTCAAGAAATGTGAGAAGAAAAAAAATCTACAAAATCAACCCCAAACAATTAAGAAAATGGCAATAGGAACAGATATATCAATAACTACTTCAAATGTAAATGGATTAAATGCTCCAACCAAAAGACACAGACTGGCTCAAGGGATACAAAAACAAGACCCATATATATGCTGTCTACAAGAAATCCACTTCAGACCTCAAGACACATACAGACTGATAGTGAGAGGATGGAAAAATATATTCCATGCACATGAGAAGCAAAAGAAAGCTGGGGTAGCAATCCTCATATCAGAAAAAACAGACCTTAAAATAAAGATTACAAGAGATAAGGAAGGACACTACATAATAATCAAGGGATCAATCCAAGAGGAAGACAGAGTAATAGTAAATATCTATGCACCCAACACAGGAGCATCTCAATACATAAGACAAACACGAACACATAGAAGGAGAATCTGACAGGAACACGGTAATAGCAGGAGACTCTAACAGCCCACTCACACCAATGGGCAGATCATCAAAACAGCAAATCAATAAGGAAACACAAGTCTTAAATGATACATTAGATGAGATGGATCTCATCAATACCTTCAGGGCATTCCATCCAAATGCAGAAGACGACGTCTTCTCAAGTGCATGCGGAACATTCTCCAGGCTAGACCACATCTTGGGTCACAAATCAAACCTCAGTAAATTTAAGAAAATTGAATCGTATCAAGCATCTTCTCTGACCATAACGCTATGAGACTAGATATCAATTTCAAGGGGGAAAAAAAAAAACTGTAAGAAACACAAACACATGGAGATTAAACAACACGTTCCAAATAACTAACAGGCCACTGAAGCAACCAAAAGGGAAACCAAAGAATTCCTAGAAACAAGTGACAATGAAAACATGACAACTCAAAACCTGTGGGATGCAGCAGAAGCAGCTCTAAGAGGGAAGTCTGTAGCGAAACAATCCTGCCTCAAGAAGCAAGGAAAACATCAAACAGACAACCTCACTTTACACCTGCACTGGAAAAAAACAACAACAAAACAAAATTAGTAGAAGGAAGAAGTCACAAAGATCAGAGCAGAAATAAATGGAAGAGAAATGAAATAAACGAGTAAAGATTAATAAAACTAAAAGTTAGTTCTTTGAGACGATAAACAAAATTGACAAACCTTTAGCCAGACTCATCAAGAAAAAAAGAGAGAAGAATCAAATCAACAAAATTAGAAATGAAAAAGGAGAGGTTACAACAGACAATGCAGAAATGCAAAGGGTGATAAGAGACGATTATGAACAACTATATGGCAATAAAGTGGACAACCTGGAAGAAATGGACAGATTCTTAGAAAAGCTCAATCTTCCAAGACTGAACCAGGAAGAAATAGAAATTATGAACAACCTAATTACAAGCACTGAAACTGAAGCTGTGATCAAAAATCTCCCAAAAATCAAAAGCCCAGAACTAGATGGCTTCACAGGAGCACTTTATCAAACATTTAGAGAAGAGCTAATGCCTATCCTTCTAAAACTCTTTCAAAAAATTGCACAGGAAGGAACACTTCCAAACTCATTCTACGAGGCCACCATCACCCTGATACCAAAACCAGACAAAGACAACACAGGAAAAGAAAACTACAGGCCAGTATCACTGATGAACACAGATGCAAAAATCCTCAACAAAATTTTAGCAAACAGAATTCAGCAACACATCAAAAAGCTCATACACAATGATCGAGTCGGGTTTATTCCAGGAATGTGCAAGGATTCTTTAATATATGCAAATCAATCAATGTGATATACCATATTAGCAAATTTAAAGATAAAAACTGTATGATAAAACCATATGATAATCTCAATAGATGCAGAAAAAGCCTTTGACAAAATTCAACACCCATTTATGATTAAAACTCTTCAAAAAAATGGGCACAGAAGGAACCTACCTCAACATAGTAAAGGCCATATATGATAAGCCTAAAGCATACATTATTCTCAACGGTGAAAAATGGAAAGCATTCCCCATAAAATCAATAACAAGACAATGGTGTCCACTTTCACCACTATTATTCAACATAGCTCTGGAAGTCTTAGTTACAGCAATCAGAGAAGAAAAAGAAATAAAATGAATCCAGACTGGAAAAGAAGTAAAGCTCTCACTGTTTGCAGATGACATGTTATTGTACATGGAAAATCCTAAAGACAGTATCAGAAAATTGCTAGAGCTAATCAGTAAATTTAGCAAAGCTGCAGGATACAAAATCAATACACAGAAATCACTTGCATTTCTATACATTAACAATGAAAATTCAGAAAGAGAAATTAAGGAATCAATCCCATTCACCACTGCAACAAAAAGAATTAAATATCTACGAGTAAACTTACCTCATGCGAAGAGTTGACTCACTAGAAAAGACCCTGATGCTGGGAAGGATTGGGGGCAGAAGGAGAAGGGGACGACAGAGGATGAGATGGCTGGATGGCATCACCGACTCGATGGACATGAGTTTGGGTAAACTCCAGGAGTTGGTGATGGACAGGGAGGCCTGGCGTGCTGCCATTCATGGGGTCGCAAAGAGTCGGACATGACTGAGCAACTGAACTGAACTGAACTGAAACTTACCTAAGGAGACAAAAGAACTGTACACAGAAAATTATAAGACACTAATGAAAGAAATCAAAGATGACATAAACAGATGGAGAGATAGTCCATGTTCCTGGGTAGGAAGAATTGATATTGTGAAAATGACTATACTACCAAATGCAACCTATAGATTCAATGCAATCCCTATCAAATTACCAGCGGCATTTTTCTAGAACAAAATTTTTTAATTTTTTACTAGAACAAAAAATTCCCAACTCATATGGAAACACACAAGACCCTGAATAGCCAAAGCAGTCTTGAGAAAGAAGAATGAAGCTAGAGGAATCAAACTTCCCAACTTCAGATTATACTACAAAGCTACAGTCATCAAGACAGTATGATACTGGCACAAAAACAGAAATACAGACCCACGGAACAAGACAGAAAGCCCAGAAGTAAACCCATGCACCTATGGGTACCTGATTTTTGACAAAGGAATATACAATGGGGCAAAGACAGCCTCTTCAATAAATGGTGCTGGGAAAACTGGACAGCTACGTGTAAAAGAATGAAATGAGAACACTTCCTAACACCATACACAGAGATCAACCCAAAATGGATTAAAGACCCAAATGTAAGACCAGAAACTATAAAACTCTTAGAGGAAAACATAGGCAGAACAATAGATGACATAAATCAAAGCAAGATCCTCTATGACCCATCTCCTAGAGTAACAGAAATAAAAACAAAAGTAAACAGTGTGGGCAAGTGGGACCTGATTAAACTTAAAGGCTTTTGCAGAGCAAAGGAAACTATAAGCCAGGTGAAAAGACAACCCTCAGAATGGGAGAAAATAATAGCAAAGGAAACAACTGGCAAAGGACTAGTTTCCAAAATACACAAGCAGCTCATACAACTCAATGCCAGAAAAAGAAACAACCCAACCAAATGTGGGGGAAAGACCTAAACAGACATTTCTCCAAAGAAGACATACAGATGGCCAACAAGCATGTGAAAAGATGCTCAACGTCACTCATTATTAGAGAAATGCAGATCAAAACTACAATGAGTTATCACCTCACACCAGTCAGAATGGCCATCATCAAAAAGTCTACAAACAATAAATGCTGCAGAGGGTGTGGAGAAAGGGAACATTCTTCCACCGTTGGTGGGAATGTAAATTGACGCAGCCACTATGGAAGATGGTATGGAGATTCCTTAAAAAACTAGGAATAGAAGCAGCATATGACCCAGCAATCCCACTCCTAGGCATACGCCCTGAGGAAACCAAAATTGAAAAAGACACTTGTTCATTGTTCACTGCAGCACTGTTTACAATAGCTGGAACATGGAAGCAACCTACATGTCCACTGACAGATGAATGGGTAAAGAAGTTGTGGTACATTTAACAATGGAATATTACTCAGCCATGAAAACAAACACGTATGAGTCACAGTTCTGATGAGGTGCATGAACCTAGGACCTATTATACAGAGTGAAGTGAGTCAGACAGAGAAAGATAAATATTGTGTTCTAATACATACATACAGAATCTAGAATAATGGTACTGAAGAATTTATTTATAGGGCAGCAATGGAGAAACAGACATAGAGAATAGTCTTATGGACATGGGGGTAGGGGAGGAGAGGGTGAGATGTATGGAGAGAGTAACATGGAAACTGACATTACCATATGTTAAATAGCCGATGGGAATTTGCTGTGTGACTCAGGAAACTCAAACAGAGGCTCTGTATCAACCTAGAGGGATGGGACAGGGTGGGAGATGGGAGGGAGGTTCAAAGGGGAGGGGATATAGGTATAAACATGGCTGATTCATGTTGAGGTTTGACAGAAAACAGCAAAATTCTGTAAAGCAATTACCCTTCAATAAAAAAAATAAAAAGAAAAAAAAATTTTTTTTAAAGTAAAGAAACTCCTCTCTCCTTTGAATTCCCACTAAATACCATGTAAACGCCTACTAGAGTACCTGTAACACTTTTTTTTTTTTTTCTTATTGTCAGGGAAAGAACATGCCTTTAGAGGATAAGCAAGTTGTCTGAAGTGTAAGTCAATAAAAGACCAAGGCTTGAACCCAGATCCCCCGACTCAAAGCCAAACCTGGTTAAGTCCTAAGATGGTGAAATGCTGAGTAAATGTTTCCTGAATATTCATACTGTTGTTTTTATTTCTCAAAAATGCATAGGAATGGAGGCGCAGACATGGGGAGCAGACTTGCGGACACAGTGGGGGAAAGACAGGGCAGGACAGACGCATAGAGCAGCCCCGACGTACACACAGCCATGTGCAAAATAGACACCCGCCAAGAAGCAGCTGCGTGACAACACGGGGGGCCAGCTCGGCGCTCCACGACGGCCTGGGGGGGGACAGGGTGGGAGGGAGGCTCAGCGGCAGGGGGCATATGCACGCACGGCTGATTCACCTTGCTGTATGGCAGAAAGTGACACTGTTGTAAAGTGATTATCCTCCAATTAAAAAAATACACATAAACAATCTGTTCACTAGTCAATCTCTGAATCCAAAGAGGTTCACCCACACATCAGGAATCCCCAGCAGTGGCCTTATAAATTCTTAATTTCAAGATAAGAGATATAACTCAACTTGGCTTACACAGTGAGTTGGTGGCAACGGAGCAAGACAAAAGATAAGCAAAATCCAAGAGTCTTCATGATCCACACCTGCACTTTTCCTATCTTTTCTCCTGCCATTATCTACACCCTTGTTCTCTGCGTTTCAAAGAATACTTGCAGATCTTTGCACTTCCGTTTTTCCTAACTAATGAGACCACATTCCTTGTCATCCAGATAAACTCCTTTACATTTCTAAGACCAGCTCAAGCGGTACTTCCCCTCAATGAAGCCTCTCTGACTCCCCAGAGAGAAGTACAGGCTTGCCTCCTCTACTCCCCACACTTCACGTGTTCTATAATTAAACTTCCACATTAAGGAAATTATTTACAAGTCTCTCCTGGCTGGAGAAGGAATCCTGTCATTTACTTTGGCATCTCCAGCAGCTGGCACATAAGCAGGCTCTGTGTCTGCACGTTTATATCTTGCTATGTGACAACAAAGGATTAAGGCACAAGCATTTAATAAATATTTCCTGAGTTAATGAATATGTGTTTCATCACCTGAGCGAGGTTTGGTTTTCGTTTGTGTGCCAGTCAAATCCTAAACTCTTCTTCATATAAGACAGAAAATAAACCAAGCTCATTGGATAGTTAAAGCAATGCGTTTATCTGCAAAACCAAACCAATTACCATGGGTTTGGAAAGAACACCTTAACCAGCAATGGACATGCACAACCACATCAGACCAGACGGATGAATAAACTGCTACTGCTTTACCCACAATATAATTAACCCTGTTTCTTACCCACGAACAAACTGACTGTCCGATGCGAATATTCAACTTTACCTGCAGCGCTTGTTCTTGGATGTCACGAAATAATTCCATATCCTTCTCAGTCATGATTTCCTGGCTCCCAAAGAGCCGGTCCTCGCTTTCTTGTTTGCCATCCCAGCCGTCCTGATTGTCTGCACGTTAAGAAAGGGCTTACATGTTATTGATGCTATCATGAGTTCAGCACCCAAACTAGAACAAATTTCAAAAGTCTTAATATTATTTATATAAGAGAGAAAAGGACAACACTAAGCTGACTTTCAGAAAGATACTGGTCAATAAAGGATATGTACCTATTATATCTGCCTTATAATGAAAACCCTGAATTGACTTAAAGCTTTTTAAAAATATTACACAACTAAATTTAAACTTCATTGAACAAGTCTGTATTTCAACATATACATACATGTATATATAAAAAGCAGAACAGGAAAAAGGTCTAAGGAATATGCAGTCTATTCTGAAATAACAAGGATATAAAACTTTTAACACATGTCAACACGCAAATGTTGCTTTTTCATTCTTTGGTAGTATGGAAGAAGTTTACGGTATAGCAGGACATAATGTTCATCACTTTAGAGTCAAACAAGAAAACTCTGCTCCTCTTAAAAGTCTCAATGATTCCTCAGTCTTCATAAGGCCAACCCATTCTTATCTCAACAAAACAGTCAATTTCAAGTGGTTATTTTAACTGATGCCCAGTGCCAACTCCCCAACTCCTCTCCCCTTCTGGCTGCCCGCTAAAAGCACAAAGTCCAAAGCCTGAGGATCACAGGCAGTAACCCTCTGGGAAAGTGCAAGAAATTAAAATAAGCATTCACTGAATGACACACCTTCCTCAAATGGGTAAAGAAACGAGTGAGAGGGGAACCGGGGGGGTCAATCGGAGCACTGGCCTTTGCATTTGAAAATGACATCAATGTGGTCCTGCTGCTTCTCTGAATGTGTGCGGCTGAAAAGACCCGTTAGGGACAGTTCTTTTAAAAAATCAACTGTATACACAGTTACTCATTTCGTGGAAGAAGGAACAGGACAGGGGTTCACTCTCGACGATAGTCCTAAACTGAAAAACATGGGCCTGATCTGAAGATACTCTGAGCCTTCGCTGCCCCCTAGTGCGTGCCACAGCCGGGCACAGGCCCAGGTTGGGTACAGCCCTCCACGCACTCTACCAGATGGTGCAGGCTGCCTCCTAAACTACAGCTCAGAGGCAAAATGATAGAGCCCGTGAAAGCCAAAGCCATGCCCGAAACTCAGCAATGGTTCTCCACACACTCGATGCATTTGCTGTGATCGAAAATGTCTAACGCTTCCAGCAGTCTTCTAATAATCTACCTCCAGTGAAATGGTTAATTCAGAAATCCCTTTTATCACCCTCTGCTTTATGAGATTCTTTCCTAAGTCCAACCTGAACGGCCTGCATGTTTTCTCAGATAAATGTACTCGGAGTGGGCCTTATCTTCAGTCTACATGGCTGATAAAGACTTAAAAAGTAAAAGCCTAAACAGTAATTAGCTGATTGCCACTCAGGTGAAAAGTCAATCAATACAGCATAAAAAGGGGGCAGATCTGACAAGGATGAGGATCTTTCCCTCCTGCAGTGGCCTGGTCCATCCTTTATAGAAGCAGGAATGATACAGAGTGGGAGTACCATTCCCGGTGGGACAGTCGGGGGAAGGAATCAAGAGTTCAGACTGCCCCCTGCAGCCCATGAGGCACCGTCTGGGCACACACAGCCCACGACCTGAGAGCCCACTCTCACTCTTCGACTTTGCTCAGAGCCCTTCCTACTTCCTTCACACTATCTGGTGCTGTCAGCTCCACAGCGATGAGACCAGCTCATTCATCAACGCTGTCTCCTCTGACCTGAATTATCTGCTACACTTTTAACTCTTCTTCACAGATTTTATCTAATCTGAAAATGAGGGAACTTGGCCTGAAACGTAGGCATATAGTCTGAGGCTGTGGCTCTCTAAGAATAATCCATGAAAAATTACAACTGTATCTGCCAAGATCTGAAGTAAAAAATCAATGACCTCATCATACTTCCAAATAAGTTGGCCTTTCAGTCATGCTCAGATTAACAGCAGCCTATTCACCCATACTCGCTGCAGTTCCTTCCAGAAACAAAAGCGAGCATACGAAGCTCATCACATGATTTACTCTGTAATTTATGGAATATAAAGCTATCCCTGAGTCAAGGTTATAACCCACACTTCTGTAGGCAGATTCTTTGTGCTTCCACCAAAAAAAGCATCTTCTTTTCTTGAAAACTCCTACTTGTCCACTCTCCAGCTTCATCTCTAGGTTCTAAATTCCTGCCATTGTTACCACTTGCTGCTGCTGCTGCTGCTGCTGCTAAGTCGCTTCAGTCGTGTCCGACTCTGTGCGACCCCATAGACGGCAGCCCACCAGGCTCCGCTGTCCCTGGGATTCTCCGGGCAAGAACACTGGAGTGGGCTGCCATCTCCTTCTCCTGAGTATCACCTAAATACATGACCTTGAACATATTCTCATATTCCAAGACTGATTTTTAACAAATCAAATATCAATCTACTCCAGATAAGTAGTGTTATTCCAAGCAACAGCCTTTGGCATGCTCCTTGTTTCCAGGAGAGCAGCCTTTACCTGTGGGCCAATCTGAAGTGCTTGGCTTCCTGCTGCCCTTCTTCCGAGCTCTGTATTGCTCAGAGTAGTCTACCACTTCCCCCCGAGGCTTCCGCCCATCGGGAGAAGGGGTAAAGAATTTGGTAAGGCCATCGATGAGCCCTTTGGTTTTCTTATTGAACTTCAAGGGGACACTGCCATCTCTGCAGAAGTCCAAGCCATCTATTTGCTCTAGGTATCCTTCTTCTGATGATGATGCTGACTGGCTGGAGAGAGTGATTTTACGTTTCCGACCCCTTCCAGGGCCTGTTCGAACTTTGCTGAAGGGACCTTTTGACCTAAGGAATCAAACAGGGAAAGGGGGAGCTATTAAAAAGAAATCTTTATAAGGTTTCTGTTTAATACATAACATATAGTAAATATCTACAACTGTATATTTTAAATCCATATTGTTAAAAATATTCCATAAACTGTAATAAATATTATATGATTAAGAAGTAGTATTATTAGAAACATCCACTTCTGGGAAGCCTATGCATTTTATAATAAAAAGAATCCTAGGCCAGGAGTCAGACAGCATATGTGAGTCATAACTCTGCCACTTACTAGCTGCACATCTTAGACAAATCACATTCTCTTTAAAGAAGTATCTTTACCTACACGATGAGAGCTGTACCACAGAAAACCTAAGACCCTTCCTGGTATGAAGGCTCTTCCTAGGATCTTTGCACCAACTCAGAGTTAGACTCTTACCTCTCAACATAAGGATGGGTTACTCCCTGCAAGCCAGGAATCAAAAGATCTTTTTATAGGAAAATTAAAGCTTGATTTAAGATTTAAAAGCATGAATTACAGTACTGGTTCTGTGTATTTCAAACTGCTAATGCCCATTCACTTCAGTTATTATCACCTTCAAGATAGTCTTAAGTGTAGAAAAGGTGGGTAAATTTTAGGAGAGGTGGACAGGCTTAAAGGTAGTTTACATATCATCAAAGGTGAATTACTGAAGAGATACTTCTAAAAAAAAGACAAAATTAGCTACTGAATCTTGCCCCACCTCCTCCAGACATAGCCCAGTTTTCTAGTCCACAAGAGACAATTATATTCCTGATTTCTGCTAATAGGTGAAAATTCCACATTATTTTACTTTAGGACACAGAAATGGGACTTAGCTATGAGCAATGAGAGAAGCTATCCAGCAATTTGTACATATAACACAGACTACTGAGATAACATTAAGAAAAGAATCTTTGAAATGCTTCAATAATGTAATTTTTTCTTCCTTGTTTTTCAGGTAAAAGAGAAAATTTAAGGAAACGGCTAAGAGCCAGACTTCGGTGCCAGCCTACTGGGGTTTTAATCTCAGTTCAACACTTACTATAAACTATGCAAGTTACTGCTCTATGCTATAGCTTCCTCCTTTGAAAAATCAGAGTGCCAACAGTTCCTACTTCCCTGGGCTATTGGAAAAATTAAATGATTTAATACATGTAAAGTACTTAGAACAGGGGGTGCCTTGGCCCTCTGTTAAGGGCTCAATAAGCATTAGCCATTATTATTAGTACATAAAAGTCAACCTCCTTTTCCAAAGGCAAACAAGTGAGCCCTGCCCTGCAGAGAAGGCCCTGCCCTCTCCTCCCCTCACCCTGCCACAAGCGCAACTTACACCGTGGTTTGCTTCTTTAACCTGTTTTTTGGACGTCCTATTGGATTAGCGTAGCGCCGTTTTATCTGTGCTGCCTTCTTCTGCAGAAGCTTCCTTCCTTTTTTCCTAGGTCGACATATCTGACATATCCACATGCCTGTAAAGAAAGAAGATCCGAGTAAACGGAAGAGGTAGGGAGAGGGGACACTCGTTCCCCCAGTGCATACAGGTGTGACTCTTTCAAAAGGTGACCATCAATAGTGGCACAGAGGGCTCAAGTAAAATCCTGAAGTGGAATAACTTGGCTACAACTAGGGCTGAGTCTCTTTCCATCAGCAGGAAACACTCTGTCAAAGAGACATGAAGTATCTCACAAGCATTTTACTTATATCTATGAATCACAAAAACCAGAGTTGAAAATGGAATTTATGATAAGACAAAGCAGAGAGGACTAATGATTTTTTTTGAAGAAAGTGTAAGCATATGATAATATGGAAGTCCAAACAACAGGCAACTATATCTCAAGTAAATACCTTTCAGGGAACACGTGTCAAAAGAATAAAATAACAGTTTTAAGCTGTATTCTTCTGATTTGGGCACTTGTTTGCTTGCAAAATATTATAAAACTTTGTGAGGTTTTCGATAAACCAGAGGCTCTAACAGCTTTAAGCCCCTCAAAGGTGATGAGTTGTGATATAATCAACATGACCTAATAGAATTTCACTTCTTCAAGAAATAAATATTTCAAAGTATTATATAAGTCAAGTATTTTGCCCTCTAGCTACAGGGCTGGCAAAACTTGGTAAATGGGCACCTTCACCCTCACGGACGCGTAAACACTGAAAACAGAGGAAACCAGTACTGAAGCCACACCACATAAGCGCGCCATGAGACTGTCCCATCCTTAGGGCCACAGCTCTCCACTCAAGACAGCCCAGAGGGGAAGATGCAAGCTATTCTTTCACGTCAACAAAGTAGGTTAAAAGGCGCTTTCACTACCCTGCCCCTTATCGCCAGCTTGATTTCGGAAAGTGTCTCTTACCTTTTGGCATCCGAGTGAGTGGCGGATCACAACATTCCATGTGAAAACCCCGGTCACAGGAATCACAAAAGAGCATGTTATCCTAAAGCAGAGAAAGAACAGCTCTGCTCAGTCACATGAAACAGAAACATAGTAGGGTCATGACTTTACGAAACCTAGGGGGCTCGTTTCCACAGAGGAGATGAGTTACCTAGTAATAAAAGTTCCCTTAATCTGTAGTAGTTGAGGAAACGCACAGCCTGAGTTAGCAAAAAGTTTTGCTTCATCCATCTTTAACAAGGAACTAAGGCTTCATTACTTCTAAAAAAAATGTGCGTCCAGTGGCCAGATACAAGATAATGTTTTTAGTCTGTTTTAATAAAAGAGAGAGGAAGATGACTGTAATTAATACAACTGATCATTCCTAAATGAATACCTCCATAAGACTCAAATTTCGCCAAGTATTTCTTTAAAGTAGCGAGTCTCTCTGCAAACATACAATTAAAGTGCTTTAGTCACTACCAAGAAATCTGGGAGTTCCCTCGCAGTCCCGGGGCGAGGACTCTGCGCTTCTACGGCTGGGGGACCCAGGTTCGATCCTCGTCAGGGAACTAAGATCCCATAAGCTGCAGTGTTTGGCCAAAAAAAACTGGGGAGTGGGGTAGTAAACTGCCTAGAAATTATTCAAGAATTATTCCATACTTGCTCATTCATCACTCAGCAAGTTCTCTAAACGAATGACGTGAACTTTAAGAGGCTACTGTTCTAAATTCTGCTAAACCAAGCGACTGAAAACAGTCAAACACACACAGAGGAAAGTGCCAGCGGTGCGCGCTACTTGTAAATGGACCGCCCGCAATGGGAGGCAAGCTACTCACTGCGTTCCTGCCCTGGCCGCGACAGGAGCTGCACGTCTTACACTCGATGCACTGCCACCGCAAGGCCTTCACTCGAGCCGCCAGCTCGGGGGGGAACTTCAGGCAGGACGGGTGACCTAGCGAGGGGCGAGAAGCGGCAGACCCGCAGTCAGGAATCGCTCTGCGACTGTGCAGACCCACAGTCAAGAATCGCTCTGCGACTGTGCAGACCCAACAGTCAAGAATCGCTCTGCGACTGTGCAGACCCGCAGTCAGGAATCGCTCTGCGACTGTGCAGACCCACAGTCAAGAATCGCTCTGCGACTGTGCAGACCCACAGTCAAGAATCGCTCTGCGACTGTGCAGACCCACAGTCAAGAATCGCTCTGCGACTGTGCAGACCCACAGTCAAGAATCGCTCTGCGACTGTGCGAAAGAAGCGCTGCAGGGAAAAGGGGACCGCCTTAAATCTAAACGCCGAGGGAAACAAGGAGCTCCGGGAAGCCTGCCACACGCGCCTCACCAGGACCTGACACTCCAGTTCAGTTTTATGCGGGCTACATGCACCAGCCCCTCCCAATTTGATTTTTTTAAAAACCTGAAAAATTCCAGACTTGTATTAAGGCTGCATTAATTAAAGTGCTGTGTGTGCGCACATGGTCCTATGCATATGAACGCATGATGTGCCTGGGCCATTTCTGGAGGAATCAACACAAAAACTGTTCACAACTGTGGCATCCTAGGATGCAGCGCTGTAAATACTTTTCAGGAACGGGATTTTACATTTCACTTTATACCCTTCTGTGCTCACATTTTTTAAACAATAATGTGTTACGTTTATAACTGATGAATAAATTTTTAAAATCCCATCATTTAAAAGTGAGTTATGTGCTCATGACTTAAGGCACTCAAGATAAAACTAACCCTAAGCAATATTTCCACTGTGATCAGAATTAACAGTAACAGGAAAAAAAAGGTTCCTCTCTCAAGAGTTACAATCAGTTTGATTCTCAAAAACAGGATAGCCAATTTGCTCGTAAAGATTTATGTTTCCTCTAAAAACTGGTTATGTTTATTTTTCTTCAGTGAGAGAAAGGGTTGGTTAAATTATCTTTCTCTTTTCTATCAATAAACTTTCTTTTTTAAGAGATAATAAATTTATCATCGAAACATCACTAACATCCAAGAAAAATGGCAGAAGTGTAAAAAGATTGCATCTGTAATCTCATCATCCCAGAAGAGCTATTTTCATGTTCTACTTTTCCTTTCTAAACTAACTAAAGCCCTTGAATGGTTTTAATTATAGGATATGTGCAGCTTTGCTCTGCTTTTCATTATTTTACTCAAGCAAACTTTATATTTACATTCCTTAAACTGATTATACTCCAGAGTTGACACACTAGAACCTACCTGATCATCTGCCTGTTGTAAATATTTACACAATTAATCCATAACAGTTATTAGAATACTAAAATGAATTATTTCATGATTACAGATTCTTTCCTTCTTTTAAGTTAATTCCTTAGAATAAATTCCTAAAAGAGGAATTGGCAAGCGAAATGAAATAAACATTTCTATAGCTTGAGAGATAGATCTGCCCTGCCAAAACATGCTCCAAGCCCTACGATGTAATATCCAGTGACATCAGCAGCGTACAAACCTTTTACCACAATTTTATCAGCTCCAGTTTGGACTCTCTTATCTTTCAAGTTTTATAAAAGCTATAAAATAACACTTCACTGCTACTTTGGTGGGTCTTCCTATTATTATTTGGGGAAAACATTTTTAATGTGCTCAACTCTTAATTTCTGTCACATAAATGGCCTATTCATCTCCTTTGCCCCTTGGACTTTAAAAATGTAAATGCGTTCTTTGTACTTCATAGCTTTTGGCCCTTTGCCAAATGTTTAACACAATTATTTTTCTCAAACAATTCTTACTGTTTAAAATTTGGGGTACTTTAGCTTTCAATGTGGAAAATGCCCAACTTTCATGCACTTGACCGTATCCATGGTCTTCCTTGGTTACTGTGACAGCCATGCAGCCCTCCTGGCAACACCGCCGGCTCACACCCTGTGAGTCCTCTCTGCACCAAACAGGACGCTACTGCAGCGGCCACCTGCCTGCTAAGGTCAGAGTGAAAGCCGCTGCCATTCCACCGGGCTCTTTCTCTCCGGTGGGCCACCTCTGGCCCGGGAATCAGGCCTCAAGGCCCGTCCAGAGCTTGCCTCTTCAGCCCTTCCAACAATCTTACAAAAACCTTATTCTGGTATCGAATTCCTCTCCTCTTGAAGCATGTAGTGTTTTCTGCTTTCTGGACTAAATCCTGTTTGATACTGGTATAACACACTGAATATCAAGCCAATGATCAAAGATACTACAAAGCTTCATTAGTTCTTAAAATGTAGACAAAGAATGTCTCTGAAATTAACAAATTAGGAGACTCTGAAAAATCTTTTTTAGAGCCCAAAATTTCACACAGCTCACTAAATTGCAGTCAACACTCTGTTTCTCAATGTGACATATGTAAGTTTATGTCAAAAAAAAAAAATCTGTTATCCTGGTTCTATTCACGAAGGCTGAGGCATAAATCAAGGGTGAGTAGTGATTATTAAAGAAACCAGCAATAACTTCCAACTGACTGCTATGATTTGAACAGATGCTGGATAGTCAAATATAAAGACTAACAGAAAAAAATAAAAAAAGACTAACTGAAACAAAAAGAAGTCTATGGAACACTTCTTATAAAAAAACAGCTACTAAGACCTGATTTAAGTTAACTGAATCAAACATTTCAAGTATACATTTAAACTCTTCCCTCATCTAGAAGCTCATCTCAGGTCCCTAAAACCAGAATCAAATGCAAATGTGACTCTCTTAAGGATCAAGCGTACAATTTCCAGCTAAACATGCTCTTGCCTGACAAACCCCGTGAGACCGCACGCACAGAGAGGGTCACCTACCACTGTTGCCGCAGTCCGCACAGGAGATGAGTTCCTCTGGCTTCTTTTCTCGGTTTTGCTCTTTTGTGCCAAGACAGAAACTACAGATGGGGATGGGTTCAGCAACCGGCTGCAAAGAAAAACACAATTCACTCAGTACTGGGGCTTTTCTTTAGTGTTAACATAAAGACAGTAGAAGCACAATTTAAATTCCTTTAAGAGTTGCATATGACTTTGGCACAAATGTATACCCCTCCGAAATTTCCAACTCACAAAGTAGGTGGGTTTTTACAAATGGTCCTGACACTGGCAACTTTGGTCTAAAAACTCATACCCCAATCAGTTGGTCACTTAGAAACTAAATGACCCAATATGGGTTAAGCAAAGTAATCAACTACCTAAGAATGAAAAATTCAACTAAATTAAGTACAAGAATCATAGTATTAGCCTTTACAAGGCATGTGATGTAAGAGAAAAATAATAACAATCATAATGAAAAGCAGGTCATTAGTGCAACGAGACAAACAGAGCTCTGTGCAAATGGGAAAAATACATTCCAATGTGGTCTGGAAGAGACGGGCTGAATGAGCAAGACAACACATATTAAGTGCCAGTACTTAATACATGGGTGTTATGGTAATCTAACAAGCTTCTCCAAAGACAACAGATAGTAACTGTTAAAAAAGCAGGTTTAAACCTCAGTCTCTAGGTTCCTCCACAGCAGTGGATGGAGAGAAGGGCAGTACAGGCAGTGTAACCAAGGTGAGCTTCGATGTACAGTCTGCCAAGGCTAGTACTTTAAAGATAGAGTTTCTGTGATAAGCGGGGGGGGGGGGGTGGGGGGGTGGGGGGGTGGGTGCGTGAGGGGACAAGAGAGAAAGAGGCTAGGTCAGTTCTTTAAGACTGCCACTGAATGTCTTATAAAGAAGCTGGACTTCACTCTGCAGAAAAGAACAATAAGTTACTGAACCAAGAGGCGATCACCTGTACTTGAGAAAAATAGCCCTGTATCAATGAAAAAGGCAGACTGGGGAAAAGGGAATGGAAATGCAGAACCAGCTACAGGCTCAGAAAGCGACCAGCAGTGGAAGTAACAGAAAAGGAAATGAATTAAACATGACACGACCCAGCAAGGGAACAACAACAACTTAACTGAAAAGGTGGTAACATCATCAACTACGACAGTCATCCTAGAGAAGAAAGTCAGGAGGAAAGGAAAGAGCCGATGAGCCTGATTTCAGCTGTGTTTCATCGGGAGGTACTCTCAGTCACCTCTCAACTCCGCTGAGCAGGGTGCAGGACAGTGACACACAGCCCTCCACATGCTTTCAGTCCACTGGGGAGAGCAGACAGAGTGTCTACAGGTATCATGGCAGAAGGACAAGAGTGGAGACAAAGGACCAGGTGATCAAGGAGGTGCAAGCGGGGCCAGGGAACGGCTTCCTAGAGTTATCTGACAGGCGCCGGCACACCTGAAGGGGATGCTGAAAGAAAACACAGAATCACAGAGAATCAGATTTGGGAGCCAGGTGGAATGAGCTTAGTTTGGGTCTTAATAGAGCTTAAAATGCCTATGAAACATCCAAGGAGCAATGTCCATGGATCTGGAGCTCAAGAGAAAGGTTGATTTGGAAATTAAAATCTAGAAGTCATAGTCAGCCTTCCATATCCCTGGGTTCCACATTCTTGAATTCAACCAACTGTGGATCCAAATCAGTTGAATCTGGAATCCAGAACCCGCAGATACCTTAAGCGCTGACTATACATACAAAATAGCCGTAACGCCATCAGTTGAAGGGTTTTCCCATGGACAACAGGTGGAAAGGAGAGCCAAGAACACCAATATGTAAGGGACTGGCGGAGGAAAAAGCCTGGAAAAGAAATAGACTAGTCAGAGAGCTCAATGGTACATCAATACAAAAACGTCCAACACAAGCAAACCCACAGTACTGCTCAGCCAAGAGATGAAATGAGAGATGAACAGCTGGGAGTTGTCTTTTAACAACTGTGGCTGTGGTAAAGACAACCACATCCTTCCTTTAAAAAGAACCAGGGAATAAACCTGGGAAAGACATTATACAGGAGCAGAAGCTTGAAGTAACCTCTAAGAAGGCAGAAGCAAGGTCATGAGGTTTGAGCTTCATGCTGCAGCCTCTCAGGACCGCTAGAAGATTTTAACAGAGGAATGATACAAGCAAGATTTGAAGTTTTAAAAAGTCACTGTGTAAGTGGAAATGGTCGGGAAGGAATACGATCTACATGTGATCCAGGCCATGAGTAACAAGGGCCTGCATTAAGGCACCGACGAAATGACTGGAGGAGAGACATAAGAGGACTGGAAAAGGAAGATCTGGCAGGAACTGACGGGTAACTCCTCAGGGGTAGCAGGTAGGGAACAGAGAAGGATGGAAAACCAGAGAGACACCATCAGAGAAGTGAAGAGGCGAGCCACAGAAAGGCAGATCTTAGCGCAGGTTTAACTAACAAATGTTCATATCCAGTACTACCCAGAAAAACCCTTATATGTCAGTCAGGAAAAGACAGACGACTTCAACAGGTGCTTTACAGCAGAAAACACATGGAGCACAGGGCAGCGTAGCCGTCACCTCCTTGACCTAACCACACTCCACTAAGGGTGTTTCTTCTCTGACCACATAAGACCAAGCATAAAAGCAATAAATATTTTAGCTACCAAAAAAAAAAAAACAAAACAAAACACGGAACCTGTAGAGAAATACTGTTATCAACTGATCATGATATTATAACTTAACTGATAATTCCAGGGCTTTCTGTTTTTTAATTTCAGGGCACTTTTTAAGCACAATTCGGGCAAGAGTAATAGTACTTTGAGAATTAGTCATTTTAGCTGATGAACTACAAGCAAAAAAGTGGTTTAAATAAATCATCTAGGTTACAACATAAATCTATGAGGTTTTCTGTGTGGAGCAAAAGAAGTGCTGATCAGCTAACTGTGTGGTTTGTTTTGGCACATCCCTAACAATATCATGAAGTGAAAAAAATTACAACTCCAGAGGATTCTCATTCCCGAAGTATCATTGAGTATGAAGATCACTGAGACAGGCTGACACTACATTGTGTTTGCTCATTTTAAGAGGTGACCCTGAATTATACTGGAGTAGTGACATGCATAACATTTTCCAAGTAAAACTCCACCAGCTGATTTCAAGTATCCTGCATCACAAAAATAAAATGAGAACAACTGATAATCCAGGAGCAAATCTCTAAAATATGTATAGATACACAACATGCCATACAGTCACTGATCCCAGAACTGTCGAAACACAGTCCTCACATCTCACCGTTCTCGTATCTCCATAAAGTGAATCTATTCTACTGCTAATACAACAAGAGAAAAAAACTGCAGCAAATGATGCCTCACACCATTAAACACAGAAGCCAGAGCGAGCCCGCAGCTTGGCGCCCACCTCTCATCCAGCCCAATGACATCCAGCTTCAAGACCCTCTGTGACCTGTACCCCCACACACCCCCCCACAGGGCCTCCCCAACCTCACCTGCTACAGCTCTCTCTCTTTCACACTCTGCTCTTTCTTTACGAGTCAGATGTTCCAAGACCTTTGCCCCTGTTTTCCTTCTGTCTGGAGAGCACTTCCCTAGATCCTTCAGACCTCTACTCAAACGTTGCCTTCAGTAAGATTCTCTGACCACTCCATCTAACACCTCAAAACAATCTGCCAACCACAGAAAGTCATATCTCCCTTCCCTGCTTTATTTTTTCTTCTTAAACTCTTCTCACTAATTGAAATACTGTATGTGTCTCTTACCATTTGTTCCCCCAATGAAATGTAAACTACATGAAAGCTATGATTTCTGTTTGCTGAGGATTATATTCCTAGTACTAAGAACAGTGTCTAGCATATAAGATGCATTTAATAAGTCTTGTTCAGTGCATTAATTAAATTACCCTGAAAAACTGGAAACAATAAGAAAAACAGTATCTTAGAACAATGAGTTGGTTACGAGACTGAGAGAGCTATGTTCAGCTCAATAATAAACTCAATAATATAAAAACACTCTACTGATTATTTAATTTATATGTAGAGTACATTGTGTGAAATGCTGGGTTGGATGAAGCACAAGCTGGAATCAAGATTGCTGGGAGAAATATAAATAACCTCAGATAGGCAGATGATACCACCTTTATGGGCAGAAAGTGAAGAAGAACTAAATAGCCTCTTGATGAAAGTGAAAGAGTGAAAAAGTTGGCTTAAAACTCAACATTCAGAAAACTAAGATCATGGCATCCGGTCCCATCACTTCACGGCAAATAGATGGGGAAACAGTGGCAACAGTAGAAGACTTCATTTTGGGAGGCTCCAAAATCACTGCAGATGATGGCTACAGCCATGAAATTAAAAGACGCTTGCTCCTTGGAAGAAAACTATGACCAACCTAGACAGCATACTGAAAAGCAGAGACATTACTTTGCTGACAAAGGTCCAGAAAGTAAAGGCTATGGTTTTTCCAGTGGTCATGTATGGATGTGAGAGTTGGATCATAAAGAAAGCTGAGCGCCAAAGAATTGATGCTTTTGAACTGTGGTGTTGGAGAAGACTCTTGAGGGTCCCTTGGACTGCAAGGAGATCCAACCAGTCAATCCTAAAGGAAATCAGTTCTGAATGTTCACTGGAAGGACTGATACTGAAGCTGAAACTCCAATGCTTTGGCCACCTGATGCGAAGAACTGACTCACTGGAAAAAGACCCTGATGCTGGGAAAGACTGAAGGCAGGAGGAGAAGGGATGACAGAGGATGAGATGGTTGGATGGCATCACCGACTCGATGGACATGAGTTTGAGCAAGTTCCTGGAGTTGGCGATGGACAGGGAGGCCTGGGTGCTGCAGTCCATGGGGTCGCAAAGAGTCGGACACGACTGAGCGACTGAACTGAACTACTGTTTCCAAGTGATTACATGGTCTCCATAACTAAGTAAGATTTCTGCCACAGCAACCCGCTGCTATTCGACTTCTCAAAAGCAGGGGGAGGTTTGTGGCCGGAGGCATTTAGATGGTACTGTGTCAAGGAGGGACACAGGCTGACTTAAGCTCCCTGTTGAGATACCCCAAATAATCACTAGATGGCAGCATTGAGACAAACACACAGCAGAGGTTCGGGTAAGAAGGCCAAAGGCTGCGTAGCATTCGGACTTGGGTTTTGGGAAATAACTTTGGAAAAAAAGAACAGCAAAAATTTTGCCCAATGATCTCTATTACATGAGGTTAAAACATGAAAAAAAAATAAAGTTTGGACACAATCATTTAGACAATCTTAAATGTAACATTTTCTAGGCGCTGAAATGCATCATCTGTTATTCCCATCTTTATTAAAGTACAATTTTATTTTTTCCCACACTTGACTTTAATTTTTTAACCACTATATACTTGTTTGTGTCTCTATGTTCTCATATCTTCTGAGGACCTCAAACCTATCTTTATGTTGTCTCTCTTTCTAAACACTGACATAAAGGATAATCAAGAATCTGTTTTAATTATTTCTTTCAAAATGGAACTGCATGATAAATTCTAGAACTGTGACCACCAGAATTTTCAAGGACAAAACTGCATATGTAAAGTTAGATTTATGATTTCAGAAACCTCTAAGCGATCATATGTCACAGACTCTGAGGTAATAAAGCTTTGTGACTTCTTAAAAGTTACAAATCCTCATTTTATGACCACTGGAAATGATTAAGACAAGTTAACAGAGCCAATATTAAGAGTATGAAAGAAATACATAATTCATATAAGATTCCTTGAACTACTCAAACATGCACTAAGCAGTAATAATAGTCACATCGTTCTTCCTTAGACTTGAATACAAAATATCTATAAAGCTCTATAAAGACAGATTTTAAGATGATGAAAAGCTTCTGGAAGTGATAGTGGCAATGGTTTCAAGACACTGTGAATATACTCAATGCCACTGAATTGTACACTAAAAAATATTTAAAATTCTTATGTAAACTTTACCATAATAAAAAAATGAACAAAAAAATTAAGTGGTATAGATTTGTCATATTCTCACAAGTCAGATAATTAAAGTAGTAAGGTCAAAACTGATGAAGGTGAGAAGCAACTACTATAATCTGTCCTCATCTTGAAAACCTGTGTCTTTTAACTGTTCCTTTGAGGACAGAAATTAGACTTAGAGATACAGTTTTAACACTCCCCAAAATGAAAATGTTTTTCACCACTAATAACAAATTCTGGTAACTGAATTTAACCATGTACCATTTTATTCTCATTCTCATTTTATTCTCATCTCTACCCTGAAGTTGGCTACCTTTTAATCTAATTACATGAAGACATCTCACCCTTAATGCCTTAAAATTTTTCTTGTAAAACAAGTCTAAGTATTAAGATGATTTAAGTAATAAGGTCAAAACTGATGAAGATGAGAAGAAACTACTATAGCCTGCCATCAAGCACCTCTCAGTCTCAAGCAGAAACCTCTTTCCGACCGCTGCGTATCTGAGCCAGCTGGGTTCTGAACCACCACAAGCTCCCCTCAAATCCACCCCCCAGACTTCTTTTCCTTATATTCAACTTCTCCTCAAGCTATGAACCTCACCTACCTCTTTGAATTCTTCTAGTGGTTCAGAGCTATCTGTTTATCCTGTCTCTTTCTGCTCCTGCAATTACAATCAAGTAAATTTAACTGCCAATTAACTTTCTTACATAGATATTTATTTCACACAACTTGAAACTTAAATAATTTTCAGCAGAGAGATAATGTATTAGTTGATAACACGTACTGCTAAAGTATTGTTATGTATAATAAAGCGAACAGAATGGCTTTGCTATATACATTAATAATAAGTACCCAAAGGATAAAGAGGAGGTAAGTCTTAGCTTACAAAGAGGAAAACTGACTACTCGTAGGTATTGTATAGTGAAGTGAAGCAAAATGCTGCTCAGTGACCAAGAGCACAACAAAAACAAACATTGCTAGGTTTTCAAAATACTATCCAAAGAATAAAATGTCTTATAAATGCTACTGTTTGGTAAGCACTATAATATAAAATAAAATTTGATAAGACAGAGAATCAGGACTCACATTTTCAAACCACCTACAAATGTCAGTACAAACAAAACCCGTACAAAATAATTAGAAACCAATTAAACTGGTTTCACTTTTCACATTAACCACTTCACACACACACACACAGAACTCTAAAGCAAGCTCTCTGAGAGAGTGATGGCATGATTCCTTATTTCCAGTACTAGAAGGGAAGCAAACTGGCCCATAAGAAAGAGTTCACTTTAGGGAATGTTGGGAAGCATCGTACTCTGTGGAGAAGGCTGGACATTCTAACATACGCCGTCCTCTTCCAGTTGAGCGAGCCCTCCTCTCAGCCCTGCCCAGCTCTTCACGACCAATGGCCTTGGGTGAGCTCATGCTTCTCCCGAATCCTTCCCAACAGTTTAGAATTCAACCTGTCTTCATCTTTTCCAGAAAGACAACCCTAGTGTTAGCAGCTCAGTTGTATCCTACTCTTTGTGACCCAGTGGACTGCAGCCTGCCAGGCTCCTCTGTCCATGGGATTCTCCAGACAAGAGTGGGCTCCCATTTACTCCTCCAGGGAAAGACAACCCTAGGTAAGCAGAAATTACCCTAGAACTCTTAATTCATGTCTTATCCATGCCTTGCACACAGTATGTATTAAATAAATAAGCATTTATTGAAATTAAAACACAACAAAATTTTGCTTAGCTCCATACAGGTTTATCAGTTACTTACTCAAAGCCTTTCCTCCAAGAATCAATAACCTTCAGGGGAGATATACTTGGGCAGGATTTAATCCCTTCAAATTCTTCAGCACCCCGTATGCTAGTAAGTACTCTATGGTTGCTTATTAAACATTTTTTCAGGACAATCTTTTCCTTAAATGTATACAGTTGTAAAAGAAACACAGTAATAAAACAACATGAATGGCCTGGAAAAGAGTCCATTCTCTACTATTTATAGTCTACAATAAGGTAACCTTGCATAATTTTAATCAGTTCCAACATAACCAATTAGCCATTACAAAGCTTTAATAGGGGTACTAAATTGAGTTCTTTTATTATGATGAGTTCATTCAATGACTTCTACAATTAGATATAATAACAAGATCATTGGGGAAAGAAAATAAGTTAATGATACAATTAGATCAGTAATGATCAATTTCAATTTACACTTTTACTATATAGATTACTGTACATTTAGATGAGAAAGCAATCATCTGTCAAGATAGTATAACAACTTTCTATTCCTTAATCAGAGGTGATATCAAAAATGGTAATATGCATATTTGCTAGATTTAAGTTCTACACTAATAGTAATGAAATCGTCTTTTTTTTCCCATATTCCTCAGTTATTTGAAAGCTCTGCTTTCTGTCTGTCAGACACATCACCATGTTATCAATTTCCTCATCCATCCAAATCCAGCACTGCCAAGTTCTGACTGCCGCTCCCTTCCTCTGCGGCCTTTCCTTCCTACTTCTGTTTCTTTTATACACCCAGGGCTCTCCCCTAATTCTGAGTCACATCACCAACACAATCTTCTACACGGACTGACCAGTCTTTCTTTGATGTGTTTTTGCAACTACTACCAGATTGTCCGGATCGTGGGTATGTGCGAAGCTGCTCCAGTCATGTCTGACTCTGGACTGTAGCCCACCAGGCTCCTCTCTCCACGGGATTTTCCAGGCAAGAATACTGGAGTAGGCTGCCATGCCCTCCTCCAGGGGATCTGCCAGACCCAGGGATCGACCAAGGGATTGAACCCCAATCTCTTTCGTCTCCTGCATTGGCAGGAAGGTTATTTACGTCTACTGCCACCTGGTTTAATCCTCCTAAAATACTACCATCTTTAATCCAGTTCCTTGCCTGGCTCAAACTTACACACCCCCACTGCCAGCTCCTGTCACTGGCATGCCATTCCTCCACCACACACCAAACTGCCTTTCTCACACTGCCTTCGTCTACTCCCGACTACTCACTTGTCTTCAGATGTCATACTCAATGCTCTTTCTCCAGGTTATTTTACCCCATCCCTCGAAGTTCTCTGTATCCCTGCCTCTAAGAATCAACTCAGGAGAGCTTAGGGACAGACTGGGTTTCCTTACTTACAGCATCACATTGGCCATGTTACATAACTCTTTGGTGCAAAATGGTACAACATACCTACCTTTTGAGTTACCAAGAAGATTAAATGAGATAAAGTTACGAGACTGTTAACTCAAACATAAGCACCTAAAACAGCTGATTTCTTATACTTCAAAACTGTATCTATCCTTCAAAGTTTACCTTTGTTAAGTGACTATTTTTTTAAATCAGAGCAAATTTTTGTTCTAACTCCCTCAAAAGGCACAGTGATTAAAATTTTCTATGAACTAAAAGACTTTCTATATATGGCATTTATTTGCATGACTGCATTCAGTTTTTTTAAGTCTTTCTGCACACACAATTACCACTTTAAAAAAAAAAGAACCATACAGGTACTTGAGTATAAGAGCATTAGCAAAAGAATATTTTCTATGCTAAAAATATACAAAAGTGAGGATGGTTTACAAGAAGAAAGATGTTCAACAAGACTTTTGTGTTCTCTTACATTTTTTAAGAGACATTTATTTACCAGCATTTATTCTGACCAAACTATGGTCTAAAACAAGTAACAAATTGGCAAACAGCGTCATTCCCTCAAGTCCGACCAAGAATACTAACTGGCCCGTATCTGACACAACACGCCGTGCCCTGCTCCTGTGCCCTGCTCCTGTCGGTCTGGAACTGGAAGGGCCTTCAAAGCCACTACACATGCACTTCAGCAGGGGCTAACAGCGCTGTCCAAGGCTATACGCGCCTAGTCAAGTGGCTACAGCTAACACCCAAAGTCAGGTATGTACCCCAAATTCAACAGCGAGAGTACTGACTCTAGCCAAAAGCTTCAACTCAGTGACTCAATCTGAAGATACAATAATTTCTTAAAAACAGACAGACCTTACAGACGGGAAAGGCTGAGTTTCCATCACTGGTGAACAGTAACACTATCACTGATAACATGGTGTGGCAGGATTCAATCTTACACACTGAAAACTGAAGCGGACCAAGGCTGCGCCCCTGCCTTCCTCAACGAGGCGCGCCATCCACAGCAGTGAGAAACCACTCTCTGGGAGCCGCCCCCCTCCCCGGCCTGGCAGCCAGGGCTCAGGGCACGGCGCTGTCACTGCCGGGGGCCAGGGTTCAATCCCTCGTCAGGGAACTAAGATCTCGCAAGCAGCACAACACGGCCCAAACCACGCTTGTTTAAAAAAGGAAAGCCATCTTTTACCTCTTTTTCCCAATTCCAGAGAATGATTGAGGAGGGTGTAAGAAAAACAAAAATGCAGAAGCCAGGGCAGGTCCCTGCTAGAGAGCTCTTGTGTTTTAGCACAGCACCTTAGGGGCCTGGTAAACAAGGCAGGCAAACTGCCTGCCTATGAACCCAGAGAGAGGGCAGTGACAGAGGGCCAAGAAAGCGGAAGCAGCGGGGAGTGTGGCCAGAGAGGTGGCCGGGAACAAACCCCAAGAAGCAGGCTGGTCAAAGGACTGTGAAGAACCGTGTGACACCCGGTTCTAAGACTATTTCTGTGCTACAACAGACATCTTCAAACTTGCACTCCACGTGAAAGAGAGAAGTGAGCAACTTTTCAGTAATGAAAAAAACAGTGAGGGAACTTCAGTTTGGTTCTTCCCGGAGCAGCGCAGAGGGCCACTCAGGGAGCCACGGCGCGACGGCCCAGAGCCTGCCCAGAGCCCGGCCCGGGGGGTCGGGGGGACCTGCGCGGCGGGAGGCAGGAGCCAGTGGGAGACCAGCCTCACCGCTGCGGCTGCAGTGGGAAAGGCTCCCCCGCCTGCAGGTTCCAGGACCGCCAGAAGTAAGCGAGAACGCTTATTACAACTTGGTTGGAGTCTTCATTTTTCGTTTTAAAAGAAAACTTTATCCTAATAATTAAGTTATTACATCCCTGTTTAAAAAGTTAGGTAAGAAAGAGAGAAAAGACAGTAAAATTCCCCCTCCTCTTCCTCTCCGACAATAACCACTATCCACTGAGCACCCCAAGCGCTGTCATATACTCTTTACAGGCCTCAACATGTTCAGACCCAACAACCACCCTATGGGCTAGGGACGCTGATCACCATTTTCCAGATGGGAAAACAGATCCCCAGAAAGATTAATGCGGCAGAGCCCAGACAGAATCCTAGGTATGCTAGCTGCAGAGACCACGTGCTTCAATCTGGAACTGTGCAGTTTCTGTTCATGTACACTGTTCTCAACTTTTCCTCTGCAGACAGTTTAAAACACACACATCAATAGGCTCATATGACATATAATGTATAATCTTCTTTCTGTTACATTTCCACATCAATAAATATAAATCAACATCACTTTCTAGTGGCTAGAAAACATCCATTACATGTTCTAAGATAACTTAACCAATCCCATATAGATGAACATTTAATGGTTCTAATATTTTATTATACCCAATACTATAATCAAATACCCTTGTATATACATCTTTGCTCACTTTGGGGACTGTTTCCTCAGGATATATTTCTTGACCTGAATTGCTGGGTCAAAGAGGTACTCCTCCCTAAGATTTCTGACACATGCTGCCGAGTGCATTTCAGCAAGGCTGGCTCCCACCGGCAGTATCTGTGCCAGCCAGGAGGCTGTCGTCTCTCAGCTCCACGTTCACCCTCAGGCGGCTCTGTAACGCTGGGCTCAGAGGGCCCGTTTCGCTTCTCCTCACTCCACGGCCTTCCCAGGAGGCCCCAGCAACCGGGGCGCGGGAGGGCGAGCAGACGGTGAACGGCAGAGAGTGGACGTGCCCCTTGCGGCCTGTCTCCTGGGCCGGCCAGGGCCGGCCGAGCAGCACAGTTGGCTGCGGTCTGCAGCTGCTAACAGCTCTCTCAGAACCACCTCCATCCTCTCACGATTGCCGCTTTCCGACTGCATCTTGACTGATATGTCATCTCATATCTTTTCTTAAAATGTTTACTTTATATTGGAGCACACTTGATTAACGATGATGTGTTAGTTACAGGTGTACAACAACGTGTGTTATCTCCTACCTTAGTAACTCAGCATGTCTATCTTCAGCTCAATGTTCTAGATGGATCTGTATCCCTCCAGGATTCATATGTTGAAACTCTAACCCTCAACAGGACCGTACCTGGAGACAGGACTCTTAAGGAGTTAAAGTTGAGAGATTACAAGAGTGAGTCCCCAAGCCGAGAGGTCTGGTGTGCCACAGGAGCAGGAAGAGACCCCAGGAGTGTGTGCACCCAGAGGAAAAGAAGGTGACCGTCTGCAAGAGAAGGGGAGAGGCCTCAGGAGAAACAAGCCCTGCTGGAGCTCTCACCGTGGCCTTCAGCCTCCAGAACTGAGAAGAGGACGGCCTCTGTTTTGAGCTGCCCGTCTGTGGGCTTCTGCATGGAAGCCTCAGATGACTGAGGCAGGTAAAATGACCTCACGCAGGTCTCACCCTCAGCGTACCTCTACACGCTATTGTCCACAGCACCTACTACACAGAAGGACACTCAACGTGATGCTGGAGAAACAAGATACAACAAAACTAGTTCCTTGCTTCTGGGTCTTAGAATCTAGTTGTAAAAACAGAACATACACATTAAAAATGCATTCGAATACAGGGTAGCACAAGAGAAGGAACAAATACGGTGAAAATACTACAGTGAATGGCACCCAAATGAACCTATTTATAATGATGCTTTCCCAAAACGAAAAAAAAAGCAGGACTTCATCTTATTTTTTAAAGGTTTATATAAATCTTTCCTTAATAGCCAAAACCATTTTCTTTAGACATGGATTTAAACAGTCTCACCAAACTATGGAAAAGCATAAAAGTCTAATTTCTCTAAAATCACTGACACATTTTACACAGTCCAGATACTCAATTTCATTAGCAGCCTTGAAAATAAGAACTGCAAACTTCCAGATCTCATATTATCTTCTTTAATTCAACACAGTAAATAAACTGAATCACCTCTCTTCTAGAAAGGTCTGTCTGCAATGCTGATCTACACTTAAAAATCAGTACTTCTCTCAGCTGTCTTCAAAGTCCTTTGAGGAGACATCCCTCTTCCTGAAGAAGAGATTTTTTTTTTTAAGCAGTGTAATAAGCTCAGGGAGGTACCAGGACCGTACTTCTCTACACCACCTGGAGGCTGCCCAGGTGTAGGCATAAGGATGCTGTATCTTCACACCCTAAGCCGGTATTCTATCAAACTAAACTCTCTCTTTCAGATGTCAATATATTTCGTCCTCAACACTACCCCCATAACAGTATAAATAAAGCCTGTAGTGTTTCACAGGCCTGAAGCCTGAGGCCAGCAGCTTTTCAGAAGAAAGGACAGTGTCCTGAGGAGGAGAACACGGTGACGTCAGGGTCTACACAGCAAGCCCTGAGCGTGCAGACCGCACACACCAGAAGAGCCGGGGAGGCGAGCCGGAGCAGCCAGCCTGGCTCACGCCGCACGTCTCTGGCAGACACTCAGCTCCTGCTGCTGCTTTCCGAGCTGGCGCATCCATCCATGTAATGTCACCAGGTCGCGGGAGGGAGCGAGGCTGAGAGCAGGGCGAGGAGAGAAACTGCTGTGCAGCCTGCCCGCCCCTCCGCACACACCGTTACTATACAAAGCATGTCTGGAAAGCCAGTGCGCTGCCGCTGCACAGGCCCAAATGCTGCACACACACGCACGCACACGCACGCACACGCACACAGGTGCACTCCACCCAAAGAACAACTGCAGAAGACAGAACTGTCTTTGGAAAGAAGAAAGTCTATGATTAAAGTCCTAATTCACGAGAAATGACTCCCTTCTGAAACTGCTGTCAGTTCTTGGAAAAAGGAAGGGGATGGGGAGGTATTCTAACCCCGTGGGCAAGCAACTAGCGTCCACAGAGAGAGCCTGAGCCAGCCTGGCCCATGCCCACTACAAGCACACGCCGCCACGGAAATAAACCTGCAACACTGCTGAGAAGCAAAAGCATCCTGTGTGGCAACAACTACCTTACACATGCCTAACGCAGTTACCTTACACAAGCCTAATGCAGTTACCTTACACACACCTAATACAGTTACCTTACACAAGCCTAATGCAGTTACCTTACACACACCTAATACCTAATGCAGTTACCTTACACACGCCTAATCCAAAAGCATCTTGTGTGGCAACAACTACCTTACACACGCCTAACACAGTTACCTTACACACGCCTAATGCAAAAGCATCCTGTGTGGCAACAACTACCTTACACACGCCTAACGCAGTTAGAGCCAGCCTGGCCCATGCCCACTACAAGCACACGCCGCCATGGAAATAAACCTGCAACACTGCTGAGAAGCAAAAGCATCCTGTGTGGCAACAACTACCTTACACACGCCTAACGCAGTTACCTTACACACACCTAATACCTAACGCAGTTACCTTACACACGCCTAATGCAGTTACCTTACACACACCTAATACCTAATGCGGTTACCTTACACACACCTAATACCTAATGCGGTTACCTTACACACGCCTAATACCTAACGCAGTTACCTTACACACGCCTAACGCAGTTACCTTACACACACCTAATACAGTTACCTTACACATGCCTAATGCAGTTCCTTGCCAATAACTACAGAGAAAAACAGAGAACCTTAAGAAGCAGTTCAGATGCCCCAGAAATGTAGTAAATGTAGGAAAGTTTGCTGTTCTGAGCACTCCGGAGTGTGTGTGTGTGTCTGTGTGTGTGTACACAATAATACTGAAACCAAAACTGGAACTGAAATGTGAAAGTACAGATCAGAATTTAGAGCTCGTAGAAACTCAACACCATTAATTTCAATAAATAGATGCTCCAACCCCATGACACATTATATGAGTCACTGCTACCAAAAGCAATACGTAGAAAACAAAAAAAAACCTGAGTATTTATTTAACCTGAGAAACTAATCTATTTTAGTCTAAAACCAAAAATGACTTTTCAAGATCAAAATGCTGTATCTCTGAAAATAGCATACAATCTGCCCTTAAGAATGTGTCATAAGAAACAAACAGGAAATAGCGTGTGTTGAAATCAGTAGTTATAAATAACTCTGTTCTGCACTGATATAGTTTATACACAAAAATACAGTAGCTTCAACCAACAGTTGTGCTTAGGACTTCCTTCAATTTGAATTTTAAAATCAGCTAATTAAGGAGACAGCTTGACAGGAAGCTATCCAAGTTCTGTGGTCCAAGTTCTCCAACAAGGGGCAACTTCACCTCTCATGTTCTTCATTTGTAAAATGAAAATATTTGCCATGATTATCTCTAAAGTCTCTTTCAGTTCTTAATTTCTAAAAGTACAGTAATTTTAAACACAAAATAGTTTTGTGTTTAGTAAGTTTCCTACTTCCAAGGAGCTCATAATCTAATTAAGGATAACTGCAATGGGTAACCATACATGAATTAGCAAATAACGTAAGACAGAGGTGGACCAGAGGAGTGACGTAACAGGTGCATGGATCAATGAGGCGCTGAGCTGAGAGTCCTGACGTTAAGGGCATAGCATCCGAAGCAAAGTTGAAGCTGAGATAACTCCAAAACAGAGCAAAGAGTTCTGCTGGGACCAAGAGGTTCATTAGGATTCAAATTGTCAACTTCATAAACCAAGTCAATTAATTCAGATTCCATGTAGTCATTATTTCATTATCTGAGCTCTACAGACAAGGAAGATATTAAGCTTTAAGGTTTAAAAGATGTTAAACATTAACAACATAAAACACATTTGCAAATTCTGTATTCAGTTCAGTTGCTCAGTCATGTCCAACTCTTTGCAACCCCATGAATTGCAGCACACGAGACCTCCCTGTCCATCACCAACTCCCGGAGTTCACTCAGACTCACGTCCATCGAGTCGGTGATGCCATCCAGCCATCTCATCCTCTGTTGTCCCCTTTTCCTCCTGCCCCCAGTCCCTCCCAGCATCAGAGTCTTTTCCAATGAATCAACTCTTCACATGAGGTGGCCAAAGTACTGGAGCTTTAGCTTCAGCATCATTCCTTCCAAAGAAATCCCAGGGTTGATCTCCTTCAGAATGGACTGGTTGGATCTCCTTGCAGTCCAAGGGGACTCTCAAGAGTCTTCTCCAACACCACAGTTCAAACGCATCAATTCTTCGGCGCTCAGTTTTCTTCACAGTCCAACTCTCACATCCATAGATGACCATGGGAAAAACCATAGCCTTGACTAGACGGACCTTAGTCGGCAAAGTAATGTCTCTGCTTTTCAATATGCTATCTAGGTTGGTCATAACTTTTCTTCCAAGGAATAAGCGTCTTTTAATTTCATGGCTGCAATCACCATCTGCAGTGATTTTGGAGCCCCCAAAAATAAAGTCTGACCCTGTTTCCACTGTTTCCCCATCTATTTGTCATGAAGTGATGGGACCAGATGCCATGATCTTAGTTTTCTGAATGTTGAGCTTTAAACCAACTTTTTCACTCTCCACTTTCACTTTCATCAAGAGGCTTTTTAGTTCCTCTTCACTTTCTGCCATAAGGGTGGTGTCATCTGCATATCTGAGGTTATTGATATTTCTCCCAGCAATCTTGATTCCAGCTTGTGCTTCTTCCAGGCCAGCGTTTCTCATGATGTACTCTGCATATAAGTTAAATAAGCAGGGTGACAGTATACAGCCTTGACATACTCCTTTTCCTATTTGGAACCAGTCTGTTGTTCTATGTCCAGTTCTAACTGTTGCTTCCTGACTTGCATATAGGTTTCTCAAGAGGCAGGTCAGGTGGTCTGGTATTCCTATCTCTTTCAGAATTTTCCACAGTTTCTTGTGATCCACACAGTCAAAAACTCTGGCATAGTCAATAAAGCAGAAATAGATGTTTTTCTGGAACTCTTTTGCTTTTTCAATGATCCAGTGGATGTTGGCAATTTGATCTCTGGTTCCTCTGCCTTTTCTAAAACCAGCTTGAACATCTGGAAGTTCACGGTTCATGTATTGCTGAAGCCTGGCCTGGAGAATTTCGAGCATTACTTTACTAGCGTGTGAGATTTTGTATTACTTAGCCCCAAATACCTCAGCCTAGTCTGAGTGATTTACACAGAGCCAGAGAGACTAATAAAAGATTAGGGCAAGTATGAGCATGACCAGCTTGATAAAGCCCAGCTCATTAGGAGAAATAATTGGAAGTTAACATTTTTAACGCCCAAAACCCCTAAAGCTTAATAAGCAAAAAACAAACCCTGTCCTCCCGTGATACTTTCTTTAACACTGTTCTTAACTGAACTTTCCATGATACTTTCCATGATGATGAAAATGTTCTAGATCTATGCTAACCAATGGCCACATGTGGGATACCAGGTACCTGAAATGTAGCTAAATTAATTTTTTTTTAATTTTTAAATTGAATTAGCCACATGCAGTTAATGGCATCTGTACGGGTACCATTCTAGAAAATCTGTATAGAAGGAAATCACATTGATAAAGTTTTTAAGTTGATACATAAAAACAGGTTACAAAAACTGAATACGACGTCTACAGAGCAAATTTTGACCGTGAAAAAAAATTTTTGACGAACTATCCAGTGTATGACTACATGCACTGTGCCCTGTGCAAGCCCAGTTTTTAATTCCAAGGGCCTTCCGTCACATCTTCCCTCCCCTTTACTGTTAACGCTGAGGGTTTAGTTTAGCCAGCCGCTGAAAGCACAGCCAGTTACCTCTACTCTACCCATTCTCACCATAAAATGGAGATAACTCCTCTGACTTGATTAAATGAAACCAAATGGTAACCACTAATTACTCTGAATTAAAACATTAAGAGGCACTGTCCCTACTTTATATAGGAACATAATTTTAAGTACTATTTTTAATGTTGTTATCTCAAAAAATTTCACAATAACTGTGATCCTCACTGAACAACCATATATAGTTCTATTTATTCAAGGCACATATAACAAGGAAGGTAAAAAAAAATCTAAGAAAAGGCATAACAAAAGTGTCTTCATTAAAAATGTTACATATGAGGTGGCTCTAAGGTGACTGTGCATGTGTTTTACAATCTTCATATAACTTTTAATGTTTTTTTTTCTGTTTTCCCACAAAACATTTGATATTAGCATCCTTTGTCAAAAGCAAAAATTTTTTTAAAGAAAAAGCACATGTTTACCCAATTTGAAAAGGTAAACCCAACTCTGGAGTGATAAGTTTACCTCTACAGAATCCGTCATGCTACATACCAACACAGCTATTCATCTCAATTACAGATTGGAACTGCAAAAGTGAAGACAAAAATCTACAGTGTGTACGTGGCTATAAAATTCTGCCCTCTTTCTAATTTAAGAGTTCCAATTTGCTTCACATAAATAAGACTCAAAAACTACTCAAGGTCTGTCTTTCCAACCTACCCTCGAATGCACACTGCAACCACCGGCAGACAAACTGGCAGGAGGCTGTGAAGGGAAAACCCTACGCTAGTGCAGAAGACACTCAGTGACCCGCTGACAGGGGGCCAGGCGCCTGCAGACCACACAGCCTGTGTATTCTGAGTGAACATCATAGCAAAACACAAAACCAGCTTCCTATGGGAAAACAAAAAGAGAATCTGGTTCAGACCCTAGGATTTCGACCTTATCCGTAAGGCATCTCCTCACTGGGACAGATCTACAGACCCCTTGGCTCGCTTTTTACATTCAGTCCTCAGAAAGACTACGGGAAGCCAAGAGCCCTGCCTGGCTCCTTCTTTCACACTGTTCTTAACTGAACTTTCTATGATACCTTCCATGATGATGAAAATGTTCTCAGTTCAGTTCAGTCGCTCAGTCGTGTCTGATTCTTTGCGACCCCATGAACCGCAGCACGCTAGGCTTCCCATCCATCACCAACTGCCGGAATCTACCCAAATCCATGTCCATTGAGTCAGTGATGCCATCCAGCCATCTCATCCTCTGTTGGCCCCTTCTCCCCCTGCCCCCAATTCCTCCCAGCATCAGGGTCTTTTTCAATGAGTCAATTCCTCGCACGAGGTGGCCAAAGTATTGGAGTTTCAGCTTCAACATAAGTCCTTCCAATGAACACCCAGGACTGATCTCCTTTAGGGTGGACTGCTTGGATCTCCTTGCAGTCCAAGGGACTCTCAAGAGTCTTCTCCAACACTACAGTTCAAAAGCATCAATTCTTCTGTGCTCAACTTTCTTTATAGTCCAACTCTCCCATCCATACATGACCACAGGAAAAACCACAGCCTTGACTAGACGGACCTTTGTTGACAAAGCAATGTCTCTGCTTTTTAATATGCTGTCTAGATTGGTCATAACTTTCCTTCCAAGAAATAAGCATCTTTTAATTTCATGGCTGCAATCACCATCTGCAGTGATTTTGGAGCCCAGAAAAATAAAGTCAGCCACTGATTCCACTATTTCCCCATCTACTTGCTATGAACTGATAGGACCGGATGCCATGATCTTAGTTGATCTATGCTAACCAATGGCCTCAAGTGGCAAGCCTCTTCCCAACCCAAAGCTCTCAGGCTCAGAGCACCCTACCCCACCTTGCAACAACAGACTGTCACCTCCCCATCACCTGCAGGAAGGTCCAGGTTATTACTGTTTTCTCAGCACTCCCTTTCAGCTCAGAAACACCCTGCTTTGGATGTTAAGTTGTATGATCACCTGAAACCTCACTAACTCCGGAGTCATCCCAAGCAGGTTATGAACTTTTGTGTTCTACCGCATCTCCAAACATTCTTGACTTCGGATTCTGTCTTGAACTGCCCAGAGCTGATTAAGAGAGCAGCAAATAAGTGGACCATCCCAAGAAAAGTGACAGAAAGAGACAATACAGGAAGCTGAACAGAAGCTTCCCAGGGTAAGCACAATAGAGCAACACGAAGGGGAATGTTCTTACTGATGTTTTCAAACACCTAGCTGGCCCATAACATGGCCACACCGCACAAAGTATCAGAGCAAAGAGTGCTAATCAGACTCTTCTGGCTCTTCTTCTAAACCAAGATTTTAAACTTAGTTGAGACCAACGCCTACAAATAACCCTTAGAAATTATTTCTATTCAAATAAAAATAATAAACACAATGATTAATATCAGAATTAATCATTATTACTAGAAAAACTAAAAAAAAAAAAAATTAAGTGTGGCATCTTAACAGAGGTTCACTTGGAGCCTACTATGGGGCTACTGTAGTTCCGTCCATCCACCAACGGCCCACGCTGGGAGAGCACTAAACCCGAGTCAGGCCAACTGTGAGAGCCATTCTGACTCATTCATTCAAACACCTTCACGTCCCCAACATGCCCCACGCTGAACTAGAACCAGAGACACAGAGGCCAACATGACAGTCCCCAAACTCAAACTAGGTAGAGCCCGGCGGCAAAAAAGGCAAAGCCCATGAGAGGAAGATGGGCCAAATGACTCCCGGCTGTTATAAGGAGTACTGGGAAGCAAATAAAGAGTTTGGAAAGAGATGGGAAAAAAGGAAGAGCTACTACATGCCTTAGAAAGAGGACCTCTCCAAGGTGGTGACACTCAAGCAGAGGCCTGTGGTAGAGAAGAAGCTATACCCTGGAGGGGTAAGTCACTGCACGCAGAAACACACAGCAGGTGCAAAGGCCTCAAGAAGAGTTTGGCAAATTGAGGAAACTGGAAAAGAGAAGTGTGGTTACAGAGCAGCAAGCAAGGGTGATGGTCTGCATATGCAGGAAGAGGGCTATGCCTTAAAGGAAATCAAGGAGGACTTCTTGTTCTCTGGTTTTGATAGAGAAAGGGTGGATTTACTGATATAAAGAAAACTATGGGGAAAAGAGAAGGAAGAGATCAAGAATCTGTTTTCTTCCCATTAAACTTGAGCTAAGATGTTCAACTAGGGCAGAGTGACTGTTTTACTGATCTGCATATGCCTTCACGCTGAAAACCCAGGGGTTTTCTGAACAAAGTCTGAAGAGAGGATCCTTGTTTTCCTTTAGGGTCACGAGGGTGGAAGGATCTGAGTTCTGAGAGACCTACATCCAGTGAGAGAAAACCTGTCTGAGATAGGAGACCACATAACCAATTCAAAGAGAGTGGCAGAGGAGAGAAGCGAGAATCCGCAGTTCTCTAGTCTTGGGCCAGCTGGCCGGAGAGCCAGCTCCCTCCCTCTCCTTCAGTCTGCTCACACGCATGAGTAAATCACTCTTTCACAACCCTAGACCTAACCAACACACCCACCACAGGCTTATTTAGATTCTATCTCTTTTACATAGTAAATCTATTAGGAGCTCGAAAAGGACTCAAGTCTTTTTAGTTTTAGAAACTCAAAAAGGAAAGTGCACAGCAATGAAATCTAAGAAATGCCAAGGATCACAGAAGCACCGACATCTTCCTAAGTCCCTGGGGCCCAGGATGAGCTTGGGGAGAACAAAGTTGTGAAAAAAGGAACACACTCAACTGAGAAAATAACCCAATTTTTAAAATGGTAAAATACATGAACAGACATTTCACCAAAGAAGATATAAATAAATCAGCACATGAAAAGATGCTCAACATGACTAATCACTAGGGAAATGCAAATTAAATCACAATGATATATCTTATTAGAATACATTTTTTAAATAACAATACCAAGTGTTAGAATGCAGAGCAAATGAAACTCAAACACTGCTGGTAAAAATGTGAAGCAGCACAGCCACTGTGAAAACAGCCTGGCAATTTGTTATAAAGTTAAACATACCTTTATCATTCAACCCTGCAGTCTCCCTCCTAGCTGTTTACCCAAGTGAAATGAAAACCTGCAGTAGCAGGCGGAATGACTGCTCCCAAAGATATTAGGTCTTAATCCCAGGAACCTGTAAATGTTCATTTATTTGGAGAAGGATCTTTGCAGATATGATTAAATGAAGCACTTTGATACTGCATTTATCCTGGATTACCATGTGAGCCATCATATTTATCCCTATGAGACAGGACAAAGGGAGATAGGACACACGCAGAGAGCAGAAGCTGACTTGAGGATGGAGGGGAGACCGGAGCGACCCCACCCCCTCAACAATGGGTGTGGGCAGGAAGAGGGGCGTGACCTTTAGGCACCAGAAATCTGTTGACTACACCACAATAACATAAAGTAGCTCTGATCTGTTGAGCACTTTTACCTGTATACTTGTACCTTATGGCATTATTTAATTATTGCAGAATGCCTACAGTATCAATTTCTCAGTTTCACAGATGATAAAAATTAGGCTTAGAAGAAAACAGTCTGCCTAAGACATAACAAAAGAGGGAACACCAACCACTCTTTGCTGCTAAGTCACTTCAGTCGTGTCTGACTCTGTGTGACCCCACAGACGGCAGCCCACCAGGCTCCCCCATCCCTGAGATGCTCCAGGCAAGAACGCTGGAGTAGGTTGCCATTTCCTTCTCCAATGCATGAAAGTGAAAAGTGAAAGTGAATTCACTCAAGTCGTGTCTGACCCTCAGCGACCCCATGGACTGCAGCCTTCCAGGCTCCTCCGTCCATGGGATTTTCCAGGCAGGAGTACTGGAGTGGGGTGCCATCGCCTTCTCCACACCACTCTTTACTGATATGAAAAAAAGGTACATAAAAAATAACGAGCTAGGGACTTGGGGTCTATACCTAGAAAGCTGTGCTACCCCAGAAAGCTAAGATAGCTTTGCAGGTCTCAACACAACCTTTGAAACAAGTGAGACGGATTACTTGTTCCAAATCTAAAGTTCTGTTATTTATGAATACCACCATAGAGAAATAACTTTCTACGCTGTAAGCAACCAAGAAGGTGCCTTACCTATAAGTCAAAGGTTAGCAAACTGTTTCTGTAGGAAGGCAGAAAGTATTTTTAGGTTTTGTAGGCCACGTAAAGCCTGTGTCATCTACAGCGTAGTCTTTTTTTTAATAACCCTTTAAAAATATAAAACTGGCTAAAAGTCCATATAAACACAGGTCCTGGACAGGACTGGCTCACAGGCTGGGTCTAGTTTGCTGACGCCTGTTCTAAATCAACTGTTTCGAGGCTATTTCGAATTGAAAAAGGGAAGAGTGATGGACAAGGGGGAGGACATGTGGACGTCCTTATGGGCCTTTCTGTTTAGAAGCAGGACATCCAGCTCACTGTCCACCTAGACGTATCACTAAGCACAGCCTTGTTTTTTTCCCTTCCTCAATCACCTTCCAACATCACCTTTTAAAATTTTTATTTATTTTTATTATTTTTTTTTGGCTGCACCCTGCAGCATGTAGGATCTTAGTTTCCCAACCAGAGGTCAAATCCACACCCACTGCATTGGAAAGGCAGAGTCTTAAAGCACTGGGCCAGGAGAGAAGTCTCAACATCACTTTTTTTTAATGGTGTCTTTCTAACTATACATATGTAGCCATTTGATTTAAAAAGAAACAAAATCATCTCGAAGAGTACTTGGTGTTGCTGAACTTCCTTCCGCCTGTGCTTCCGTATTTATCACCCAATAACCTATTTCTTACCAAGAAGTGGTAAATACATGCAGTGATAAGCATGATAAAAATACTACTGGTAAAGAAAAAGTCTAGGGGTTATCAATTCACCTAGACGGATTCACTGCATAAATACTTCTGAATACCAACTATGTGCCAGGCACTAAGTAAAAACCAGGAATCAAAAAGAAAGCTCTCTTGGAGGTTACATTCTAGGAGGAGGAGACAAACTAGAATACAGAGCATGTCAACTGGCAGTCCGTCCTAGGGACAGAAACCACACAGAAATGGCACCAGGGAGTCCCGGGTGTGATGGAGAGGCTGCAATTTCTACAATTTCTACAGGGCAATCAGGGAAGAAGGGGAGGGAGCCAAGCCACGCAAACACTGACTTTGGAGACCACCCCCTCCCACAGCCACTCCCAAAGATCTCTGCAGACGTCACTTTCCCCACAAGGCCTCTCTCAGCACAGTCTGGTTTTTCCCATTGCATGTGTCTTATGACACATAGTATCCTTTACTTTTTATATCTGCTATTATTTTTACTGTCTACACACACACACACACACACACACACTCCTCCTGAAGTGAGCTACATAAGGTGTTAAGTTTTAGGTTTTGCTCACAGGTAAACCCCAGAAGTTGAGGACATTCTCTGGTACATAGCAGGTATCCAACAGATACTGCCTGGGGGGTGAGGGGTGGTGGTGGTGGTAATATTCCAAGTAGAGGGCCCGGCACGTGCAAGGGTGCTTATGTGGGGATGTGCCGGGATGAAAGGAAAGTCCGGCGGCCGGTGGGCAGCAGAGGAGGAGAACTGCAGGACGTCCACCAGGAAATGCGTGTCACGTGGAAGGAAAGGGCTTGGGAAGCTTTCACACTCTTTAGAGCAGAAGTCAGAAAAAGCCCAGAGGCCGCACCAAGCTTAGCACCTGCTGCTGTGAATAAAGTTTTACTGAGACTCAGCCGTGTCCATCTGCTCCCACACTGCATGTCTGCTTTTACACCACAATCACCAACAGAGAAATCTGACACACTTTCCACACTCACTGAGCAAGGCAGCAAACCACTATAGATGGTTTTTAGCAAAGCAGTCACAAAATCTGATTAAAAAAAAAAAGTCCTCTGACTGTGTAGATGCAGGTGGACAAGGACAAGAGCAAGGAGATAATCAGGAAGCAAAAGCAATGGTCAAGTCATAAGTCTGACGGTGGGGGGGGGGGGGGGGGGGGAGACACGTGATGGCCCCTGCTGTGTCTTCCAGAGCGCGGCTTGGCAAGCTGTCTCTGGAAAGGGCCAGGCGGTGAATACTTCAGCCTCTGCGGGCCGCATTAGTTGCAACCACATTCGCTGAAAACTACGCAGTTAGTCATTCACTCATGCCCGACTCTTTGCAACCCCATGGACTGCAGCCCACCAGGCTCCTCTGTCCATGAGATTTTCCAGTCAAGGATACTGGAGTGGGTTGCTATTTCCTTCTCCAGGGGATCGTCCCAACACAGGGATTGAACCTGGGTCTCCTGCACTGCAGGCAGCTTCTTTACCGACTGAGCTACAAGGGAAGCCTCGGAAACTACTCAATTCTTCTGTTAAGTGGGAGAGAAGAGAGAAGCCATGATCAAGTGTGGCTGTGCTTCAATAAAACTTTATAAAGACACTGCAATTTGAATTACATATAATTTTCACCAAGTATGAAATATTATCCTTTAAATTTTTTCAACCATTTAATAACATGTTTAAAAACATTCTTACCTCATAGGTTGTACAAAAGAAGTGGGGGGCCAGTGTGGTTGGGGCCGTAAATCACCAACCTGCGCACTGAGGGCAGAGCCAGAAGCGTTTGCCACTGGACTGCAGGTGACGTGTGAGACAAAGCTGTCAGACTTACCAGCAGGCTCTGCTACAGTCAGCACTCCTGCCGAACTGCCCCCCACACAGCACAGTGCAAAAGCACCTCTGCAAGAGCGCTGCGACTCTTGTAATGAGCTACTACGCCATTCACAGTCACTGTACCACGCTAGAGCCAGCCAAGGCCGAAGCCCACAGAAAAGTCGACTGAAGGCAAATATACCAGGAAAAACAGCCACAGTTGCAGCTTGAGGCTTAGGAAACTATGTTCTTTCTTAAAATACATACAGAGAGAAGTCTCAAGCTACCAGGCTTTTTTTCATATATATATATATATATATATATATATATAATTAAATCAACAAATATACCTTCAACCCTGAAATGCTGATGCTGATCATGAAACAGCATGATCAGTTTCTGTTTTATTTTGAGTGGGGCAGAGATCACAGCTGTAAGACAAGGACAGACACGACAAATGAACATCAAAATAAGGAAAAGATATATACGTAGATACACACACACACAGAAAGTCAGAGATGTGTTACTCAATTAGAACGAACAAATCCATATGCAAGGGAGACAGAAGCTGAAGCAGAATAACATACTTTGGTACATGCAATGATTAATCCTAGCTACAAATTCAGGATTAGGATAGGTCAGATTATAGGCTCAAGCCTCTTTAATTAGCTGAGGAAACACTGTTGGTAATTCCTCCACTACTCCTTGTTCTTAAGCCTCAAGAGACAATTTCAAATGGTTGAACCACTGCATGAAAGAAGACACTAGGGCAATGAGAAGAACAGAGCACGCTAGAAAACGCCAAGTCAGTCAGAGATGCTCCACCAACGTCATCCACAGAGACACACAAAGCCTCCCGTACCCGACACATCAAACCCTCAAACGATCTGTCCAGTGAGGTCAGGGCCACGTCTGTGCCCCTTCTGTACTCGAGTCCTGACTCAAGCGAGCGGTCCTGTGCTAGGGTGAGCAGTACTGCAGTTCACAGCCAGACCCCTTCAGCCCGAGCGAGGGGGGGTGGGGGTGGACGGAGCTGGGAAGCGAGGAGGGCAGATGAATCAGGAGGCAACTGCACTAACAACCTTCCGGATACCGCAATCGCACTGAACAGCTATCCCAGGCGGTCGACAGCGTTGAGACACACAGGCGGCACTTGACAACTCAACACAAAGCCCTTCTTGCCGTAAATGAGGACACGAATTACTGCCTCACATGAAACAAGTAATTTGCCTGTGAGCGATAGAAAGATGGACACTTTCTCTTCAAGGTGCTTACAAATGAGGACATCTAAGGGAGCCTGCAATGCCAGCTCACAACTTCCTGTAAGCTTTCTGGGGACATTTCAATTCCTAGAATATGCATTAGTCTATCTTCTGAACAGAAAAACAGGTGATTAAAAAGGCTGAGCTAAACACTTATGTTTAAGAATATTTTTCTTCATTTAGAAGTTTTTCTTTTTTTAAAAAAAAAGGCACTTTGATTTAATCAAAATTTTGTTTTAAACATTTTTTGTCCCTTCCAATGCCATGAAAAACTGAACTGAACATCAATTTATTCCTGCTCCAATAATCCAAACAGCCAACAAGTCTGATGTTCATTTAAGAACTAAGAGATAGCAGAGATGTCTGCTCATGGACATAAACAGATGCCCTAGCCACAGGTTTTTCTGATTGACAATGACTAGCTCCTTTTCCCCCCTTTAAATATTAATAACTCCCACAGACATTTTTACTGCAAAAGCAGGCAAGAGCAAAGACTCTACCTGCCACTAACCACCAAAAGGCCAGGATCTGCAAGCATATTAGAGCCCCAGAAAAAGTATAATCGCTGTGGTTCCTAAACAGATCTTAAGGGCAGTAAGAGGAGGGAAGGTGCCTTCCCTTATACAAACAGGCTTATTTAAGCAGAGTGAAAAGGCATTCCACATGCCTTTAACGTGCTTATGTGAACTATGAATATGCACTGTTCCTAAACTCACTGCAACAGGGATCCCTCTGTTCTCGGAACACAAACTCAGTAACCAGTACACCAAGGAAGCAATTTGGAAAACACAACCCTCTTCTGCTTGCTGTTTTAAAATCAGTATGAAAACTGAGCAATAAAAATTAACACCAAGGCTCATCAAAGATTAATTAAACCTTTTCCCCATAACAAATATACACACATCTTATACTTCAACAATCCTTTCCAAAACCGCAGATTTACATATGCATATCCATGAACTGAAAACACCAGCATGAGGATACGAGACACTTTTAACATCCCTATAAACGTACAACAACTTCAGAGACCAACAGTCACAAACACAGAAGCCACGGTGTAAAGCAAGAGTCAAAGACAACGGCACTATGAAAGAGGCCAGAGTCCATTAGTCTTCAAAAAGGAGGGACGGACGCTGGTGAAATTTGAGATGTACAAGCAGATAGCTCTATCACAAAGGTGAGAGGTAGGGGAACAGAAGAAATTTTCCTCCAAGGTTAACATTTAAAGGTCAAAATTCTGTTCTTAATCGGGGGAAGAAACCATTTAGAAGCCTTCACATTTTTAAAGATAATAAATGCAATAATTTAATGAGCACAGTTGTTTAAAATACATTTTGTATGCCACTAAACTATCCAAATAACTTTGGATCTCTGAGGGGTTCAAAAAATACTAGTGCTTTCGTACACATTTATATGTCCAATCCCCCCGCTCCAGTTCTTTCCAAATTCTTATTACCTAAATTTTTAATGTAAACATTTTGTTAAGTGTTCTTATATTTTATCATATATTAATCTTGTGCAAACAAGAAAGAAAAATGTAAGCAAAAGTAAGTGTCTTACACCTTTCCTAACTTCAGAGTTCACCTCTTGTGGAACACTCTCCTGTTGCGAGTTGTCGGCGCTCATTTTCTGCTGGTGGTTCCTGCTCATTTACAGTGTCACTCTTTGAACCATCCAGGTGTCAGTGCTGCAGTAATTCTTAAAGACTATTTCACTGTGGTCTCCAAAATCTTCCAAGCTAGTACCCCGTTCCTCCCAGTTTGGATGTAGACGCTTTCTTCATCTCGCCAGAAGGTGCCACAGAAGGTTTCCTGATAAACCAGGACTCACATTCCCTCCTCATATGACCTTAAGATGGTTTGTGGATCCCCACATTTTCATCAGTCTCTATTCAATAGTTTAAAACACTGCTGTATGTGAAAGATACCATCAGCACTGGACTCTTGAGAGTACAGACTACTGATTCATCTGCACTATTTACGACATCTGTCGGGGGGGGGGGGGGGGGGGGGCCGGTAATGAGGAAAAAAAAAAAGATAGCTTGTTGTAAAAGTGAGGAAGCTGTTAGTCTTATCACAGACTCATCTGAGAGCAGGTCAGCTACTTATCTACTGCCTGGCACATAGTAAGCACTCCACAAATTCAAAGATTTATTGCATGAACCCCCAACACTCTTGAGATATCTTGATAGTACTGAGATAGAAGTTCATGCATTTCATTCACTGTTCAATGGATTATTTCAAACTACCAGCCAGGCGCCCTGACAGACAAGGAAAAATAAAGAAAGAAAGAGCAATTTGCTTTTAATTCCAGTAGGAGATGAAGCTAAACAGACTATCATAACCTAGGGAGAAAAACCAGCATGCCTAACATACCATGAGAATATATTTGCTATGGTCATACAGGAAGAAAGTCATCTCACCAAACCAGTAATGGTAGCGGGTCGTTTAAGGAGGTTTATTAGCTATTTTTGGTTTTGTCTGGAGGAATGTCTAAAAGAACGACATTCCAAACAGAAATAAATACATATAAAAACTGAAAGGCAAGAGAACGTGGTGCTTATAAGAACTGTCATATGTTGAAAGACTGTGGGTCAAGAAGAGCGTGTCAACAGATGAAGCTGCAAAAAAGCTAAGGAGCTTGAATTTTACCCACATAGTAACAGAAATCCAACAGGCTTGAAGGTTCTAAACAACAGAAGACGAGACATTTTAGAGAGGATAATCAGACAATACAGACGTGAGCTTCAGAAGGCGAGACTGAAGTCTGCCAGGTAATACAAGGTCCATGAGGGCAGGGGTTTGTACCCATTTGGTTCACTGCTCGATTCGCAGCATTTATCATGCCAGGTATCATTACTACTTATTGGATGAATGAAGGAAAGCCAGCTGAAAGACAACTACAATAACCCAAGACAGAAAAGAACTGAGTTAAGCCATTAAATAGTAATTTATATATACATACACACACACACACACACACATATATTGTGTCATTTTTTGGCTTGTCAGTATTCCCTTCTACTGATGCAATTCAAAAAGACTAATACTATTGTAAATTTTTAGGTCTGCAAAAAAAACCAAGCTAAAAGAACTACAAATATGTCATTAAAAATTTGTTCCTAGTGGCAACATTAAATAAATCAAGATTATTTAATTTTATAGTCAGGACTATAGTTACTCTTCATCTCTGCTGAAGACAAAATTATTTGAGTCAACATTTACCAAGGGTTCAAAATAAGCAAAGAAAGCTATTAAGTGTTTAAAATGAAACAAGATGAATTTAGCTTAGAGATAAATTCCTAACCAAGAGCCAGAAACATCTGGTTAATGGATGAATGTTACTCTCCTTCTTTACCTATTTACAAAGACAACATAGAGATACTTAGGGGAAGTCATGCAATCTCTTCTCATCTGTAAAAATAGGAATTCAAATTGAAAGAATTTCTAAGACTTCAGTTCCAGAGTTAAATAATTCTTACCCACTTACTTCTCTATTAAGAGGCCTTACATTTGTCTGCACGTTATTTTGAGCTGCTCCTCCATCACTTTTTTTTTTTACCTCCAAGAAAATTTTAACATTCTTACGTGACAGAGACTTTTTTTTCTTAATTTTTCAAGCAGATCAGAAGGGAGGGAAAGTAACATCTACTAAGGGCCTACTGTTTACCAGTTCTATCAAATAGCATTTCTTATCATCCCCAAAACTGTGTTCAAGGTCATGATCCTACTAAGAAATTGAGGAGAAAAGAGTTTATAAATTACTTGCTCAAGATCACAACTAGTTAAGTGGAGAGACCAGAAAGCAAACTCCAGAGCCTAAATTCTATTCATCACCTTAAATGATAATAACTGATCTGAGTACCCAACAACGTCATTCTCTTTTGATCCAGAAATTACATGTTCTTCAATACTGGCCAGAAAAAGTAAATTATGGAAATGTCTTATTACATAGCTGTACTGAAACTCCCTAACCCCTCTTACCTGTCATAGCTTCTTTCTCCACGTAAGAAAAGGATGAAACAGGCATTTGAGCTGCTCTTCAATTAAGAGTATTAACTGTAATTCTTTACCCATCTTTTCCCGATGATACACAGGACAAATGACAATTACATGCATGATCCATTCTCCGGGGTATCACTAGGTAAATGATTATGTTCCAAGAGAGCGCATTTTTAAAATAAATCATTCTTACTTTAAGTTATTTTCCACACAACTTACAACTGAGTGTAATATACAAGGTGTAATAACCAGGGTGGGCACACTGTGGCCTCCAGATCACATCCAGCCTGCCAGCGGTTCTGTAGGCAAAGCCTTCCAAGAAGATATGTGTGGCTGCTTTGCTCAGAGTTGGGTAGTTGGGTCAGAGACCACACAGTGGTCAGATAGACCAAAATATTTACTATCTGGCCCTTCACAAAAAAAGAGTTTGCCAACATCTGTTTTAGACTAACAATTCAACCAGTTTCACTTTACATCTATTGAGAACTTACATGACAACGTATCAGAGAACCCAGTTTCAGGATCTCCATAAACCTGTTTAAAAAGTAGCTTTTGACTTAGATTCTTTTCAGAGTTCCCTGGACACGTCCATCACAACTTCACTACTGGACTGTTTTTATTTCCGTGGCTTTCCCTTGACTGACAGCAGTGTCTCCCTAGCATTCTCATTATGATCCCAGTCCTAGCACAGTGCCTGGGACACAGACATTCAGGGGCAATCTGCTGAGCATCTGAAATTAAGCATATGACTTAGGAAAATCAGTCAAGAGTAAAGGAGAAATTCAGTCCTACAGAAACTTGCTGCTCAAAGGGTGTTCTGTGCAGCAGCAGAATTGTTGAGCTTGTTAGAAATGCAAAATCTCAGGCAAAGACCTGAAACTGCATTTTAACAAGATCTCCAGATGAAAATTTGAGAAGCAGTGCTATATAACACGGTGCTTAATTACATTAAAGTTCTTGGTTTGATTTTCAATATGGGCCAGGTTGCTTTGCATGATGAAAAACAACAGCTCTAAGGCTTCATCCTTACTCTACTCCTGAACTTCAAGATACAAAATACAGACTTATTTTGACAACTTTAACAAAGGGGGTACTCTGGGGAGGTGGGGGTGGTGAGGGTTGTTGGTTTTTTTGGTTATCATTTTTACTAGAGAAGAGAGAAATACTGTTACTTAAAAAAAGGCCAAAGGAGGGATTGTCATATAGTGTCCCTATTTCTACAAGAATATGACCAGAGAATATCCACCCTAACTTAAAAGGATTATAGATGTGTGAAATGTTTTTTAATCTATCTAGACGTCTGCTTCTATGTCCTGTTAAAAGTGGGTATGTGTTCATGAAAACTTCAGCCTTTAAAATATGATGGCAGTATTTTGTGGGTTAATAAATCAATTTGTTTGGTTTTGTTCTGGTATTTTCTGGAGAAAGGAGAGGCAAATCAGCACTGTTTCCTGCTGCTAATTTTTTTTCAAGTGAAGGCAAAAAAAAAAAGAAAGGAACCACTTGAGCCACGACTTGCTCAAGCTTGAAACGATCTTTAACAGGCAGTTGCTGGATGCATAAGGTGGTTACTTCTCTTCTACAGGAAAGGAACTGAAGCTCATGGAGGGTGAAGTAATTTAAAAATCAAACAATAAGTAATCGATGAGGTCAAGATATGTGCTCTTAAATATAAGCCCTAAGCTAATCAGAGTTATTAATATAATTTAGGAAGCACTTTAAACCACTGCATCAGTTTACCATAGTTTCAGTTTATCTCAACTCTGAGTTCACAGTGTTTTTTTCTTTTGACCACTCCACTAGCCTCTCCACTCTGGCACATACATACTAAAGCTATATAACCTTGGGCAAATCACTCAACCTCTATGAGCCTTTGTTTCCTCTATAAAAGAGACAACCTTCCTTAAAAGGTTGGTATGACCTAAATGTATTACCTAGCATACAATATTTATTCAAAATTATGTGTTTTCAAATATAAGCACTTAAAAAGATTGACGAACAAGGTCATACTAAGTCATCTATTCCTTGCCAGAAGTAGTAAAGCGAAAGGCTAAAATGTTTACGGTAGGCACAGGGGGCTCATTCTCCTCGACAGAAATCTATCAGTATAAGTCATTGCTTACAAGAGAGATTCAGCAAAAAGACCTATATGTTTTTTAAGGCAACAGTTAAGAGAAGATTTACAACGATCTCTAAAAACTGCGTGTTTTCAAGTAATCAGGCAGAAAGGTTCAGAGGTGGATCAGAGGCGATCAGAGGCTGTCTGGTCACTAGGCTAGAAGAGCAAACTCCAACGAGAGCGAAAGAACAGTCAAAAATGGAAACGACTACGCATTTATCAGACTGCCAGGACCAAAAGGTTTGGAAAAACTACTCCAAAGGGTGTAGGGAAACAAGGAGTTTCATACACACAGTGGGTGGGTGGATCTCCACGGGGAGAAACTTAGAAATATCAAAATTACGAAGAAAAGACACACTCTGCTCAATCATTCCACTTCTAGGAATTTGTTAGTAAAACAACATACAAAGGAGGTTATTTGAGTACTATTTGCAGTCACAAAAAAAAAACTGGAAACAAATGTCTATCAGCATGGGACTAGTTATATGAATTACAGCACACCCACACAAGGGAATACCACCAAACTTTACGTATTGATATGGAATACACTTCAGCTATGTCATTAAGCAGGGAGGGAAAAAAAAGGAGGGTGCAGAACAGAATGTTAAGATACACTATCAACTGTGGAGGGGGGAAACAAAGGGGAAAATGCATATAGAGAGTGACTGCTCACATACACACAGATCTCTTCGGAAGGCAAGACGGAAACAAAGCTTACTGACAGCTACCCAGGGAGAGAACTGGTCGGCTAGGGCACTGGAGTTAGGAGGCCGTCTCATGGAATATTCCTCTTTTGTACTTTTAAAAATTTTACGTACCAGTGAATGTGTTACCTATGGGGGAAAGACAATTTCTTAAACTTTTAAAAACACTACATGGGTAACAGAACAAATATTACCCTGAAGGAAGTAGCAGAAGGCACTTTTCAGCTGAGGTGTCAAGCATCTGCAGAGAACATCAGAAACTGTCTCTCCCTTCAATCTATATATTCTAAGAGGATAAATGGTTTCAGCTTCTAAGTTCACTAGGAGACTTAATACTTAAAAGAAGAAGAAGGAAAAAAACCAACCACCTTATTTCAACCATCTTATTTCATCCCCCTTTCCAGTTTAAACCTGACAGTTTCCACTCAACAAGCATTTTCTGAGCATCTAACAGTATGTCAAGACCTGGTTATAAGGATTAATAACACGTCTAACTTGATGCGAGGTTTCACAGATGTATGTAACTAAAAATGCTAAAGAAGCACCCATTTGTGTTTTTTTTTTTTAAACACTATCATTTTCATGAACAAGAGGCAGCCTAATGTGGCTGAAAGAGTACTGGGCTTGAGAGAGACCTGGTTCAGGAAGAAATAGACCAATCACAAGCATTGAAATTGAAACCATGATTTAAAACCTCCCAACAAACAAAAGTCCAGGGCCTGACAGCTTCACAGGCGAATTTTATCAAACATTTAGAGAAGAGTTAACACCTATCCTTCTTAAACTGTTCCAAAAAATTGCAGAGGAAGGAAAACTTCCAAACTCATTCTATGAGGCCACCATCGCCCTGATACCCAAACCAAAGATACCACCAAAAGAGAGAGAGAGAGAGAAATCTGGTTCTAGTTCTATTTATTCCCTTAACTAACCACATAATTCTGAATAAGCAAAACCTGGTCACCCTAGACCTGGACTGCTTACCTTGCTACAAATACTGTGTCAAAAGAAAATATGTATGAAAGCAAAGCCCGTTTCAATCTGTGGAACACCAGAGCATGTTATTACCACCCATATAAAGTTTTGGGGGAAAACTTTCTCTTTTCCTTTCTCTAGCTTTCTAGGCTAACGTTAGGTGTTGTCTGCATTGCTGAAGTTATCAGAAACAAAACTGTGTGTTTTTCTTTCTCCAAAATTAGTAGTTGATGGAGCCAAACTACTTGTAAAGCATTCTGAGAGTAAAAGATGAGTTTTTTACTAAAAAGCACACATATAAAGTCTCAGACAGACAGAAGCAGGCATTCAACAGCTACAAAAAGGGAACTTACATAGCACCAAGGACTGATGCCCTTAAAACGGGGGGTTAATGAGAGCAACAAGAAGCCTGGGAGGCAGCAACAAGGGTGAAAAGGGCCGGTACAGAGTGGGGCTACAGGAGCGCCCACAGCTGCGACGGTCATGCTGGCTACCTTTCAGCCTTCCTCCGGACATGCTTGTCAGTGCCCTTAATTTGAAGCTGCTTGCTTAAAGCCTTGGCCTATTCTTATGCAATAAAAGGAATGTGTTTACCTGTGCTAGCACTGATGTGTCCCTCACTCTGTAGAAGACTGCTTCAGATAAATTCTTTATTCTACCATATAAAAGGCAAAAAGGAAGGAAGAAAGAAAAAAGATAAATGTATTCTGCTGGCTTGGAGGTCACCCTCTAAACATCAGCTCAAAGAAAGCATGATATCAAATATAAAAGCACCTTATAAAGTGCTAACTAAAGTTTGCTGGGGAGAGCGTAGCACTTCAAAAGTTAGACACGTGACTTGCTTTTTTTAAAATTCGTATTCAATTAAATGTTTACTGTGGGCCTACAATGTTTTGCTTCCAGGCCTCTGTACATGCTGTTCCTTCTGCAGGAACCACTCTCTTTCCCACCCCACCCACTTGCTTCCCCACTTTCTAACTGCTCACATGTGACTTCCTCTGAGAAGGCTTCCCTCACCCTCCCCACCCCCTCCGCCTTTCCACGGCACACTGCTTCAGTCCTGCTTCAGTCCGCCAGAGCCCGACCACTGGAGTGTTAATGCCAGGGCTCTATCTCCCTCACTCAGGACCTGACCAGCGTGCTGGCACCTGGAAGATGCTCCAGAAACACGTGCAAAGCACCAGACACTGTGTGAGATGGATGGGGCACAGAGACGGACAACCAGACCCTCAGTCCACTATTCATAGGATGCAAGCGGGCTAGGAGGAGTGTGTCCAGCCCATCAGGGGCCTGGAGGAGGGAGTGGAGAAGGGAGAAGCCGTTCCTGGAGAACGGACTGGCTAAGTCAGCCTGGAAGCAAGACGGGTGACAGGGAGCAGAGAACGCGTCTAGGCCGTGCCGAGGCTAAGTCTTCAAAGTTAAGGAAGAGCTGAGTGGTGAAGAGGAGAAAAAGGAACCGAGACAAGAGAAAAACAGAGAAGGAGGAAACACGGTGGACCCGCAGAACGCCAGGTGGCCGGGAACGCACAGCGGTCCTCAAGCCCTAGCATGCACGCCTCAGAATCAACTGGGGGCTTATTAACCTACACACGGTTGTGCCCCACCCACCCCCGTGCGCAATTCAGCAGGCGTGAGAATGGCCCAAGAATCTGCGCCTCAAACAGGTTTTCCAGGGACATCACTGCTCCTTCTGGCCCTGGGACCACACTCCGAGCAGCGCCACATCGAGGGGCACGAAGGGCACTGGAGCGACACGGGAGGTAAAAAGGGGGTCAAGGTCACACATACTCTGCAGGCCACGGAATCTGGCACTGAGGACCTTCAGCAGAGTTTTAGAAAGAGGCTGACAGGTAACATTTATACAGCACGAGGCATGTGCAGCTCAGGGCTGCAGCTACTAGTCACAGGGGGCTATTTCAATTAAATTACAAGTATAGCAAATGTAAACTTCAGTTCTACAGTCAACCAGCCACATCTCATAGGCTCAAGAGCCATGTGGCGAGTGACAACTGCTTTGAGGACAGCCGTCATCGTACAAAGCTCTATTAGACAACACTGACGTACACTCTATTAACTCATCATATCTTCAGAGCTTCACTACAAGACAGGCACTGTATTATCCCCATTCTATAGAAAGAAATGTGGCAAAGAAAGATTAAGCAAGTTATGCGAGGTGATAAAGCAAGCAGTACCAACAGGAGATGCAAACCCAGACCCTCTCTGGTTCTTGAGCCTCTGTTCTCAACTGACTAGGTCAGGAGCGTGATGGTGAGGACGCACACCGAGAGGAGTGGCTGGAATGAAGAAGCAGCTCCCTGAAAGAGACGTTCCAGAAGTAAAGGCGCAAAGGCTAGGGATGGACTAGAGCTGAATCCCAAAGAGAGGCATGCGAGTGCAGAAGGCGGCACCAGAGTTCCAGCCCGCTAGGAATCAGAGTCAAGGGCAATGCCTCTCACAAAGCATGAGATCAAAAGAGCAAGCTGAGGAGGGCGATCAACTGAGCTAAGACTCTACACAAGACAGTGATCCCTAAGTCCAGAGACCAAAAGAGCGGTCTGGGTTAAGATATGAATTTATAGACTGGTCTCTTCAGCAGCACATACACTACACCTGGAATGATACAGAGAAGGTTAGCAAGACCCTCACTCAAGGATGGCACCCAAATTCATGAAGCATTCCATATTTTGGGGCCTCCCTGGTAGTTCAGATGGTAAACAAGCTGCCTGCAAGGCAGGAGACCTGGGTTCGATCCCTGGGTTGGGAAGACCCCCTGGAGAAGGCAATGGCTACCCACTCCAGTATTCTTGCCTGGAGAATCCCATGGACAGAGGAACCTGGTGGGCCACAGTCAGTGCCAAAGAATGTTCAAACTACTGTACAACTGCGCTCATTTCACATGTAAGCAAGGTAATGCTCAAAATCCTTCAAGCTAGGCTTCAACAGAATGTGAACCGAGAACTTCCAGATATACAAGTTTGATTTAGAAAAGACAGAGGAACCAGAGCTCAAACTGCCAACATCTCTTGCATCATAGAAAAAGAAAGATAATTCCAGAAAAGTATCTACTTCTGTTTCAATGACTACACTAAAGCCTCTGACTGTGTGGATCATAACACATGGTGAAAAATTCTTAAAGAGATGGAAATACCACACTACCTTACTTGTCTCCTGAGAAACCTGTATGCAGGTCAAGAAGCAACAGTCACAACCAGACATGGAACGATGGACTGGTTCAAAACGGGGAAAGGAGTGTGTCAAGGCTGTACATCGTCACCCTGCTTATTTAACTTATATGCGTGCAAAATGCCGGGCTGGATGAAGCACAAGCTGGAATCCAGATCACCAGGAGAAATATCAGCAACCTCAGATATGCAGATAATAGAACCCTAATGGCAGATAATGAAGAACTAAAGAGCCTCTTGGTGAGGGTGAAAGGAGAGTAAAAAAGCCAGCTTAAAACTCACACTCAAAAAGCGAAGATCATGACATCCAGTCCCACCACTTCACAGCAAATAGAAGGGGGAAAGAGAGAATCACTGGCACTGAAGAACTGATGCTTAAGAACTGTGGTGCTAGAGAAGATTCCTGAGAGTCCTGTGGACAGCAAAGAGATCAAACCAGTCACTCCTAAAGAAAATCAACCGTGAATATTCATTGGAAGGACTAATGCTGAAGTTGAAGGTCCAGTACTTTGGCCACTTGACGTAAAGAGCCGAATCGTTGGAAAAGACCCTGATGCTGGCAAAGACTGAGGGTAGAAGAAGGTGGCGACAGAGGATGAGATGGTTGCATGGCATCACCAACTCAATGGACATGAGTTTGAGCAAGCTCCGGAAGACAGTGAAGAACAGGGAAGCCTGGCATGCTGCAGTCCATGGGGTTGCACAAAGTCTGACACAACTTAGCAACTGAACAATAAATGAATTTAGAGTCATCAGTACAGAGAAGGTATGTCTAGAGATAATTCAGGAAGGTGAAAATAAGGAGACAAAGAATAGAACCTTAGGAAATTCAACAATGTAAGCTAAAAGCAAAAGACAGAAAGCCAGTGAACTGAAAATGAATCACCAGAAAGATGAGCGGAGTGGGCGAAGACCCAGGAAAGAATTATCCCAGAGGGCAAGGGAAGAGAGAATAATCAACAAGTGCTGAGTGCTGCTGAGACATCAGGAAAGATGAAGACTGAAAACTGTCCACAAGAGCTGTTTCAAATGGTGCTTAGGGCCAAAGGCAAGACTGCAACAGATTTGGAACAATTCTAGACTTTTTCCCAAGAAGTTTCAAGATGAAGGGAAGGACACAGGGTGCAGACGGAGAGAATCTGGAGCAGCGATGCTTGTTTCTATTCTAACCTGACAGGAGCGACGTCCCCATTTAACACGGCAGGGAGTGAAAAGATGGAACAAGACTCCAGGGCAAGAGAGGAGAGCATTCTGCACGTGAACAGATACGCTGCCTCTGGACGCTTCCCTCACGTCTTCTAAGTGGGCAGAAGAGGGGTAAACACAAGCACCCGTGCATTTAGGGTAGGGTGGGAGGGTAAAGCTGGATGAGCTCACGTGGCTGGAGACATTCTATTCTCTCTGAAGGAGTACATACGAGTATCCGTTGCAGACGAGGCAGAGGGCTGGAGAGAATACTGAACTCCTGCAGAGAGAAAAGACTGCTGACAGCCATACAGCCCCAAGCAGACGACAGAGACGAAACTTGTAAGCGGCACCCTACCACTCTGTGAGTTTGCACAGTTCTCTTCAAAATGATCAAGTCCCACAGAAGAGCAAGGACAGGATGGTGGAGTGGTCATGTAGTTTCGGAGTCATGTCCAACTCTTTGTGGCCCCGTGGACTGCAGCCCACCAGGCTCCTCTGTCCATGAGACTCCCCAGGCAAGAACACTGGAGTGGGTTGCCATTTCTTCCCCCAGGGCATCTTCCTGACTCAGGGATCGAACGCAAGTTTCCTGCCTGACAAGGCAGATTCCTTACCACTGGGCCACCTGGGAAGCCCAGAGGAAGAGAACAGCTGGCGTAACTTCAAGGTTGGGGTTTGCCAATGAGGTGCGGGAGTAAAGCAAGTAACTGCAATGATAAACCATAAGGCCAAGCAGTTACAAGGAAAGCATTCATGGCGGGACACAGCAGAATCGCATAGGGAACCTTCCTTGAAGAACATACCCCATGGGAGACCTTCATGAGATAAAAGAGCAGGTGCAGCAAGAGGGAAAAGAGAGAACGGTGGAAACACAGGGCAGTTACAGTCAGGCGCTAGAACAAAATTCAGGGGTACACTGTCCTGAGTTCAAGGTACGTTCAAGAGAGTGTTCCCTGTATCTGAATTTCAATTACAGGCAATTCCTTCCCCGCCCGTCCCATTCCTCCTCAACTCCCTCCGACAGTTCCCACCCCAGGACATGCTGGTTCTAAGCACTGGAGCAGTGGTTCTCAACCATGGCTGTGTATCAGACATGCAGGGAGATATCAGCAAATAAACTGAAATCTGGCCCCCACCGCTGGAGTCTAATTTAATTGGTTTGTGTGTGTGTGCACGTATGTGTGTGTAAGTCACTTGGCTCGTGTCTGACTCTTTGGGACCCCATGCACTATAGCCCACCATGCTCCTCTGTCCATGGGATTCTCCAGGCAAGAATACTGGAGTGGATTGCAATTTCCTTCTCCAATCTAACTGGTTTGGTATTTGTCTTTTAAGCCTCCTCAGGTAATTCTAAAGTGGATTTAGTATTAAGAACCACTGCTTTAGAAAGAACAGAACTTTAGATCTGTGTTTAGATTTATGTTACGTTATTTATGTCTGTTTAAAGGAAAACAGACTAGCATGGGAAGAAAAGAAATAACTAAAATTGGAAAATGGTGAAAGAGGATCTAAACCCTACATCATACATTTAAAGATGTCCTGAACAGAAAAGCTGGGAAACTATTAAAGCACAGCACTACACTCAACACACACACACACACACACACACACACACACACACACAGAGCAATAATGTTTTCAAGAATTCTGTTACAGGTTCTAGAAAAGCCAGGAGTTAAGTGCCTCACTACAGCCAATGAGGAAGAAAAAAGACAAACCTGTACTCTACTAAGCAGAGAGAACTGAAAACCGACCCTGAACAACAGCCTTCTGGGGCAGCTGCAGTCCCCTACTCCCTGGAGGAAAGGCAGCCTACAGGGCAAGCATGATAGCCACCTCACACACGGGGACCCCCTCTTCTGCACAAAAGGTAAAAAGGAAGCAGCTGCCTTCTTTCATACACACAACAGTTTTAAGTTTTTTTAGGCTGCCTGACTATCTTTCTACAGCAGTCACTTTCTCCTCTCAAAGTTTTCCAAGAACACTTTGTACCCACTGCAAAACTAAATGCTACGTGCTCCTATAGTCTCCATGCTTAATTTTAACCCAAACCAAATAGTGCCATATTACTCTACCCAATTATTTCATAAGTAACTGTCCCCAATCTTAACTTTCATTTGCCACTCACTAGTCCATTTGCTAAGTTTTACAACAAAGTAAAAGTAATGCAGAGATGACCTGTTGGTCATAAAAACCGAAAAAGACAAACATGACTTGTTGTCTGTTGCCTTTCCTGTAAAGTCTGTTTCCTGGCACTACAAAATCAGGGCTTCCCTGGGAGCTCAGTGGTAAAGAATCCACCTGCCAATGCAGGAGACACAGGTTCCATCTCTGGGTTAGGAAGATCTGCTGGAGAAGGAGATGGCAACCCACTCCAGTATTCGAGCCCGACAAATCTCAAGGACAGAGGAGCCTGCGGGCTACAGGCCATGGGGGTTGCGAAAGAGTTAAGACAGAGCAACTGAACAACAATTACAAAGTCCAGAACCAAAATACTATGTGTACATAAGACTATACAGTCCTAGGCCAACCATCTTTATGCCTTTAATGAAAATCACTTCATTGTTAATAATAGAAAGGCTTGTCCCTCGCTATCTCAGTCTTAAATTTAAGTTCAAACCAACTACCCAAGTCACTCAATCATCATCCATGACTTTCTGAAAATCAGACCTAACTGCAAGTGAACATTTTTTTTTGAAACTCAAGGAATATTTTATCTCCCAGTTTTAGGGTAGTTTAACATGTTCTCATAATATTTAGCTAAAACAGAAGGAAACTTTCTAATCCCTCGTCAGTCTCCCGCCACCAAAACACCTGCTCAACTTTCCAGAATCTTCGATCGCTGAGACAAGCAGATTTATGGATCTGTGGTTTACAAAAACCAACAAAATCCTCTACACCAGGGTTCATCCTATGGTTTCCATCAAAGAAGAGATTTCTAACCATGTTATTTTATACTCTTTCCTCTCTTAAAACTATAAAGCAGTACTACCGCCTAATGAAAAAAGCACAGAACTGAGAAGGGCCTGATCACATCACCCAGATGTGATTTAACTTGCTGTGTGCCATTAAACAAAACTCATAAACCTCTCTGGATCTCAGCTTCTCTGTTTGTGAAATAAGATTAGAATCATCCTTATCCAAGATGGCTTCTGGCTCCAAGTTTTACAAAATGCAGATGACTGTATTCTTTTTCTTCCTGAGAATTTATCCATACTTTGTAAGCATTATTCAAAACAAAAATAATATACTTTAATAAAAACATATTTAATTAAAATTAATATAAAACATACAAGATATAAATAAATACATAATATAAAATATATCATAGTTGAAAAATACAACTTACTCAACATTATATAGCCACACTTATTTTTTCACAGCAGGTCCTTTTCTGTAATTGCTAGCAGTTAAAAACTAGCAGTTAGAAACTATTTTGACCCAGAATGGCATTCTCCAAACCTAAATGCTACACTCCTGTAATCTCCACGCTTAATTTCAACCCTAAACCAAATAGTGCCATGCTATGAACTGTTTCTTCACCTGTTCCCTAATGAAGCCAAAAGTATTTCTTTGGACTTGAATTTACAGAGTTATGTAAAGTGCTGACGAAAGCCATCTGTTGGGAACTTTGACATTCCTGTCAAAAGAAAAACCCAGAAGAAACAACCTAGATTTTCTTGGGAACCAGCTGCAGCTGCTGCTAAGTCGCTTCAGTCGTGTCCGACTCTGTGCGACCCCATGGACGGCAGCCCACCAGGCTCCTCTGTCCCTGGGATTCTCCGGGCAAGAACGCGGGAGTCGGTGCCACGGCCTTCTCCACTAGCTGCAGCTGAAGGAGTCCAAATCCCACCCCAGCTGGAGAAGCAGAAGGTGAAGTCACTACAGGTTTAACTCACCTGCTGCAGACCCTGGGTGTGCCGACTCCACCCCTGAGCAGCCAGCTGATTCCCATACGTAACATTTATTTGATTCTTTAAAAAGTTTCAAAGCAGAGCACATAAAGTATTATCATTATAAGTTTAAAAAAATTTCTCAGTTCACCAGAAAAAAAATTTTTTTAACTCTAGTTTAACCAGCAAACTTGGCACCCTGAGTCAGTCCTTTCACACAGCTAAGAAGCAGGTCAGTGTAATTATACTTTCACCAGTATTCTAAACAGCAAGAGAAAAAAATATCTGTGAAGGAGAGTCTTACAACTGCAAGAGGCCTGGAACGATACAATTTTTTTTTTCCTGATTCATTACACAGTTTCTGTTATCTATCTGCTTCATAGTATTAACATTAAATACAATGTAAAAAAGTGCTGGCCCACGGTGTCTGGATGAACTGAATAAAGGACTGGCAGAAGAATAAGAAAAAAGATAATATATTTGGCATACATTTATCTTCCATTTGGTGTTTTATGAGATGCCATTATGAACATTTGTATTATTAAATAGCTATTATATAAGTATACTATGCCTATAAACTTAACCATGTAAAGTTCTTCTGAGACTTCAATAAGAAAGTACACGCTGAAGCACTCACAGCAGTGGCCAAGACATGGTTAGGCCTTAACAAATGTTACCTATTAATAGTTGCTATAAGCAACTGCTTCCAGCTCCTTGGCCTCCTGATACAGGACAAAGAAAGAGGTTAGATCATCTAAGTCTCTACTCCCAAAGCAATCTGCTGTACTATCTGATGTCTTCCTTAATTTCTTCTATTTATTTCATCAATTTACAAGAAGCTAGCCCAAGAAAGAGCAAAGTGCTAGCAACTATGACTCAATGGTAAAGACTCCACCTGCAATTCAGGAGACACAGGTTCAATCCCTGATCCAGGAACATCCCCTGGAGAAGGAAATGGCAACCCACTGCAGTATTCTTGCCTGGAAAATCCTATGGGCATAGGGCCCTGGCAGGCCACAGTCCATGAGGTCGCAAAGAGTCTGACACGACTTAATGACTCAACAGCAAGTGGCTGAGTATAGAAGTTTTGATCAGCAATGACTAAATCAAAGGTTGTTTTAGTGGCTCAAGTTTTCTCTCAGGGTATATCACAGACTGAAAACAACCAAAGCACACAGAGCTCACAGGCTAACTTGAAGACCAAAAAATATCTGTACACTGACTGTATTTAAATAAATACTGTATTACAAACATACCTCTGCCTGAGTTATTTTTAGTTTTGTTTTTAAATAAGAACAAGTCTGCTGAGACAAAGTCAATTTATATTAACCAAATTTATATTTAAGGCTTCCCTGGCGGCTCAGATGGTAAAGAATCTGCCTTCAATGCAGGAGACCTGCGTTCGATCCCTGGATGGGGAAGATCCCCTGGAGAAAGGAATGGCAACCCACTCCAGTACTCTTGCCTGGAGAATTTCATGGACAGAGAAGCTTGGTGGGCGACAATCCACTGGGTCACAAAGAGTCCAACACGACTGAGCGACTAACACACACGCACACACATTTATATCTAACCCACCTCAACGACTTGTTAGTAACAAATTTTTATTTCTGGCCAGCTTCTCCTCAGGACCCTGCACATTTAAGGGTCATCAAAAAATGGTATAAACAATGATGTAAGAAGTGTACAATACTGTAATTACAATTGATGTAATTGACTATAATGTAAGAAAATACAGTTACTGAGATCAATCAGTTGCAAACTCGGTGACATCACAAAATCTACATTATTCATGTTGCTGTATCCTTGCCATTACTTGAAAAAAAAAAAGCCCACAACATATGGTTAGGATAATTTTCTCTAAAGTAATCCTTCCTCACTTAAAGACTGATACAGTTGTCATTATCCTCCATTCCTTCTCCCACAGAATTAGAATTAAAACTTGCGTCTTAAAGAGTTTCCCAATAATTATACTATAAAATACACTTGCTTGCGTGCTCTCATAAGGATTTTAAATTGAGAACTTTTTTCACTTTTTACTACTAATTTATGTCATCTCAACTTTTCTGCAGCGTCTCGCTTTCTGGTATTTGCTATGTGTGTGCATGTTTTAAGTAGACAAGCATTCTGCCAAGCAGTAAACACACCCCTGAATTTAACAGCATGGACGATTACTATAAAGTACCATAGCAACAAAATATCTGAAAACATTACCAAGCTTACATTTATTAACAATTTTATCCGATCCACTATTCTAACACATAAAATGTGAAACAATTTTATGATTAAGGCCATTTCCAAATAGCTAAATCAAAACTCTCATTCTTAACTGTCCTAACTTGAAAATATATTTCCATTCTAATCAGCATCTCTACATCAAAAATCAAAGTTCCTGTCAAAGCCTCATTTATTCTATGCACTTAAAATGCCAAGCTCCAGTTACACAGAATAGTTTGGACTCTACTAAGAGTTTACTGAATTTCAGTACAACTTATCTTAGAAGGCTAGCAATTTATCATTTAATCTTTTGGCTCCAAGTCACTCAGCTGGGTAATGACCTAAACAATAACACTGGTTGACAGTATCTTCTCTTCCCTTCCCAACTGGAATGCTTCAGCAAAATATAATTCTGTTTCACAATACTTGACAGATTAACAGTTTCCTCATCTGGCTGATCACCACAGGAGCAGTTTTCTGGATTGGTAATATGGAACGTAAGATAAAGATATTCAAGTACATTGTTCTGTGTGTTAAACGAACCCAGAAATTTGAAATGAAGGTGGAAATTATTCTTGAAAGGGAAATGGATCCTTCCAAGATTCAGTGTCCAAAGTAATTCTTTTAATGGACCATTCAAATCTCAGGTAATAATTAGCCTCACCCAGGAAACATCTTATTCTTTCTCAAGAGATTCACAGCACCTAATTGTTACACCAAAAAACAGTGAATGTAAAAACTAAAAGTTATATTTTGTGAACTAAAACAATGGTGTAAAAAAAGTTATTGCCCATTTCTATGCTGTCTGCCTTAATCCCCAACAGGGCCTAAATCATAGATGCATTGTTCGTGGTAGGCACCTAAACACTTACTAAATAAATAAAAGTAAATGAACAAATTTTCTTACAGTAATGTTTATTTAAAAAAAAAAAAAGGGAATCTGCAAGCGGAAGTTCTTATCTAAGCCAGTTACACACACCACCTCCACCTATAGCCCATAATTCAAGGGAAAGCAACATTCTGTCCCAAACTAGAGCACTCTATTATAGCCACGCAACCGACCCCAACTACAAATCAGAAGACTCCAGGGCCATCTGAAATGAAAATTAATACACACAGAAAAATAACTTTAAGGAAAAAAAAGTCACACAGAACAAACTATTTTTTAGTTATGGATCTCGGGTATACAAAAATAAATTATTCATAATCTTTTACTTCTGCTCCATTCTTATTGATGGTTTGAAATCAAATTCAGAATCCATTCCATGATAGAAAGAGAAGAAAGGGATGCAAACAGTGAGGGGGAGCTCAGGACATGTCCTCTTCCCTGTGCCTCGCAGTTAACACCAAGAACACTCACAGCTGTGCCCGAGAGCAGTGACAGGCATGACGCCGAATGACTCTCAGGGGGCAGCAGGCATCTCTGTGACAAAGACTCTGGAGCCAGGATGCCCACGGCCAAAACCGCGCCCTGTCTGTCACCTAACGCCTCTGAGACTTGGACAAGTTACTGAAGCTCTTATGCCTCGATTTCTTCACCTGTGAAATAACAGCACCTATCTCATTGAGCTGTATGAGGATCACATGAGTTAACTTACGTGTGGCCGTAAAGTAATGCCTGGCGCACAGCATAAACAAATCATTAAGGTACAAACTCACCATCCACTACCACACCCTGAAGTTAGCACAGTTACCCCTTATAACATGGGTACAACTCTTCAATCACAGTATCTCCAGATTCTCCTGTTTATCAATGTGAAAATACACTTTAGCTCAAGTGTCTTCACAAAAACTCTCAAAATTTTTTGTACACAGCCATCTCACTTTCAGAGCAAAGCAAAAACCACTCAGTTGCTGAAAAGTTAACATATAGCTCCTTCCAAAGGTTAACATCACAATTAAAAAGAAAAAATTAAGTTAGAGCTGATACAGAAGAAAATAAAGGGGAACTTGCTCAGTCTACTGCAGTCCCTGCACTCGATCTCTCAGCCACAGCCAAGCGGACCGGCAGGTACATGCGCCCTGCAGACACCGGGGAGGCCACTGCAGCTCCAAGCACAGCACCCGGTCCCCAGCAGGCGCTCAGTGACTATTTGCTGAATTAATAATTACTTGTATTATCAAATACAATCTGGAGAATTTCTTAGAGAACACCTAGGTTCATAATAGCAATCAATCAATTCCAAATGGGAACTGACTGGACAGTTTTTTAAAAACGAAGAACGTAAATACAACAAAAGGAACAAACATAATCTGTTCATGGGAGAAATAATTCCTTGCCCTGAAGTTTACTGCACTATGATTTTCAATGTGAGCTTTTCATATCTTTGGGGAAAGTCATGCAGAAAACTTAACCCCTCAAAATAAGACTCCTATTAAAAAACATGTAACAGATCTCATCAACCCTAACTTTGCAGATAACTACCATAAACTGGCTTCCCAATCAGACCAGTACAAATACACAAAAATCTACTCAACAAAACTCAATTTTTCCACAGTCAGTTACTTTGGTTTACAATAGTGTATAATAAATAAGTTATGTAGCCAAAGAGATATTTCTAACCAAAGCAAACCAGCAGACCTCTACTGGATTAAATGTTTTTTTAATGCAAAGGTCTCCGGTCTAGCAGCAAAATAAGGACTGTTGGACTAGATGGCTTTCAAAAGTCCCTTTCAAAAGTACAACTTTAGGGTGATAAGACTCAGTTTTATCCTACACTGTACTATATCGACTACCTTTAAAAAAAGATATGCACAACTGACATTTTATGTATGGCTGACATTTTTTAAAATTAAAATATCTAATTCAAGCGAGAGAAATTAAAGCACTCAGGAGTTCTAACAAGAATTTATAATACCCAATTCACAGATGTGACACTGATTTCCTTCTAAACTATTAAGTATTTCCCATTCCCAGGCAGTAAACCTAGAGATCATTTGATAACAGTTGTTGAAATCAACTCTATTTCATTTAACTTCAGCCATGGGATCAAGAAACAATTCATACAATCCTTACAGCACTGAACGGCAGAATGAAGTATTTCAGTTCCTTGTCCACCTTGAATTTTCAATACACCCTTAATGAACGTTCCGATGGTACAGAACCATGTTATGAATGGGACTGCCTATTAATTCAAGACTCCATTAGAATCATTTTAAGAGTAATAACAGTTAAGATAATGCTTCTATTTCAAAGTCCACAGGGAAAGCGGAACCCTAAAATAGATCTGTAAAATTTGATCCAAAAAAACTGCTCATTTTCAATTGCTATTTAAACAAAAATCTACTGGCAGGTTATTAATTGCAAGAATCTAGATCAAACCTCAAATACTTTAAAATACATTTAAATACATTCAATGTTATTAACTTTAGAATGTTAACATGCTAGAAATAGCCTCCATGGTCTTCAGCAAAATGAAGATGATGTTACTGGCGTTCGCTAAGGTGTGTGACAGCCTTAAAGTACAACCACTTCCCACAGAACTACAACTCTGAGCACCTGAAATAAACTCACAGCTGTCACACCAGGTCAATGTGAAAAGGAACTACTAACAACTCTCCTCATCCTGAATTTCTACTTAAGGGCCAAGGTTAACTGTTAAGAAGGTACTTTCAGCTGTACAAAATAATGGCATAAAACACAACACAGTAAGATGCCTATGTGTGCCGACTCCCAACTCCCCAGAGCTTTAGTGACGTGGACTACTATACTTCCAACCCATGCAGCTACATCTGTCATAAGTAATGTTTAGGACTTCATCGCATGCAAAAAAATAACACATGATCAAAAATTAGAATACAAACAGCAGAAATAAGAATTGCTAAATCTGCTTTGCCACTGCTTTGGTCAAGATAATCAGTTTCATTCCTGCCTAGTAAGAAAACGAAGAAAGGAAAAAGACAGGTTCTTAGAGTTTCCAGCATTTGGCTGCTCAGCAACTTCAGCAGGAAGGTATTATAAAAACTTTTACAGAACAGTTTTAAAGTTGCTTAATCCTAAGTATGTTCTTTTAGGTGGAGCAATACTCTACACTTCGAAATCTTAGGCATCAAATATGTCAAAGTATTAGAACAATCACATCTATTGAGTTCTCACATCTAGATTTCACCAATAAAAGCCAGGCAGTGATTATCCACAAAGGGCCCTGAATGCCGAATGTAACCTCTATTGAACATCCTGGAAATGTGGCTCTGTACCATGCTGTATCCCCAGCTCTGGGAACACTGATACGCACACCCTTCTTACCTTATCCTTTTCATGTGGAAGGAGTGACACTGGAGGTAAAGAGGAAAGAGACTCAGAACTCTCTTTCCCATCCACATTGGTTGCTTTAGTGTTGAGCCGATAAAGAGGTCCATCTTTAAGGAGTCTGCCGTGGCCAACGGCGCGTTTAATAGCCAATCGTAACTGCTGGTGAAGGCCAGAGGCAGCACCGCCTCCAAATAATGCAGACACATCCTTCTGACCTTTCAAAAAACGTTCAATGCTTTTCAGAGTTGAGCCGCCGGACTCCGCCAAGCCCTCAACTGCCCTCTTGATCAGTTTATTCCAGTCTACATTTTGCTTATTATCCAATTTTCCATGGTTTCGAGGTTTAGGAAGTGCTATTCGCCCAGGATTATCAGGATCTTTATAGGAATTGAGTCCTTTATTTGAGACCTTCAAAATTGTTCCATCCTTGACACTCAACTCCAGTTGCTCTAAAACAGTTTTACGATCCAAGCCATGGGATGAAGACACTGCATTGCATATCCTTTCTTCTGAAGGCCGCTGTTTTTGCTTCTTCACTTTTTTTATGGCCTCCAAAATCCACTCCGTGTACAGCGGGTTGGCGAGTTTTACCATGGTGAAGGATTCTGTATATCCATAGAGTCGCTATCCCTTATCCTGATGCTGCGTAAGTTTCACACCGCGGAAAACACCATTCGCGGAGGCTGGGAACCAGTTAACCATAGCATACAAGTTTCCTGGCCTCAGTCCTTTCTCCTTTCACAAAACAGAGGCCGCCCCACTTTTATTTTAGAAATGAAAACCTGTTATCTGAAAAGTCTTCAAACTTCCCAACCAACTTCTCAATAGCACCACATGTGGGTCTCTTCATAAAGGTGTAAAAACTCAAGCACATCTCATTCCCAGCAAAAAAATGTGCATCTTATGCCTGAAAAAGAATTAAAAACAAAGTCAGTTTTCTATCAAGGTCCACTTTATAAGTAAGTTGTAACTTATTATAAAAGCATCCTAGCCTTTAAAGCACTCCAACAGCAAGTGTTCACTGAGCACCTGTAAAAGTGTGAACATGTTTCTATTACTGTTCAAAACAGTCATGTGTGCATACCACTGGGATAACAAAGAAAAGGAAAAAAAAGATGATGAGGGAACAAGATGAGATGCACTGTAAATGACCTCAGGCCACACAGAGGGTGCTGGCTATTCCGCTCTGCACAATCTCTGCTCACCTGTCTATGGACTGAAACTCTTCCTTGACAGCTTTCCCCAACAAACTAATCAGAACTTCAACAAGTTACCTGAATTAGTACAAAGAATCCTGCAATGAAAGTAAGAGTGAATCTTTCATCTTTCAAAATTCCAGACATTTAGACTGGATGAAAGCAGTCAATAAGAATGGCAAAAAACCACTGAGAAAATGTTTTAGCTATTTCATCTAGTAAAAGAAACAAAATTTACACACAGCACAGTTCATATTTTAAGTACAATATTACTATATACATTCCAAATGGAAACAATAACAATGAAAATAGTCAAGTGTGAAAAGTGTTTGAAGAATTTTAAAATAAGCCAGTTTCATTCAGATTTTAAGAATCACACGCTGTGATAGCTTCTCCTAGTAACATTCAATATATTGGAGAGAGTCCAACAACTGTCAAAATGTTCGCAACCAATCTACAGATAGAGAAACTAGAAATGAGAATGGCCCGGAAATTCCTAGGTTCAAACGTACACTTATTTACATATCAAATGGACAGTTCAGAGGGCTGAAATATACTGCCTGTGTGTAGACTAAAGAGGAGGAGATCTCATGATTCAAGACTGTTGTCCTGAAGTGAACATTAATGAAAAAAAACAAACATTATGCATATACATGACGTTGCCACTCCACGATCAAAGTCAGTAACACTTTAAAACAAAAGAACCCGAAAGATTTGCATCTTTTTAAAAATCACCAAAATAATGAACCCTGTAACTCCTCTGCTTCCAAAAATAAACTTAACCTTACCTAAGTGCTCCTGAGAACTCTTATTCTGAGGAGCCTTTACAACATAAACAATGTCATATAGTGGCTCGCACAGCAATCCTTCCTTAAAGAGTGCCACTAAACTCAAAAGAAAAAGTTTAACAAGATGCGAGGAAACCGATAGTACTATTAACTCTGATAAAGAAAAGGCTCGAGTAAACACTCAAACCTAAGGCAAGACGTAATTTTTAAATGAGCTCTGGCTGAAAAGCGCCCCCCCTACCCCCCGGAGAGAACCAAGCTACATTTGTGTGAGAAGCGTCTCGAGAGAACAGAAATCATAATAGCATTGCCGGAGAAGTTCATTATGGGGGCATATCTGCGCTGAAAGAAAGGAGCGGCTCCAGCCCGAGTTTCAGCGGCGGGGCCCGTCCCGCACGGGCTCACCTGCCCCACAGGTAAGAAGAGAGAATGAATGACAGCCGCTGCCGGCCTCCCGGCTCCACGCAGGGGCCCCGGGTCTGCGGCGAGCAGAGCGTCTGCAGACTTGAACTCCAACTCGGGGAAACTGCCCCCTTGCTCCCGACAATCCTCCCGGGCCTCCTTCCCCGCCACCCCCACCCGCCTCCACCCCCCTCCACCCCCAGACACAGCTTCGCGCTCTCTTTTTTAAAAGAGCGAGAAAAACTTTAAAAACAACAGCAACAACAACTTGGCGTTGGCACCAGCCTGCGGCTTGCTTGCAGACGCGGGGGGCGGCCCGGCGGCTCCCACCGGACGGGAACGGAACCCGGGGACGAAGTTAACAATGAAATCACGTGAAAGAGTTGCGAGCGGCGCTCGTCTGCGCTCCCGGGCGCCCCGCAGCCGGGCCGGGTCCCGGCGGGAGCGGCGCGGGGCGCGGGGCGGGGTTGGGGGGCCCCGCCGGGCAGGTCGGCGCTGACAGGCGCCCGCCGTCCCCCGGCCCCGGGCTGACAGCGCGCGGACCCGCCGCCGCACGTGCGCCCTCCGCGCCCCCCGCACGGCCGCCTGTCAGCCCGCGCCGCGCGGCCGGGCCCGGGGCCGGTCGCGGGCACCCGGGCCGCGGGCGCCGGACGGTGGGCGCGCCCCGTGGGAGCCCCGGCCGGCCGCCTGCCCGCGCGCCCGCCCGCCCGCGGCCTGGCCGCCGCCCCCTCGCGGCTCCCCCGCTCCGCGGAGCCGGGCCCGGGCGCTGGGCACGGGCCGCGAGCGGGAGGCCGCCGGGCGCCCGGCGGGCGCGAGGGGGCGGCCGCGGCGCCCCAGCCCGAGGCCTGGCGCAGAGCAGCGGGAGGCGGCGCAGGCCGCGGCGGGGCCTGCAGCGGCCACTTGGGCCCGCGCGGCGGCGGGGCGAGGCCCCCAGGCGGCTCGGCCTCGGGCTTGGCGGCCGGGGGCGGCCGGGGGGCGGCCTCTCGGCTACTTACCGGGGGCGGAGAGCGCCGGGTGCCCGGGGCCCCGAGCCGGACCGCGGAGATGCCCCGAACTGACACGGCCGCCATCTTGGAGACAGTGCGCTCCGGCCGGGGGGAGGGGAGGCGAGGCGGCGGAACAGCCGCGGGGGGAGGGGTGGCGGCGCAAGGGAACGGCGGCCTGGGGGAGGGCGCGGGAACGGCTCGGGAGGGAGGCGGGTGGGAGGGGGAGGAGGGGGCCGCGCGGGCGGCGGGCGGGGGGGAGGCGGCCGCGGAGCGGGAAGAGCTGGGCCGGGCGCCGGGGAAGGCCGGAGGGCGGGGCGGGGGCAGCAGGGAAGAGCCGGCCGCGCGGGTCACGTGGGGCCGGTACAAAAGGCCAAAGTGGGAGGCGGCGCCGCGCGCCCCGAGCCCCGGCGGCCGGGGGCGCCCGTGCGCGGGCCGGGCAGGGCCGGGCGGCTCCCCACCCCGGGGCCGGAGCAGCCGCGGCGAGCCCCATGGCACCGCCGGGGGAGTGGAGGGCCGCGCCCGGGCGGGGAGGCTTCGGGGCGGCGCGGAAATCCGGTAGGATCCGAAGTCTTGATGGCGCCCCGTGTTTACAGCCACCGAGCCCGGCTCCTCGCCGCCTCTGCGGGCGGCCCTCCGGAGCCGGGGCCGGGAGGGGGCGGAGGGCGAGGAAGCCGCCCCCCTTCATCACTGCGGTGCCCCCCCATCGTCACTTTGGTGTCACCCCCCGCTTCATCACTGCGGTGTCCCCCCTTTCATCATTTCGATATCCCCCCCTTCATCGCTGTGGTGTCTCCACCCCCTTCATCACTTCGGTGTCCCCCCCCCTTCATCACTGCGGTGTCTCCACCCCCTTCGTCACTGCGGTGTCTTCCCCCCCACTTCATCACTTCGGTGCCCCCCTCCGTGTTCATCACTTCGGTGTCCTCCCCCTCCGTGCTCATCACTTCGGCGCCCCCCTCCGTGTTCATCACTTCGGTGCCCCCCTCCGTGTTCATCACTTGTGTCCCCCCCCATGTTCATCACTTCGGTGTCCTCCCCCCTCCGTGTTCATCACGTCGGTGCCCGCTCCCCCCCCCCCATGTTCATCACTTCGGTATCCCCTCGCAGGAAGAAGAGAGGACTCGAGGCGGGAGGGCCGGGGCGGAAAGTTGGACGGCGCGCGGAGCGCCGCCGCCTTGACCTCACCCTCCCCGCCCCGGGGGACCTGTTGGGCCGCGCAGAGCCGTCTCGCTCTGCAGGGGCAGGTGTGCGCTCGGCGGCGAGCCCCGCGCGGGTCCGCTGCGCGTCTGAGCCTGGAGCCTCCGTCGGGCTCCCACCACGACTCCCCAGTCCGGTGCGCCTGGCCCTGCTCGGGCCCGCTCTCTACCGAATCTACGGCCGAGCTGAGAACGGGGCCCTTTTCACGGCCCGTCTGTCCTCCTCCGGCCGCATGCATGTTTTCTTTGTCTCGTGTCCCATCGGTGGCTGGGACTACTGAGTCAGACCTTTTTATTAATCTGCATTCCAGGGAAGGGCAGTGCATGACAGATGACAGGCGAAATAACTCATACTTCTGTGTGGACACATTTTCCCGCCCCCGGACCATTTCACCGGCCAGACTGTTCTCCCCAAACATCTCCTGGATTTATCCCAGCTTCACCATTTAAAGTCCGCGCTCTGGCTCACTCCCCTAACGTTGCCTTCGTGAACTTTTGCAGTTTGATCGCTTGCCCTATCCGTGTGGCACCTGTTGCATGGCCTTTTATCTACGTTTTACGAGCGTATTCCCAGGTATATTCTGGAATGCCTCTTTGCATCTCTAGTGGCCTAGTGTTGTACGTGCAGTTCAGAGTCCCAAAAGGTGTTGCTAGTGAATGAACAGTAAGGTAGAACTGTGCTTTTGAACTGTGATGTTGGAGAAGACTCTTGAGAGTCCCTTGGACTGCAAGGAGATCCAACCAGTCCATTCTGAAGGAGATCAGTCCTGGGTGTTCATTGGAAGGACTGATGCTGAAGCTGAAACTCCAATACTTTGGTCACCTGATGCAAAGAGCTGACTCATTTGAAAAGACCCTGACGCTGGGAAAGATTGAGGGCAGAAGGAGAAGGGGATGACAGAGGATGAGATGGTTGGAAGGCATCACCGACATGGGTTTGGTTAGACTCCAGCAGTTGGTGATGGACAGGGAGGCCTGGCATGCTGCAGTGGGGTCACAAAGAGTCTGACAGGACTGAACTGAACTGACTGAGCTGAACTGAAGAGGTGGAATGTCCACCTCCACCCCCATCAAACCCTCTCTTGTTTATGTCTCAACCTATCCTTTCTTGTCTCTGTAGCTTTTCTCCATTCTATTCCTTAGCCTTATTCCTCTATACATCATAGACGGTCTAGGCCATTCAATAGTAACATAAAAACTTAAATTTTGAACTCAGTATCCTACCAGTGACAACTGATAACAGTAATTGTAATGTAAGATTTACAGAATCATCCTTTTCTTTACTTACCACTAAGCCCCATCCCCTAATTAGAGAAATGTGGGGATAGAAAATAATATATTAGGGTAATTTCCATTCTAGATGAGTTAGATAGATGCATTCTCAGGAAAAATGAGAGACGATTGTAACCGAAAATACGCCTGTGGGTAGGGAGTGGGAGAGACTCTTTTAGAAGACTGAAGCAATGTTCTTATTTCCCAAAGAGGACAGGTAAAGTCATACTAATAGAAAATTAGTTCAAGGGAGGTGAGTATGTGGCCTTCAGAAGAAAATAACCAAGATGGCTTTTGTTTCCTTTTGGATAATTTGGAAGAAAACTAGCCACAGCCCTTGTTGTGGAAAGACCAAACTGGAGTTTAAGCACACAGCAGCAAGAATTTAAAACAATTTGCAACAACAAAGCACAGTTTAGCTTTTCAAACAGCTTCCATAGAGAGTCTTTGCTTTACATTTGCATAACTTAATGGCACATTCAGGCAGTCTTCTCAAAAGACTGATTCAGGTCTTCATCTTTTGCATGCTAAAAAGAAATCCACAGTATCCAAAGGATAGTTTCTCTTGTTTCAAGCTTACTCAGAATTCAGCCCTGTTGGGCTGACAGCTCAAAGTTTGTCCCCCTTCCGCATTTCACTCTAGATATCCCTGCCTTTTCAGCTGTATCTGTTAACTACGTTTTATGCAGAGTTCAGCTAAGCCTCAAACTGGATGGTTGCTCTATCCTTGTTTCAACAGGAGTTTTAGTCCATTTACATTTAATATAATTACTGTGAGATGAACACAACTGTATGGTAATTTGAACATTCTTTGGCATTGCTCTTCTTTGGAATTGGAAAGAAAACTGACCGTTTCCACTCCTGCGGCCACTGCTGCTTTCTCCAAATGCTCTAATATATTGAGTGCAGAGCTTTAACAGTATCACCTTTCAGGAGTTTAAATAGCCCAGCTGGAATTCCATCACCTCCACTAACTTTGTTCATAATCATGCTTCCTAAGGCCCACTTGACTTTACATTCCAGGATGGCTGGCTCTAGGTGAGTGATCACAATCAATGTGGTCATCTGGGTCATTAGGACCTTTTCTTGTATAATTTTTCTGTGTAATCTTGCCACCTTTTCTTAATCTCTTCTGCTTCTGTTAGGTCCTTGACGTTTCTGTCCTTTATTGTGCCCATCTTTGCATGAAATATTCCCTTGATATCTCCAATTATCTTGAAGAGATCACTAGTCTTTCCCATTGTATTGTTTTCCTCTATTTCTTTTCATTGTTCATTTAAGAAGTACTCCTTATCTCTCCTTGCTATTTTCTGGAACTCTGCACTTAGATAGGTATATCTTTCCCTTTCTCCCTTCATGAATCACAGCCTTGTTGTGGTGGAGAGGTTTGCATAACTCAATAAAGCTATGAGCCGTGCTGAGCAGACCCATCCAAGATGGCCAGGTCACAGTGAAGAGTTCTGACAAAACAATCCAGCAGAGAAGGAAATGGCAACCCACTCCCATATTCTTGCCTTGAGAACCCCATGAACACTATGAAAAAGCAAAAAGATTGACTTATTAGACTATAATGTAAAGGATTATTTTTGCCACTTCCCTCTGAATGCTAAAAGCATAGAATAATATTGTTCCTCCACTTAGTTCTTCACCTTTTGTGTTTACCGTTATCATGGATTTTAATTGTGCACATATTTTAAATCTCACAGTTGAGACTGGGTTTTGGCCAGACTTGGTCTCCTATTTTGCTGCAGCTCCTACAGCACAGCCTTCAGGGTTCCAACTGAAAGTCTGTGTTCCCTGGAGCCAACAGTGGTCACTGTGGACCCTGAAATCTAATGCTGGTTTCCTCAAAACCCTGAGATGGCAAAAACCTCCACTCTGCTTTCCCAGGGCTTAACCTTCTGGTTCAGTAGGTAAAGAATCCACCTGCAATGCAGGAGACCTGGGTTCGATCCCTGGGTCCAGAAAATCCCCTGAAGAAGGAAATGGCAACCCACTGCAGTATTCTTGCCTGCCAGGCTCTGGTCCGTGGGGTCACAAACGGTCAGACACAAATGAGCAACCGACACACCTTCTGTCTTAGGCATCTTCAGAAACTTGAGGGAGGACTTTTCTGCTGGCCCAGCGGTTAAGACTTCACACTTCTCATGTAGGGGGCCCATGTTCGATCCCTGGTCAGGGAAGTTCCACATGCCGCAAGGTACAGCCAAGAAAATAAAAATAAAGATCCATATATTTTAAAAAAGAGAGAGAGAGAGAGGAACTTGAGGAAACCAGCAGAGACTTAGGCTCAGTTACTCACTTGTCCCTTTTCACTGGAAATCTGGCCCCTCTATTTGATTTTGTCTCTCCAACCTTGCTTAACTGCCACAGTTCCTGCTGGTCTCTTTGCCTCTCGGGGCCTCTTGTGGGTCTGTTCCCAAACTTGGACTCTGGCCATATGCCTAGAATTTCCCTGAGGAACAAAGGTGCTGGAGAATGTCACCCCACCTGTGTGTAAAGTTTCCCCTTAGTTGAGACTGGATCCTCTTAAGTCTGGTCCCTTAAGTTGCTTGCTGATGCCTTCAAGTAGGTGTTTTATCCTGTACCTGCTTGCCTCATGGTTTTCAGCTCGATCTTTGGCCTGCTGTAAGTACCCCCACCATACTCAGAACCAGGAAAAGTGTTAAAAATGAAAAGGTCTGTCCTTCTCATTCGAAGAATGTCTGAACAGGGCTTTGCCTGATGTATCAAGGTAAGTTTCCAATACTTCCTGTGTATCAGAATCACCTGAGTACTTTTTAGTAAGATTCAAGGATTCCATTCCAGACTTACTGAATCGGAGTTTCTGAGAGTGAGATGACTTTGGCTCTGTGTTTTAAAAAACTGCAAGTAAGAACTTCTGCTCTGACCATGATCAAGTATTGGAGTTTATCCTCCCACCCCTTAAACAACTGCAAAGCCTGAAAGACTATATGAAACAATGGTTTTTAAGACATTAAACAGTAGATAGGGTAACACAGTGGTGACTGAAATGAGAAGTGAAGAAGTGGAACCAGCAAACTGCCCCGGCCTACTGCTTTCAGACATGCTTAGAACTCAGCCCAGAGCCCAGCAATATTATTGCTCAGCTGAGGATACAAATATCACTGCTGAGAAAGAACAAGGTATCTAGCTAACATTTGCAGGACAGGGAACCAGAAAGGGGAAAGATGCATCTATCTAGAACCCCAGGTGTCTGCAGCCTGCGAATGAATATTCATCTGCACATGATTGAGAGCAAACTAACTGGGGGAAGAACCACCAAAAAAGAGCAAGGGAAACTATTCCCAGAGCTCTCATATGAGTGGAAACAGTGTCTGTTTCCAGAAGCTAGAATGGAAGGCTTTCAACACTGTCAGCTTTGGGTATCATCTTAGTATTGAGGCTGTTGCTGCTGCGGCTGCTAAGTCACTTCAGTCGTGTCCAACTCTGTGCGACCCCAGAGATGGCAGCCCACCAGGCTCCCCCATCCCCGGGATTCTCCAGGCAAGAATAGTGGAGTGGGTTGCCATTTCCTTCTCCAGTGCATGAAAGTGAAAAGTGAAAGTGAAGTCCCTCAGTCGTGTCCGACTACTTACCCTTTATTGGGGGTTAGGAGAGAGATTTGATGCAATAATGGCTGAAATACTCCCGAATTGAATGAAAACTATAAATCCACAAATTCAAGGAGTTTAATGAACACCAAGCACAATAAACAAAATCATAATCACACCAAGGCACATTATGCTAAAGTTACTGAAAAATCAATGGTAAACAGAAAAATCTTAACATTTACCAGAGGAATAAAAGCCACATTCTATATAAAGTGAAAGTTCCTCAGTCGTGTCCGACTCTTTGCAACTCCAGGCCAGAATACTGGGATGGGTAGACTTTCCCTTCTCCGGAGTTCCCAACCCAGTGATTGAACCCAGGTCTCCCGCACTGCAGGCGGATTCTTTACCAGCTGAGCTACAAGGGAAGCCCACATTATATATAAAGCTACACAGAATTACATTAGACTTATTGGAAACTATATAACCGAGAAAGAGAAAAAAAACTTAAGAATATTGAAAGATTAAAAATTGACCTGAAATTCCTCATTCAGAAAAAAAAAAAAAAGTCTTTTAGGAATGAGGGCAAAATAGCGAGTTTCTCAGACACAAAAAGAAAAGCCTAAGACAGTTTAGAAAAGGCTAAGACCTGAACTGCCAGAAATGTGGAAAACATTTCTTCAGAAAGAAGAGGAAAGAGTATATCCTTTATTAGGTGGAAATGTCGGTTTGTAGAAAGTAGTAGAACTAGAAATAAGAAATATATGGATAAGACTAAATTTTTAAAAAAAAACTTACGATTGATTGTAAGGCAAATTAAAGACAATACGCGTGGAGTTTAAAATGTGAATAGAATAAAGTGGATGATGGGGTTGTCCAGGGAGATGGAAGTAGCTGTCACAGGTTTTACACTGCACGCAGAGTAGTGCATGATATTTGCAGGTACTGGGGTAAGCTGAAGATTCATGTTACAAATTCTAGAGCAGCCACTACAAGGAATAATAATAAATATGAGGTATAGTTCCTAGGCCAATACTAGAAATAAAATGGACTCACAAAATTGTTCAGTCCAGAAGATAGGGAAAGAAAAAAAAAGGAGCAAAGAACAGACGAGACAAATAGAAAACTTTGGCAAAATGGTAGATTTAAATTCAACCATATTGGCGATTATATTAAATATATATGATATAAACATCCAAGTAAAAGGTACAGATAATCACATGGGATAAAAGTATGAGCCAAAATATGTAGTGTCTATAAGGAGGAAATTTTAAATACAAATAAATTAGTAATAAAGAATAAGAAAAGATAGACCAGGCAAACATTAATCAAAAGAATACTGGAGGGACTTCCCTGGTGGTGCAGTGGTTAAGACTTTGCTTCCAAAGCAGGGTGTACAGGTTCAATCCCTGGTTGGGAAATTAAGATCCCATATGCCTTGTGGTCAAAAGTCCAAAACTTAAGACAGAAGCAATACTTGAACAAATTCATTAAGATTTGAAAAAGAACACTAGGATGGATGTATTAATATTAAAAAGGTGATTGTAGAATGAGGTTTATTACCAGGAATAAAAATGGATATTTTAGAATGATAAAAGGGTCAATTCATCAAGAGGATTTAACAATCATAAAGGTACATGAAACTAATTGCAGACCTTCGAAATACTGAAGCAAAAACGGAGAAAACGAGACAAATCTACAATTAGAGTTAAAATTTCAACAGTCCCATATCAATAATTAATTTAAAACGTCAGTAGAAAGAAAATGAACAATGATATAGAATACGTGAGAAATAATGTCAACTAACTGAAATTTATAAAACACTGTACCCAACAACAGAAGAATCCACATTCTCACTAGTGTACACAAAATATTCTGGGTCATAATAGACTATATTCTGGGTCATAAGACTAATTTTACTGTATTTAAGATGATTGAAATTGTACACAGTGTGATCTCTGATAAAATGAAATTAAACTGGGTATTAATTACAGAAGTGTATCTGGAAAATCAGCAAATGTTTGCCAGTCAAGCAACACATGGGTCAACCAGGAAATTAAAAGAGAAATTAGAAAGTTTTATTGAATAAAAATGAAACATATCAAAATGTGCAGCTAAATCAGTGCTTGGACATTTAGAGCACTAAACAGTTATATTAGAAGCATGGACACATCTCAACTCAATTAATCAAGCTTCTACATTTAGAAATTAGAGAAAGAAAAGCAAATAAAAACCCCATAGTAAATGGAAGGGAGGAAGTAATAACGAGTTGCAATCAATGAAATGAAAAGCAGGAAGGCAAAAGAAAAAATCAATGAAACTAAAAGATGGTTTGCTGTAAAGATTAATGAAATCAATTAAACTCTAAGGAGACTGGCCAGGAAGGCAAAAAGATAAGACAAGAATTAACAATATAAAGAGTGAAAGATCCAGGAATTTCCTGGTTGTCCAGTAGCTAGGACTTCTACTGCAGGAGGCGCAAGTTCAATCCCTGGTTGGGGAACTAAGATCCCACATACTGTGCAGCACAGCCGAAATAGATTAAAGATAAAGAATGAAAGATGCTACGCATGTTAAACGAATACAGAATAATATGAACAACCTTACACCAAGACGCTGAACAACTTAAATGGAAAAATTCCTTGAATGACATAATCTACTAAAGGATATACAAGAAGAAATAATTCAAATAATCCTACACCTATCAAAGGATTGGAGCTTATAGTTTTAAAACCTTCCACAAAGATACTTCAGGCATTGTTCTCACTGGTAAATCCTACCAAACACTTAATAAATTGATAAAACCCGTTCTACATAAATTCTTCCAGAAAATTGTAGAATATTTCCCAACTTATTTTCTGAGGTCAGCATTACTCTGATTTCAATACTAGACAAAAGCATTACTAAAAAAAGAGAGTGTCCTTCATGAATGTGGATGCACAGATGCAAATTTCTTTCGAAAGTTGTAGCAAATGGAATCTGACTATACATAAAACGGTGCTAAGTTGCTTCAGTTGTGGCTGACTCTTTGCAACTCCATGGGCTGTAGCCTGCCAGACTTCTCTGTCCATGGGATTTCCCAGGCAAGAAAACTGGAGTGGGTAGCCTTTTCCTTCTCCAGGGGAGATTTCTGACCCAAGGATTGAACTCCCCTGAAATGTGCATTTAAAACTGATTAAGATTGGAGATTCTTTGCTGGTCCAGAGGTTAGGACCCTGTACTTTCACTGCTCAGGGCCTAGGTTTAATCCCTGGTTGAGGAATTAAGATCCCATAAGCCATGTGGCCCAGAGAGCATGACCCCCCCCCAAAAAAGATGATTAAGATGGTGAATTTTATGTTATGTGTATATTACTACTGTTAAAGATAAATTTTTATTTTTTTATTTATTTTTAATTGGAGGCTAATTACAATACTGTAGTGGTTTTTGCCTTACATTGACATGAATCAGCCATGGGTGTACATGTATTCCCCATCCTGAACCCCCCTCCCACCTCCCTCCCCATCCCATCCCTCAGATCATCCCAGTGCACCAGCCCCAAGCACCCTGTATCATGCATCGAACCTGAACTGTTGATCTGTTTCACATATGATAATATACATGTTTCAATGCCATTCTCTCAAATCATCCCACCCTCACCTTCTCCCATAGAGTCCAAAAGACTGTTCTATACATCTGTGTCTCTTTTGCTGTCTCGCATATAGGGTCATCGTTACCATCTTTCTAAATTCCATATATATGTGATAGTATAGTGTATTGGTGTAAAAGATAAATTGTATTTCTACATACCAGCAACAATTAGAGATGAAAATATAATGTATATAGTTATATCTAAATATTTAGATATAATATTTAGACAAATAATGTGCAAGATATGTTTATTGAATATAAAATACTGCCAAGAATATTAAAGAAAGCCTAAGAAATGAGCGCCGAAGAATTGATGCTTTTGAACTGTGGTGTTGGAGAAGACTCTTGAGAGTCCCTTGGACTGCAGGGAGTTCCAACCAATCCATTCTGAAGGAGATCAGTCCTGGGATTTCTTTGGAAGGAATGATGCTAAAGCTGAAACTCCAGTACTTTGGCCACCTCATGCGAAGTGTTGACTCATTGGAAAAGACTCTGATGCTGGGAGGGATTGGGGCAGGAGGAGAAGGGGACGACAGAGGATGAGATGGCTGGATGGCATCACCGACTTGATGGACATGAGTCTGAGTGAACTCCAGGAGTTGGTGATGGACAGGAAGGCCTGGCATGCTGCGATTCATGGGGTCGCAAAGAGTCGGACATGAATGAGCGACTGAACTGAACTGAAGAAAATAGAAAGATACATCTTCTGGATTGGAAAACTTAGTATTGTTAAGATGTCAGTTATCCCCAGATTGATTTATAGATTCAGTGCACTTGAACTCACAATCTGAGCAGGATTCATTTCTACAAACTGACAAGCAGATCCTAAAATTCTCTTGGAACTACAAAAGATATAGAAGTGCCATACAGCTTTGAAAATGAACAGAGTTGAAGGTGTTTTACGGTCTGACTATGACTTTCCAGGTTTTCTCCCGCAACACACATCAGTACTGACAGCTACCATTCTATCACATCGGTCTGTTGTGAGAGTTTAAAGTTGGTATAGTCCTAGCACTGAAATAGTCTGCATTATATAATAAGCCCGCTTGTTAGTATTGTTATTATTGTGTTATTTTAATGTGCATTTTCCCTGAGCACTAGTGAGACCAACCTTTTTTAAAAAAATACGTTTATTGGCCTTTTGAGTTTTCTGTGAAGTATTTTGTTCTAATCTTTGGCCTATTTTTCTATTGCATTTATTTGCATCTCTCTTAATTCTTTGTATTTTCCAGGTCCTGCTACATGTCAGTTATATATGTTATATATTGTTTCCCCTAGTTTTTAATCTTGTCATTTCACTTTTCTTAGTGGTGTTTCTAGATGAACAGAAGTTCCTATTATAAAATTTTTATGTATATGTGTGTATATATACATACTTATATAAATTACATAAATCTTTTCTTTTTATCATTTGTGTGGTGATAGTTTTCTCCCTTGTCTTTCTTCTAATCTTGCAAAATAAATACTTTCAAATTGAGAATATTTGCTATAGTTTTTGAAGATACTCTTAATAAGAATGAGGAACTTCCCTTCGATTTCCACATTGCTAAGAGTCTTTATTACCAAATGCTGGATTTTGTCAAATGCCTGTTCTGCAACTAATGACATTGTCATTAATTTTTTTCCTTTAACCTGTGAAGGCAATGAATGGCAGTGGCTGTTTTTCTAATGTTAAATCCACTTTGCATCCGGGAACAGATTCAACTTGGTCATAATATATTATCTTTTTATAAATAGCAGGATGTACATGCATAAGTAAATTGTTTAGGATTTGTGTGATTATATCCACAAGTGAATCCGATCTATCATTTTCCTGCCTTGAATTCTTCTTTCATATTTTGGTATCAAAATTGTGCTTGTCTCATGAAACGAGAAAGGATAGTTGCTGCTTTTTCTATTCTCCAGATAGTTTTGTAAGGTAAAATTATTTGTTCTTTATTTTTTTTCATTTATTTATTTTTTATTTTTATTTTTTTAAATTTTAAAATCTTTAATTCTTACATGTGTTCCCAAACATGAACCCCCCTCCCACCTCCCTCCCCATAACATCTCTCTGGGTCATCCCCATGCACCAGCCCCAAGCATGATGTATCCTGCGTCAGACATAGACTGGCGATTCGATTCTTACATGATAGTATACATGTTGTTCTTTAAACATTTGGGAAAATTCACCAGTAAAAAAAATTCTCCAGTAAACCATCCAGAACTAGTTTTTCTCTGTGGAAAATGTTTGCATACTAAGTTATATATAATATATATGTATATCCCACATGCCATGGCTAAAAGCTGGTGTAGTAGCCAAATAAATATAACCAAAAAAAGAAGTAATATCATTTGGGAGTGTTATGACAGTATGTGTTTATAAGTCCCCAGATGATGGTGGTGGTGGTGGTGCTGCTGCTAAGTCGCTTCAGTCCTGTCCGACTCTGTGCAACCCCATAGACGGCAGCCCACCAGGCTCCCCCTTCCCTGGGATTCTCCAGGCAAGAACACTGGAGTGGGTTGCCATTTCCTTCTCCAGTGCGTGAAAGTGAAAAGTGAAAGGGAATTCGCTCAATTGTGTCTGACTCTTTGTGACCCCATGGACTGCAGCCCACCAGGCTCCTCCGTCCATGGGATTTTCCAGGCAAGAGTACTGGAGTGGGGTGCCATTGCCTTCTCCGAGATGATGGTGTTAGAAGGACAACAAAGAAAATGAATCCAAGACTTCCCTGGTGGTCCACTGGTTAAGAATCACCTGCCAGTGCAGGGGACACAGGTTCGATCCCTGGTCTGGAAAGATCCTACGTGCCACTGGGCAACTGAGCGCAGGCGCTGCAGCTGCTGAAGCCCATACGCAGTGAGAAGCGCCTGCACTGCAGCTGGAGAGTAGCCCCCGCTTGCCGCAACTAGAGAAAACCTGCGCCAGAAGCAAAGACCCAGCACAGTCCGAAATAACTAACAATTTTTTTTAATGCAAATTCAGAACAAGCATCCACCTTGTCAGGGTGGATTCCTGCCCTCCTTTGTAACTGAGGATGTCCCAGGGTATGTAATCAACCTACTACCAAGTGGCAACTGATATCTTTGGGAAGTGGTACCATACTGGGAGGCTAAGGATTGCTGCCGCTGGCATGCCAGGCAATCAGCAGTGGCAGTTAGCCCACGATACACAAGGCTGGCTCTGATGAGGGCAAGTCCTTATTGATGAGGTTTTGCACAGCTTCTGTCTTGACACCATTACGGCTTTATTCCCGAGCAAGCACTGAAATAGTCTGAAAAGGAAGTTGACCAGCATTCGCAAAGTGAGTTGTCTTGCTAAACTGATTTTTCTGAGCCTTCTTCACAGTAGAGGACCCTTGGTAAGCATTTAGCTGGGCACCAACTAGTTGCATCCTTTTGGCCCAAAGCTCCTTGCCAGTAAGCTCTCCACCATGGTCATTCCAAGCCACTGATCATCCAGCCAAGACACTAGCCTTTGCCCAGGAATCTGTGCAGGGTCTTAGTTCAGGCTAACCTCTTCTGCTGGATAGAGTAGATGCGGAGATGCGTCGCTTAATGTTCACCCCCTGGGAGGATGTTTCTGCCTCCTCATTCTTCAAGACAACTCTGAGAGGGGCTCCATCACAAGCACCATCTCTCAATCAGGCTCTCTCCCTCTGTCTCTCCTTCTCCCACACACGTGCACGCACACACACACACACACACACACTCAGGTTAATAAATAGAATATATACGGTACTTTTGATGCTTTCCTCCTTTGCCTCCTCCCCAGACTCCACGTGACTACTGTTGTTGCTTCTACGTTTCCTCTTTCTGGACCTTCTATTACTTAGGTTTTGGACTCATTGGACAGATCGTGTTACTTTCTCACTTAGTCTAATTTTCTATCTCTTTGTCTTTTTTCTCCATTTTGGGGGGAAATTTCCAAAACTAATTTTCCGATACTTTTTTGAGCTCATTTCCACTAACGTGTATTCAATTTCTAAGAGCTGTTTTTTATTTTCTTAATGTTCCTTTTCATAGCATCCCTTTCTTGTTTCATAAATGTAGCACTAACTTTATCTCTCTGAGGATATGAGTAAGTCCCCTCCCCCTGGTTTTTTTTTCTCCTTGCATGCTGTCTGATTCTCTAACTTGTGTGCTTTTTTGTTTGTTTTTTGATTTTGTATCTTGCCTCTTTTATTCAGGATTAAATTCTGGTTACTCATACCCAGCCAGAATACTCCAAAAGTGATATAACCTTCTCAGGGAATCATCTTTAGAGGTACGTGAATTCCACTTGCCCCTCATTCATGAAGTTCATTTTTCAAAAACAACTTTGTTGAGATATAATTCACATACTGATTAATTTACCCATTTAAAGTGTACAATTCAACAACCACAGAAATAATAATTACAAACTATACAGTTCAACAGTTTTAATTCTCATGTTGTCCAAATTATCCATTTTTTTTCTTTTATTGCTTACACCTGTGACATTATATCTAAGAAACCGTTATCCTTCATTCAGGGTCATGAAGATTTATTCCTATGGTTCATTGTAAGAGTTTTTATCACTTCGGCTTTCACATTTAGGTGTTTGATCCATCTGGGTTATTTTTTGTGTACAGTGTGAACTAGGGGTTCAGCTATATCCTTGTGCATGCAGATATCCAGTTTTCCTAGTACATTTGGTTGAAAAGACAATTAAATTGTCATAGCTCTCATCCAAATTCAATTGACAGTAAATGTAAGGATTTCTTCTTTCCGACTGTCAATCCTACTCAGTGGGTCCATATGTCTGCCTGTAAACCATCACTATACCATCTTGATTATGGAAGTTTTGTAATAAGTTTTGAAGCTGGAAATTGTGAGTCCTCCAACTTTGTACTTCTTGACTATTTTAATTCTTCGAGGTCTTTTGACGTCTATGTGTATTTTAGGATCAGTTTGTCAATTTCCATAAAGAATCCAAGTGGAATTTTGACCAGATTAAGTTGAATCTGCAAAGCAATGTGGAGAATATTGCCATCTTAACAATATTAAGCCTTTCTATCTGTGAACAGATATTTAACTTATATCTTATTTAACTTATATGCAGAGTACATCATGAGAAACGCTGGACTGGGAGAAACACAAGCTGGAATCAAGATTGCCAGGAGAAATATCAATAACCTCAGATATGCAGATGACACCACCCTTATGGCAGAAAGTGAAGAGGAACTAAAAAGCCTCTTGATGAAAGTGAAAGTGGAGAGTGAAAAAGTTGGCTTAAAGCTCAACATTCAGAAAACGAAGATCATGGCATCCAGTCCCATCACTTCATGGGAAATAGATAGGGAAACAGTGGAAACAGTGTCAGACTTTATTTTGGGGGGCTCCAAAATCACTGCAGATGGTGACTGCAGCCATGAAATTAAAAGACGCTTACTCCTTGGAAGAAAAGTTGTGACCAACCTAGATAGCATATTCAAAAGCAGAGACATTACTTTGCCAACTAAGGTCCGTCTAGTCAAGGCTATGGTTTTTCCTGTGGTCATGTATGAATGTGAGAGTTGGACTGTGGAGAAGGCTGAGCACCAAAAAATTGATGCTTTTTGAACTGTAGTGCTGGAGAAGACTCTTGAGGGTCCCTTGGACTGCAAGGAGATCCAAGCAGTCCATTCTGAAGGAGATCAGCCCTGGGTGTTCTTTGGAAGGAATGATGCTAAAGCTGAAACTTCAGTACTTTGGCCACCTCATGCAAAGAGTTGACTCATTGGAAAAGACTGTGATGCTGGGAGGGATTGGGGGCAGGAGGAAAAGGGGATGACAGAGGATGAGATGGCTGGATGGCATCACTGACTTGATGGATGTGATTCTGAGTGAATTCCCAGAGTTGGTGATAGACAGAGAGGCCTGGTTGCTGCGATTCATGGAGTTGCAAAGAGTCGGACACGACTGAGCAACTGAACTGAACTGATCTGTGAATATGGAAGGTCTTTCCATTTATGAGATTTCATTAAATATCTTTCAACAATGTTTCATGGTTTTCAATATACATCTTCTTTTGTTAAACTTTGTGTAAGTATTTTGTTCTTTTTGATGGTATTAGTGAATGGAATTGTTAATTACATTTTTTGCAATGGTCATTGCTATTTATAAAAATATAATTTATGTTTATATATTGATCTGGTGTCCTGCAAACTTGCTGACCCCATGTATTACCTCTCCTAGTTTTTAATTCCTTAGTATTCTCTATATACAAGGTCACGTCATCTGCTTTACTTCTTTTCCAGCCTGGGTGCCTTTTATTTCTTTGATGTCTGATTGCTCTAGCTAGAAACTCCAATACAGTGTGAACTAGATATGGTGAGAACAGACATCCTTGTCTTGCTGCTGATGTTAGTGGGGAAGGCATTCAGGTTTTAAACATTAAGGATGATAGCTGTGAGTTTTTATGGATGTGCTTTACCAGGTTGAGGAAGTTCCTTTCTGCTCTTATTTTGTTGAGCATTTTTATCATGAAAGGGTATTAGATTTTGTCAGAGTCTTTATCTGCATCTGTGGGGATGATCAAATGGTTTTCGCCCTAACTTTACTACTTTGGTATATTATGTTCCTTGATTTCCATATTTTACACCAACCTGGAATTCCTAGAGTAAGTCCTGCTTGGCCATGGTATATAATCCTTTTTACATGTTGCTGGATTCAGTTTGGTGGCATTTTGCTGAGGATTTTTGCTTCTATATTCATAAGGGCTTTTCATCTAGTTTGTTTGGTCTACCCCCTCTTCTTATGATATCTTTGTCTGATTTTGGAATCAGGGTAGCACTGGTCCACACTGAATGATATGGGAAGTGTTACATTCTATTCTACGTTATGGAAGCATTTGTAAAGGATTCGTATAATTCTTTAAATGTTTGGTAGTGGTGGTTTGGTCTCTTAAGTCGTGTCCAAATCTTGCGACCTTATGGACTGTACACATAGCCCACCAGGCTCCTCTGTCCATGGGATTTTCCAGGCAAGAATACTGGAATGGGTTGCCATTCCCTTCTCCAGGGGATCTACCCGACCCAGGGATCGAACCCTGGTCTTCTGCACTGCAGGCAGATTCTTTGCAGTCTCAGCTATGAGAGAATCCCAAATATTTGGTAGCTTTCACCAATATAGTCATCTGGGCCTGCGATTTTCTTTGTGGGAAGTTTTTAAACTATTAATTCAATCTCTAAATTTGTCATTCAGATTTTTTTTTCTTTTTATCTTGCCAGTTGACTTTTTGTCTTTCTAGAATTTTGTCCATTTTATCTAGTTATCTAACTTAGATGCCATATGGCTGTTCATAGAATTCCCTTCTAATCCTTTCTCCCCACCCCACCCCCATAAAGTTGGAGTGATGTCCTTTTTTCATTCCTGATTTTAGTAATTTGAGTGTTCTCTGTTTTTCATTTTATAGTTTGGCTAGAGATTTATCAATTCCATTGATCTTTCATTCTTTTTCAATATATCTGTTTATTGTATTTATTTACTTAATTATTTTCATTTTGGCGGCACTGGTTCTTTGTGGTGCCTGGGCTTACTTGCCCCAAAGTGTGTGGGACCTTAGTTCCCGGCTGGGGACCGAACCTGCATCCTCTGCACTGGAAGGCAGAGTTTTAACCACTGGACCACAGAGGAAGTCGCCCTGTTGATCTTTCTGTTTAAGTTAATCAGTGTACTTTTGGCTGCCCTCAGGCCTTGCTGTGTGAGGGCTTTCTCTAGCTGGGGCAAGCAGGGAATCTGCAAGCAGGGAATCGGCGTCTTTGTTACAGCGCTCCGGCTTCTCACCGCACTGGCTTCTCTTGCTGCAAGGTGTGGGCTCCATTAGTTGTGCCACAGGGCCTTCAGTTGCTCTGCAGTGCGTGGAATCCTCCCAGGCCAGAGATCGAACCATGTCCCCTGCATTGGCAGGGGGACTCCCGTCCACTAGACCACCAGGAAAGTCCCCACTGTTGATCTTCTAGGGAACCAAACTTTGGCTCCGTTGATTTCCTCTCTTGTTTTTTCTATCCTCTATTTCATTTATTTCCACTCTGGTCTTTCTTATTTCCCTGCTTCTGCTTGTTTTGGGTTTCTTTTTCTCTGTCCTCTTTCTAATTTCTTAAGTTGTAAGGCTAAGTTGCTGATTTGAGATCTCTCTTTTTTAAAATAAAATACAGATGTTTCATTTGTGACATTCATTTTGACCCCCCTGAGCAAGTTATTGTCTGGTTTCACTGCTGTAGAGTTACTGATCTTCTCCTTGTAACTAACAATCTTTGGGGAGACACTCCGTAAGGTTTTATGGTGAAGTAAACAGTTGTCCATATTTTTAAGGTACCAGCTATCAGTTAAAAGTTTCCATCTGCTTTGATGTCTAGTATTGTAAATCACATGGAACCTCATCTTAGGAGTAAATTTTTTTTCTAGCACCAATCATTTGAGTAGGCCTTCTTAATTAGGTTCGATGGCTCAAGTGATGAAGAATTTGCCTGTAATGCAAGAGACACAGGAAGCTGCTCTGGAGGAGGAAATGGCAACCCTCTCCAGTATTCTTGCCTAGAAAATTCCATGGACAGAGGAGCCTGGCATTGCAGAGAGAACACACATGCACACACTTGGCTCTGAGATAGAATATAGCCTGAGCATTCTTTTTTTTTTTTTAATATTTATTTATTTACTTGGCTATGCTGAGTTTTAGTTGTGGCAAGCAGGATCTTCAGTTGTGGCACGCAGGATCTAATAGTTCCCTGACCGGGAATGAAACCAAGGGCCCCTGCATTGGGAGTGTGACGTCTTAGCCACTGGACCACCAGGGAAAAGCATCTGTGCTTTTTGGTGAGCATTTGTGAGTAACTTGGCAAAAGTTGCCCTTCCCACTACTACTCACTAAATGCCAAGGGGAGAAGAAATTTTGCACAGAGACCAAGACTCCCCTTCCAGGGTATTATGGAATCAAGACCCTCATGCACACATTTCTCCCCTCTGGAGGTACCATGTCAGCTCTCTTGAGTCAGGCCTGTCTGAAGTTCTCCATCAGGACTTCCCCGTTGTCCCTAGGGAGCCACTTACTCTGAAGGAAGGGGAACCTGAACCCAAACACAGGCTAGACTACCATGGTGGCAGTGTGCCCAGGAACAGTGTCACACGGACAAGGCTGGGCATGCCCCTCACGAGTCATCCAGGCCCTGGGGGAGAGACTGTGGGGCTAAGGAGTGCTAAGATGTGAAATAAAGAGCTTGCCCCTGGAGGACCCCGGCAGGGAGTGGATGCTGCAGCAACGGAAATGGGGTCCTGACCTCCATCAGAGTCTCTGCTCCTTTCCCCAATATGCTGGATGACTTTGAGTGTTCAAGGAGAGTGGCATTATATGTGGACCAAACTGGTGAAGTGGGTCATTCCACTTGCTCTGTCTGGGTTTTGGGGGTTTTTTGGGGGGGATTTATTTATCTTTGGCTGCACTGGGTCTTCGTTGCTGCGTGCAGGCTTTCTCTAGTTGTGGAGAACAGTCTCACGAGTTGCAGAGTACAGGCTTCTCTTTACGGCGGCTTCTCATGTGGCACACAGGATCTAGGTGTGTGGGCTTCAGTCGTTGCAGCACGTGGGTTCAGTAGCTGGGGACATGCCCTCAGTACCTGTGGGCTTACTTGAGCCACGTGGGATCTTAGTTTCCAGACCAGGGATCAAATCCGTGTCTCCTGCATGGGCAGGTAGATTCTTAACCCCTGGACCACCAGGGAAGTTCCTGGGTTTTTATTTTTCGTGTGGCTACTTTCATTGATTTATGTTACGTGGTGTACGTTGAAAAAGATTACTTCTTAAAGTAAGATAAATAGAATTCTGAAAGAAATTCTGTTCTTTTGTTTTACGCTTGTTCATAACCAAGCAGATAGGACCGCCTGGTTTAGATCTTCATATTTAAGCAACCCTTAACCTTAAGCAACCCTTTAACTTTTTTAAAGTCAAGATTGTTTGATGACTAAGGAACACAAGTTTCCGGCAATAAAATAAGCCAGAGGCTCTGCAAAACACTTAAGAAGCTAACAAAAATATGAAAATTTCTCTTTGAAATAAATGAATGCATCTGAAGAATTCAAGGGGAATTCCTCTGATGCCAGGAACAAACCAGCACGGAAGTTCGTAGGAGGAAGGATGTGAGCTTCGAATCTGCTGCGTAAGGACCCAGGGCACCTGGTACTAGGCGTGGGGTCTGTGTGGGGTGCAGAGTCCCCTTTCCCAGGACTCAGCAAAGGTAAGCCTTTGAGTAAGGAGAATACACCCCTAGAAGAGACAGATGGCAACAAAGGTGGGTTCCATGTTATCTTTATACTGAAATTATTTTTTTAAAGAAAGGAAAAACTTCATTGACACTCTGTGGCCACTAGCTTCTTCTTGAGGGCTCGTGGCCCAACTCTCACTCTTTGCACAGGCCAGAAAACCATCAGCTGAAAATTGTAAAATGGGCCAAATCTATAGCGCTCCCTACATCTGGCAGAAGCAAACATAACGTTCTCTCAGCCTAGGCCTGGAAGGAGTCTGGCGGAGAAATTTTAACCAAGATAAGCCAACAACCCCAAATCACAAAGTACACAAGGAAATAAGCCATCACCAGCAAGATTGGGCAAAATAAATAAACCAGTCCTACAAAGACTCCAGGTATAAGAATCAGACAGGAGCCAGGCAAAATGCAGCACACCCAACTGAATGTGAATTTCAAATAAGTCATGAATACAGTTTAAGTATATTCCCTGCAATATTTGAGATATACTAAAAAATGTGTCATTTACCTGAAATTCAAATTTAACTTGGTGGTCTGTAATTTTAATTGTTAAATTCAGCAGCCTCAGATGTAGACTATACAGTAAAAAAAAAAAAAGTCTAATATATTTAAGAAATAAGAGAAGGAAAATTGGAAAGAGGCATGATGAGTGGAGAACATCAGAAGTGACCAAGTAGATATGGAAAAGGAACTTTCTAGAAAGGAAAAAATGAGAATCAAAAACACTAGATGGGACAATTGGGAATAAGTGCCAGGATGCTGCAGAATACGTTGATGTGCACAGAAGAAATTGGATTAATGGGTTCACAAAGGGGTGGATTTTTGATAAAGCAAGGACAGTTAAATCTGTAGGATATAGGCGGAGGGTATATGGGAGTTTAGTGTAAAATTCTTTTAACAACTGTTCTTTAGAAATTGTCAAAATATTAGGTAAAAACAGAAAATTTAGGCAGCTTAATAGACAAAGTTGGAACACTGAACTAGAAGACGACTCTGGAGAAATTTCAAAGAACACAGCCCAGAAAACAAAAGAGATAGAGACTATGAAAGCCTGGTTAAGATTTATGCTGGAAGTAAGAAATAGCCATCCATCCTAGCAGAGTTCCAGAAGGAGGTAACGGAAAGTGGGAAAGGGAATATTCATGGTAACCATGGCTGAGAACTTTCCGTAACTGGTGAAGGACAGTAATCACATAGGCAGGAATCCCAATAACTTCCAAGAAGGATAAATAAAAAGAAATTTACTTTCTACTAAAGGAATTTCCAAAGGATATGCTCCACAAAGAACAAAGATGATCCTAGAAAGATATGAGATGTGAGTAGTTCTTTCTCATTTATGTTGTTGTTATTGATCAGTTGCTAAGTCATGTTCAACACTTTGCGACCCTGTGGACTGCAGCACGCCAGGCTTCTGTCCTTCACTGTCTCCCTGAGTTTGCTAAAACTCCTGTGCACTGAATCAGTGATGCCATCCAACCATCTCATCCTCTGTCACCTCCTTCTCCTCCTGCCTTCAGTCTTCCCCAGAATCAGGGTCTTTTCCAATGAGTTGGCTCTTCACATTAGGTGGCCAAAGGATTGGAGCTTCAGCTTCGGCATCAGTCCTTCCAATGAATATTCAGGGTTGATTTCCTTTAGGATTGACTGTTTGATCTCTTTACAGTCCAAGAAACTCTCAAGAGTCTTCTCCAGGACCACAATTCAAAAGCATCAATTCTTCAGCGCTCAGCCTTCTTTCTGGTCCAACCCTCACATCCATACATGACTACTGGAAAAACTATAGCTTTGACTATATGGACCTTTGTCGGCAAAGTGATGACTCTGCTTTTTAATACACTGTCTAGGACTGCATAGTTTTACTGAAATATAGTTGACTTACAATGTTGTGGTAACTTCTACTGAACAACAAAGCGATTCAGCTATGTGCATATATACGTTCTTTTCATATGCTTTTCCAATATTGGTTATCACAGGATATTGAATATAGCTCCCTGTACTATACAGAAGGACCTTGTTGTGTATCCACCTATATATACTAGTTTGCATCTGCTAATCCCAAACTCCCAGCCCCTCGCCCAGCCCCCTCCCCTCTGGCAACTGCAAGGATGTTCTCTATCTCTGTGAATTCGTTTCTGTTTCATAGGTAAGTCATATGTCATATTTTAGATTCACATTGTTAGTGGTGGCATATGGTATTTGTCTTTCTCTGTCTCACTTACTTCGCTTAGAATAATAATTTCTAGGTCCCTCCATGCTGCTACAAGTGGCATCATTTCATCCTTTTTTATGGCTGGGCACTACTCCATTGTACATATGGACCACATCTTTATCCATTCATCTGGACGTTTGGGTTGTTTCTCTGTCTTGGCTATTGCAAATCATGCTCCTATAAGCACTGAGATGCAAATATCTTTTTGAATTAACTTTTTAATTTTCTTTGGATATATACCCACGAGTGGAAATGTTGAGTCATATGGTAGTTCTGCTTTTAGGTTTTTGATACTGTTTTCCATAGTGGCTGCACCAATTTACATTTCCACCAACAGTGTAAGAAGATTCCCTTTTCTCCAGATGAGGGTAATTCTAAACAAACCCTGCTCGTTGTGCGTGCTACGTCTCTTCAGTCGCGTCCGACTCTTTGAGACCCTGTGGACTGTAGCCCAGCAGGCTCCTCTGTCAATGGGATTCTCCAGGCAAGAGTACTGGGTGGGTTGCCACGCCTTCCTTCAGGGGGTCTTCCCGACCCAGGGAATCTCTTATGTCCTGCATTGGTAAATGGGCTCTTTACCACCAGCACCACTTGATACAATTATTAGTATTAGGTGTATTAGTGTATTAGTAATAGCCCAATAATACTATAATTACAGTATTATTTGTGGGGTTTAAAAATTTGAGATAGAACAAACCGGTCAGAACACACTAGCAGTGTAAACCTGGAAGGGATTATTGGGCTTAAAATATTATTTGGAAGTAATGATATCAGTTATCTTTAGATTTTCAAAAGTGAGGTAGGCAAGTTAAAATTCCAAGAGTAGCTAGTATAAGAAAAAAAATTAATTCACATCTTTAAACCAATAAAGATCAAAAAGTTTAAAGATTTTTTCTTTAAACTTGATTTGTTCTTGCACATAAATAAATAAATCCAAATACACTAGTAATAATCAATATAAGTAGATTGAATATTACAGGTGGTAATTATAGATTTCCAGACTGGCTGTATCCCTTCTCCCTAATTCACCATTCAGATAAGTCACTCCTGCCCCCATAAGAGAGAGTAAGGGAGGGGATGGAGAGAGGGGTTTGCTGTCTCAGAAGCCCCTCTGCAGTAGAAACCAGAAGCCATAAAACCCACAACTTTGGTTACTCTCAGGTTCTAGACACAGTCCATTCTGTCCTCATGTTATTTCATAAAATTTAGTAAGATGTGAATTCAAAAATAAAGAGTAAGATTTAACTGCACATAAAGTTTTCTTAGAAAAATATGATATGGGAAAAAATGAAGCTCTTACGCAAAATAACCGTATGACTATGAAGTTGTGTGGCTCTATTCCCGCCCTCTTTCAATTTTACTTAATAAATTCATTCTTTATTTTACTGAACTTATTCATTTTTACTTAATAGATTCAATTTTTACAATTTCCAAGATAGTTTCATTTATAAGCAATCAAAAATATTTTCAACCATTAGTCAAAAATATTGTAATACTTTATATCTTGTCATAATAAGACCTGAATACAAAAATGTCTTCTGACTTATATGTTCTGGAAAAGACCAAAAAAAGTATACATCTGGTTGATGCTCCAATATCCTCTACCCTCTCCACCCCAGTAGCAGTGTGGTTGGGGGAACTGAGCTCAGCTTAAGGGACACAGGGTCCAATCCGTGTAAAGGTGTTCTCACCTTGCTCCATGCTCCATTCAAGAAGAGACGTCTTAAACCCTAAATAACAAAATGGAAAGATAACCTACAGACTAGGAAAAAATATTTGCAGATCATGTGACTGACAAGGGCTTCATTTCCTAAATATACAAATGGTGCATAAAACTCAATAGTAAAAAAACAGCCCAATCGAAAAATGGGCAGAAGACTTAAATAGACATTTCTCCAAAGAAGACATACAGATGGTCAACAGGCACATGAAAAGATGCTCATCATCTCTACTATTAGAGAAATGTGATTCCGAGTTACAATGAAGTGTCACCTCACCCTAGTCAGAATGACCATCAGCAAAAGTCTACAAATAATAAATGCTGGAGAGGGTGTGGAGGAAAGGGAACTCTCCTGCACTGTTGGTGGGAATGCAAACTGGTGCAGCCACTATGGAGAACAGCATGGAGGTTCCTCAAAAAAACTAAAAATAGAGCTACCATATGATCCAGTGATCCCACTCCTGGGCGTAAATCCAGACAAAACTCTTAATTCAAAAAGATACATGAACCTCAATGTTAATAGCAGCACTATTCACAATAGCGAAGACGTGAAAGCAATCTAGGTATGTATTAGCATATGAATGGATAAAGATGTAGTATACACAACAGAATACAACTCAGCCGTAAGAAAGAATAATGCCATTTGCAGCAACATGGATGGACTTAGAATATATCATACTAAGTGATTCAGAGTCACTTAGACAGAGAAAGACAAATATCATACAAAATCACTCGTATGTGGAATCTAAAAAAGAAACTTTTACAAATGAATTGTTTGCAAGAGAGAAACAGGTTCGCAGACAGAGAACAAACTTTTGGTTACCAAAGGGGGAAGGGGAGAATAAAAAGAAAAGAAAAGGAAAAAAGAGGGGGCATCTTATTCCATGTGAGCTGATGAGCCATGAGGAGAATCTGGACTGAAGATGTGTGGGAAGCTTCTTCCTTGAGCTTCAGGGAGAAACCATGGGAGCCAGACCCATTCCCTTCCTGTGCGTGTGACCAGGAAGCATTTTCACCAGGAGTCGCTCTGCCTGACACATCTCCAAGGGCCCCTCTGCCTCTGGACTTCATCAGCTAACCCAATTAAGGTCTTCATTGCTTAACTCAGCTGGAGTCCAGTTTTCTGTTCAGTTCAGTTCAGTTCAGTCGCTCATTCATGTCCAACTCTTTGTAACCCCATGAACTGCAGCACAGTAGGCCTCCCCATCTGTCACCAACTCCCGGAGTTCACTCAAACTCATGTCCATCGAGTTGGTGATGCCATCCAGCCATCTCATCCTCTATCGTCCCCTTTTCCTCCTGCCCCCAATCCCTCCCAGCATCACAGTCTTTTCCAATGAGTCAACTCTTCGCAGGAGGTGGCCCAAGAACTGGAGTTTAAGCTTTAGCATCATTCCTTCCAAAGAAATCCCAGGGCTGATCTTCAGAATGGACTGGTTGGATCTCCTTGCAGGGACTCTCAAGAGTTTCCTCCAACACGACAGTTCAAAAGCATCAATTCTTTGGCGCTCAGCCTTCTTCACAGTCCAACTCTCACATCCATACATGACCACTGGAAAAACCATAGCCTTGACTAGACGGACCTTTGTTGGCAAAGTAATGTCTCTGCTTTTGAATATGCTATCTAGGTTGCTCATAACTTTTCTTCCAAGGAGTAAGTGTCTTTTAATTTCAAGGCTGCAGTCACCATCTGCAGTGATTTTGGAGCCCCCCCCCCCAAAAAAAAAGTCTGACACTGTTTCCGCTGTTTCCCCATCTATTTCCCATGAAGTGATGGGACCGTATGCCATGATCTTAGTTTTCTGAATGTTGAGCTTTAAGCCAACTTTTTCACTCTCCTCTTTCACTTTCATCGCCAGAACCTAATTCTAATGAATACATCACGTGCTGCCGTTAAGAACAGACGCTCTGGGACCAGACAGACCTGAAGCTGAGAACCTGCTTTAGTAGATAAGTAACCTAGGGGGCACAGAGAAGGCGATGGCACCCCACTCCAGTACTCTTGTCTGGAAAATCCCATGAATGGAGGAGCCTGGTAGGCTGCAGTCCATGGGATCGCTAAGAGTTGGACACGACTGAGCGGTTTCACTTTCACTTTTCACTTTCATGCATTGAAGAAGGCAATGGCAACCCACTCCATTGTTCTTGCCTGGAGAATCCCAGGCACGGGGGAGCCTGGTGGGCTGCCTTCTCTGGGGCCGCACAGAGTCGGACACGACTGAAGCGACTTAGCAGCAGCAGCAGCAGACCTAGGGGGCAAGTTAGTTAAAAGTTTCTAGGTCTCAGTCCTTCATCTGTAAAATGGGGCTAATGAATGGTACCTACATCCAGCGTTGTGAAGATTCCCCATGCTCAGTAGGATGCCTGGCACAGATTAACCATTCAGCACATGTCAGTAGTATAGTCTATTAATTTCAAATATACAGGCTGGCTGAATCAAGCCATATGTATTACATTAAAAAAAAAAATTGGTGGTCTACAACCTAAGCTAAGACCTTGGCACTTCCTGTTAAGTTTTCTTTGTATCTTTTGTCATCTGGCTCTCCTATTCCTCAAACTTCTTTCACATTCTTTTCCAACTTATACTTCTTCTCAAGAACTCTACCCTGTTGGCATATGATACTGCCTTCCACGTCATGGAAAAAATTAAAAGTACTCAGAGTGAAACCCCCGGATGTCCTGCTTCTGTACCAAGGAAATTCTTTCCACAGGATTTCTTCTCCCTTCCGAAGCTGGTCATTCCTCCTGTGGTTTGGAGACAATTCCTCTCATCAACTCAGAGATGTTCACGCTCATCACACCCCAGCTCCCTCCCCTGCTTCTCAGTTGTAGACAGGCGCAAATCTCAGCCATCTTACGAAACTGCGACAAAATCAAACACTGTCCCTCTTCGACCCTTAGTGCCCTTTCCTCCTGCACCTCAAGGTCAAGCTGTTTATCAAGGGCGTGGTCTACATCCGTTATATTCACTGCATTGCCTGCTATTTGCTGAACATTTACTATGTGCAGGGTGATTTACACACATTTATCTCCAATCTTCAAATCAGTACCACAAAGTGGGGCCATCCCGCCCCATCCCCACCCCTTTTTTCTTAAGAGGTGCCTGGGGCTCAAAGAGATTTCCGTATCTTGTTTCAGCTCAGAAAGCTAAAATCAGGATTGGAGCCCAGGTCACTCTGAATACAAGTCATGTTATTTGCATTCTCTCCATGGTTCCCAAACTTGGCAAGGGCATCAGCGTCATCCATACAGGTCCCACCCCAGATCTGCCAAACCATCATCTCTAGATGCAGAGCCCAGGAATCTGGAACGCCAGTCTCCTCTTGAATTTCCTCCCTTCCTTTCTGAGCTCTCCTTGCCGGTCGCTGTCCTCCCTGCGATGGGTCCATCTCTGGCCACATCCTAAATGTTGGCAACCCTCACCGTGGTTTCTAACCTCATCCTCTCCTCATGGCAGACGTCAGGCTTGAGTGAGCTCATTGCCATCAGTGGATCTAATTGCTGTTTATGTGTTAATGCCTCCCAAACTGGTATTTCTAGCCTCACTCAGCCTCGCTCTTGGCTGATGGCTCTGTAAGTCTATATATGAGAAGTTGCCAGTTGATTCTAACTTAGGTCCCTTAACTCTCAACAGGCCCACAATGGAATTCATGATGTTTCTCAAACAACCTGCTCCCAGGTCTGGCTTCAGAAGTGCCTTAGTCAGCTCAGGCTGCCTGCCATAACAAAATACCTCCAATTGGGTGACTTGGCCTACAGAAATGTGTTTTCTTGGAGTTCTGGAGGCTGGAAGTCTGAGTTCAGGGTGCTGCCACGGTGTGCGGGTCCTCTCCCTGGCTGTCTGTGTGCTCACTTGATCTTTCCTCGGTGTGTGCCTGCGTTCCTCTTCTTATAAGGCCACCAATCTTCTTAGATTAGAGCCCCACCCTTATGACCTCATTTAACCTTAACCATCCCCTAAAGGCTCTGTCTCCAAATAGAGCCACATTGGAGGGCAGAGAGCATCAATATAGGAATTCTGGGGGGACATAGACATTTAATCCATAACAACAAGCCCTCCACCAGGCAGTCACTCAGGGGGCCCAAGCTCAGAAGGATCTTGCACTTAGCATTTAATGTTCTGCATTAGCTGTTTTGAAATTCTTAATAACTTTATATCTTCAAATTTGTGTTCCGTAGGTGAAGTCCTACAAGACAGCGGAGCTCATGGATTGGTGCTCACTCACCATCCTGCGTCACACCACCTCCCTGCATTCCTGGGACAGTTCTCAACCTCCCACTCCTGGCCGCTCACACCGAGGGCCTCTGCTCTCCATCTCCTGTGACTCTGCACCCCTGTCCCCAGTGGGGAGATCCTGGGCATGAGTGCAAGGGGGATGGGCATGCTCACTATGTGTATCAGGGCAAAGCAGTGGCCATCCCAGCACCAGGCTGGCAGCACCTGGACAAATTCAGGGAGCAACTTGGCAGCTGTGTGAGCCTCTTGCCCACCCCTGTCCAGGTACCTAGTGCATCGTGGTACAGAAGTAACCATATTCTAGTTATGCAGGCGGTTGGCCAGTGGCTGGGTTGGGTCTGAGGCCTCAAGGGAAGGGGAGCTGCCTGGCTTGAGTTCCAGGGCTGCTAGCCACTGGTTGGCAGGAGTGTAACCTGGCTGCTGTCTGCCTTGTCATCTGTACAGTCTGACTCCCTCTGTTTGTATCCCTGTGCCCAAGAGACTGTGACAGTAAGCAGGAAATAAAGACCACAAGTTAAGAGAGACACCATGGAAGAAAGGAAAGAGTTCTCCCTGCATGTTGAACTAGGGACCTGCCTTTTCATTTTTCAGCGAACCCTGTAAATTATGTACCAAGCCTGCCTGCTCTGACTTTATCCTTATGTCAGTCAGTGATTCCACCACTCTGATCATCCAAGCCAGAATTCTGGGAACCATCACCGACTTTTCCCCTTTTCCTGTCCCCCTAGATATTTCTAGTGTCTTCATTTCCAAATGCCACTGACTTAGTTCAGATAAGTAAAAGAAATTTGAAATGATCCTGGTTTCGATTAAGCCACCTGTGATACTTATCCTCCATCAGATGGGGAAGAAGGAAGGACTTCCCAGTCTGTCCAGCAGTTAAAACTCCACGCTTTCAATGCAAGGGGCAAGGGTTCGATTCCTGGTCAGATAACTAAGATCTCATGTGCCAGTGGCACAGCCAAAGGTGGGGGGGAAATAGATAAAGGATAGGGAAGAAAGAGGAAAAGAAACAACAGCCCATGCTTAGTTCATCCTTTCTGTTGTCTGTGTTTGTGGGAATGATATCAGTTGGAAAATAGTAAGAGGCAAGATCTGGGCTTCCCTGGTGGCTCATTGGTAAAGAATTCGCCTGCCAGTGAAGGAGACATGGGTTCAATCCCGGGTCCGGGAAAATCCCACATTCTGTGAAGCAACTAAGCGCGTGTGCCACAACTATTAAGCATGTGCTCTGGAGCCCAGGAACTGCAACTACTGAAGTCCATGCGGCCTAGAGTCCCCGTGCCATAGCAAGAGAAGCCCCTGAAATGAGAAGCCCGAACACCGCAGCTAAAGAGTAGCCCCCGCTCACTACAATTAGAGAAAGCCCTCATGCCGCAACAAAGACCCAGCACAGACAAAACAAATAAATAAACTTATTTTAAAACATTTTTTAAAGGAGATATGGTCTAAAAACATTTACCTCCCTTACACTTTTATGCCCACACCAGCCCATTGTGAACACTTGATTTCTTTTCTGTTTCTATTTTAACATGGCCTGCTGGTTACTTCTATCCTGATAAATCAGGAAAGGCCCCTGCCACCCTCTTAATTTCTGCACATCTTCACTCTGTTGTATCTTACAACAAAGCAAGCATGTGACATGTATTCTGCAGACAGATCCACGGGCGTCTCTGTGGGTAAAAGAAAAGGAGAGAAACAAACAAGTAGGCAAGGGCTTAGCTCCCCTCACGGTTTGTTAGCACAAAATTACCTTCAATGAGGTTTTTCAACAGAGGAATCATCCAGGGATCAGTTCGGGCAGTGACTTGTATATCAGAGTTCAATGGCAGATTAAAAACTGCCGTGGGTACCTTGTGCAGAAAAGGAATTTAATCCAGGGAATTAGGTGCTTGCAAAATTGTGTGAGGGGTGAGAAAGGCAGGCTTTAAGTAGGACCTTTAGGACTGATTCTCAGGATGACTCTGTAGAAGTGATCCTGCATATTTTTTGGTGTTCACCTATCAGCTATGTTTGTTTGTTTCTTTTTGCTTAAGAGGCTTTATTGGAAGTGAACCTGCTTTCTTCTCAAAGCGAGCCCTGTTCTTATAACCTAGAAACTCACAAAACGGTGCAATCCAAGAGGTTTAAATCTCTGTGTTCACTTCAAGGACACCTGTGAACCTGCCCAGGCCGTCAAGGGTGTGTGTATCCAAACGGCCCCGCTCAGGACAGATACTGTTGGCAACTGTGGGACAGGTTGATTCTCTTTTGCAGGACCTTCTTGTGCCTCGCGGGAGGTTTCACAGCATCCCTGACTTCTGCCCACTGGATGTGTGAGAGCGCATCCTCAGTCATGACCATCAAAAAGATCTCCAGGGGATTTCCCCAGTGGTCCAGTGGCTAAGAGTCTACCTTGTGGTGCTGGGGACACCAGTTCGATCCCTGGTCGGGGAAGCAGGATCCCATGTGCTGCGGGACAATTAAACCTGTGTGCGGCAACTCCTGAGCCTGTACACCATGTCAAGAGAATCCCTGCACCGCAACGGAAGACCGCAAATGATGTAATGAAGATCCGGTCTGCTGCAACTAAGACCCCACTCAGCCAAATAAATAAATAAAATACAATACTTTTAAAAAGTCTCCAGACTGCTAAATGCCCCCTGGGTACAGAACGGCCCCTTAGTCAACAGCCACCGCTCTAGCCCAGGGCAGTCTAACCTCACAGTCCAGGGTTCAGGAACCTGTGGCTGTGCTGTGCTTAGCCGCTCAGTCATATGTGACTCTTTGCAACCCCATGGACTGTGGTCCGCCTGGTTCCTCTATGGGAATTCTCCAGGCAAGAATACTGGAGTATGTTGCCATGCCTCTTCTCCAGGAGATCTTCCCAACCCAGGGATCAAACCCAGGTCCCCCACATTGCAGGCAGATTCTTTACCATCTGAGCCACCAGGGAAACCCAAGAATACTGGAATAAATAGGCTATCCCTTCTCCAGAGGATCTTCCCAACTCAGGAATCAAATCAGGGTTTCCTGCCTGGCAGGCGGATTCTTTACCATCTGAGCTTCCAGGGAAGCCCCTGGAAGCTTTTGCCGTGTTGTTACTTCCTGGACAAACTGCCTGGGCTGTGATATGTGGATCAGCAGGACAGCTGCCGTCCAGACCAGCCAACGCCCTGGCCCCACTTCCCACTTAACAGCTTCACATACATTTCTCGTGTGGAGCCATCTCATGGGTGAAACCCAAAGAATTTCAAGACCCTAAGCTGCCAGGGAGCCTGGGGACAGGCGTACTCAGCCTTCCTGTTTTTGCAGTAGCAGTAGGCACCCTACTCAAAGAAGCTGACATAAGCCTGGAGAGACTCTATCCACCATCTTCACCACGACATGCAAACTTTTCGTTCTTGCCAAGCAAGCCAGTAGAGACGCGAATGTTAATCTGTTGAAGTGTTTTATGGTTATGTCCACTATCAGGAAGATAAATTCTTGCACGAGATGTTTTATCACTTATTGTCATCATCAGTCACGTAAACATTAACAGTACTAGCCTGCAATTTCACTGTATGTGTATGAATTTACGTCTTGTCTCTCCAAGAAGCTGCAAGTTCTTTTTTTTTGGCAGGATCTTAGTTCCCTGATCAGGGATCAAACCTACCCTCCCTGCAATAGAAGCGAGTCTTGACCACTGGATGGCCAGGGAAGTCTCCACAAGTTCTTTCAGAGTAGGACTGGGTGCTTCCCAAATGCGAGAGCATAGTTATGGGCACATTGTGGATGTTCCATAAGAATTAGTACAGATTTTTTTAAAATAAGTTATCAGAAATCGACTCAGGAGTGCTTCTACCCACTACTGTTCAACCAGAATCTAAGAGGCCCTTTGCTATCTCTCAGGATCATTTCATAATCTCCTAATGTTGAAACAATAAGGAGCCTGTAGCACACCTATTGTTGGCATTGAATCTGAATTGAGAAATACCTTAAGAGTGTAAGAGTTTTTTTTTTAATTTTTCATCTTAAATACATGCTGCTATTACTCCATTTCTACCCACGATGGAGTAACAGGAACCAGAGCTAGCCTTCTGCCTGAAACAACAGCAACACACACACACAGAAAGTATGACACTCTGCTTTTCAGGCCACTGGACATCGGGCTGTGGACAGTGATCCCTGAGAGAGGAAACACATGAGCTGGACACTCAGTCGCCTTGGGCACTGAGCGAGTCCCAGGCCGGCACTGGGAGGAGGAACTTGGGAGAGAGAGAGCCCACAAGAGTCAGGGAGATGCGGAAGCCCTGCCCCTGGCTGGGGTACAGCCCTCAGGATGGAGACCCCCAGAGGAGAGAGCTACACACAGAGAACACGGTGGGCCTTCCTGAGTCTCAGCTGAGTCCTGAGCAGCTGTATTTGGGAGGAAATGATGTGCGGCCTGGAAAGCACCATCCAAGAGCGCGAGAGGTGACGGGGCCGAGCTCACCCAGGCCCCGCCCAGGTCTGTTGGCACCAGCCAGGGCAGGAGCCTGCTGAGTCACGGGCACTGGCTGGAGCCATCAGAAGGGCCTCTGGTGGGAAGGGCGATTAGCCCTCAATGGAGCAGTGCTCAGGACTCTCTTAACAAAGCCTGAAAGGGCAAGTGAAAGTCCCTCAGTCGTGTCCCACTCTTTGCGACCCCATGGACTGCATAGTCGACGGGATTCTCTAGGCCAGAATACTGGAGTGGGTAGCCTCTCCCTTCTCCAGGGGATCTTCCCAACCCGGGGATCGAACCCAGGTCTCCCTCATTGTGGGCGGATTCTTTACCAGCTGAGCCACCAGGGAAGCCCAAGAATAATGGAGTGAGTAGCCTGTCCCTTCTCCAGCAGATCTTCCTGACCCAGGAATTGAACCAGGGTCTCCTGCATTGCAGGCAGATTCTTTACCAACTGAGCTACCAGGGAAGCCCCAACAAAGCCTAAAAGCAACGCCCCAAAGGATCGCAGTGTTTACAACAAACTTAACTGCGTCCCGGAGCAGAGTCCAAGATATTACAGAATAGCAGAACACCCAAGGAGGCAAAGTTCACAGTGTCTGACATTCAGTAAAAAACAAACACCAGTCATGCAAGGAAGAAAAATATGACCCATATTAAGGAGATCTAGCAATAAGTCCAGACAGATGCAGAGCTGACATGGGTGCCCGAATCAGCAGTAATTATATTAATAACTGCATTCCAGACATTCCAAAGTTAGGTAGAGACATTTGTTGGCCTTCTTCCCTTCTTTGCCTCTTGGATAATTCAGTCCCAAAACCATTAGTGGGGCCAAAAAAGGTGGTGTCTGTGTAGGGAGCTGGGGCTGGTGCACGTCTGGGGTCAGAGCCCTGGCAGGAGACAAGGACATCCACAGGGTGGGGTCAGTAACTGGAGATTGATTACATGGGGAGGCGGGGCTTTATTCAGAAAGTGAATGAATGGAGGGAAATGGAAATCAGCTTCCTCATTGTCAGAAAAGGGAGTTGCAAAATGGGAAGGGAGAAAATTGGATGAATTAGAGGTATTGATGAGAACTCAAGCTGGATAATAAAATGAATGCAGATATGGATATATATCTGTGTATGTGGTCGGACACACACGTATGTACATATATATGGGAATATATAATGGGCTTCCCTGGTGGTTCAGGCCGTGAAGAATCTGCCTGCAATGTGGGAGACCCAGGTTTGATCCCTGTGTGGGGAAGATCCCCTGGAGAAGGGAATGGCAACCCACTCCAGTGTTCTTGCCTGGAGAACTCCATGGACAGAGGAGCCTGGCCGGCTACAGTCCATGGGGTCGCAGAGAGTCAGACAAGACTGAGCAACCAACTCAACGCTTTCATACATAGGGACTACATGTATGTGCTGCTGCTGCTGCTAAGTCGCTTCAGTTGTGTCCAACTCTGTGTGACCCCATGGATGGCAGCCCACCAGGCTTCCCCGTCCCTGGGATTCTGCAGGCAAGAACACTGGAGTGGGTTGCCATTTCCTTCTCCAATGCATGAACCTATATATCTGTGCCTACTATGTCACTTCAGTTATGTCTGAATCTTTTGAGACCCCACGCACTGTAGCCCACCAGGCTCCTCTGTCCATGGGACTTTGCAGGCCAAAAATACTAAAATGGGGTGCCCTGTCCTCCTCCAGGGGATCTTCCTGACCCAAGGATTGAACCCACATCTCTTAATGCCTCCTGCATTGGCAGGCAAAGTATTTACCACTAGCGCCACCTGGATATCCACATACACGTATATGTGTACATCCACTGAGAGGGTCTGGGAGCAGCCTCACCCCAGTATCATGAAGATTCTTCTGACTAAAGCTCAAAAAAGTCACACATCCACAGAGGACAAACCTCAGATCCAGATAGTGCTCGGTATTCAAGCAAATTTTTGTCTTTGAGGAAAGGCTTAAATCTTTACAAGTCATAAAGACCAAAAAAACATGCCAACAAATACTACATTTCTATACATGAAAAATGTATTTTATGGGCATTAATTTATTTGTCACATTTAAAAATAATAGAAAAATCAAGTGTATGCTTTGGGTTAGTCCTGGGATCCAATTTCAGCTCTAACATTTGCTAAGTCTGTGACCCCAAGGAATCATTGGAACTGAGTCTCAGTTTCCTCAAAAGTAAGGTATCCACACTTAGCAGTTAGGGTTTTGTGTTGTAGACTGTGTATATTCCCACAGCGTCTGGCATGAGATAAATGCTCAGCAGATAAGAGCTGGGAGCACATTGGTCAGAGAAAGCAATGGCACCCCACTCCAGTACTCTTGCCTGGAAAAATCCCAGGGACGGAGGAGCCTGGTGGGCTGCAGTCCATGGGGTCGCTAGGAGTCAGATACGACTAAGCGATGTCACTTTCAATTTTCACTTTCATGCATTGGAGAAGGAAATGTTATCCTACTCCAGTGTTCTTGCCTGGAGAATCCCAGGGACTGGGGAGCCTGGTGGGCTGCCGTCTATAGGATTACAGAATGAAACACGACTGAAGAGACTTAGCAGCAGCAGCACATCATTGGTGAGGTGCGTAACCTGGACAGGTTTTTACTATTTCAGTTGAACAGGGAAAGAAAGATGAAGAGGGGCAAAGACATTGGAGCAAAAAGTATCAATTAATTCAGACAACAAATGACTTTTAAGAAGGAACTGGACATGCCCAGAAAGAGGAAGATGTTCCAGAGAGTATGGAGGGAGGAACGCAGCTCCCAGGTGGGCAAGATCTGGAGACAGCAGGCACGTCAGCCCTGGGTCTGGTTGACCCAAAGATGCAAGAAGGATGTGAGAGTGATTCAATGCTGAGAGCTTCAGTAAAAAGCTAGTCTATGCCCAAGAATGCTGGTCATTTCCCTACAGCAGAGAATCTTATATCTGTGACTCGTAGCCCAACCAACCATGCCACATCCAGATATCCGATCATCGAGGGTACCCTCTGATTTAGAGGAGTCACCCATTGGATTGCTTTGTGTTCAAGCCAGCTTCTGCTGCCCTGGGTTTCCCACATGAACATGGCTTTTTGTTGCTTGATGAGGAGTATTTAAGAGTGAGGAGCTCTTGCTGACATGAATGAAAGTTTGGCACATGTAAATTCTCTGGAGCATTTCCCCAGCATCCAACAGACATCCGACACCCCCACAGCCTAAAGTGGGCTCAGGAAACACACTGGGAAAATGGATGATTCCAAAGAAGTTTGTGAAAGTTGCTCAGTCGTGTCTGACTCTTTGTGACCCCATGGACTGTAGCCTGCCAGGCTCCTCTGTCCAGGGAATTCTCCAGGCCAGAATACTGGAGTGGGTAGCCATTCCCTTCTCCCTTCATCCCTTGGGTTGATTTTGCCAATCCAGGGATGGAACCCAGGTCTCCTGCATTACAGGCAGATTCTCTAACGTCTGAGTCACCAGGGAAGCCCCCAAAGAGGTGAAAGGAATGGTAATTATTTAATGAGAAAATACTTCAGTCAATAACCTCCCTCCCACTCAAAAAACTAGGCAAAGAAAGGACAATTGTAAAGAAAATGGATCTCTAGACCACAGTCTCAGAGACTGGATTTTTCTCTTCCAGTTTTATTGGGATCTAGTTGACACACAGCACTGTAGACGTTTAAAGACCACAGATGATGATTTGACTCACATACATCATCAAGTGATTATCACAGTAAGTTGGGTGAGCATTCATCATCTCATAGATACATAATTAAAGAAATGGAAGACAATTTTTTTTTCTTGTGATGAGAACTTCAGAGATTGGATTTTGACATAACTTTTCTTTGACTTGAATCAGAAGTGTTTCCATGCTGTCTCTTACGCGGTAGGACTTAATTAAAAGATACTGCAGATGTGGAGGTTTCACCCCTCAAAACAGTGAAGATTGAAAGCTAGCTTTAATGTTCCCTGTAAAAAGGTAGAACTTGTTTCTCCTCCCAGAAGGGTGGGGTGGAGCTGGGAGCTGTTTCTCAACCAGCGTGTCTTGGCACTTGTGTTTCCAGGACTGTTTATGACATCCTGTCATCTTGGGTACATTCCATAATCCATTTTTGCACAGTTCTGCACAGGGGAAGCAGAGCTTGTGGTAACTGTTGTGGAGAGGGAAAAAGAGAACACACAGATTAACTAGGAAATAAGGTTCTAAGTGGGAGGTGTGGGAACTGGAATTGACCACTAAGAAAAGCAATGGAATCACCTTTCCTAGAAAATGATGAAAATACAGCAAATATTAATCTGTAGAAGGTAATGAGTTTATTAAGATGAGTTCATTAACGCTATGGCAGGCCCCAAGGAAGTGGTAAATAAAGCGCAGTGTTATTCCCATTGAACTCTGAGACCGTGGGTTGGTCCTTGAGCAGCCTTAGGGCTGGCAGTGGGGAGGAGGGGGCATGGAGCTTCTGGAGAAGTCAAGGAAGGCCTGAGACTCCACAGCGCCGGACTGGGACTGGGAAGACCACCCAGCCCACCAACAACACAGATATCAAGGGCAAGGAGAGTAGCCACGTGTGAAGGCAGAGAGACCTGGGGAAATGTGAGAGCTCCGGAGGGCGGCGGGGCCCTGTGGTTCAGAGGACCTGCCCCTCGGGGTGGGTGGTGGGGAGCAGGGACTGAACGCTGTGCGCAGCATCGAGTCATCTCGGCTTTGCGGGCAGTGTTGAGAAGTTTGGGCTTACGGATGTGAACCTATGCATTGAGAAGGAGAGCCACCTGTAATACGGCACCCAAGGAAATGTCCCCCTGGGTCGCCGTCTTCAGAACTAGTACACACGAACCCTGAGATCGTGGACGCTTAAGCCAGTCTATCTGGGCTCCAGTCCCAGCTCCGAGACTTACCAGCTGTGAACACTTGGGTCCTAAACCATTATAAGCTCTCAATGCGTTCATTTTCTCACCTGTAAAATGAAGGTACAATAGTACCGATTTTACAGGATTGTTGGAGATTAAAGGAACTAATCTGTGGGAAGTGCTTAGAACCGAGCCTGGCATGCAGAAAGCACACGAGGTGGTTTCTATCACATACTGGGGAGATTTTGTGGGATTTTGATTCCTGAAAGAGGAAGCTGTTTTGTAGTATTACTGAGGTTTCCTTTCCTTTTTGTGTGTGCTCTGGATGATGCCTGGGTGCCTGGGAAGAGCTTAGAGAATGAAAGAAAGAAGGGAAACAACCAGAGACCCAGTCGCCCCACCGTGTCAGCTCACAGAGCCACTGTGTCCAGTGGGAGGATCGGGAATCAGGGTTCCCCTGGTGACACCTTCCCAAAGGGCTGGAATGTAGCAGCATCTCCACCAGGAAACTGAACTGGAGGATCAAGGCTGACTTGCCCCTAAGCTCACATGGGAGACTCAGAGATAGCTGAGGGAGCCTTTGTGGGAGAGCTGTCAGAGGGACACCCAGTTGTGAGATGCTGTCTCAAAGCCACTGTAACGTAAGTGTTCTCCTTGGTGATCTAATCATTCCCAGAGGACATTCCTGTTACATAATATAGTATTTGCAGCTGTTATCTCTGCATGGCATCATTACAGGTGAATTTCAGCTTTTTCTTTGTGTTTATCTATATTGCCCAGTTTGTTTGTTTTTTTCTTTAAACCTTGATTCATTTGTTTACTTTGTTATTTTTTTAACTTTTTGTCTTATATTGGAGCGTAGCCTGGAGAATCCCCTGGACAGAGGAGACTGGCAGGCTCCAGTCCATGGGGTCACCAAGAGTCAGACACGACTGAGCGACTAATGCTTTCACTACTTCCACAGGTGAATAACAACGTTGTGAGAGTTTCAGGTGTGCCGTGCAGGGACTCGGCCCTTCATATACATGTGTCCCTTCATATACATGTGTCCCTTCTTCCGCCAACTCCCCTCTCATCCAGTCTCTCACATGTCACTGAGCAGAGTTCCCTGTGCTATACACTAGGACCTTGTTGCCCAGTTTTTATAATGTGCATATAGTAAGAAAATTTTTATTACATTTTGTTCTCAGTTCAAAGCAAAAGTTAGGAGCTTGTGGTGGAGAGTCAGGGTGGTTTTGTTAAAGGATTCCAGGCAGGGGAGTGAATTGACCAAGCCTGAGGGAACTCGGGTGGGCGCAAGCTAGAGGGGATGAGGATGAGACAGAAGAGTCCAGCAAGGGGGTGTTTGCAACAGAGGAGAAAATGACCAATGCTTTGGTGTCAGGAGTGGAGAGGTAAGGACACATACAAGGAAGCTTTAGGAGTCAGACTGCCTGGATCACACAATAAGGGAGAGAAGACCAGGGAAAAGGCATAAAATTCTCTCTGGCCTCCTGGCAGCCCTTCACACCCACCCGCTGTGGCCTTCTGAGAGCAGACACACTTGATCCTCTGACAGGGCCCTGGATTCTGTTGCTCATCACCAGATGCAGCTCCGTCCTGCTGAACAGCACCCCACGCGTGAGCAAGGTCACGGAAGAGTATGCTGCTCCCCTCTCCTGGCAGGGGATTCCGCTGTGTGGCCAGAAAAATCAGCCACGCAAGGACCTGTCAAATGGTCTCCCCATCTTAACCAGGTCTCCGCTTTGCTTCTTATTTCCACTGTAATGGCTGCAGAGTCCAGGAAATTTGGGATTTCTCATCCAAGTAGTAATCCTCGTGAAGGATAAACTCCTCAGAGGCAACGCAAGTCGTGCTTCTGAGAGACGACAGTGGCACATGAAGGGGGGTGGGCCTGCGGGCACACGCAAGGGCGGGTGCTCTTGTTGGCTTCATAGACATTCTGAAGGGAGCCGCTGCAAGCCTCATGGGACTCCACAAAAGCAACTCGGCCAGTGCAGCCAGGTTCCAACCACACCAGGTTCTAGGTGTGTGGCCCCTCCTCACACCTAGAGAACGCTGACATTCCCAGATACGGACACACTTGAAACTCCCATGCATGGCGCACGGCGACTGTGGCCACATACCTTTCAGTCCATGAACTGCCACCCCCGTGGGTCCCCTTCAGCCTTGTTGGGCCACCATCTGCAAGTCCCTTTGAGGACCCTGAACTGCCCTCAAGGACATTCATTTCAGTACTCAACTGGCAGTTTAAAGCACACAGTCTTTCCTAACATGGGATCATGGGACCAAATGGCCCCAGATATATTTAGTTAGTGGAAAATAACTTATGACACATACACCAGATGGTAAATGACTGGACTTGGACAGAGGTAGTCTCAGTTTGAAAAACTTTCATTGATTCTATTTCTTTTTCTGGATGGATATTTGGAACCTTGAACTGCCGTCACTTCTGCGTTCAAACCTCCAGGCACTTGCAGGATCCACTCTGCTCATTGCTTTTGGAAGCTGCTAGAAATGTTTTTTTTTTTTTTTTTTTAATTCCACTCAAAGTCCTCTCTCCTCTCACAGGCTCTCCTTCTAGCTGGGTTTGGTAGTGAGGGTGTTCAGCTCATACCTTTAGGGAACACACTTGGGCCACCTCATGATAACTTTAATTTGCTCCTCCTGAGCTCTCTCACCCCCTGACTCCTGGGGCACAATTTCTTTATCAGCCAAGGGCACAAGCTTTACAAGTGTCCCCTAAGAAAAGAGTCTATAGCACGGGTTTGTGGAAGACAGTTTTTCCACGGGCTGGCAGTGGGGAGGATTTCAGGATGATTCAAGCAAGTTACATTTATTGTGCACTTTATTTCCATTTTTATTACATCAGCTCCACCTCAGATGATCAGGCATTAGATCCCGGAGATTGGGGGACCCTGTTCTAGAGCAGCTGATCCAGCCCCAGCCCCACCAATCGTTTATCAGCAAAGCTTGAAACACATGAGTTTCAATAGTCCGGGCTCTGCTGGGGACATGCTGATGGGTCTTGAGATCCAGGGTGCTAAGCAAGCTTAGCGGTGGGAGTCAAGGACCCCCCGTGCTCCCCAGAGCTCTCTGGGTGTTTGGGGGGTCGTGTGCATGATTGTCAAGTACCCCTCAGCACCAAGGCCTCTTCTTCAGCCCAGACCAGGAACCTGTGTATTCCCTTGTGGTCACGGACCCAAAAACTCTGTCTTTTTTCCCGTTTCTCAGCAGCTGCCACCTCCACTCTAAACCTGGGGTGATTTTTCTGCATCCTCGCCTCCCCCTAAGCCTGCTGACCAAGGAGCACAAATGGCCCACTTAACTTCAGAACTGCTCCCCGCAAAGGAGCACACAGGACTTTGGGGATCGATTCCTAACTGTGGTAGAGAAAACGTGGAGAGGTTCCGAAAAGTTGGAATTTTGTCAATTAGCGTCTCCTGATCTGACGCGCCTAAGAGCCTTTGGAGCTGGCTAAGGCTTCACCCCTTCACGTGGACTCCGAGGGTAGTTCCCTCTTTTTTAAAACGTTTATTTTATTATAGTTGACTGACAGTGCTGTATTCATTTCAGCTGACCAGCAAAAGGATTCAGTTATACATACATACATTCCTTTTTAATATTCTTTCTTAAAAATTGTTTGTTTCTGGTTGTGTTGGGTCTTCATCGCTGCACACGGGCTTTCTCCAGCTGTGGCAAGCAGGGGCTACTCTTCATCGGGGCACTCGGGCTTCTCACTGAAACAGCTTCTCTTGTTGTGGACCACAGGCTCTGGGACAACGGGCTTCGGACATTTCGGTCCAGGGGCTTTAGAGCGCGGCTCACTAGTTGTGGTATGCGGGCTTAGTGGCTTCGAGGCACGTGGAATCTTCCCAGACAAGGAATGGAACCACTGTCCACTGCTTTCGCAGGAATGTTCTTACCCCCTGTACCACCAGGAAGTCCTCCTTTTAAAATATTTTTTCCCTATGGTTTATTACAGGTTATTGATAAGCTATTGAATATAGTTCCCTGTGCTATACAGTAGGACCTTGTTTATCCATTCTCTACACAAGAGTTTGCACCTGCTAAACTCAAACTCCCACTTTGTTCTTCCCCACCCCCTTCCCCTGGGCAACCACAAGTTCCTTCTCTGTGTCTGTGAGTTTCTGTTTCACAGATAAATTCACTTGTGTCATATTTCAGATTCCACAAATAAGTCACATCATATGGTATTTGTCTTTTTCTGCCTGACCTATTGCACTTAGTATGCTAATCTCTAGATCCATCCATGTTGCTGCAAATGGCATTATTTCATTTTTTTTTTAATGTCTGAGTACTACTCCACTTTATGTATACCACATCTTCTCAATCCATTCATCTGGACATTTGGGCTGTTTCTATTTTGGCTATTGTAAATAGTGCTACTATGAGCATGGAGGTGCATATATCTTTTTGAATTAAAGTTTTTGTTTTCTTTGGATATATACCCAGGAGTGGAAATATTGGGTCATATGGTTGGTCTACATTTAGTTTTTTGAGGGCCCTCCATACTGTTTTCCATAGTGGCTGCACCAATTTACATTCTCATCAACAACGTGGAGGGGTGGTCTCAAGGGTGATTTTTGCTACCCTCTTACTCTCCTCCAACTGTTAGCCCCCGTGAGTACCTCTTGGAAACCCCCTTTCTAACCTCCAAATGTAAGCTGAACATATTGCCTTGCTTCATATGGGAAATTTCCATCTCTAGAATCGTCTCTTCTGGGTGTTTAGTGCTTTGTGGAATATCCTCCCTTCTAAGGACCCACCTCAGACTCTCAGAGGGGAGGATGGTTATTCCTATCATTTTCACTCTTCTCACCTGTGGGAGGCAGAGAATTACTCCCATCAAAGATGTCCACATCTGTGATGGCTGGTCTGTGTGTCCACTTAGTTGGACTATATACCCAGTTATTTAATCAAATACTAATCTAGGTTTTGCTTTGAGGGCACTTCATAGATGCAGTTATTATCTACAATCAGTTGACTTTAAGTAAAGGATATGATCCTCAACAATATGGAGGAACTTCAATTGCAGGCCTTAAGAGCAAAAACTGAGGTTTGCGACAGAAGAACAAACTCTGCAAAAAGAACTATTCAAATCACAAAGTCCAAAGGGTGGCAAAGTCAAATCTGATACAGAAGACTCAAGCCCTAATGTCTGAGGAATCTGAGACAGAAAGCATACAGCCATCCTCATGTGAATTACGTTTTTATAAAATTTGTTTTATATTCATTTTAATAAAATACATCATTCATTTATAAAGCATGTATTAGTATTAAATGTTATGATGTTCCAGGGCTAGAACATGGACCTGGACAGTAGCTTAGTTGAAGACGGTCCAGAATATGCAGGAATCAAGTAGAACTTGGGGGAGAGCAGTGCCCAGTCTTGGGAACTAGAGACTAGCAAGAGCTGTCAACTGGGCTGAGGCTCAAGGCTGGGCTCCACCTCCAGGTTACCTGGACTGAAGGCATGTGCTGCAGATGGACTGCCTGTGGACAGATGCAGAGAAGCGCGTAATCTCGAGTCCTGCCTCAACCTGCCCCCAGCCCACTCCAACTTCAGAATTAGACACCCAGCTCTCATCCCCTGATAGGAAAAACTTGCTTTTGAAAGTTTGAGACCTGTTCCTGTTCTTATTATTGCTGTATAATACACCACCCCAAATGTACAGTGTAAAATAATAACCATTTTATCGTGCTTATTGACTGTGCGGCCAGGTATTCGGACAGCACACAGTACTCCACCATGTCTGGGACCACAGTGGAGAATTGAAAGGTTGATAGTGACTTGTATGGCTGGAGGCTGGAATCATTTATTCATTTACATGTCTGGCACCTGGGCTGGGAAAATTCAAAGGATGGGTTTAGCATTTAGACGGTCACCTAGGCACCCCCCACGTCACTTGAGTTTATCATAGCATGAAGGCTGGGTTCCCAGAATAAGGATCCTGAGAGGGTAAGTATGGAGAGCAAGGATTCTAGAGAGACAGAGGATGCTTGGCCTTGCTGACCTCACCACCGAGGTCAGGAAGCTTCGCTTTCACCTTATTCTGCAGGCCACAGGTGAGTCAAAGAACTCAGTCCACATTCAAGGGGACACAAATTAGACTCTACTTCTCCTAGACTCTACCTCATCCGTGCACCACCGTGTCTTGTCTTAGGCCAGTGTCTCATCCAGGAACTACAAATTCCACCACCTGTCATTTACCAGTTCTTCCTCTTTATCCTCCTGGCTTCCAGGGACCCTCCAACTTCAGGACCTCACCGTAACCAACTCTCTGGTGCCTAAATGTACCTGCTACTCACCTACCTCCTCTCAAACCCGCCCTGCAACTGCTTCTTCACTCTTCTGATGGAGGCCAATAGACACCACACATCTGACCCCTTTCAACTTTGCAACTTAGCCCCAAGGACAATCGACAGGGTCCTGGAACTCCTGTTTCTAGCCTAAGCTGGCCTGGTAGGATCATCACTTCTAAGGACCTACAGGCACTTCTGGTCTGGTGGTGCCTTTCCCTTTAAGACTTACTTCCTACCTGATGGCCAGGACACGACGGCCAAATATGAAAAAGACCTTGCTCTTCCGAAAGCCTGGTGTCCATAGTACTGATCGCCTGATCTTAGCCCATGTCTGCACCTCATCACATCTTTGCCTGCTCTGTGACTGAGCCCAGCTGGCCCCAACCATTTCTGGATATCCGTGTCCACCCTAGTCTCCCCCTAATCCTTGGCTTACTGCTTATAATCTTCAGGCTCAGCCAGTCTGACCAACAGGAGAGATGACCTTCTGCTTGGTCCAGGCATGATCTCCATGTATCATCCACGTGCACCTGGGCCTCTGAATGCCACTCTGGTGGCTGGAAGTTCAGATAGCCCATGAACTCCTGGCCCTCAGACCCTGGCAGCCCTTCAACATCACAGCTACCCTGGGAGGGAACTGAAAATCTGATGAAGCAAGTGGGAGACAATGGGAGAACCATGCCCTTCCGAGCTCTGCGGGGATTCCTGTTTAGCAGAATAGCTTGAGAACATACAGTGGAGGGAACCCCCTTTAACAGCCATGGAGACCCCTCTCCTCTTCACAAGGGGGCTGTAAGAGCCAGAAGTTCTGACCTGTCCCAGCAGAGCCAGCCCGGGGGTGGGCGGCCCATTCTCCATGGTGGAGCCAGTGTGGTGGGCGTCAGCATAGTTGTGTTAGGATTGTATAACTGGGCAGGGTTTCTTACCTGAACTGCCACATCAGAAATTACACTGGTGAGATATAAGTCTAAGCCAAGTCCTTGAAGGAGAGCCAAAAATCAAGGCACAGGGTTCTAGAAAGGCCTAAGGGTACCCCGTGTGATGAAACTGCTTAGAGCCCAAAGAGGGAAGGAAGCCTGGTGGAGACTGGCAGCGGCCAAGTGCCCACACACCTGCCTGCTGGCTCCCACATTCCTGGTCTATTGCTCCGGGCTGGAGCTGCGCCTGGCACAGCTCTCAGGACCCCTGCACCATCCATAGCATTTCTTACAAGCTGTACAAACTGACACGGAGGCTCCAAGTCATTCCCTATCTCAGGGGACGTGGTCACATTTCAAAGCACACAACCCCCACTGCCCATACCTCCAGCTCAGTGTGACCATCTACCCAGCTAATGGTCAGGTGTGGAAAGGGTGCCTTGATACTGCTTAGCCTCACAGCAAACAGGCTCAGCCATGTCTCTTAGGCAGAATTCTCTACGGCCTCCATTCCTGGCTCTGCTCTGAATTCACCTGTACTGGACCACAGTCGCCTTAACTTCTCTCCAGACCATGTGCCTCCCCCACGGCTGGTTACAGAGTTCCAGTTTCTTATAGGGAACTCGTCCTGTGTGTTTCAGGTGGGGTCAGGGCTCCATCTTCCACTGAAGCCCTGGCCAGACGAAGCAGGTCTGGAGAATTCTGTCGCACCATCCCCTGGTCTTCACGGTTGATACAGGAAAAAGCATTGACCCCCAACAAGGCCAACCAGTCAAAGACTTGGGACTTTTCCCAGTGCTATGAAAGAAAAAGTGTTTTCTTTTCTGTGAGATCATGAACTGAAGGATGAGAAAAACACAGCCTCGTCTTTAGCGGTCTTTGCATCCAAAAGGAGAGTGTGGCTGTGACAGAAATCAACATCAAGGACAGCAAACGAAGGAGATGGAATAGGAGGTGGAGTCCTGAGGACAAGTTTAAGTCTTGGATGAGTTATGCCTGAAGAGAGGTGGCTTCATTTTTTTTCCCCCTCTTTTATATTCTTTTTTAAAACATAGCTTTTTAAAAACTGGAGTATAGTTGTTTCACGATGTTGTGTTAATTGCTGCTGGACAGCAAAGTGATTCCGTTATATGCATATATACATTCTTTTTCTCATTCTTTTCCATTATGGTATATCTCAGGATATTGAATATAGTTCCCTGTGCCATACAGTAGGACCTTGTTGTTCATCCATTAAAGTCATTCTTGACTTCTCCTTCTCTCACACTTACAGCCAACCTTTTGGCAACTATTTCTGGCCTCGTTTTCAGTTATATAGAGAACCCAACGCCTTCCACTCTCTACCCAGGGTGCCCTGGTCATTCCTCACCTTAATTACCAAAGTAGGTTTTCACCTGGAATCCCTGCTCCAGCCTGGCCTCCTTCCAACCTCCCTGCCACTCCCAACTGGTAAGAGAGGCAGAAACCAAGCAGGAGGAGGCACATGGAGGCAGGAGGGACCAAGGGAAAGACCCCCACCCCATGTCAGAGATAAAAGAATGTTTCACAAGCTGATCCCAAACATAAAGCACCCCAAACACAGAAGATAAAAGAAATGCTAGTGGCCCAGGAACAATGAGGGGAGTGGAAGTGTCGGGAAGACATAACAGGGCCCTCCTTTCATTGGTATTCTTTTTATAGCTTTACTGAGTGTAGCTCATTTAAAGTACACGATTCAACGGTCATCATTCACAGAGTTGTGCCAGCATCACCACCGTCTAATTTCAGAGTGTTTTCACCTCCCCCCAGAGGAACCCCGTACACATCCCTTCCCATTTCCACTCTCCCTCACCCCAACTCCAGTCTTCCCTCTGTCCCTATGATTTACCTATCCTGGATATTTCGCACCAATGGCATCACCAAATGTGTGACCTTTCTCACGGGCTTCTCTCACTTAGCACAGTGCTCTCGAGGTTCCTTGTGTGGTAGCGCATGTCAGTACTTGACCTTCCTGCCATGGTGTGGGTGCTGATTTTGTTTATCTCCTCAACAGTTGATGGATATTCAGGTTGTTTCCACTTCCTTGGCTTTTATGAATAATGAATATTCATTTACCAGTTTTTGTGTGAACATATGTTTTCAATTCTCTTGGGTATATATACCTGGGGATGCAATTGCTGGGTCACATGGTTTATTCTATGTTTAATCTAAATAAAGCACAACCGAACTGATTTCCACAGCAGATGGAGCATTTCACATTCCCACCAGCCGTAGAGAGAGTCTCATTTCTCCACATCCTCACCAATACTTGCTTTGCTTTGTTTTGTATCATCTTCCTAGTGGGTATGAAGTGGTATCTCAGTGTGGTTTTGGTTGGCATTTTCTTGTTGACTAATGACCTTATGCATTAATATGCATAATGACCTTATGACTAATGACAGATATGCAGATGACACCACCCTTACGGCAGAAAGTGAAGAGGAACTAAAAAGCCTCTTGATGAAAGTGAAAGTGGAGAGTGAAAAAGTTGGCTTAAAGTTCAACATTCAGAAAATGAAGATCATGGCATCTGGTCCCATCACTTCACGGGAAATAGATGGGGAAACAGTGGAAACAGTGTCAGACTTTATTTTTGGGGGCTCCAAAATCACTGCAGATGGTGACTGCAGCCATGAAATTAAAAGACGCTTACTCCTTGGAAGGAAAGTTATGACCAACCTAGACAGCATAATCAAAAGCAGAGACATTACTTTGCCAACAAAGGTCCGTCTAGTCAAGGCTATGGTTTTTCCAGTGGTCATGTATGGATATGAGAGTTGGACTATGAAGAAGGCTGAGCGCCAAAGAATTGATGCTTTTGAACTGTGGTGTTGGAGAAGACTCTTGAGAGTCCCTTGGACTGCAAGGAGATCCAACCAGGCCATCTTAAAGGAAATCAGTCTTGAATATTCATTGGAAGGACTGATGCTGAAGCTGTAACTCCAATACTTTGGCCACCTCATGCGAAGAGTTGACTCATTGGAAAAACCCTGATGCTGGGAGGGATTGGGGGCAGGAGGAGAAGGGGACGACAGAGGATGAGATGGCTGGATGGCATCACCAACTCAATGGACGTGAGTCTGAGTGAACTCCGGGAGTTGGTGATGGACAGGGAGGCCTGGCGTGCTGCGGTTCATGGGGTTGCAAAGAGTCGGACACGACTGAGCGACTGAACTGAACTGAAGGTATTTCTACATTAAATTTTTTTAGGAACTGCCATACTACTTTTCATAGTGGCCACACCATTTTATATTCTCACCAGTTATGCAAAAAAAAAAAAAGTTTCAATTTCTCCATAGCCTGCCCAACACACTTTATTTATGAAACTGTCTGAATGAGTGTGAGGTGATAACTCATTGTGGCTATGCTATGCATTTGCATGATGTTTACTGATACTGAGCTTCATTCATAGGCTTGTTGGGCACTTGTATGTCATCTTTGGCAACATTTTCCATCCAGGTCTTCTGTCTATTTTTCAGTTGGTGGTGGTGTTGAGTTGTAGTTCTTTATATATTCTAGATATTAACTCATCGCTGATAAGCTAAGCAATATACTGGGTGACACTTTTTTCCTTGAATAACTTTGTTTCTCTTGAGGTCAATAGTTATATTCTTCTTTGCTGGCTTGCTCAGGTTCCTATGTACCCAAATCATTTTTCTTTCACTCTCCGAAACAGTTATACCCCCCTCCTTATTATTTCCCCTTCTGTGATGCCTCTTCTTCCTCCCCCTTCTTCTTTCCTTTCTTCCTCCCTCTGCCCCTCCCTTTTTGTCTCTTTCTGCCTTCCTTCCCCCCCCAACCTCCCTTTTTCTTTCTCTTCCTCTTTGGCTTTTTTCCTATGTAAATTTTAGGCATTTCATTTCCTATCTGTGAGTTGGTTTCCATTCTTGGGAACTGGGTACCCCAGTGAGTTCTTTCCATTTAGATCCTCAACCCCTTCAGTACTGGGAAATTTACTAGATTAAAAACTTTTCCTTCTTACCCTTTTCTCTCTTCTCTACAGTATTTCTCTTAGTGAGACATTAGGCTTCCCACACTGGTCTACTAATTTTTAGAATATTTTCTCTGCTTGTTTTAGTAAGATAAACACTTAAGTCTTATGCACTTAATCAAGAGGTTTCTTATAGAGTGGGTGATTGAAATTAGGGTGTTTATTATAGTAACATGAAAAAATATTAGACAATAAACTGAGAAAACTCATGGTCTAACTGGCTGAATGCAAATGTTCATTAGTCCTGTCATATTCTTTCTTATTTAATTGCATTTGTGCTGAAAGGGCTAACACATGGATTGAATAGAAATTAGTGGGTAGTTCAGCAGTGGTGGGAAGAAATGCCCATGGATGCTTATTCTGGAGATGAGAGAAGAAGGAAGAGGAGGCCTTACGTCTGTATGAGGTTGAGGCCCTTTCAGAACTTCTGACGGATGAAAGCCTACCAAGAGGGCAATCTGGGAGTCAGAAGCAAGGAGTGACAACTTAAAATTGAATATGGAGGAAAAAAAGAATAGTCCATTCACACACACACACAACCAGTGTTATTACCAAGCTCTGAGAATCTTAGGCTAATACTGGGAAATATTTTATTAGAAAATGTCCACATATTATCCCCAAAGTGTTTTGAAGCTTAGGAAAAGATCATTGACATTATTTTAGACTCTGAACCCTACCCTGTGGTTTTTAAAATTTTTATTTTATTGAAGTAAAGCTGATACACGATGTTCTGTTAATTTCTGCTGTACAGCAAAGTGATTCAGTTTACATATATATAATGCACTATGTTGGAGAAGGCAATGGCACCCCACTCCAGTATTCTTGCCTGGAAAATCCCAGGGACGGAGGAGCCTGGTGGGCTGCCGTCTATGGGGTCGCACAGAGTCGGACACGACTGAAGTGACTTAGCATAGCATAGCATAGCAATGTGCTATGTAATATGTACATGTAATATGTGTCTATGTAATATATGTATTGTTTTTCATATTCTTTTCCAGTATAATTTATCACAGGATATTGGCTCTAGTTCCCTGTGCTGTACAGTAGGGCCCTGCTTATCCATTCTCTCTCTAACAGTTTGCAGCTGCGAATTCCAGCCTCCCAACCCATCCCTCCCCTTCCCTCCCCCCTCCTTGGTAACCACGCGTCTGCTCTCTATGCCTGTAAGTCTGTTTCTGTTTCACAGACAGGTTCATTTGTCATATTTTAGATGCCACATATAAGTGATAAATATGGCATTCATCCTTTTCTTAAAACAATACCCTTAAGTCCATCCATGTTGCTGCAAATGGCATTATTTCATTCTTTTTTAAGGCTGAGAATATGATAAATACTTCATTATATATATATAGTGAGAATATATATATAATGAGAATATATGTTGATATATATATCAATATATAGAGAGAAATATTCCATTATATATATATATACCACATCCTCTTTATCTTTTCATTTGTCGATCCCTATCTGTGTTTTTATTATTCATAGTATCCTTATGATCTTAATGGAGGTGATCTTGTTTTTTTTTTTACAGAGGGGGATATGTTTTTGAATGAAATGTTCAAATATATTTTCTCAAATATCAGTCTTATTTTGTTCCTCAGAAACTCAGAGAAAATGGAACTTCCAGATAAGAATCTAATTTTGCCCCAACATCTGACCAGAAAAAAATTTCAAAACATACAGAAAATTGGAATTTAACAATGAACACCCTAATTCCCACAACCTAGGTTCTACAGTCAGAATTTAATTTTTATTGGCTTGAATTCATATTTGTCTAAGCCTCTGAGTGATGTTGCATGGAGCAACAGCTCTACCATAATTACATGGGAAATATTCTGTCCCTACTGGTAAGGCCAGTGCCTCACAAGAGCTCTGTACTGCGGCCAATTTCGTGAATGCCTTAAACAAGCCAATACAGGTCAGCTGTCAGCTGGGTGGAGGAGCTTCTGGAGAGTTCTTCCCAGCTTAAGGAAACAAAACTTCAGACTCAAAAGTCATCTGACTCGCTGCCCAAGACACCTACAGATGTTGGCTGTTATGAAAAGGTGTTGTCCATGGGCATAAGCGAGGAGCTTCTGGTTGGGTAACGAGGGAGAAAGAGCCACTGCCCTGGCCTAGAAGGTGACAGGAGGAGAGGGAAGGTAATGGGTGACAATCCCCCAACGCGGATTTTCCTAAACATTTTACTCTAAGATCAGAGGGAACTGTCCCTGCGGACGGCACAGGGCTCTCCCCCGCAGGTTCTTTCCCACACATTCACACGATCTTCTCCAGCGTTTCCAGAGCCACGGAAGCCTTTAAAGGGAAAAGGGAACACAATTGTCTGAAATCGAAGGAACACTGTGCCCACGGCCTCTCTGAGCGGGTTCCAGCTGCTATGTGCAGTATCACAAACTACATATTTCAGTCGTCACAGTCGCTGCATCTTGGCAAAGCCTCACATGCCCACTCCAGTGTTCTTCTTCTTCTTTCTTTTACTCCAGTGTTCTTGCCTGGAGAATCCCAGGGATGGTGGAGCCTGGTGGGCTGCCGTCTATGGGGTCGCACAGAGTTGGACACGACTGAAGCGACTTAGCAGCCGCAGAAGCAGCATGTATCTTTGGCTTCTGTCTTCCTCCGGAAGTTCTTCAGTTAAGAACAACCTCCAAAGCAGAAAGATGGGTGCTCCCCGCAGGAAAAACAAATAGCTCTGTGTCTAAGGAAAACCTGTGTCAACACCGCTACCACTCTTATCCTGTAAGAACTGAAGTATAGCTCTCATTGCTAAAGCCCCTGGGGACAGCCCTGAATGCACAGCTTTGAACAGAAGTGAAAGTCCTGGGTGAATATTAAAATAAGAGAGTGGCGCTGGAAGTTTTAAATGATGCAAGTCCCTCCCTCTTTTGCCTTTCTTAACGCAAGATCAAGGATCCGCGAATATTTTCTGCAGGGACCAAATAGCAAATATTTTTTTTAAATTTATCTTATTGAAGTATGGCTGATTTACAATGCTGTCTTAATTTCTACTGTATAGTGAAGTGATTCAGTTATACATACATTCTTTTTCATATTTTTTCATTATGGTTTATAACAGGATATTGAAAATAGTTCCCTGTGCTCTACTGTAGGACCTTGTTTATCTGTCCTATATGTAGTAGTTGGCATCTGCGAATTTCAAACTCCCAATCCATCTGCCTTCCAAACTCCTCCAATCTCTGGCAACCACAAGTCCTTTCTCTGTCTGTGAGTCTCTTTCTGTTTCATAGGTAAGTTCATTTCTGTCATATTTTAGATTACACATATAAGTGATATCATGTGATATTTGGCTTTCTCCTTCTGACTTACTTCACTTAGTGGGATAACCTCTAGGTCCATCCACGCTACTGCACATGGTATTATTTCATGCTTTTTGGTGGTATATGTATCAGTTCAGTTCAGTAACTCAGTGATGTCCAACTCTTTGTGATCCCATGGACTGCAGCACGCCAGGCCTCCCTGTCCATCACCAACTCCCAGAGTTTACTCAAACTCATGTCCATTGAGTCAGTGATGCCATCCAACCATCTCATCCTCTGTCATCCCCTTCTCCTCCTGCCTTCAATCTTTCCCAGCATCAGGGTCTTTTCCTATGAGTCAGTTCTTCGAATCAGGTGGCAAAAGTACTGGAGTTTCAGCTTCATCATCAGTCCTTCCAATGAATATTAAGTACAGATTTGCTTTAGGATCGACTGGTTGGATCTCCTTGCAGTCCAAAGGACTCTCAAGAGTGTTCTCCAACACCACAGTTCAAAAGCATCAATTCTTCAGCTCTCAGATTTCTTCATAGTCCAACTCTCACATCCACACATGACTACTGGAAAAACCATAGCTTTGACTAGATGGACCTTTCTTGGCAAAGTAATGTCTCTGCCTCTTTAATAAACTATCTAGGTTGGTCATAACTTTTCTTCCAAGGAGTAAGCGTCTTTTAATTTCATAGCTGCAGTCACCATCTGCAGTGATTTTGGAACAAAAAAAAACCCCACAAAGTCTGTCGCTGTTTCCACTGTTTCCCCGTCTATTTGCCATGAAGTGATGGGACTGGATGCCATGATCTTCATTTTCTGAATGTTGGACTTTAAGCCAACTTTTTCACTCTCCTCTTTCACTTTCATCAAGAGGCTCTTTAGTTATTCTTCGCTTTCTGCCATAAGGGTGGTGTCATCTGCATATCTGAGGATATTGATATTTCTCCCGGAAATCTTGATTCCAGTTTGTGCTTCATCCAGCCCAGCATTTCTCATGATGTATTCTGCATATAAGTTAAATAAGCATGGTGACAGTATACAGCCTTGATGCACACCTTTACAGATCTGAAACCGGTCTGATGTTCCATGTCCAGTTCTAACTGTTGCTTCTTGACCCGCATACAGATTTCTCAGGAGGCAGGTAAGGTGGTCTGGTATTTCCATCTCTTGAAGAATTCTCCACAGCTTTTTGTGATCCACACAGTCAAAGGCTTTGATGTAGTCGATAAAACAGAAGTAGATGTTTTTCTGGAACTCTCTTGCTTTTTCAATGATCCAACGGATGTTGGCAATTTGGTCTCTGGCTCCTCTGCCTTTTCTAAATCCAGCTTGACTATACAGAAGTTTGTGCTTCACCTGCTGTTGAAGCCTGGCTTGGAGAACTTTGAGCGTTACTTTGCTAGCATGTGAGATGGTGCAATTGTGTGGTAGTTTGAGCATTCTTTGGTATTGCCTTTCTTTGGGATTGAAATGAAAACTGACCTTTTCCAGTCCTGTGGCCACTCCTAACTTTTCCAAATTTGCTGGCATATTGAGTGGAAAATTCTGAAAGAAATGGGAATACCAGACCACCTGACCTGCCTCTTGAGAAAACTATATGCAGGTCAGGAAGCAACACTTAGAACTGGACATGGAACAACAGACTGGTTCCAAATAGTTAGGTCAAGGCTGTATATTGTCACCCTGCTTATTTAACTTATATGCAGAATACATCATGAGAAACGCTGGACTGGAAGAAGCACAAGCTGGAATCAAGATTTCCGGGAGAAATATCAATAACCTCAGATATGCAGATGACACCACCCTTATGGCAGAAAGCGAAGAATAACTAAAGAGCCTCTTGATGAAAGTGAAAGAGGAGAGTGAAAGAGTTGGCTTAAAGTTCAACATTCAGAAAACTAAGATCATGGCATATGGTCCCATCACTTCATGGGAAATAGATGGGGAAACGGTGGAAACAGTGTCAGACTTTATTTTTTGGGGCTCCAAAATCACTGCAGATGGTGACTGCAGCCATGAAATTAAAAGACGCTTACTCCTTGGAAGAAAAGTTATGACCAACCTAGACAGCATATTCAAAAGCAGAGACATTACTTTGCCAACAAAGGTCTGTCTAGTCAAGGCTGTGGTTTTTCCAGTGGTCATATATGGATGTGAGAGTTGGACTGTGAAGAAAGCTGAGCGTCAAAGAATTGATGCTTTTGAACTGTGGTGTTGGAGAAGACTCTTGAGAGTCCCTTGGACTGCAAGGAGATCCAACCAGTCCATTCTAAAGGAGATCAGTCCTGGGTGTTCACTGGAAGGACTGATGCTAAAGCTGAACTCCAGTACTTTGGCCACCTCATGCAAAGAGTTGACTCACTGGAAAAGACCCTGATGCTGGGAGGGATTGGGGGCAGGAGGAGAAGGGGACGACAGAGGATGAGATGGCTGCATGGCATCACTGACTCGATGGACGTGAGTTTGAGTGAACTCTGGGAGTTGGTGATGGACAGGGAGGCCTGGTGTGCTGCGATTCATGGGGTCACAAATAGTCGGACACGACTGAGCGACTGAACTGAACTGAGTGCAGCACTTTCACAGCATCATCTTTTAGGATTTGAAATAGCTCAACTGGAATTCTAGCACCTCCACTAGCTTTGTTCGCAGTGATGCTTCCTAAGGCCCACTTAACTTCACGTTCCAGGATGTCCGACTCTAGGTGAGTGATCACACCATCGTGACTTTCTGGGTCATGAGGATCTATTTGTATAGTTCTTCTGTGTATTCTTCCCACCTCTTCTTAATATCTTCTGCTTTGTTAGGTCCATACCATTTCTGTCATACCATAGGCATATACCATAAATTGTGCCCATCTTTGCATGAAAAGTTCCCTTGGTATCTCTAATTTTCTTCAAGAGATCTCTAGTCTTTCCCATTCTATTGTTTTCCTCTATTTCTTTGCACTGATCACTGAAAAAGGCTTTCTTATCTCTCCTTTCTATTCTTTGGAACTCTGCATTCAGATGCTTATATCTTTCCTTTTCTCCTTTGCCTTTCACGTCTCTTCTTTTCATAGCTGTTTGTAAGGTCTCCTCACACAACCATTTTGCCTTGTTGCATTCTTTCTCTTGGTGATGGTCTTGATCGCTGCCTCATGTACAATGTCACGAACCTCCATTCATAGTTCTTCAGGTACTCTATCAGGTCTATTTCCTTGAATCTATTTGTCTCTTCCACTGTATAGTAGTAAGGGATTTGATTTAGGTCATACCTGAATGGTCTAGTGGTTTTCCCTACTTTTTTCAATTTAAGTCTGAATTTGGCAATAAGGAGTTCATGATCTGAGCCACAGTCACCTCCTGGTCTTGTTTTTTCTGACTATATAGAGCTTCTCCATCTTTGGCTGCAAAGAATATAATCAGTCTGATTTCAGTATTGACCATCTGGTGATGTCCATGTGTAGAGACTTCCCACGTGTAGAGACTTCTCATGTGTAGAGTCTCTTGTGTTGTTGGAAGAGGGTGTTTGCTATGACCAGTGTCTTTTCTTGGTAAAACTGTTAGCCTTTGCCCTGCTTCATTGTGTACTCCAAGGCTAAATTTGCCCGTTACTCCAGGTATTTCTTGACTTCCTACTTTTGCATTCCAGTCCCTAATAATGAAAAGGACATCTTTTTGGTGTTAGTTCTAGAAGGTCTTGTATATCTTCATAGAACCATTCAGCTTCGGCTTCTTCAGCATTATTGATTGGGGCATAGACTTGGATTACTGTGATATTGAACAGTTTGCTTGGAAACAAACAGAGATCATTCTGTCTTTGAGACTGCATCCAATCTACTGCATTTCAGACTCTTTTGTTGACAATGGTGGCTACTCCCTTTCTTCTAAGGGATTCTTGCCCACAGTAGTAGATATAATGGTCATCTGAATTAAAGTCACCCATTCCAGTCCATTTTAGTTTGCTGATTCCTAAAATGTCGCTGTTTACCACTTCCAATTTGCCTTCATTCATGGACCATTCCAGGTTCCTATGCAATGTTGCTCTTTACAGCATCAGACTTTACTTCCATCACCAGTCACATCCATAACTGGGTGTTGTTTTTGCTTTGGCTTCATCTCTTCATTCTTTCTGGAGTTATTTCTCCACTGATCTCCAGTAGCATATTGGGCACCTACCAACCTGGAAAGTTTATCTTTATGACTGTCTTTATAACTTTTCGTACTGTTCATGGGGTTCTCAAGGCAAGAATACTGACGTGGTTTGCCATTCCCTTCTTTAGTGGACCATGTATTCCATTGTATATATGTACGACGTCTTTTTTTATCCATTCATCTGTCGATGGACTTTTAGCTTGTTTCCAAGTCTTGGCTCAGCCAGCGAATATTTCAGTCTTTGTGGGCCATACAGTTGCTCTTACAAGTTTGCAACTCTGCCACGGCAGTACAAAAGCAGCCGGACAATACATAGGGGAATGAGCACGTTTGCATTCCAATTCAACTTTATGTATGAACACCTAAATAAAGGCAGTATTATTTATTCACAAAACACGGACTTCACGTTTACTCTGCACAACCGAACTGGAGCATGAGTTAAGATTTCATAGGCCCATGACACTGTTTACACCTCGCTGTGCTGTGTTCAGTGGCTTCAGTCGTGTCTGACTCTTTTTGACCTATGGACCATAGCCCACCAGGCTCCTCTGTCCTTGGGATTCTCCAGGCAAGAATACTGGAGTGGGTTGCCATGCCCTCCTCCAGGGGGATCTTCCCGACCCAGGGATCAAGCCCATATCTCCAGCATCTCCTGCATTGCAGGCAGGTTCTTTACTCATTGAGCCACCTGGGAAGCTCATTTATAGCTTATGTTTCCTCAAATACAGTCTTAATTCTTAATAGCTAGAAACCTTTTATTCAATTTGTGAAGTCCTATCCAACAAAGGCCTACTGTATAGCATAGGGAACTATACTCAATATTCTGTAATAACCTATAAAGGAAAAGAACTTGAAAAAGAAATATATCTATATTTATAACTGAGTATATATATACATAAAACTGAAAGTAACACAACATTGTAAATCAACTATATTTCAATTTAAAAAAATCTGTGAAGCCACAGGATTAGAGTCACCCTGAGCCTATATTTCCACCATAATTGAAAAAGTTATAGAGGTTAGGAACATAGGTTTTAGAGTCAGTAAGATGTGAATTCAAATCCAGGCTCTGCAGCTTTCTTAGCTGTGTGATATCAGGTAAATGAAAGAACATTCTCCCATGTTTCTTCAGTTGTAAAACAGACAAATGGTTTGTTTGGAAGATTGAAAGAAATAATGGAAATCAAACTCTTAACATGGTGTTCAGTAAGTGCTCATAGATATTAACTCATTATCATTAATAATGATTTTTATTTTTATCCATATGAAAAAAGCATCCATGTCATAGGGGTTCAATAGTTCATTTCACTGATTTTACACCATTCTGTAATTAGGAAAAATCACCCTAATGTAATTTGATATTTAACTGGGAAGCCTTGGTATTAATTTGATATAACAGATAGATTATACAATGGGCTTCTGGAAGTGTGCGTTTTGATATTTTATCACTCTGCCTTTCCATATCTGTGACTTAATGGTGTTTGTTGTCCATGTGTACTGTTTTATAAATTAATACTCATTAAAACATTTTTTTAAAAGAGCTCAGGCACCTTATAGAGAGCTCCAAATCTCATTAGACAGTGTTCAAATGCAATTTTAAAGTTATTTTTTGAAGTTTATTTCTTTTGGGGGGTATTACAAGGTACATAGGACAAAATCCAAAAGGTACAAAAGATTACATAGTTTTTTAATTTGAGAAAAGATTTTTTTTAAATTTTGGCCACGCTGGGAAGCATGTGGGATGTTAGTTCCCTGACCAAGGATGGAACTCAAGTCCCCTGCACTGGAAGCATTAAGTCTTAACCACTAGACCACCCAGGGGAGAGCCCCCAAAGACTATCCTGTGAAAAGGAAGTTTTCACCATGTGCCCACTACATGCTTTATCTAGTTGCTCTCCTGAGGGAGATGCGAATACACGCACGTGCACAGCGACGTATGTGCACACGCAGGCACACAGGCCGCTCATGTGGCTGTGCACTTGCTTTATTTCTTAGAGCATGGGGGACATTCCCGCATCTCTGCAGATGGGGCCGCCCTGTGATTTCGAAGGACCGCCCAACACTTCATCAGAGGCATGTGCCCACATTACCTTACCAGCCTGCAGGGGACAGACTTCTAGGCTGTCTCCGGTTGTTTGCTGTTTCAAGGGAACGTGCCAGGCTGCCTTGGAACTTTTCATCTGCTCTGCACCGTGATTTTGTTGTCTTTTCTCTTCCAGCAGGACTGGGAAGTGATTCTGCAGGGCTTTCCCCGAGGACCCTGGCCCCAGACTTCAGCTCACACTGGTGGAGTTCCTGGGCCTTGCCCATGAGCCTCCCGTGCACCTGCCGGCCCACGCCCGTGTGCGTGTGTGTGCGGGTGGGCGCGCGCGTGTGCCGGCTGTTACCGTGTGTCTATGTGTGTGTGTGCCAGCTGTGTTACCGTGTGTGTGCGTGCACGTGTGCCGGCTGTTACCATGTGTCTCTGTGTGTGCGTGCGCGCGCGTGCCGGCTGTTACCGTGTGTCTGTGCGTCTGTGCATGTGTGTGCGCGCGCACACTCGCACGTGTCCCCAGCTGACAGCCGCACGCCCGCGTGGGAGGCTACGGTGCTGGCCCGAGGGGCCGCGGGGTCCCTGCGCGGTCCGAGACCCCCGCGGAGGCCGCAGCCGCGGTCCCCAGCCCTCCCGAGGCCGGGAGGTGTTTCAAGGTGTCTCCCAGAAACAGGCGCAGCCCGGGCCGCCCGCCTCCGGAACAATGGGTCCTTTCAGCCGCCCCGCAGACGGATGGCCCGTCGCCATGACAACCAGCATTGTGGGCCGTCTGAGCGGCCGGGTCCCGGCGCCCCCCGCCCCTCCCCCGGGCCCCGCCGTATGGTGCGTGTGGCGCTGGCAGCTGCTGTCCAAAGAAGGCACCTCTTTGTCTCCAGGGGATGAAAGGCATTTGGTTTTCATCGCCCCCTTTCTCTCCGCCGACCCCGCGCCCCGCGCCCCGACCCCAGAAGGTGCCCCCCGGCCCCCGCCCGGAGCCGAGGTCTGAGTTTCCTCTCGCCTTCGCCCTTCCCGGAGCACTTCTGCCTTTACCTCTAACTCTCGGAGTCCCCAGCAGTCCCACCCTCGAGTGTGGCGTCCAAACTAAGGGAGCTCGCTTTGGGCATCCCGGGAGCCTTTCCCAGCTCTGCTCCCGGAGCCGCGGCCCGCGTCGATCGCCCCTCAGATCCAACAGCACCACCTTCCGTAGCCGAGAGCTCATTACCGGGCCGGGCCGGGCTGCGCGGATGCTCTGGGCGCCGAGCTGGAAGTCGGCTCTGTCTGTCTGTGGCAACGAGGACTAGTGGGTTAACTGACCCAGGGCTGGCCTTGGAACAGCTGGACGCCTTCTGGTCAGAGAAAAGACCACACAGTATCAATATGACCGCTGTTGTGGTCAGGCTTCTAACTTAAAGGGATTAGTAAGCTTTTTTTTTTTTTTTTAAGTTTTGTATGACTGTTCGTGAACAACTAAATAGGATTTCCTTTATTTTGACTGTGGAGGAACTTTGTGAAAATTAAATTCAAGAATGAGGGGGGAAAAATTCTTTGGCACTTCTTTGGCTGACGGTGTATTTGAGATTTGGAGTTGGAAGATTATTGTCCCCGGACTTATGATCCCTCCCCGCGACCTTAAAATTGGAACAGATGGTGTTTTCCAGACCTGTCTGCAAAGAAAAAAAAAAGGTTACAGTGATGAGAGAAAAAGCAGGATCAAGAAGGAGGCCGGATACTGGCCTGGAGAAGAATGCAGAAGCTGGGTGGTGATTGCCAGCGTGGAGCGGAAGACAGAGAGCAAAACCGGCGTGTGTGGACCGATCATGGAGATAAAGACACGCTCCAGCAAAGATTCGGTGTGGGTAGGAAAAATAATCAGAGTGTTCATAAAATGTCATCTAATACTCAGAGGGTAGACGCAGTGGAGGGAGACATGTGAGGATAACGGGTTTCAGGACTCACTGTCCCTTCTGTTTTTCTTTTCTTTAATACATTAATGTTTTGGAAAGACATTAAAAAAAAAAAAAAACTTTGGGAATGTTAAAAGTATGACAAGTGTAACGGAAAGGAAGTTCAGCAGGTGACTGACGAGAGGTACATTTTTCTTGTCTTTGCTTCCAGTTACCAGCAATTACTTGTGGTAAACAGGAAGCAGCCACGTCTGGCACACAGGAAACAAGTATTTGCAAAGCAAGGGTTTGTTTTTTTTCCTCTGAGAATCATTTTTATCTAAATAACTACCTAGAAAATAATAAGTGTGTTGCTCTGAAAACTTTTCTGTACCCTCCAAGCTCCTTCCCCCACCCCACCATTGCTGAGTACATTTTGGAAGAAATTTGATCAAATTTTCGGTGAGAGTTGATGCCTATTTCCCCAGGATTTCAAATGAGAGTCATAATAAAGTGTCACAGTTTGAAACTCTGGTTAACTTCATGGGTTTTAGAAAGTGTTTAAGATTGTTATTAACAAATGAAAACAATTTTCCTATATCTGCTGTCTTATTTATACCAGTAAACATCATATTCTGAAAGTTACACATGGAACAATATAGAGATGTGCTCTTTGGAGCTCAGGGGCCATGGGGATTAAAACTGAGGCCAAGCGGAGAGAACTCCAGGGTTCCCCATCCCTAGGTCATTCAGAGCAGCTCCGACTTACCAGTTTGCTATGTCACCTTTCTTTTGTCTGAAAGATTTCACTGCTTAAAAAAAAAAAAGAAAAAGAAAAAAGACCGCTGTTACAAAAGAAGGTTAGAATTGGAAAAGATCTTTGAGATAACTTAGTCCAGTCCTCCCATTTTACAGATCAGGACATTGAGAGCCAAGGAGTTTATCTAGGTAACTTGCCCAAGGTCAGGCCCTCTGCTTGTGCCTATTGATGACCCTGTGACCACTTGCTGTTCCTGACCAGTCCTTTCAGACCAGAGCTGGACCCATTGCCCTTCCCTGCCCACTGCTTACCGAACCTTCTTGTTCCTATGGCCATGTTTTTTGTCTTTCCTTCTGATTTTACTCTATCTTCTGGAGATTAAGTCAAAGCTGTCTTGTAGAGCTTTCCTGTTTTCTAGGCCTTCCCAAAGGCCTTTGATTCCACGCTTGATTTAAAATATCCACTCTATCCATTGACTGTAGCCGCTCTATTCATTCCCAGGGGCTGTGGACAGGCTGTTAGTTGCCTATCCACTATCCAGTCTCTTATCTTCCTTGTAAACAGAATCCCCTGTTGGGGATGAAGGTAGTGTGCCCAGAAGAAAACATTCCCAGGACTAAGGGGCCGAGGGGAAAGATACGTTAGTTCAGGATTAACAGATACTCACTTGTTGTTTAGACACTCAGTCATGTCCAACTCCTTGCGATCCCATGGACTGCAGCATGCCAGGCTTCCCTGTCCTTCACTGTCTTCCAGAGTTTGCTAAAATTCATGTCCATTGAATCAGTGCTACTATTTAACCATCTCAACCTCTGCCGCCTTCTCCTTTTGCCTTCAATCTTTCCCAGCATCAGCTCTTTTGCATCAGGTGACCAAAGTATTGGAGCTTCAGCAACAGTCCTTCCAATGAATATTCAAGGTTGAATTCCTTTAAGACTGACTGTTTGGACCTTCTTATAGAGCAAGGGACTCTCAAGAATCTTCCCCAGCACCACAATTCAAAAGCATCAGTTCTTCAACGCTCAGTCTTCTTTACAGCCCAACTTTCACATCTGTACATGACTACTGGAAAAACCATAGCTATGTGGATCCTTGTCGGCAAAGTGATGTCTCTGCTTTCCAAAACACTGTCGAGGTTTGTCATAGCTTACCTTGCAGGGAGCAAGTGTTTATCATTTCATGGCTGCAGTCACCGTCCACAGTGATTTTGGAGCCCAAGAAAATAAAATGTGTCACTGCTTCCACTTTTTCCCCTTCTATTTGCCATGAAGTGATGGGACTGGATGGCATGATCTTAGTTTTTTGAATGTTGAGTTTTAAGCCAGGTTTTTAAGCTTTTTTAAGCCGGATTCACACTGCTATATGTTAAATAGGTAAAAAATAAGACCTACGATATAGCACAGGGAACTATATCCAATATCTTATAATAAACTATAATGAAAAAGAATCTGAAAAAGAATATATACATGTAAATATAATTGAATCATTTTATTCAGGAAACATTGTAAATCAACTGTACTTTTTAAAAATCACAAAAAACTAACACACACACACAAACTAAAAAAAAAAACAAAAAAAAACAAGCAAAACAGAGCACTCCCAGGACTCCCTTTTTTAAAAAAAAACCATTTATTTGGCTGTACCAGGTCTTAGTTGCGGCGTGTGAGACCTAGTTCCCTGACCGGAGATTGAACCCTGCATTGGGAACATGGAGTCTTAGCCACTGGACCATCAGGGAAGTCCCTCCCAGGACTTCTTTTAGCTTAATTCTGAGCAGTAGCCCACATGTGGGACTTCAGGAAAAGCTCAGTAAAGGAAATTAACTCCAGTGGCTCATGTCCATTTGTTCTTTGTCTTTCCTTCTTTCTACCTGGAATATAGTTTGATGGCTGGAGCCACAGCAACAATGTTGTGAACATGAAGGTGAAAGGTCAGCACTAGAAATACTAATAATGGAATGTGGCAAGCTAAGAGAAGCCTGAGTCCTTGATGTGGCGTTGCCAACCTAGCCCTTGATCTCAAACCTCTTGTCTTCCCATAATAAGAGAATAATAAACCCCTATCTTGTTTAAGTTAGTATTATTTGAGTTTTCTGTTATATGAAGTTGAACATAATCTCACTGGCTCTCATTTAGAATGAGAACAAAGTAGAAATTCAGTTTTATTGAATGATCCTTTTTTGAAACACTTACTTTTTAAAAGTACTTACCTACACCATCACAGCATAATAATATTGATAATTCATTCACTTACTCATGTAATGAAACAATCTCTTCCCCCCCCCTCCCCCAACACACACTCTACCCACAGGTACTGTGTGTGCATGTCTTTTGAACAGATGTTACATCCATGTACTATAATACCTAAACTTTCAAGTGCTGCCTTGACATCTTGGAGCATCATCAGACACAAAGGCCTCGCCAGATATGCTGCCACCAGCAGGAGAGACTGGTCCATGAAGGCCACGTGCTCACGACTTATAACCTCCTGGAGGCCCCACAACCAAATGCCATTCCACTGGGCATTAGGGTTTTACACATGAGCTTTGAGGGGATGCAAATGTTTAGCCTGTAGCAAGGTGGTAAAGGCATTTGGATTGAAAGCTTCTGGGAGGCATTGAAGGGATCTGAGATGCAAGTAATTATTCACAGTTTGAAGATCTCACTTTTGCTTCTACATAAAAACATGGATTGAAGGGGTGAGTGTGGAACAGTCTGGAGGGGGTTTAGAGTCATTTGGTCCATGGTGGCCTGGACAAGGATGGAGAGAAAACGGATTCCTGATATACTTTAGAGACAGAATCTTTGTGGCTTGCTTCTGCATCCAATGAGGATGGAGGTAATGGAAGAATTCAGGGTAATTCGTGTATATTGGTTTGAGTAGTTGAATGGACAGTGATGTCATTTACTAAGATGATGAGAACAGGTGAAGTAGGGCTGGAGGAAGGAACAGATTTGGGGGGGAAACTCGAGGGTGGCCTGTTACTCTCTCTGCTGTTGCTGCTAAGTCCCTTCAGTCGTGTCTGACTCTGTATAACTCCATAGACAGCAGCCCACCAGGCTCCCCCATCCCTGGGATTCTCCAGGCAAGAACACTGGAGTGGGTTGCCATTTCCTTCTCCAATACATGAAAGTGAAAAGTGAAAGTGAAGTCGCTCAGTCATGTCAGACTCTTCGAGACCCCACAGACTGCAGCCTACCAGGCTCCTCTGTCCATGAGATTTCCCAGGCAAGAGTACTGGAGTGGGTTGCCATTGCCTTCTCCGACTCTCTCTGCTCATGTCCCCTTATTCTTCCCAAGTCTTAATTTTTATTTATTTAGCCACACCAGGTCTTAGTTGTAGCACTGGGATCTTTTTATTTTAGTTGCAGCACGTGAGATCTTCAGGTGTGGCATGCGAACTCTTAGTTGAGGCATGTGGGATCTAGTTCCCTGCCCAGGGATGAAACCTGGGCCCCCTGCACTGGGAACACAGATTCTTAGCCACTGGACCACCAGGGAAGTCCCTATTATCCCCAAGTCTTTAGATGAGCTTTGTCTGTGTCCACCTGGTCTCAGCTCTGCTGTGGGAAATTAAACAAAAACTAATGTGTCCACGCTGAAGATCTGGGGCCATGGAGCCTCCCAAGCATAGCGTGGTGCGGACAACAGCCAGCAGTGGGAGCTGCTTAAGGCAGAAATGGGTCTTTTGTTCCAGAGCAGGGGTGCCCAGCTCAAGCTCTCCTCTCCACAAGGATAGGCTCCTTCCACAGCCAGCCTTAAGGAAGCTGGTTTTGATTTTTTTTTTTTAAAGGGAGTGGTCTTTTCTTTGGAGTATTTGCCCACACTTGATTGTAAGGTCCATGAAACCATGCTTTAATTGTCTTTGCACCCTTAGTGTCCAGGCGATAGTAGACACTCCATAGCTTTGGGGTTCTTAGGTGAAGCATGTACATAAAGCATTGAGTTATATATCTTGCGGTTCTCAAAGAGTCTACAGTTCAGTGATGGGGAGCAGATTCATACCCGATGCACGGCTGAATGTCAAGAGCATCGTAGGTTACAGGATAGAGCTGTGAAATGCTATTTGATCACAGAGGCAGCATGTGTGGACGGGAGGAGGAAGAGGCACCAGGGCACAAACTTCTTTTTCTGTAAACAAGGCCTTTAAGATCTTAAAAATTAGGTAACTAGTCACTCCCAGAGACCCCTGACAGCTGGGACTGACTTTTTTAAATTTCACTTTATTTTTACTAAAACATGTATTGGAGAATAATTGATATACAATGTTCTGTGCATTTCAGGTATACAACAAAGTGAATCCATTCTGTTTTCCAAAAAATTATTTATCTATTTGGCTACATCAGGTCTTAGTTGCAGCATGCAGGCTTAGTTCCCCAACCAGGGATCAAACCCATGACCTCTGCATTGCAAGGCAGACTCCTAACTGCTGGACCACCAAGGAAGTCCCTGAATCCATTCTTTTTCAGAGTCTTTTCCTCATACAGGTCATTACAGAGTGCTGAGTAGAGTTCCCTGTCATCTGGGCTTCCCTGATAGCTCAGTTGGTTCAGAACCCACCTGCAATGCAAGAGACCCTGGTTCGATTCCTGGGTCAGGAAGATCCCTTGGAGAAGGGAAAGGCTACCCACTCCAGTATTCTGGCCTGGAGACTTCCATGAACTGTATAGTCCATGGGGTCGTGGAGTCGGACATGACTGAGTGACTTTCACTATCATTTATCTATTTTATATACAGTAGCATGTGTATGTCAGGATATGGTTCACAAATGGCAGAGTGGTATTTGCCCTGACATTTGTCTCTTCCTCCTACCGTCCACTCATGCCAACACCAATATGCCAGCAAATTTGGAAAACTCATCAGTGGCCATAGGACTGGAAAAGGTCAGTTTTCATTCCAGTCCCAAAGAAAGGCAATGCCAAAGAATGTTCAAACTACCGCCTGATTGCACTCATCTCACACACTAGCAAAATAATGCTCAAAATTCTCCAAGCGAGGCTTCAACAGTATGTGAACCAAGAAATCCCAGATGTTCAAGCTGGATTTAGAAAAGGCAGAGGAACCAGAGTTCAAATTGCCAGCATCTGTTGGATCATCGAAAAAGCAAGAGAGTTCCAGAAAAACATCTATTTCTGCCTTATTGACTATGCCAAAGGCTTTGACTGTGTGGATCACAACAAACTGTGGAAAATCCTTAAAGAGGTAGGAACACCAGACCACCTTACCTGCCTCCTGAGGAATCTGTATGAAGGTCAAGAAGCAACAGTTAGAACTGAACATGGAACAACAGACTGGTTCCAAATTGGGAAAGGAGAATGTCAAGGCTGTATACTGTCACTCTGCTTATCTAACTTTTATGCAGAGTACATCATGAGAAATGCTGGGGTGGATGAAGCACAAGCTGGAATCAAGATTTCCAGGAGAAATATCAATAACCTCAGATAGGCAGATGACACTACCCTTATGGCATAAAAGTGAAAGTCTCTCAATCGTGTCTGACTCTTTGCGACCCCATGGACTATAGAGTCCATGGAATTCTCTAGGCCAGAATACTGGAGTGGGTAGCCTTTCCCTTCTCCAGGGGCTCTTCCCAACCCAGGGATCAGACCCTGGTCTCCTGCACTGCAGGTGGATTCTTTACCAGCTGACCCACAAGGGAAGTCCAGGAATACTGGAGTGGAATCTCCCTGACCCAGGAATTGAACTGGGGTCTCCTGCATTGCAGGTGGATTCTTTACCAACGGAGCTATCAGGCAAACCCTTATGGCATAAAGCAAAGAGGAAGAGCCCGTTGATGCAAGTCAAAGGGGAGGGTGAAAAAGCTGGCCTAAAATTCAACATTCAAAAAACTAAGATCATGGCATCCAGTCCCATCACTTCATGGCAAATAGATGGGAAAACAATGGAAACAGTGACAGACTTTACCAAAATCACTGCAGATGGTGACTTCAGCCATGAAATTCAAAGACTCTTGCTCCTTGGAAGAAAATCTATGTCCAACCTAGACATCATATTAAAAAGCAGGGACAATACTTTGCCAACAAAGGTCCATCTAGTCAAAGCTGTGGTTTTTCCAGTAGTCATGTATAGATGTGAGAGGTGGACTATAAAGAAAGCCAAGCATTACAGAGTTGATGCTTTTGAACTGTGGTGTTGGAGAAGACTCTTGAGAGTCCCTTGGACTGCAAGGAGATCAAACCAGTCCATCCTAAAGGAAATCAGTCCTGAATATGCTTTGGAAGGACTGATACTGAAGCTCCAAACTCCAATACTTTGGCCACCTGATGCAAAGAACTGACTCATTGGAAAAACCCCTGATGCTGGGAAAGACTGAAGGCAAGAGGAGAAGGGGATGCCAGAGGATAAAATGGTTGTATGGCATCACTGACTCGATGGATATGAATTTGAGCAAGCTACAGGAGCTGGTGATGGACAGGGAAGCCAGACATCCTGCAGTCCATGGGGTTGCAAAGACTCAGACATGACTGAGAGACAACTGAACTGATCTGTATGTCATTCCTAGTCACCTAATTTGTCGCTTCCCCTCACATTCCCCCTTTGGAAATCATAAGTTTGATTTCAAAAGATCTGTGAGTCTATTTCTGTTTTCTAAATAAATTCATTTGTATCTTTTAAAATTAGATGCCACATATAAGTGATATCACCTGATATTTTTCTTTGACTTACTCCATTTAGTACAGTAATCTCTAGGTCCATTCCTGTTGCTGCAAATGGCATCATTTCATTCTTTTTAATGACCAAGTAATATTCCATTGTATATATGTGTGACATCTTTATCTATTCATCTGTTGATGGACATTTAGGTTGCTTCCATATCTTAGCCATTGTAAACAGTGCTGCAATGAACATTAGGGTGCATGCATCTTTTTGAATTATGGTTTTTCTCTGAGTATATGCCCAGGAGTGGGATTGCTGGATCATATGGTAGTTCTATATTTAGTGTTTTTAAGGAACCTCCGTACTGTTCTCCATTATGGTCGTTATCAATTTACATTCTCACCAACAGTGTAAGAGGGTTGGCATTGGTTTTTATGGTATTAATAGAAAATTTCTCAGCAGTAAGAGCTGTTAAACGCTAGAATGGTTAATCAGTGGCAGCTTTAGAAAATCTTTTCCTGGAGATTTTTTTTTTAAAATCATACTTGCCTATGATTTCCTGTGGTCTCTCTTAACACCATTGGAATGTATTATGAAGCATCCAAAATCCATGTTGTTTGACTCAACAAATATTTAGTGTTGGCTTATTTGCGACCCTGGGCATCACTACGACTAAATTCACACCATCTGTTCCTGCCTTCGGGGTGCCTTTCTTCCAAGGATCCCCATCTCAACTGATGACACTTTCATCAACGTAGTCGCCCAGATCAGAAACCTATGAATCATCTTTGATGTCTACTCTCCACACTACTCACTCCCAGTTAGTTTCACCCCGGATCTCTATTCTTCTACCTGTCACTGGGATTTGTTCACTTCTCTCCAAATCCCCATCCTGGCTGCAGTCACATAGCTCTCACGTGGATTACTGCAGTACCTAAATGACCTCCCTGCCCCCCCAGCTTGGCCTTGCTTAAATTCCTCTATACGCACGGTGTCTCTGAAATGGAAGTCTGAAGGCCTTTCACTCTCCCACTTAACATCCACAGTGGGCTCTCGGGGTCCCGAGAGGGACAGGAGGTGGGCACCTTGAGGCACACGGCTTAGACCTCCCTGCGCGCTTCAATCCCAGCTCTGCCACCCATCTCCTGACCTGACCTCCTGCAAGTCACTTACACACTCCCTGCAGCTTTCTCAGTTGCAGAAAGGGGGTCAGAGCCATGACTCGTTTTAGGGTAGTTGGGAGGATCAGAGGAACCTGGGTCTGCCTCTCTTCCATGAATCCTTAATTTGGAGTCCCCCGACTCTGGGCCTCTCCTCTCTCTGTGCTCACTCCCTGAGTCATCTCAATGGTCCCATGACTGACTCTCCCCATCCTGACAACTGTGAATTTATGTGTCCAGCTCAGACCTCTCTCCCAGACCTTACACTCATAGATTCTTTCCAACATCGCCACTTGGATGGCTACTAAAGGTGCAATGTTTTATAACTTAACATGCAAACTATTCTATACAGAATAGGTAGATAACAAGGTCCTACTATATGGAACAGGGAACTATACTCAATATCCTGTGATGAACCATAATGGAGAAGACTATGAAAATGAATGTCTACATTATGTATGCTGCTAAGTTGCTCAATCGCATCTGACTCTGTGCGAGTCCATGGACTGCAGCCGCCAGGCTCCTCTGTCCATGTGACTGTCTAGGCAAGAATACTGGAGTGGGCTGCCATCTCCTTCTCCAGGCTATATATGTATAACTGAATCATTTTGCTGTACAGAGGGAATTTACACAGCACTGTAAATCAACTGTACTTCAATAAGCTAAATAAAAGCAAACAATTACAAAACTCACAACCACTTGGCTCTTAACTTACCCACTAATCTCATTTAAGAAAAAAAAAAAACTGCACTCTTTATCCCGTTCCAACTCAGCTAAAGTTAACTCTCTAGTCTCCAGAGCTTCCCACGTGTACTCTTCTCTGTTCTTCCACCTCGATGGAGCCGTCAGTATTTATTTTTCAAATGTTCGTTTAGATGGACTTCCATGGCTCTAGTCTATTCCCTCCACCAGCAATGCCTGCTCCCCACGTGCTCCTTGCTCATCATACCATTTTTTTTCATTTGTTTAGATCTTTCATTTGTTTTTCAATATTTATTTACTTGGCTTTATTGGATCTTAGTTGCAGCACGTGTGATCTTCATGGCATCACACATGCTCTTTAGTTGTGGCATACAGACTCTGGAGCGTGTGCCATTAGTTGCTTCTTGAGGGCTTAGTTGCTCCATGACATGTGGGATCTTAGTTCTCAGGGATCAAACCCGCGTCCCCTGCATTGCATAGCAGATTCTTAACCACTGGACCTGCAGGGAAGTCCCACAGCCTTTTGTAATTGCTTCTCATTTGTTTTTCCAGCTAGGCTCTCTGACAAGAGACTCGGCCTGTAATGTTGCTCACTGCACCATCCCGGACATGGGGCTTGATACACGGGAGGCTCTTAGCAAACATTAGTTCAGCGAAAGAGTGAAAACAGCTGCAGCAGCAACAGCATCTCTGCATGTTAAAGATACACAGTGCTTAATAACTGTGTGTAACTGTATCTTGCGCGGCCTCCTAACTAGTAACCATTGCTAGCACTTTTCTAATTTAATCCCCACAACTTACTGAAGTAGGTACTATTACTGTCTTTATTTGAGAAGTAAGGAAGTTGAAGTTTGGAGAAGTTAAGTTACCTTCTCAAGGACATAGCTGATAAGTGTTGGAGCAGGATTTAAACCCAAGCACTCTGGCACCAGAGCCCATAACCTAACAGGACTCCTCATCACGCAGCCATTTTGAGTTGGGATTGTCTCTCCTGTTTAGTTCAAAATTAGCCAAATATCTGCCCTTAGCAAGTATGGCAAAGAACAACCCACGTTACCTTCAATAAACATTTATCACGGGCCCACGTCAGAAGTTGCCACTCAAAGTGAAAACCAAAGCAACGGCAGGGCAACCCCCTCCTTGTTCAGATTACAACCATCATCACCACAGTTGACCATCATATTAAATATATCCAATGTCCAGGCGCCACGGCAAACCCTTTCCACATCCCATCCCGTAACAAGTAAGTTTTCGTTGAACTGAACTTGAATCTTTTGACTTCTATCGCATGCTTTTCTGGGAATGCCAAACTTAAATCATCAGAGAGCCAATGCAATTTGGAGAAAGAACTGTCCAATCCTCACATTTTCAGATCTGGGAACTGGGACTCTGAAAGGTGAAGGGCCTTGCCCAAGGTCAAGCAGGTGGCGGTTCAGCTAGGGCTGGAAGAGGCCTTTTGGATTCAGCTCCAGAGCTCTGGACACGGCGCTACACAGCCAATCACATCTCCTTTACTCAAGGTACGTAAGTGAAAAGGCATCACGTCTCTTTTTAAACGCACTTGTTTAACGGAGACCAGTTATTGCTAGGTAGAGAGAAGCTGTTGCTGCTCACGACTTATCATCTATGATGTGCTGTTCCGTAAGTAGTGCCCTGGAAGTCACACTTTCTCCGCATCCTCTTCCCGGCGTATCCCGCGGTTACGCAGGTGGCTTCGCAGCGCGCCGGGGCCTTTTGTGACTGGGTGACCAGGCGGAGCCGGGCGGGCCGCAGGCGGTTCGCGACAGCCAATCAGGGCTCAGAGCCCCGGAGCTGCACCAATCAGAGGTTAACGGAGCGTGAGCCAGGGCCAATCGGGGGCTAGAGCCCGAGAACAGGGCGAGCGGCGGGACGCGGTCAATCAGAGCGGAGGACGAGGCCCAATAGGCAGCCTTCAGACGTGAGTCGCGGGCGGGCCGGGGGCGCCCGGGGGCGGGGCCTGTCCGCGCGGCCGCAAGGTGGGCTCCGCGAAGAGCGAGCGGGGTAAGGAGCGCGGACCGCCCGGGCGGGGTGGGGCTGAGCGCGCGGCGGGGGCGCGGGGTCACGGGATGCGTCCGGAGCGACCCTTGGAGCTGCGTGATGTCGCGGGGAGAGGCGAGGGGCCGAGTCCCGGGCTGGGGAGGTGGCCACTCAGGCCGGAGGGGTCGGGGGAGGAGGAGACCCTGTTGCCATGGCGACGCAGGTGCGCAGACGGGAGACCCTTCTCACCCTCGGATCGTGCAGCCCGTGGACACCCGGGCTCCAAGCGTCCTCCATCCTCCCCGCGACCAGAGCAAAAATAACCCGCTTTAGCCAGCAGCCTCTGCGCCCCCACAGCCTGGCTCCCCGCCGCCCCCTCCCTCCCGCCAGCCTGTCGCGGGCAGAGGGATTAAGCTCGCCCTGCTGCTCTTGGTTAACAAACAGCAGGCCTTTGCGGTTTGACCACCTGGATCAGTTTGCCGAGTGGCCACAGCTGGGGTCCAGCGCGGCCGCCTCGTTCCGGGGACTGGCATTAGAGATGCCGCCGCCTGAGGGACCTGGGGGATCCCCCAGAGGGATTTTTTTTTAAGGCATCTAATATAGAGCCTTGTGCTTAACAAGGACTTACGAGAATGGGGTCTGACCGAGTAAATAAAGACCACAAGGACAGCTCCATTCCGTGGATCAGCGCTGTCCAGTAGAAATAGGCAGCGACCCACATACTGTGTAATTTTACATGTTCTATTAACCACATTAGAATGTTACAGCTTGTATTTATCCAGTATATCCAAAATATCAATATTAAATTTATGTTAGTATTAGTAATTGATCTAATTAATTGATATTAAATTATTGGTAAACTGTCTTAAATTTTAAAAAAATTTCTTTTGTATTGGGTATAACTAATTAACAATGTTGTGACAATTTCAGGTGAACAGCAAAGGGTCTCAGTCATACATATACATGTTTCCGTTCTCCCCCAAATTCCCCTCCCAACCCGGCTGCCACATAACATTGAGCAGAGTTCCATGTACTATATAGTAGGTCCTTGTTGGTTATCCTTTTAAATATAGCAGTGTGTACAGTGTCCACCCCAGACTCCCTGTCCTTCCCCCAACCTGTTCCCGCCAACAACCCTAAGTTTATTGTCTAAGTCGGTGAGTCAGTCTTTAAACACAATGCTTTTCCATATAAAGCCTTCAAAATCTGGTGTGTGTCTTCTGTTCACATCTCAGTTTGGACCAGATTTCACATTTCAGATGCTCAATGGCCCCCTTTGGCCAATGGCTACCAAATGAGATGACGCAAACATAACCATTTCTTATATGTGAGTTGTTGCCACATACAGGGAACACTTCCATGTTCTTTGAAGCCTTCTTGTATGCAAGGAGATGGTGCTGTGCAAGGAGGCAGCAGAAACATGAGGCAAGGTCTCTTTTTCTCCAGGAGCTCCCAGTCCACTTGAGAAAGTAGACACTCAAAAATTAAGTCGAATTTTAAATTAATATGATTCAGGCAGTATTAAAGATAACCGTACAGTATATAATTAACTGACAGATGAGATGGCTGTTAATTACCCTTGGGGATCCTATGGAGGGACACTTCTGGCTCCTGCAGTGGTGGAAGATTGAGTCTAGTCTTAAAAGATGGGTAGGAAAGCTTGGGCTACTGGACGGATACGGAGAGGGTTTTGGTTGACTGCAATTGACCATAGCTTCTCTTATTTTTTTAGGGCTGAGCATTTGCAGAGGCTTTCAGACTGAAAAAGACTCTCTTCACTCACTGACAGTCTCCACCATGATTCACAGTCTTTTCTTGATCAACTCCTCTGGGGATATTTTCCTGGAGAAACACTGGAAGAGTGTGGTTAGCCGTTCCGTTTGTGATTACTTTTTCGAGGCCCAAGAGCGAGCGACGGAGGCTGAAAACGTCCCTCCGGTTATCCCCACCCCACACCACTATCTCTTAAGTGTTTACCGTCACAAGATCTTTTTTGTGGCTGTGATCCAGACGGAGGTGCCGCCTCTGTTTGTCATCGAGTTCCTCCACCGGGTTGTGGACACGTTTCAGGTGCGTGAATGTGAGGAGGTTCATCCGTGGACCTTATGAAGTGTCTTTGTAGCTTTGTTTCCATGGTTTTCAGCCTCAGTTAAAGAACTAAAAGGGCTTCCTTGTTAGCTCAGTTGGTAACAAATCTGCCTGCAACACAGGAGACCCCAGTTCGATTCCTGGGTCGGGAACATCCCCTGGAGAAGGGATAGGCTACCCACTCCGGTATTCTTGGGCTTCCCTTGTGGCTCAGCTAGTAAAGAATCTGCCTGCAATGCAGGAGACCTGGCTTCGATCCCTGGGTTGGGAAGATCCCCTGGAGAAGGGAGAGGCTCCCCACTCTGGTATTCTGGCCTGGAGAATGCCATGAACTGTATAGTCCATGGGGTCGCAAAGAGTTGCACATGACTGAGCAACTTTCACTTTACGGAACTAAAAAAGAAATCACGACTCTGACATTGCTCACCCTCTCCCATCTGATAAGATTCTTGTTTCTGTTTATTGAATGGGTTGTATTTTGAATGACAGACTGCACAGTTTTGAACCTGTGGCCTGAGACAGCCACTCTACTTAGTATGACTGTATGAAGTCATTTCAGTTCTAGAGACTGGAATTGTCCTACGTTTTGTTCACAAAGCTAAGGAGTTTCCATTTTTTTAAGGCTTTTGTCAGGTTGGTTTCTCTCTCTCCCTTGGTTCTTGTCTCATCATAACAAAGATTTGGAATGGCGGGTTAATTATAGCTCAAGCAGGCAGGATTTCTCAGCTCTTGTCTTGTCATAGCAAGGATTCAAAACAACAGACTAGCTTCAGCTCAGTGGCAGCTCAAGAAGACAGAACTTTTATTAAACCGACAGCAGAGATAGTATACTGAGATGTGGGAACAGACCAGCCCCAAAGGAGAGGCTTGATTTTTTTATTTTTATGGCAGACTTGATGTTAACCATTGTTAACAGCATTGCTTTGAGTTGCATCAAGAACTGATGGGTGTGGAAAGATATTTTTTTAAACTGGAAGAACCTAAATAATGCTTGTTTCATTCTCCCTGGCAGGCTAATTTGGGAACCCACCCTTCAGCTTGAGTTTGTGCTCATCCACAGCATATGAGTACCAGAGATGGGCCTTGTTGCAGGCTTAGCACTTCTGTAAAATTTAAGGGATACATTCTCCAAGATGCAGTTTTCACTTGGAGTTTTTCCTTCAGGAATAGATTTGGAGATCCTGGGGGCATGGGCGGCTGGTTGTGCCAGGATGTCAGCACCTGTTACGGGACAGGATTTCAGGCGGCCTAGACTCTGGATTCAGACAGTGGCATCCTCTGCCTAAAAGAATTGCTCCAGCTCTCACGGTTGTGGTTATTTGCATAACTCAACGATCCATGAGAATCAAGGGTCCTCTGGTTTAACATCTGTGTCATGTGAATTCTGGAATTAGTCACATGAATACAGACATTGTGGGGTTGGAGGGGAGAAGGAGGACCCAGACCTTCTGATAAACATTAAAAAGCAAGTCAAAAAGAGTCCTTTCATTTGCTCTTATAAATATATGTCACGTGTTTGGAACAGCTTTCATCTCCAAAGAATGAGCATATATTTAAGTTTTTCCCCCACAGTCTTTCTGGTAGTACTCTTCTGGGATTCCAGTGGCATATCGGCTCCTTCACACGGTGAGAACCTGAGAATTATAAACCCCAGTACGTGGAAGAAGCAGAAGAACCCAGCAGTTATGATCTTCAGCTGCTCAAGCCTGGGCCTTGTTAGGATTTCCACATGGGATATTTCACCCCATTAACCGTTGCTCCGTATCTCCATAGTGATGTTATGTAACTTATTACAAGAGAGGAAGTGAAGAAAGTTGTTTAATCTACTTGGAACCACAGAGGAATCGGGGTAAACAGTGAAGTGGCTGCTTTAGAAGCCTGGGACTTCACAGCTTGCCAGTGTGGAAGAATTTGTTAGAAGTCTTTAAATGGACGCATCCTGATTTGAATATCTTATGTGATGTGTATTCTCTGGCTTCTGTTCTTTCTCTGGCACTGGGCTGTGACGGAGGAACCCCGCTGTGGAAGCGCACATGCGTTGCTGTAGCACTGTCCCCTTCCAGCTGCTGACTGATAAAATCACATTCTCCCTGATTTAGAAAATCAAGGGAGGTGTTTCTAAAATCTTATTTTATTGATGTATAGTTGATTGCAGCATCATGTTAGCTTCTGCTGTATAACAAAGTGATTCAGTTATTTATATATATATGGGGCTTCCCTGGTGGCTCAGATGGTAAAGCATCTGCCTGCAGTGCGGGAGACCCGGGTTCGATTCCTGAGTCGGGAAGATCCCCTGGAGAAGGAAATGGCAATCCACTCCAATAATCTTGCCTGGAAAATCCCATGGACCCAGAGGGGCCTGACAGGCTACAGTCCATGGGGTCGCAAAGAGTCGGACACGACTGAGTGACTTCACTTCACTTCATATATATATATATATATATATACATATATATGTATATATGTATATATATATATACACACACACACACATTTTTCATAGTTTTCCACTATGGTTGATCATATTGACTATATTAATAGTTCCCTGGGCTGTACAGTAGGACCGTGTTGTTTATCCATTCTCCATATAGCAGTTTTGTATCTGCTGATCCCAACCTCCCAATCCATCTCTCCCACACCTCACCTCCCCCTTGGCAACCACAAGTCTGCTTTCTACATCTGTGAATCTGTTTCTGTTTCACAGATAAGTTCCTCTGTGTTGTATTTTAGATTCCACGTATAAGTGATGCTTTAGTCACTACGTTGTGTCGGATTCTTGCCACCCCGTGGACGGTAATCTACCAGGTCCCTCTCTCCATGGGATTCTCCAGGCAAGAATGCTGGAGTGGGTTGCCATTTCCTTCTCCAGTAGAAGTGCTACCATACGATATTTGTCTTTCTCTGTCCGACTTATCTCACTTAGCGTGACAAGGTCTAGGTCTATCTGTGTGGCTGCAGATGGCCTTATTCTGTTCTTCTTTACGCCTCGGTGGTCTTCCACTGTGCAGATGTACCCCATCTTTATCCGGCCATCCGGTGATGGATACTTAGGTTGCGTCCGTGTGTCGCCCATTGTGAATAGTGCCGCTATAAGCATAGGGGTGCATGTGTCTTTTTGAATTCCAGTTCTGTGTGGGTATATGCCCAGGAATGGGATTGCTGGATCATATGGTAGTTCTGGTTTTACTTTTTAAGGAACCTCCATCCTGTTCTCTGTAGTGGCTATACCAATTTGGCATTCTCACTAACAATGTAGGAGGATTTCCTTTTCTCGAGTGAAGAGTCAAAATGAAATCACTCATGAGAAGGAAATGTGTAGCTTTTTTTCCTCTGTTCAATCTTCATTTTTTAAAGAAAAAATATTTTTGTTTTAGAAACACGTTCCTGACTCCTAAGTGCTCTTGGATATTGGAAGGTGTCTGGGAGTTGACATCATTCTGATGTAATTTAGGTCACCTCTGGAGTCTGTGTTCAGTTTTGGATGTCATCATTTGAGGAGACTATTAGAAAATTAGGACAAATCCAAAGAAATGGCAAGAAAGTGAAACAATCTAGAAACCTTACCATAGCGTGAACAGTAGCAGGAGCAAACAGGGAGTTTGGCCCTGAGAAGAAGAACTGAAGGCGGATGTTGTCTGGGCCCTCTGATCACTGTGCGGCTGTTACGTAACCTTGTTCTGTAAGGCGTATCTAGGAAGCAGGTTTCAGCTTAGCCAAAGAAAGGACTTCCTAAGGATCAGCACTGCCCATGAATAGAATGGGCTTTGTCAAAAGGGGTGCATTTCCCATCAGTGGATGAATTCTTAGAGGACTCTCTGACCATCTGAGCGGCCCAGCAGCAGAAGCCCGGATATTGTCATGAAGGGCACGCCAGGTGCCTACAGGCCTTTCTCTCTGCATCATTTCATCATGGTGCATCACAGTTTACATAGTGCTTTATAGTTTACAAAGCACTTTCATACATGTTCTCATTTAATCCATCATGCTTAGTTTTTACAACCCTGTGTGTTCATGCAGGGTATTATCTAGATATACTATTAGAGAAATCGAGACCTAATTAGTTAGTGTGAATTAATCAAGTAGGTGACAATTAAGATTACTGCCCAGGCATTCTGATTTGGAATTCAGTGCTTTTCCCACAACCCAGATAATTTAGTGTCTAAGTTTAGCCTTTTTTAATAAAGGGACCAAGTGTTATTAGAATCCTAGCATCTTAGAAAAAGGATGATCCAAAGAGATTTTCTGGTGTGCTAGCTCACACCCCTCATTTCATCTCTCTCTCAGTTCTTTTTTGCTCCATGAATGTTGAGGAATAGCACAACAGTAAGAGTTAAAAATTTTACTTTTGGGGCTCTAAAACCACTGCAGATGGTGATCGCAGCCATGAAATTAAAAGACGCTTACTCCTTGGAAGAAAAGTTATGACCAATCTAGATAGCATATTCAAAAGCAGAGACATTACTTTGCCAACAAAGGTCCCAGTCAAGCCTTGTCTAGTCAAGGCTATGGTTTTTCCAGTGGTCATGTATGGATGTGAGAGTTGGACTGTGAAGAAAGCTGAGCACTGAAGAATTGATGCTTTTGAACTGTGGTGTTGGAGAAGACTCTTGAGAGTCCCTTGGACTGCAAGGAGATCCAACCAGTCCATTCTGAAGGAGATCAGCCCTGGGATTTCTTTGGAGGGAATGATGCTGAAGATGAAACTCCAGTACTTTGGCCACCTCATGTGAAGAGTTGACTCATTGGAAAAGACTGATGCTGGGAGGGATTGGGACAGGAGGAGAAGGGGACGACAGAGAATGAGGTGGCTGGATGGCATCACTGACTCGATGGATGTGAGTCTGAGTGAACTCCAGGAGTTAGTGATGGACAGGGAGGCCTGGCGGGCTGCAATTCATGGGGTTGCAAAGAGTCGGACACAACTGACTGAACTGAACTGAATTGATAATATTGTATTAGATATTATCATTTCACATAGTTCATTTAAATTCATGTTCAAAACCACGTAATAGTCTAGACTCAGTTTTGTATTCTTCATATTAGTTGAAGAAACTAACCCAAAGGGATTAAATGACTCATGAAAGAAGTTATTAATGATACTTGCATTATAATCCAGTCTAGTTTTCTTTCCACCAAACTGGGCTGCCTAAGAGAACCAGGGTTATGCTTCATCCCCTTATTGTAGAAGAAGGTCCCAGAAACGCTGTGTAAACACACGTGGACATTACTCGATAATCTCTGGGCGTGTTCCTTCACCCATCACAGTCTCTGAGTGATAAATATATACGTGTATTGTGTTTTCAACAGGATTATTTTGGAGTCTGTTCGGAGCCAGTGATAAAAGACAATGTGGTTGTGGTTTATGAGGTGTTGGAAGAGATGCTTGACAATGGTTTTCCACTGGCTACCGAGTCGAACATCCTCAAAGAGCTGATAAAGCCGCCCACTATCCTTCGAACCGTTGTCAACACCATCACAGGTACGAGAGGGGCCCCGAGGGAGGTGGCCGCCATCCTGAGTGTGGCTTAGTCCTCTGTTGTGCCTTGTTTTGAGTGCTTGTTTTGGGGGATCTCAAATGTCCAGGTGCTTTCATTTTGTTCTTTGTAGTCTTTAGTATAACCTAAAATAAAACTTTTGTATGTGTAGAAAATATTTCTGATTTCAGTGACAGAATAAACTGTTCTCCTTTTAAAAGGAATTTTCCCTGGGCTTCCCTTATGGTCCAGTGGTTTAAAATGTGCCTTGCAATGCAAGGGACACCGGTCAGACCCCTGGTCTGGGAAGATTCCACAGGCCCTGGAACAGCTAAGACCGTGCCCCAGAACTGCTGCGCCTGTGTGCCCTAGAGCCTGTGGTCTGCAACGAGAAGCCCATGAACTGCGAGGAAGACCCAGCACAGCCAAAAACTAAAATAACCCAATCGTTAATAATCGTCAGGTTTCTTCCTGATTATAGAAGCAGCACATGATTATTGCAGAAGGTCAGAAATACAGAAAAGCACAAAGAACATGAAATAAGCTCATAATCACTTTTAACATACAGTGTATATATATATTTTTATCTTCTTTGGTGAAATGGATAATGTATGGACAGGTGGAATTTTTTAAAACGAGTTAGGATATTGTTTTTACCCATGAAATTTTTATATCAATATGTGGATTACCATCCCTACTGAAACCCAATGCATTATTTAAGCTGCAAGCAATTAGGGAATTTGAGAGACCGAGTTCAGGTTACTTTCAAAACCAAAATAATATGCTGTTTCTTAGGTATCTTTCTTAACCTGTATTCTGCCTGAGGAGGCACACCAACTGGGGACAAGTGTTTTAAATGGACTAGGTTACCAAGATAGAATTTGGGAAAACTATAATCTTTATTTTGGAAAACTTCAAGTAAGCATGTAATTAGTGGATACACAGAAACTTTTAGGGACGTGTTCTCTGGTTATTAGGTAATTGGTTTCATCTAATTACAATATTCATGGTCTCAGGAAGCACCAACGTGGGCGACCAGCTTCCCACTGGGCAGCTGTCCGTGGTACCTTGGCGACGAACGGGGGTGAAATACACCAACAATGAGGCCTATTTTGATGTGATTGAAGAGATTGATGCCATCATTGACAAATCAGGTAGGTGCTTTCAGCCTGTTTACAGGACTGTGAAAACAGAGGCCCCTTTCAGACAGTGCTCGCTAGTTATCAGAACTGTCCCCCACTTAAGGCCGTTCATCTAACTTAGTGTCCACTTTGTGTCAAGCATTGTGTATTAGGACTGGACTGAAATATCATGATGTAGATGATGAGATCATACATGTAGAAACTCTAAAGACTCCAGCCTAACACTGTGAGAGCTAATGAACGTAATACGGTTGCAGGATACGAAATCAATATGGTTTTGTACACAAACATACAGTGTTTTGTACACTGACCTTGTACAGTGATGTTTCTGTACACAAACAACAAACTATCCAAAAAGGGAGCTGAGAAAACAACCCCATCTACAATAGCAACAAAAAGAATAAAATACGTAGGAATAAACTTAACCAAAGAAACTTATACCCTGAAAACTGCAAAGCGTTGATGGAGGAAATAGCAAATATATGGGAAGATGCTATATTTTCATGGATTGGGAGAATCAGTGTTGTTAAAATGTTTGAAATATCCAAAGACATCCGCGTCAGACTCACAAATGCTAGCCACATTAGTATCTCAATGGCATTCTTTATAGAAATAGAAAAAACAAAACTCGTATGGAACCACAAAACCTCAAATCACCAAAGCAGTCTTGAGCAAGAACAAAGCTGGAGACGTCACAATTCTAGATTTCAAAATATATTACAAAATTATGGTAATCAGAACTGTAAGGTGGACTTCCCTAGTGCTCCAGCAGTTAAGAATCCACCTGCCAATGCGGGGGAGGTGGGTTCAATCCTTAGTCCCGGAAGGTCCCACTTGCTGAGGGGTAACTAAGCCCTCAAGCCACAACTGCTGAGCCCGCATGCCACAGGTACTGAAGCCTGCACGCCGGAGCCTGTGCTCCACAGCAAGGGAAGCCGCTGTGAGGAGAGGCCCAGGCAGTGTAACTGGAGAGGAGCCCCCGCTCACCGCAACTAGAGGAAGCCTGCATGCAGCAGTGAGGACCCAGCACAGCCAAAGCTAACAAGCAAATATTTAAAAAACAACTGTAGGTAAGGTCAAAAAGTAGACATGTACACCAGTGAGGCGGGGTAGAAGGCTCAGCAATAAATCTGCCAACTGGTCTTCAACAAGCGTGCCAAGCACATGTGATGGGGAAAGGCTAGTCTCTGCAGGGGGTGGTGTTGGGAAAACTGGATGTTCACATATAGAAGAATAAAATCACCCTTAATCTCACACCACCCACAAAATCCAACTCACAACATAGTAAGGACCTAAATGTAAGACCTGGAACCATAAAACCTACTAGTAGAAAACAGGAACAGAGCTTCTTGACACTGATCTGGGCAGTGGTGTTTTTTTTTTTTTTTTCAAGATATGATACCAAAGCAAAGGCTTCAAAAGGAAAAATAGACCAACAGCATTGTATCAAAATAAAAGCCTCCATACAAGAAAGGAACCAGTCAGAGGAAAAAGACAGTGTGCAAATGAGAGGAAATGTATGCAAACCATATATCTGATAAGAGGTTAATATCCAAAATACATGAGAAACTTATATAGTTCAATAGCAAAAAAAAAAAAAAAAAAACAAACCACCAGATAATCGGACTAAAAAAGTGGGCATAGGATCTGAAAGCAGCACTTGTGGTAAAGAACCTGCCTGCCAGTGCAGGAGAGACTTAAGAGACGTGGGTTCAATCCCTGGATCGGGAAGATCCCCTGGAGAAGGACGTGCCAACCCACTCGTGTTCTTGCCTGGAGAATCCCCATGGACAGGGGAGCCTGGTGGGCTACAGTCCCTGGGGTCGCAGAGTCGGACTGAAGCGACTTAGCACACAAAGGATCCGAAGAGACGTACTTCAGGAAAGCCGTATGAATGGCCAGCAGGTAAACGAAAAGGTGCTCAGTGTCATCGGGGAAAAGCAAGTCAGAACCACAGTGAGGTATCACTCGCACCTCATATCAAAAAGACAAAAGACATAGCAGGTGTTGGCAGTGGTGTGGAGAAAGGGGAGCCCTATGCACTTGCTGGGGGAAATGTAAACTGGTGCAGCCCCCGTGGAAGCAGTATGGAGGCGCCTCAAGAAACCGAAACTCCCTAGTGACCCAGCAGTCCCACTCCTGGGTCTAGACCCAGCGGAAACGGAGTATCTCCAAGAGGCGTCCGCACCCCCGTGTTCACAGTGGCATTGTTGGCAGCAGCCAAGGCGTGGGAACAAACCAAGTGTCTGCTGATGGCTGATGGATAAAGAAGACGTGCGGCAGACACCCTCACACACAGGAACGTCACTCGGCCGTGTGAAGAAGTAAATCCTGCCGTGTGTGAACACACGGGTGAACCTGGAGGACATGATGCTGGGTGAAGGAAGCTGGACGCAGGAAGATAAACGTGGCGTGATCGCACATAGAAAAACCTGATGTGGACCAGTGCCGGGCTCACCTTATATGTGGAATCTGCAACAGTCAGGTCTGCAGAAACAGAGAGTAGAAGGTGGTTACCAGGAGTGGGGAGGACGGGAGTGGGGAGAGGTTGGTGAGAGGTGCCAAGCTTCAGTTCTGCATGATGAAGTAGTTCTGGAGATTGACCACGCAGCACGGTGACTGCCGCAGTGTACTTTCTTTTCCATGTTATTGAGTGTAATTGACAAACTTGTAAGGTATTTGGAATGTTCATTATGGTGATTTGATCTACATGTAGCTTGTGAAAGGATTCCCCCCCACCCCAGCTGGTTAAATTATCACATCTGCCACCTCACAAGTATGTCATCTACTTGAAATTTACTAAAAGGGAAAGTTCTAAGGGCTCTCACCACAAAAACCTAACTGACTGTGTGAGGTGATGGACGTGTCAGTCAGCTTCATCATGGTGATCACCTCCCAGGGTGTATGTGTATTAATACAGTTTTTATTTGTTGACTATACCTCAACAACGCTGAAGAAAAGCCTTGGAAAAACATGATATAGACCCATGCTAGGCTCACATTTTCAGTGGTTTTTATCCTCTCAAGTGAAAAAGTAACAAACTGATCTCTTGTTGATGAGATGTCCTTTTGGAAGTATTTGACTCTCAGTTGTTGGGGCAGAACTGAAGTTTAATCACTAAAATTCAGAGTCGTCTTCTTTTGTATCCATTCAGAGAGGTTAACACAACTACAGGTCCTTAGAGTGTGGAAATTTATAGAAAGTTCTCTTCACATGAGCGAACTCATTTATCCAGCAAGTGCTTACGGAGACTCCATGGTGCTGTAGCTGAGCACCAGGCAGTGGGCATGTGATGGTGACGAAGATGGGGCCTGTGGCTGCAGGAAGCGTCCTGAAAGTCTAGTGAGGGGGCGAGAAAGGGGAAAAGAGAGGTCTCCTCCCACCCAGACCTAAGTATAAAGCTCACACATGCTTCATCAATAGAATGAGTAGGAGTTAGTACAGGCTGCACGGATCTGGTAGCAAAGCAGGTGCAAACACTCTTAAGAAGAGTGAAATATTGCTGGAAAATTACGTAGCTCAGGATGACTGGACTGAGACGCATAAAGAAAGAAAAGTAACTGATGAGGTTTTAAAACCAAGTAAGCACAGCAGCTTTTCATATATCCCCAAACTGGAAAGGTCCCAAATATCTAAATTTCTATCAGCAACAGAAAAGATGAACAAGTTTCAGTGTGATCATACCAGGAGACGGAGAAGAGCAGGAAAACCAGAAAATAGGAGGGGTTAGGAGAAAGGAACACTTGAAAGAAAGAAGTGGTTGCAGGGGCTGCAGGAGAGAGAGCCTGTGAACTGAAGCCAAAAGTCTCAGTTCTATTTGGCATCAGAGCTCCTTGGGGGGCCTGTGAAGTGAATATACTGTCCATGGAATTCTCCAGGCCAGAATACCGGAGTTGGTCGCCTTTCCCTTCTCCAGGGGATCTTCTCAACCCAGGGATCGGACCCAGACCTCCCACCTTGCAGGTGGATTCCTTACTAGCCGAGCCACACGGGAGGCCCTTGGTGCCTGCAGGGAGAGCAGTTCCTGATGTGAATCCAGTGTTCCGAACCCTTGGTCAAGATAGCGATGTGTGTTTGATCCTGGCACTAGATTGAAAGCTCCTCCAGGCTAACAGTCTCACCAGTCTTTATCCCCGTTGCTTCATCAGAGTGTCTTGTGTTTGTTGTGCAGTTGATAAAGGTTTTCAAGGACAGGTGGACTGGGTAGATGATTCAGATGGATGGATGGACAGAAGGAAGGAAGGAAGAACGGGAGGGGAGGAGGAAGGAAGGAAGGAAATGGGATGGGAGGGGAAGAGAGCGCTAAGGAGGGAGGAAGGAGTTAAGTTCGTTGGGAAGGACAGAGCGGGTCTCACCTTCCTGTCTCATTCCGTCTCAGGGTCCACTATCACTGCCGAGATCCAGGGGGTGATTGACGCCTGCGTCAAGCTGACCGGAATGCCTGACCTGACACTTTCCTTCATGGTAAAATCCTGGGCCAGAGATCTAGTCCTTGGGAAGTTAGATGCTTCTGGAAAGACAGAGCGGCGGGAGGGGACGGAACCAGAAGGGATGGTCAGGGCCAGCCACAACGCTCACGGGCGGCCTCGAATGTCCGGAGTAACAACAGAATGTGTGCATGTGTTTTCGTGAAAGCAGTACCTAAGTTTCCTGAAAGATGCGTGGTTCTAATTCCCACCTGTGGCTGTTGCTTGATGTCGCCCAGAACCCCAGGCTGCTGGACGACGTCAGCTTCCACCCCTGCGTCCGCTTCAAGCGCTGGGAGTCCGAGCGCATCCTCTCCTTCATCCCCCCCGACGGCAACTTCCGCCTGCTGTCCTACCACGTCAGCGCGCAGAAGTAAGCGGCTCACGAACCTGGGGGCGGAGTGCGTGCGTGCATGCGTGCGAGCGCGTGCGTGTGTGTGTGTGTTTGGAAACAGTATCTGCAGCGATGAAGAACTCAGGCTCTGGAGTTACCTGGGCTCCAGGTAACTAATCAGGTAAGCTCGGGTGAGTTGTTTATCCTTCCCCGTGTCTGTTTTCTCTAGGAAAGCTGAAGTAGTGAAAGTAACACGTGATGAAGTAAGGGGCTTCCCTGGCGGCTCAGTGGGAAAGAATCTACCTGCTAATGCAGGAGACGCGGGTTCAATCCCTGGGTCCGGAAGACCCCCCTGGAGAAGGAAATGGCCACCCACTCCAGCATTCTTGCCTGGGAAATCCCATGGACAGAGGAGCCTGGCAGGCTACAGCCCACGGGGTCACAAAAGAGTCGGACACGACTGAGCGACTAAACATCAACAGTAAAGTAATAAGTAACTTGAAAATAATAAAGGTGCCTTGTTATGAGGGTTATATAAGAAACTCTAAATAGTGGCTTCCGCACAAAATAAGTGCTCATTACGTTTGCTGCTGTTAGTTTTGTTATTATTGTGTGCCTAAACAGGAATGCTTTTTCCTCAGATTAGAATCTGAGAACACCTGTATTTCAGTCCCTTTCACCCCAAAAAAGCAGTGAATGGTACTCTGAAGAGCCATACTATTCAGTGATTTGGGGTCTTGAACATGCTGTTTACTATGGACTCGGTTCTTTTGGGGGGAGGCGTAGAGAAGATGTGTAGATTGAAGAAAGCCTTGGACCTCTCAGCCACTGAGGCCTTCCTGTGGGATTCGGAATACATAATTTGGGGAAATATCTGAGTGCTTGAGAGCAGAGGCTCTGGAATCAGACTGCCCGTGCTTAAGCCCCACCTGCAGTACTGATGATACATGACCTTGGCAAGTTATTGAATAGTTAACCTCGCTTAAGTGTAAGGACATCAGTGTTAATGACATCAGGACAGAAGCAATGCCTGCCTCATACTTATGGGGTGGATTAAATGAGTAATCAAGGGAAAACCTGTAGGGTCGTGCTGGCCCCAGGAAGTAGTACTCCACAGATGCCAGGGATGGTTGCAACTTTAGTATCACCCTGCAGTTTCTCTGTCAGATCACACCGACCCCATCCCTTAGGGGTTTTTGTAAGGATCAAAGTCAAGTTAAAAGCACTCTCACAAATTTGTAAAAGCCCCATGAGGTATGAATGTTACTTTCCCAAGTGCGGATAATTATCGGTCACATGCAAAATGGTAAAACACGGAAATGTGATTTCTGTTTGCTGTGCCTTTTCCTCAGAGTCCACCGAGTCCGCTCTTTGGTTTTGTTGATTTCATTCTAAGAGTTGTTAGAAGACTTAGTTGACTTACTAATCAACATCTTAGATTTACAGAAAGGAAACGATCAAAGACGTCTAGAGGGTTTTTCTCTGCATACTCTGTAAGACAAAGATGGAGGTGAGGGAGGAAAAGCTGCCAGCAGAACAGAAAAGCGAGAAGTGGCCGTTTTCCCGGTACATTGACGATGTGGGCTTTTTGTCTCCTCTCTTTTCCAGCCTGGTGGCGATTCCAGTGTACGTGAAACATAACATCAGCTTCCGGGACAGTAGCTCACTCGGCCGCTTTGAAATAACGGTGGGGCCTAAGCAGACCATGGGGAAGACCATAGAGGGGGTGACCGTCACCAGCCAGCTGCCCAGAGGCGTCCTGAACATGAGCCTCGTGCCATCTCAGGGGGCGCACACGTTTGACCCAGTCACCAAGGTAGGAGAATACACAGGAGGTTCGAGTAGCCCGTGTTCGAAATAGCAGGAGCTCTGCAGCACTCCTTTCTGTCTTGTGGAAAGGCGAGCTTGACCAGAGGGATGTGGTTGAGGACACCGAGATAATTCCCAGGAACAAGTAGCATTCTCTTCTGGGAAACCCCCAGGAGGTCATAAGAACACAGTGAGCTCAGGCGTCCCAGGTGCAGTTTCCACCGTAACTTCCTTCTTTTCTCTCTCTTTGGAGATGCTCTCTTGGGATGTAGGAAAAATAAATCCCCAGAAGCTCCCAAGTTTGAAGGGAACCATGAGTCTCCAGGCCGGAGCTTCCAAACCGGATGAGAACCCCACGATCAACCTGCAGTTTAAGATCCAGCAGCTGGCCATTTCTGGTGAGTGACGCCCAGCTCAGGGTGGGGGGAAGGCAGGGGCCCAAGGCGGCGATGTCACAAAGCCCCCCTGGCCACTCCCTGTCCACAGAGTTGGGTTTCGTTAGCTGATATGTGATCTTTAGTCAGATCTTTCCCAGCCCATTTCTGGAGGAACTCTGTGACCCTCCATCAGTATTGGAGATGAAAGTGCTCATGAGCCGTTGTTGAGTCACCCTGGGGGCACTGGTTGGGGCATCCCAGAGTCGTCAGTACCAGGATGTATCTGCATTCTCAGCTGGTGAGTGAAAAGAATTCCCTCCTTTCCCCCAATTTCAGAAGATTTCATGTGTGCTGTGATCATGTGGAACACTCAGCTGACCTGAGTTATCGACCGTAGTTTACACCCCACCACCCAGGGGGATATCAAGACTCGTTACCTCTGCAGGTGTCTACTACGTGCCAGGCACTAATTTAAGCTCTTTTCATCTATTTTCTTATTTAATTCTTAGAATGACCCTTTTGGATGGATAGGAGATGACTTCACCTTTATATGAAGTTCTTGTTTTCTTTGCCAATGGACCACATCTAGTTTAAGTGATTAGAATTCATTTAAACGATAAGCTCTTTTCATCTTAAAATGCTTAATAAACTTAAAAGCTCTGAATAGTATAAAATGTTCTTTTCTTAGTCCAGTGAGAATATTTAAGAAGCACTGAAGAATTAATTCATCACTTGTCATCATTAGTTTATTCACTCAGTTATACCTTTATTTGATTATGGATTTCTTAATTCTGTTATTATGAATTCATATGTTCAACCCCATAACTTTGAGAAAAATCTGGAGTGGTCTTATTTTTCCTTACCGTCATTTCAGCCTGCATATAACTTTCTGCCCTTTGCACCACAGGGACAGATCTCATTGGCTGGCTTTTTATTGGAGCAGGTTTTTATTTTCAGCCTATGTTCCAGGGGTGAAGAACCTGTCAGCTGTGTTTAAGTGACATAATTAAGTGTAGGTTCCCAGGTAGCGGAATGGTAAAGAATCGGCCTGCAATACCGGAGATGCAGGAGACTCGGGTTCGATCCCTGGGTTAGAAAGATCTCTTTGAGAAGGAAATGGAAACCCACTCCAGTATTCTTGCCTGGAGAATCCCATGGAGAGAGGAGCCTGGTGGGCTACGGTCCAAAGGACCCATAGCATCCCAAAGAGTAGGACACAACTGAGCGACTGAACACACACACAGTTTCCGGTTCACGGTTACAGCTTTCTCCAGCCCTCGGAGCTCTTTGAGTTGACATGAATTAACCAGTTATGCTACCTGCTTCTTTGGAATAATGCTTGCATTCCTTCCTTGCAGGCCTCAAAGTGAATCGTCTGGATATGTATGGAGAGAAGTACAAACCCTTCAAGGGCATAAAGTACATGACCAAAGCTGGGAAGTTCCAAGTTCGAACCTGAAGCGAGAATTTTGCAAAGCAGACGGTCACGAACACTTTTTCATTTCTTAACCTGTCTAGAAGTAAAACCTATCAGCCTGTCTCGTAGGTCTGTGCCCCCTCTGGACCCACAGGCTCCCGTTTTCCTTAGCCGTCAGCACCGTGGAGTGAATCCAGGGAGACAGGGTCCCCGGGGGCCGGGGCAGGACCCACCCACCAGCATCTCCAACCCAGTTCTCAGAGCAGAGGCGTGGGTCGCAGCGGGAGGTACCTGACTGCGTGTGAAAAAGACCAGCGTTTGTTACTCGTTTGGCTGTAATTTTCTTCAGCCAAGGGAAGACTTCTTTGTTTTTTTTTAACCCCAGGGAAAAAAAATTAGAGCACGCACTTGGAAGGAAACGAATGTTAGTAGAGGAAGGTTTCTTGGAAGGCGTGGAGTGTATGCACCCCCATTAAAGTTAAGAGAGAGGGGCACCCATCTCCACCCCTAGGAGGGGCTGCGAGGTACCGAGTGGAGTGAGTTTCCTTCTGAGCCCTCTGTTTGGATACAGGCATAAAGATCTGTACTTCTAGAAGCGAACTGGAAGCTTCTTTAGTTGGATCCCCCTGCTGACACGGAAGCCCCAGCGGGATGAGACTTTTCCCTCAGAGGCTGGGACGCCGCTCGCACCAGCTTGCAGAGGCTGAGGGCTGCCTGCCCGCAGCACCGGGCCGCCCTCTCCGGGGAGAGGGTGCCCTGCCCGCTCCCTGGGGGGCGGTGGTCCCAAATACCTCTTTCCTTGAGCACCCCCCCAAACAGCTCCACTCCTTCACAGAATTTCCGCTCCCTGAGGAGAGTTTCAGAGAAGCCAGCCCCGTTGGCCCCAGGGCGGCAGGCTGTGTGAGCCGCCCCGGAGGCCCAGCGGCTCCTCGTCCATGTCCGTCGGGGGCTCCCTGGGGGCTGGAGCCTGAACCTCCCTTCGGCACGCATTCCCGCGGTCACTCTCAGCCAGATGCTGACAGGAGCGGCCAGTCCTGGGGGCCTTCCAGTAACGACATTTCCTCAGAGTCTCTTCTGTACCCCCACTGTATAATCTATTTATTAGCAACATATATCGACTAGTCCATGTTTGTTTTTAAGACCCCGCCCCCAGATCCCTTCAGTCGTTGAATAAAACCGATGTTGTAGGAAGGTGGGTCCTGTTGAGCATGTGCAGCCCGGTTCAGGAAACACGGCAGCTGAAGGTGGTCTGCAGGCCTCTACAGCGGGAGGCTTTCCATTCAGCTCAGTGTGCCCATCACCCATTCCAATATTTATAGATCAGACAGGTATTTTTAAATTATAGTTTATGATGCGATATTGTGCTCTGTTCTGTGCATGGAGAGAAATGAAGACCTTGTGCTCTCCAAACCCTATAATTTTTCTCTAATGCCCTGTTTCCAAGTACTTAGGTAGTGTGTTTTTGTTTTTTTTCCTATAGTTTTCTCTTCCTACTTCCTGGATTTGTTTTTTTGCTGCAGAATAATGCTGCTTTGTGGTTTTGCTCCGGGGTCCGTTGTCCTGTGTCTCATAGCCAGTCACTGCAAAATTTGTCCTGGATCCAAGATCCCATTCCTAGAATAACGGAACTACTACTGCTGAGGGCTCTGGAGGATTTCAGGGTTTCCTGGGTCACAGGAGACAACCCATCTCGGTCCCTGAATACCCTTAGGTTTATAAGTCTAGCTGTCTTATTCCCTCCAGGGCAGCTCATCCTAATTTCAAGGGAAGAATTTAAGGAGAAGTAAAGTACTGGGGCTGTGGGGCCCACAGACGATAGCAGGAGAGGCTGCCCCGAGCTGCAGACCCTTGGACTCCCCCTCACCCCAGTGGTGTGTTAGCATAGATGGTACTGGGTGCCCCCAGCAAGCCTCTCGGTTCCACATGTGTTTAACGTGCAGAAGCATCTTCTCTGTTTAAATCTTAATAAAGTTGAGTGTTGCCAGTCCTTCATGTCCTGAGTGTCTTGTTACTAGGACCATGGGCGATGCTCTGCACACATGCCCAGCAGAAGCAGAAAGAAAGGAATTCAGGGGATCTCACTGCATCCGCACTTTCCTACCAGCTGACCCGAAGCTGTATATATGGTTTGGGTATGTCATCTTGCAGGTCGTGAGAACAAAGGTCCAGATCAATCAAATTACATTTCCCAGGGTACAAAAGACAAAACCACTGAAGCTGCTGGTGTCTATTCTAGCGCTTTCCCTGTCCTGGCCTCTCGTGCTTCTTAGGTTGATTAATTCGGACGTGAAGCCAGGTGCAGGGGTCCTGGTTATCCTAATTGCAGTGAAGACTTCCCGGAGTCTCCTGGGATGTGGAGACGAGGGTCCTGCTCCCATATCTGTCCTGTCTCTCCTGGCCGGGGGAGACTAAGACAAGGACTTCTTCCTGCCTTCGAGCCCCAAGTGTTGTCAAGTGTGTACTGCCACCCCATCCTGTCTGTTTCAGCGACTCATCTCTCTGCCTTGGGTCTGGCTGTTTCCTTAGCCTCATGGTGTGACCAGGCAGTTTATAACACTTGTACTTTCCTCTGTGGCCAGTAGGTGGAGACTCAGTGCCAGCAATGACACTAATTTTTTTTTTAATTGTTAGAAAAATAATTTTTTTGAAGGAAATTGAAACTCTTAAATTTTGCCTTAAGATCCCAAGCTTGTGAGTCTTTGACTTTCAAGGTTTTAGATGTGGAACCAAAGTTTATTATCCTCTTTCGACAACCTGAACTAAGATGGGAGCTCCGGGGGAATGCTCGTTTCAATCGTTTGAGTTTCTCTAGGTCTTTACCCATTAAAGCTGTTTGCACAATTATATGAGGATCTTTTTTGCTCTTTGGGTTTCTATTGCCGTTTGTTTTATTAGCCAGCCAGAGATAGTAAAGCAGTGCTACCTGTTTCCCCTTAGCGCCTTCTCCTTCCCCCAACACGGCCCAGACATTTTATCCCGACCCTCCTCACCCACATCGGGTAGTGATGTGCTGTGCTCTGAGTGTGTTTTAGCCTCCGAATGCAAGTGCGGGGCTGGGGCCCTGCCTGGAGCTCTGTCAGTGGCCTCTGCTGAGCACCTGTCTTCAAGCAGCCTGTGGTTTCCAGGGCTTCACTTTGAGGAATGTGATGGGGGCCTTTTAACTTTGCATTTCCATCAAAGGAGCCCTCCGCTGCTTCACTTCATTTCAATAACACAACTGTCCGGAGAAAAGCTCGTTCTGCAACAGGGGAGGGAATGAAACGAGCAGAACTCCCACCAGAGCTGCAGTTACGGGGCCTTCCTTGCCACTGTCTTCCAGCCGTCTTCCCTCCAGAGGGCTAAGGTGCACAAAATCTGCCCCTTTCACAGGCTCAAGTCAGGAAATCTGTGACTTACGTTTGTGTGATCTGAGTTGATTTAACTGGTCCCGGGACCGAGCATTGTCAGAGAAATCCGTGCCCCCTCCCCACCACTACCCCCACTGCCCACCGCTGGAATCAAGCTTCTGGGCTTTAGATTCTCTTTCTTTTGTGAGTTGAAACTATTCTTTTAAGAACTATGTTGAACAGTTCTGACCGCCTCTCTAGAGAGAGAGGAGAGAGACCTAAGACCACGTTTGCTCCAAGGAACTGTCAGCACGTAACCCAACACCAAGCCTTGCATCAGGTTCATTCTTAGATCCGGGGTGTCAGTGATAAGAAACTGCCAGGCAGCAACCAGGGGTATGAGTTACATCTCAGGAGCAGTAAGACAGTGTAAGAGAAGCGGAAAGCAGCATTGCTTAAGTAACATACTTGTGTGGACTGGTCTGGGAGTGAATTCTTTAAAAAAAATTTTCTTTATTGGAATATAGTTGATTTACAATGTGTTAGTTCCAGGTATACAGCAAAGTGAATCAGTTTTATATTTAACATATATTCACCCTTATTTTTTTATGTTCTTTTCCCATGGAGGTCAGAGTTTGGAGTAGTTCCCTGTACTACACAGCAGGTTCTTTTTTTTTTTTTTAGTTTTTTATTTTTTAAATTTTAAAATCTTTAATTCTTACATGCGTTCCCAAACATGAACCCCCCTCCCACCTCCCTCCCCATAACATCTCTCTGGGTCATCCCCATGCACCAGCCCCAAGCATGCTGTATCCTGCGTCAGACAGACTGGCGATACACAGCAGGTTCTTATTCGTCATCTGTTTTGCATAGAGCGGTGTGTATATGTCAGTCCCAATCTGTGTCAGCATCTTCTTGACACTCAATTCCTCTTTCACGTTGGAGTCCTGTCCGGGGTATCTTTCCACCTACTCCCCTCCCCGTGAATATCTACCCTGAGCCTCGCTTGGGCCATCGGCTCCCCTCACCCCAAGTGTCTGTGGCTCGCTGCTGCCAGGAGAATTAAGTCCAAAGTTCAGTTTAGCATTCAAAGTGCCATCATAAATTCTAACCTACGTTCTTCTTCATGAACTTCACTTTGGACAAGATATAACTCAATTCCTCCCCACACTCCCCTGCCTTTCTTGCCTTCCGGATCTTTACATGTTCGTGCAGTGGTAGCTCCTTGCCTCAGGAACTAGAGTCAATATCCTGTAGTAAACTATCATGGAAAAGAATACGAAAAAGATTGTATATATGTGTATAACCGAATCACTTTGCTGTGCAGTAGAAATTAACATGACTTAACTATTCTTCAATAAAATTTTAAGAAAAATTTAAAAACGAATGCCTTTCTCATTCCTCTCCACCAGCCCAAATCTTGCTCAATTTTTGAAAAGCCTACCCAATTCCATTTTTTCCTTAAGTTTCTCTGTTTTTTGGTCTTAGGTACAGCACATGAGATCTTCATGGCTGCACGCAGCACATATCTTCATTGGCATGTGGGATCTAGTTCCCTGGCCAGGGATTGAACCCAGGCCCCCTGTATTTGGAGCACAGAGTCTTAAACCACTGCACCACCGGGGAAGTTCTTAAGTTTCTTCAATCCTTCCTGAGCTGAATTTCAGCAAAACTTTCTATCCACCATTTGTGGTTCATCTCCACCCTGCCTTGTTATTTCTCTGAATCCCCATTCCCCTGTCAAACCAAGAGTTTCTTTCTTTCCTTTTACCTTTTACAGCACCTATTTGAATGTGTGTGTGTGTGTGTGTGTGTGCGTGCTAAGTCGCTTCAGTCGTGTCCAACTCTTTGTGACCTTACTGACTGTAGCCCGCCAGGCTCCTCTGTCCATGGGATTTTCTAGGCAAGAAGACTGGAGTGGATTGCTCTTTCCTACTCCAAGGGATCTTCCTGACCCAGAGATCAAACTCTCCTCTCGTGACTCCTGCATTGGCAGGTGGGTTCTTTACCACTAGCACCACCTAGGAAGCCAATGAAAGGAAATATTCCCAATGATTGAAAGAATGTGGACGCGAGTAAGGAATAAAAGCTGTGAGGGTACTGTGTGTAACAGAAAGAGTCCACTCTGATTGGGGAAAATATGTGAAAAATATATCAGAATTTATTATTCCAGTACAGTATCATACAGGTAGTGGCAACAGAGTACAAACAAAAATGAACTGATATAAATATGCGAGAGCCTAGTTTGTCAGTTACTAAAATGATACGTGTCTCCTGGTTCTATCGCGAAACCTATAAAGAAAAAGAATTACACTGTACACAACAGGATTCCCTCCAAGAGCTGCAAAAAGGAAAGCCCAGCACTTAAGGGCTGGAGTCGAGGAAGGTGATCTGGCCAGCCAGCCCATCCCTTGGTAGGAGGTTCCTGCTGGGCTTCCTTGGGACTATAAATAGACATTCTATTTCTAGTAGAATACATCTAACCCTCCTTTCCTGAAGGCTCGAGTTATCTTTGCCTACTGAGACATGCTTTCATCTTTGTGGTCCCCTTTCCAAAGATGCTTGTGTGCATAGAGGAGGAAGCGGGCTTCCGCCCTGGGGAGTGGTTTTCCACGAGGGACTGGCGTTTGTCCATCTTCTTGTCTGACAGTACAGTTCAGCCCTTAAGCCCTGAAAACTTCCAGAATGGAAAAGTACCTGTGAAACTACATCCTCCCCCCACCTTCCGCTGTGTGAAGAAGCCCCTGCCGCAGTAAGTCTTCAGAGGTGGGAGAAGCGGGGTCTCTGTGATGTAGGGAAACAGGGTGTCCCTGATCACAGTTGCATGTTGTCTCGAATCCAGTCCAGGTAGTTAGTCACCTTGGTGTACACGCCCGGGATGTCCTTCTGCCCGCAGCCCAGGCCCCAGCTGATGATGCCGACCAAGGTCATGTGGTTGTCCTTCATACACACCAGGGGGCCACCCGAGTCACCCTGCAGAAGGGAGAAGAGGTCAGCTGTGTGCAAAAATGCAGACTCTTTGGGGGGATGTTAGGTGAATGTTTGTAGCGCTGATATGTATTCTACATACTGCTAATCTGTGGCACTGATATGTATCCTTCAACGTGCTCAGTTTCAGGGAGGGAAATTTTTCCTCCCCAATCTTGGACCATTAGAGGATTAGGCTATAGTTTTGTCGTAAAGTGGACAACATTGCTGACAAGTGTTCAGTCCAGTCCGACTCTCTGCAATCCCATGGACTGCAGCCTGCCAGGCTCCTCTGTCCATGGGCTTTTTCCAGGCAAGAATACTGGAGTGGGTTACCATTTCTTTCTCCAGGGGACCTTCCCAACCCAGGGATCGAGCCCAGGTCTCGTGTGTCTGCTGCACTGGCAGGCAAATTCTTTAACCATTAGCCATACCTGGTCCCCACCGGGGGTAAAGCCACCACTAGCTGTGCGGCCCTAGGCAACTGGGCTTCAGTATTCTTACCTGAATGATACTAAATAATAATAATCTAAAACAGAAATCATAGTACTTCCCTTATGAGGTAATGGGAATTAACTGGAAAAGCTTGAAAAGCTCCTGAGAACAATGTAGGGCATTTAGTAGAACTCTTGGCAATTGTTAGCTGTTATTGTCTTATTGAATTGAAATGACTTGTTTTTAACTTGGCACTAGCTGATAGATCATGGTTTCACTTTGCAGACAACCATTTATGACTATTGAGCTAGGTGGTGGAGGTGTCTGAGAAAACCTTTCAAAAAGAGACCAAAGGCTGTCACGGAGGCAAGAGGGGGAGATGTGGGTGTGATCCCAGCATCAGAACATGGTCCTCAGTGGGAGTGCCCAGCCCCACTGCCTCCAGCCACACCCGCGTCCCCCAGCCTCAGTGAGAGCCCAGAGCACAGTGGACGTGAAAACAGCCCCGAATTGAGGGTTCCTTTGCTCCATTAGGTCCTACCTTACACTAGTCTATGTCTTACACTCAGAGTTATCATGAAATATAAGTACGTACCAGCTCTGATGGGGATGCCAACCCAGAGACCCTGTAATGGTTACCAGGGGGAACCTCTGATACCAGGGCTCAGAGGTTATCAGAGGGCTGAATGCGAGCTCCTAAGATTTCTTTCTCACAGATCATCTCTCTCCTATTTCCAGGAAGCTGCCGTTCCTCCCACGCTACCCAAGAGACCCCGATTCCCCAGCACCCACAGAAACCAAAGCTGTCTTAACTTGTGTGGCTTTATCCATCACTTTGATAGTTGTTTAATTGCCTGGGCTTACAGGAAATCCTGTACCAGGCGGGGGTTCCGGTGCAGACACTGGGGAAATTTATTGCCGTTTAGATGTCTTCAGTTTGGGTGACTTTGACCTTGGCTCCAGTTGCTTTATTCTCTGAGGCTCTCATCTAGATCCCATCCCCTGCCCCAGATGAATCACTGCTTTCTGGCTATAACTTTTTTTTCTTGGTTAAGAACCAGTTGGCTGAGGAACACTTTTGCCCTTGGATGGGGGAGGCTCAGGGAGGAGAGCTGCCCGCGCTCACCTGGCAGGCATCGTGCAGGTTTGTGTGGTCCCCGCCGCTCCGTGTGTCTCCGGCACACAGCATGTTGTTGGTGACGGTCCTGTTAAACAAGTGCCGGGAAGTGCAGCGGCTAGATGGGTACAATCTGACGTGAGCCTCCTTCAGCCGCTCGGAAAAGAAAGGAGAAGCTGAAAGAGAGCAGGGAAGACAGCTTGTGGCTTTAGGGAAAGTTATTTAGAAACCTTTTGGAAGGAGAAAGCTGCACTTTGTGATGATAGCTAACACTGATTAATCTTTTACGCGTATTAAGTTGAATCCTATGAAATTGCCAATATATTAACCCTTTTGACCTACAGAAATGGGAATTTTCATAGGGTTTCACCCAGGGTTTCTCAAGAGCAGCATGAATGACATTTGGGGCCAGATAACTGTTTTTGCAGGGGGCTGCACTGTGTATTGAAGATGTCTGCCAGCATCCCTGGCTTTTGTGTGCGTGCGTGCTTAACCCCTCAGTCATGTCTGACTCTTTGCGACCCTATGGACTATAGCCACCACGCTCCTCTGTCCATGGGATTCTCCAGGCAAGAATATTGGAGTGGGCTGCCATGCTCTTCTCCAGGGGATCTTCCCGACCCAGGGATCAAACCAGGGTCTTCTGCAATGCAGGCGGATTCTTTACGACCTGAGCCACTAGGAAGCTCCACTGGCTTCTACTCACTAAATGTGGGTATAAACCTCCATCCTGAGTCGTCACAATAACTGACATTGCCACATGTTGCCTAGCGGGCAAGAGCACCCTAGATGAGAACCACTGGTTTAATCTAATATCTCATTTAAGCCTCATACAATCTATTCATTTCTTACCAATGAGGAAACTGAGGCTTGGAGCAACATGAAATGAAAAATGCATGCCTGGATCACAGGGCTCACCAGGTGCAGGGTGAGGGCTACTGGGTGGCAGGCAGAGTCCAGGAACCGCACCCTTAACTAAGCTCACTCCTTATCTTATCAAAACCTCCTTGAAATCTTCAGCCCTTAAAGCTCTCCTGCCACTCAGACCTCTCTCTTGACTGACCGGGCCATCAGCTGGGAAGGTGGATGGTGGGGCTTCACTTGGCAGGAACTTGCCCAGACTATCATAGCGGCCGAGCCTGCCCTGGGGCTGGACTGGACACTCTCAGGACCGCTCTTTCCTCTCTCTGGTCAGCACCCGCCCCCCACGCTGCCCCCAGACAGGATGGGACGGCGACTTCCTCCCACTCACAGGCCTCGTGTTTCCCATAGCCGGACAGCTCGCACTCCGTCCAGTCGGGCAGCTGCAGGCTGGCATCTGGGAGGCAGATGGTGCGGACCGACCCGCTCTCCTGGGCGCAGGTCAGCGAGTCCGATTTCAGGTGCAGCAGCGCTAGGAGAGGGGGATTGAGGAAAAGAGTGGGGATTTCCAGGGAGAGGAAGGAGGGGCCTGGGGCCTGGGAGGACGAGGAGGGCAGGGTGGGGCTGGGGGGGTCTAACTGGAGCCAGGGAGAGGGGGACATCTTACCGATATCATTGTCGTAAGTGTCATCATCAAATTCCTTGTGGACGATGTATTTTTCTACTTCAAACATCTGCTCCTCCTCTCCAGGGACCAGCCGGTACGTCCTGCCCAGGACCACCTTGAGATGGTGAGGCGGGTACCTGATGGAGAAACAGGTGTGAGGATGCTCTTCCGTATCGGGCCTGATCCGAGGCCTTAGCGGGAAGGCAAGCCGGCTGGGTGCGCATCCCTACCTCTCCTGGAAGCAGTGGGCGGCTGACAGCACCCAGCAGGAGCTGATCAGGATCCCCCCACACAGAAACCGCTGTCCCGGGGACCGCCTGTTCTTGACGAAGATGGCGGCCTGCCAGGGGTGGGAGGTGATGTCGGCGAAGAGGCCTCCTTTGATGCGGAACTGGGGCCGCTTGTACTGTCTCAGGCCACAGGTGACTGCAGAGGGGAGGACAGAGCGCGGTCTCAAACCTGCGGGCCTGGGCAAGGTCCCCGAGCCCCAGCCCAGTGTCTCGTCTGGGAACCCGGGTTTCCACCCACGGCTGTGCTTCTGCAGCGTCTGTACAGAGGGACGGAGCCTCTGCTTCTCTCCTCCTCGCATCCTGGCCGCCATCACTACTAACAAGGCATCTCCAGAGAGCAGCCGGGAGCCTGATGCCATCCGTGAGAAGTGGCTGCGTCCTTTCCTTCTCTCCTGCCCCTCCCATCACCTGTCCAACAGCATCGCCATCCACCACGGCTCCAGCCGGGCAAGCCCCTCCCCACCCAGGTCCGGCCTTCCTGAAAAGCTGGCCACTGCGTAGCCTGAACCAGACAGCTTCCCAGATGTGTGAGGTGGCGGAGGACACAGGCAAGAGTAATGCTGGGTGAGGGGAGCCGGCCTTACCGCACTGGGGCACATCACAGTACTCCCAGGTAAGCTGACGGTCCTTCCACACGTGGCACCAAGGCTGGGCATCCCCATCAGGATTCCTAGGCGTGAGGAGGGACGGTTTTTAATCACATCACAAGCCAGAGAAGAGGGTAAGGCGGCCCAACTTGGGGGCAGGGAGCGAGGGGGACGACCCTGAGTCCTGGGCTGGGCTCTGCCATAGATCCCCCACCGCCACCTAGGAAATCATTCCTATCTTCTGCATTTTGTTCTCATCTCCCAGTTGTGCTGCGATGTGCTCCCAGATGTGCCTCGGGAGGATGGAGCAGGTGAGGGCAGCCCCTCTTAACTTGGGATATGGGTCCCTCCCACCCACGTGACTTTCTCGCGGCCCCGCCCCGCCCTCCGCGCGGACACGCCCCCGAGGCGCACCTGCAGTGATTGTGCTTCCCCAGGCCCAGGGCCCGCGCGTTACTCTTCCAGGCGGTGTAAATCTTGCTCGTTAGGAACACGGAATTCCACGGGAGGCAGGAGGCCCCAGACTTGGTGCGGCTGCGGGTGCCGCGGTATGCCAGCCCGTTTCCAGTGTAGCAGTCCCCATCTTCTTCTGCAACTGGAATGCAGGAAATCCAAACTGAAACACAGCCGCTGAAGTGCCCGAGCAGCCGAGCAGCGAGTGGGGTTTGCAGCAGGGCCTGAAGCCTGGGGCTGCAGGCAGCCCGCCCACCCCGCCCTTTGCTCTCCTTCAAATGCTTTTGCTGAGGGTGGTCAGCGGTTCCATCTGGTGCCAGCCCCCCCATCACTGGGCTGTGTTAAGGGAGACCCTGAGGAATCTTCAGGTTCAGGAAAGGCTGCCCAGTTCAGCTAGTGGGGACTGATTAGAGCTGCTTGGAAGGCTGTTAGGGGTTTCCTTGTTTCTTCTTGACAGGCTGCTGTCCACTTGGGGTCCTCTGGGGGGGGACACGTGTGCAGGCTCAGTTTTCTCGGATTTTGTCTGCCAGGGCCTTGAAGGATTTATTGGACTTGGAAGGGAAGCAAGAGTATGAACCTTCAAATGCTGCATATCTGCCCCCACTTTGCCCTCTTTTCTCCCCATTTGAAACTGACACAGTACAGTAGCATGCACCGGTAACCTAATGCGAAGGGGCCTTTGAGATCATCAGTACCGGTGAGTCCCAGTTTACACCAGATCCAGGGGGTGGGCAGGATGCTTTAGAGTTACACTGTGCCGTGCTCTGCTTAGTCACTCAGTCGTGTCCGACTCTGTGCGACCCCATAGACTATAGCCCACCAGGCTCCTCTGTCCACAGGGATCCTCCAGGCAAGAATACTGGAGTGGGTAGCTCTTCCCTTCTCCAGGATTGGAGTTACTCTCAAGAGCTCTCAAATTCATAAGTCTATCAGCGTCACTTGTAGCCTGAATGTGCATTTTTATACATATATATTTAGAACTTTGAAACATTATTTTTACACTACTGTGATTAAATAGCATCATTATTTGGGAAAGCACCACTGAACTCATGGTGCCTTTTCGTAGCTGAGTACTTTTTAAATCTGGGAAATTTTCTCACATTTGAATCAGTTCTGATGAGATGGATGAAACTGGAGCCGATTATACAGAGTGAAGTAAGCCAGAAAGAAAAACACCAATACAGTATACTAACACATATATATGGAATTTAGGAAGATGGCAATGACGACCCTGTATGCAAGACAGGGAAAGAGACACAGATGTGTATAACGGACTTTTGGACTCAGAGGGAGAGGGAGAGGGTGGGATGATTTGGGAGAATGACATTCTAACATGTATACTATCATGTAAGAATTGAATCGCCAGTCTATGTCTGATGCAGGATGCAGCATGCTTGGGGCTGGTGCATGGGGATGCCCCAGAGAGATTTTATGGGGAGGGAGGTGGGAGGGAGGTTCATGTTTGGGAACGCATGTAAGAATTAAAGATTTTAAAATTTAAAAAATAAAAAACTAAAAATAAATAAATAAATAAAAGTCTTCAGAGACAGAGAGAGATCTTGAGAAACAGGCCAATTAATCAAAAAAGAGAGAACTTGCACACATTCTCAAAAGGACTGGAAACCACCAGTAGAGCCCCATCTTCTCTGTCCACGAGGAAACTGAGGGTCAGCAGGGTGCAGAGAGTGGCTCCAGGTCAAACAGCTAGTTAGAGGCCAAGCCTGATGAGGACCTAAGCCTCTTGACTTCCTTCCTCTGATGCCAAAGTGACTGACCAGTTCACTCCTTTGTCTCCTCATCTGCAGAAGGACCATCAGCCTTGTCCTCCAGGTCTCCCTAGATCTCCCTTCCCCACCCCGCCCCCCTGGGACTCCGTGAGGCCACGGGGGCCCTGGGGAAGCTGCGCTTACCCTTAGTGCAGGCTGGAGTGCTGCAGAACTCAGAGACGTATTTCCCTGCCTTGAAGACGTAGCACCAGGGCTTTGAGTCTTGGTCCGGGTTTCTGAAAAATCAGCCGGGAAGGCCAGGGGAAGGGAACAGTTAAGCCTGTTTCCCAGTCCAAGGACTTTTCACCTTCTTCTGGGGAGAGAGTTATTTCTGTTTGTTGTACATAGGAGAGTCGGATCGTGTTGGGTGGAGGTATGACCTTGTAATCGCCTTTATGGGGAGATTAAACATGGTTTACAGAGAAGCATGTGGCTGCCACGTTGACAAGGGGTGGACCGTGATGATGAGCTTTATGTGCTAACTTGGCTAGGCTATTGCACCCAGTCATTCGATCAAACGCCAGCCTTGGTGGTGCTGGGAAGGGATTTGTCGACGCGGTTCATGTATATGGTCAGCTGACTTCATCCAATCAGCTGAAGGCATATTAAGAGCAAAAGCTGAGAAATTCTGTCTCACATTGCAGTGTCAAGTTGGGTCTGAGTTTCCAGCTTGGGGAGGGGGCTGCCTATGGATTCCAGACCTGCCAGCCCCACGGTCATGAGGGCCAATTCCTTAAAATGAATCTCTTTATGTAGATAGAAATATTTTTATCTCTAGGTGTATATGTATCTATATCTATATATATAGATATATCTTTCTGGAGAGGAAACGGCAGCCCACTCCAATATTCTTCCGTGAAGAATCCCATGGGGACAGAGGAGCCTGGGGGGCTACAGTCCAAGGGGTCACAAGAGTCGGACACGACTTAGCAACTGTGTTTCTGTGTATGTGTGCCTCCTGTGGGTTCTGCTCCTCTGGAAACCCTGGCACAGGTCTTTGTGTGACTGCCCCAGCTTCTCACCAGAGGAAACCCTCCTGGGGGGGAGGCGGCTGTCTCACCTGCAGTAGTTGTGGTTCCCAAGGCCGAGCCTGACGGCGTCGGGCCTGCGCCCGCTGTACGGCTTCATGGCCAGGCCGCTGCTGTTCCAGCTGGCGCACTCAGCCCCGCTCTCTGCCGTGCTCCACGTGCCTCTGTAGGCGACACCCTGGTCCTTATAGCACGTGGCAGTAGCATCTGATGGGAAGCGGGACACGTGACACAGCCCATGTGAGTCCCTCCTTTTTCATTTAGTTTCCGCGGGGGGCAGTGGGGGGGGGGGCTCAGTGATGCCTCTGTCATCCCCGCAGAGGCAGCGCCAGGCTCCAGACTCTATTCCAGGGCTCTGACCACCCTCAGGTGATCCCATCCCTCATCACACCACACTTTGCTCTTCTTTCTCAATCGTTTTGCAGGTGGGATTTCCCCTGGTAGGTCCTCATCTCATAGACACCCGCCCACCACTCACCTATTTCACAGAGCTTCCCCATGAACCCTTCCGGGCACTGGCAGACGAAGTCTGAAGAATAGAGGGCCTGCTGACACGTCCCCCCATTAAAACACCAAGGTTCACTGCAACCTGCCAAGTAAAAGCAAGGGGACCCCAAATTACTTTCCAGGCACCCCAAGAATACGTGGGTCAAAGTTGAAGAAGGCACCCTCCCCGTAGGCGCAATTCTGAACACTTTCCAAAAATCAAACTCATTGACTCCTCACAGCTGACCCCACAGTCTATATGACTGTTCTCCCATATTACAGATGAGCAAACTGAGGCCCTGTTAGAGGGTTGGGCAGGCTGGGGACCATGGACACTCACTTCTGACGGGCACCGAATGGCACTGGGCCCGGCCACCGTTGCACCTACAGTGCTCCACTTGGTTGCCCCTGAGCAGGGGTCGCAGCCAGGACTCGTGTTGGAGGTATGTCATCTGCGTTTTTTCATCTCTGCAGGTCACTGTAACAACAGACAGGCCAGCCTCTTTAGGGCCCCACTCACCCCACACTGACTCCTCCCCTCTTCTGTCCTGTTCACTCTCAGGAAAATCCATCCTTTATTCCTTCCTTGCTCTCAGCAGAAGACAACAAACATCCCATATTTTGTCACCAAACACCCCTTTCATTTAAAATTAAAAAAAAAAAACCTTTCAAATCCAGCTTATTAGGGGGATGTGCTAATATTATTTTCCATATGACTATGTGACCTTTACATTTAATTTCCCATGAAATCAGTTATTTTCTTGAAATAATTAATAAAATATAATGGTGTATTTCTACTGTCTCCTTATGTTAGTTTCACTGAAACGTGAAACCCACTTGGGAAAAACCAGTCAGAAAGACCTCTTGTTTTTCCTCTGATGGGACCTTATTTTGAAAGAATTTATTTATCAAGACACATTTATTAAGTAATACTCTAATTTTTCATTTTAATTCATCAAAAAAGAGGCACGTGTATGCAATTGCCTATAAGAACGTTTGATTCACACGAGTATTATCATTACTGAGATGATGCAATTCTGGCCCCAAACAAAGAAAAGTGACATTTTAGTCTATGCAGAAAATGTGTTACTTCCGTTAGTATTTCTGGTATAATGAAAATAGTTGAAAGAGTCCCATTAATAGGTGTTCCTTTTTTCTCTCTCTGTTTGCAAATCAGAATGCCAGCTCAAAAAAATCTATAACTTTTAGCAGATTGAAGAAGTGACATGGACTCATGGGTCAGAGGTACTGCTGTTCTTTCAGCGGTAAGATATGCAGGCGCCAAGATACTCAGGCAGGAAAGGCCGAGCTGTCTGACGGCAAAGGCAGTGAGAGTTAAGCCTTGACTCACTCTGGGGAAGCTTCCACCATAACGGGTGTTGCAGAGCCTTCCAGACCCAAAGGAAGTAGGTCCTGAGTGGGGAGGGGGGATTTGGGACCTGCAGTTCTTCGTATCAGGTTCAAGACACTTGGGCCTAAGCATCTTTGATTCTTGGGATCCTAGTGGAAATGGTGCGTGCGTTTTTAGTCTCAAATCTAGACACGGCCTTACAGAGAAGGTCTTCCCAGAGCACTGCCATGAAATAAAGAAACCCAGGTTGGTCGTCTCTGAATTACCAACCGAAGCAACGGAGGCACAGAGATGCTGCGTGGAGTCCAGGGGGAAGGGGATCACAGCCCAAGGAAAGGTCCTGGAGGACCCTGTGGCCTGGTGGCTGTGTGACCCTGGGCAGGTCACTCAGGCTTTCTGGGCTCCATTCTCGTCTGTGTAACTGGTCTTTGGGCCACTGGGCTCCCAGCATTGTGTGACTCTCTGACATCCTGACACCTTGCCAGCACACCTGTTCCTGTGTGAGTGATAAGAGAGGACACAGGCATCTCTGCAGACTCTGACTTTCATGGAGCTTGAGTAAGCAGGTCACGTGGAAGAAAATCCCCGCTGGAGCCTTAGGCACCCTGACTCAGACCCTGCCTCTGTGGACCGCCCTCCATCCCAGCGACATCTCACCTCTGTACGATCTGGCGCCTCTCCTGAGTCGTCTGTAGGTTTCCTGCAAAGAAAGCAGGGGCAGAGGGTCAGCACATGCACGTGTCTGAAGAATAAAGGTGGTCAAACCAGAAGACGGCCCCCAACCCACCTGTCCAGAGCATCCCTCTCAGGCGCCTGGCCCAGGGGCAATGTGCACACCTGCCTTCCCCTCTGATCCTTCTTCCCTTCCTAGCCTAGTCCTGTCCAGGACTTTCTCAGTGGTGAAAGGTTTAATACCCGTGCCGTGTGACACGGCAGCCGCTGGTCACATGTGACAACTGAGCACTCATATGTCATGTAACTGAAGTGAATTTAGGTTTCATTTCATTTGAATTAGTTGTAGATGAAAATAGCCACCTGTGGGTTAGTGGGGGTGTGTGCCTTTACCCCATCTCCCCCGTGTAACCATCCACACTCTCCCGTCTCTAAAATCCTGCTGTGAAATTCTGCTCTAAAATCTAAAATCTAAAATCCTGCTCTAAAATCCATTGCTCACTTGGCCTGAATCACGGGCTTGGCCTGAATGATGCTGTTAGCTCCTGGGGATCTTCGGAGAGCACATCCTAACTAGATGGTAAGCAATACACGGGCAGCTTGCTCACAGAGCCTGCACTTTTATAAAAACTTCACAGATTCTGACTTCCCCGGTGGTGCAGTGGATAAGAATCCTGCCAATGCAGGTTCAATCCCTGGTCTGGGAAGATCCCTCGTGCCGTGGGGCAGCCAAGCACATGCACTGTTGCTACTGAGCCCGTGCTCTAGAGCCCGGGAGCCACAGGTCCTGAAGGCTGCGTGCCCTAGGGCCCAAGACCCACAACTTACAAGTGCCTGTGTTGCACCTACTGAAGCCAGTGCGCCTAGAGCCCACGCTCCACAACAAGAGACACCATCGCCGTGAGAAGCCCGTGCACGGCAACAAGAGCAGCCTCCGCTCTCCAGAACTGGAGAAGGCCCCAGTGCAGCAACAAAGACCCAGCACAGCCAGAAAAACTCGTAAAAAAAAACACTTCATGGATTCATTCAAACAAATCCTTTAAAAACAGCTCCAAAGAAGCCACTGAACGGCGGAGCTTACTCAAGTCAGAATGATGCGCAGGGTTCCCGCCGGAAGCCTGGATCTCAAGCCTCGTCCACCGAGGGGAGTGTGTCCCGCTGTGTCCCAGCACAGACACGAGTGCACACCTACCTGGCTGGGCCACGTGAAGACGGCTCCACAGAGCAGCAGGCACAGGAACTGTGTCTTCATTGCGTTTGTCATTTCCTCCGAGCGGCCCTCCAATTCTGGAAGAGGAGGGGGAAATAAGCGTGAGACGTGAGAGGTCCAAGCGGGCAGCAGAGTTCAGAAGCCAGTCGGTCCTCCCAGCATTGGCTCCCAGGGCAGGAGAGGCCGCGGCCAGCGTCTGGGAGATGGTGTTTTTGTTCTCATATATATATATCTGTGGTTAAATACCCAGAACACAGATATTTTCCATTTGAACCGCTTCTGAGTGTAAGTTCAGCGCCATGAAGTTCACTCACATTGTTGTGATCGCAACCATCACCGCCATCCGACTCCAAGCGTTCATCTTCCCAGACTAAGCTCTGTACCCCGAAAACCCTCAATCCCTGCTCCCCTGGCGACTGCCGTCCTAGCTACTCTTCCCGTGAGTCCGACTACTCCAGGCGCCTCATGTAAGTGGGCTTATACTGTATTTGTCCTTTTGTGTCTGACGTTTCACTGGTCATGATGAGCGCAGGTCCATCCGTGCTGTAACGTGGGTCAGACTTTCCTTCGTTTTTAAGGCTGGATAATATTCCCCTGAGTAAATGGACCATCTTGCTTATCCACGCATGCAGCGATGGGCACAGGCTGCCGGAAGATGGCTTTGTTCAGATGTCTCTGTGGGCTGAAGGCTGACACCACCTCTAGCACTGGCTGAAGCCCAGTTTCCCTTGAAGGAAGCACTTGCCCTGGGGTTGACTAGATGGGCCCACAGCAATGCCCGCTCTCTGACTGTTTTAGAGGAAATCATAGGAGATCTGGGGCTGGCACATCTCAGAGCCAGCTCTCCTCAGATGGCCTGAGCCCAGTCCCGGAGGACTTCACATCTCCTTGTCCAACCAAGGGAAGTCTCCTCCACCACCACCTCTGTGCTCCGTCGGGAAGCCGGCCTTCTTTAATATTCAGGCCGTGTGAAGTGCAGTTTTGCAGAGCGGAGGGACAGGATCTGGTTTGGGTTTTCGGACTCAAATCCTCCTGGCCCCACGTCCCTGGTTCCGTGTGCCTGGTCCTAGCTAGGGCTCCGGCCCTCAGCTGCTCACCGTGGGTTAGTCGGTTGGGGTATTATTTTGTGGTCTGGCAGCCTCACTCGCTCCCTTGTCAGCAAGGATTAAACCAGGGCTCTTCTTCTTCTCTTGACTCATTTCCCCTCAGTCACAACAACTCTGCTCCTATCCCTCCCACCCCCTTCATCCCAAGCATCCGAAGGGCCCACTTGGTTCGGGGCGCCCAGGACTTTGACCGCGGCGCTGGCTCAGGCTCCTTTGCTGTTAGAGAGGCTGTCCTCTCACATGGCCACAAGCCCCCTTCAGAGCAAGGATGAGAAAACAAGGAGCAGGAGGCTGGTGGGAGCCGATCTGTGCCCCAGTGACCTTCTGGGGCCCCTGGTGACAGGCAAGGCGCGCACGGAGCTGTGGGAGGAGGAGGGGGATGGGACCATCCGGGAAGATTCCTCGGGCTCAGAGGGCATCTTGCCAACCAGCACACCCCTCCCGCTCCACGCAAGAAATAGAAAGAAGCCAGGATCTGGGTCTTTGTTCCAGTTTGGCCTGCCCCCAGGGGAGGCCCTTCCCAGGCAGGGCAGGGTGTTCTGCAGGGGCTGGGGGGTGGTGTGGGACTTTTTTCTCACCCAGAGCATGAAGCCTGCTGGCATGTGCTGGTTCCAGGCAGCTTCAGAAGGAAGACCTAGGGGTCGAGGGCATCTGAACAGGACCCAGAGTGGGGAGTCTTCAGATCACAGGACATCACCCCTGAATTTGGTGCTCAGCAGTCCTCCAATTTCCCCTTTCTCAAAATTTCCCCAATTATCCCGGTACTTTGAATCTTTAAAAATAGCTCTTCATAAACACATTCCACCTCTCTCTTCCTGCTGTTAATCATGTTTCACATATTTGTAGGTGTCCCAGCTTTATTATCTCAGCCAAGCCTTGGGATGGGGAGAGGTCTGCCTGCCCAGAGCTCTTGGCAGAAATTCTGAACGAAGCAATGAACCAGCCCGCGACTGGGGAACCTGGCTTCTCTTCCTCTTGTCTGACAATCAGCCAGGCCTTCCAGCAAGTTCGTTCCCCTCAGATGGGGGGCTTGTCTTTTCTCTGGATGCCCGTCATCAAGTGACTGTGCCATTTCAAGAATTCAAGGTCCTCCTTGAATGGAGCACATTCAAGGGGCATATGAATGGGCCCTACATGGAGCAGAAGTCTGGATGCTGGAAAGTTGCAAAGTAACAAGTGGAGCATTAAGACCTTTGCATTCATTGGACAGATGGGGGGAGGGGGCCCCCTGGGGCAGGGGAGGGGGGCCGATAGGGGGAGGGATGCACTTAGGGCTGAGGGTAAAATGATCCAACAGCTGCAGCACCTCAGACCTTGTTGCAACTCAAGACTCAGCAGAAGGGGCGTATTTTTGTCTTCTGCTCTGGGACAGTTGGAGCCTCTCTTCTGTCAGTCCTTATCTTCCTCTGCTTCTTCTGGCCTTGCGAGGCCTGGAGCTGACCCAGTGCCAAAGAGCCTCACGCAAACCATGTGACGTTCCATCCTTGCTGCACAGAAGCAATGGGAACAGCTGGACGGGCCGAGTAGGGCGAGAGGATGACAAAGAAATGAGTCATCCTGCCTACAGTCAGCAAGGGAGCGAGACAAGGCGGCAAAGCAAGTCCTGGTGTTGCCTTTGTGGGGAGGGAGATGCAGAGGTCGGCGCAGCGTCTGGACAAAGAGCGAGTGACCCCAGAAATTCAGGAAGCACTCGGGACCCTGGGGAGTTGTGGACCTCAACCCTAGACCACAAGTTCCCACCAAAGGGAGAGGTGCCCAATGCCCATGTGAGACTGGTAGGAGGGGAGATTTGAGAAATAAAGCACAAGAAACCTCTTGTAGGCTCATTTTGTAAATCCAAAACTTGTCATCTTTTTGGTGTGTTCCTTTTCTTTCACTGTATTTAATAGTTTCCCAGAATCAAAGAACTAAAAGAGAAAAGAAAGGACTTCCCTGAGGATCCAGTGGTTAAGATTTTGCCTTACAATGCCAGAGGTACGAGTTCGATCCCTGGTTGGGGAACTAAGATCCCGCATGCCTCATAGCCGAAAAGCCAAAACATATTGTGACCAATTCAGTAAAGACCTTAAAAATGGTCCACATCCAAAAAAAAAAAAAAAAGAGCAAGGAAGGAAAGGAGGGAGGGAGGAAAGACAAGAAAAAGAAAACCACAAGGATGGGGATGGCTGGCTTTTGTGGGACTAGAATCCCTGAGTCACCAGCAGCATCACTGAGGGGGTCGGGCATGTATGGAATGATTCTAAGACCGCTGGTCCCCAAGGTCCCAAGGCCCCAGCCCTGGCAGGCCCACCTTGGCCCATAAAGTCAATTTTTGCAGATTTTCAAACGGCTCCGCAGACAGACCTCTGGAGACACAGAGCTTGGCAAGTTGACAGAATCTGTGCAGGTTAGAAACATCAGGACACTTGGGGAGCAAAGCGTGGCCTGGATTCACAGGCTGTGCCCACGGGCATCCTTGTGGAGGACCAGCCTGCAATCACTGCCTCCAGGGTGCCCCCTCCTCCCGCTCCCCCATCTGCGTAGAAGACATGCAGGGCCCTGCTTGGCTGCAGAGACAAAGTGACTCTGTTCTCTGGCCTCTGAATAGCTGTGAGTGATGACTGCTCCGGAGGAGAACAATGGTCTGGTCACCAGGGAGGAGGGCTGGTCTCCAGGAGCCAAAGGTGCCTTTGTGGCTGGGAAACTGATCTCGCCAGCCAGAAGCGCAGGACTCCTTTCTGCAGTGGTGGCAGGGGGAGTGCTGATTGATTGGCCCTGGAGTCTGGCTGGGGCGAGGCCATGGGAACCGCAGCAGGACAGTCGGGGGAAGGGCCTGGAGGGGTGGTGCAGTGGAGGGCTGTCCGCAGGGTCTCTCACTGCCCGCCACATGACCCATTCCCACCACCTGCTCCCGAAAGGCCTGCCCTCGGGAAAAGCACTCTCCTTCGCATATGGTTTGACTGTATCAAAAGGAATGTTGCTGGCACTTCCCTGGGGGTCCAATGTTTAGGATTCTGGGCTTCCCCTGCAGGGGGCATGGGTTTGATCCCTGGTAGGGGAACTAAGATTCACACGCTGTTTGCCATGGCAAAAAAAAAAAAAAGTAATGTGCTACCTTTCCAAAAATCATCTTTGTTTTGAGACATCAAATCTGCTCCCAGGGATGCAAAACCAAGTGGGCTAGACTCTCAAGGCTTCCTCCAGGGCTGATGTCTTGTGATTTCTGCTGTTCTGAGTGTGCACGTGCTCTGTGATCTGTGAAACACTTAACGCATGGGGATGAGAGCTTTCATGTAAACACTCAACCACATCCCATAACGTGACCTACGGTAAAGATCTGGGACCAACCAATCAAGTTCTATGCTTCTAGGCACAAACAGTACATTTGCTGGGATGTTAAAGCTGCTTCTACTCTTGGCAGCAAAAACAAAGCAGAAACACTGAGCCAGCTGGAGGACCATGGAAATTACAACGGAAAGATAAAGTTCAGTTGATACGGCTATTGAATTTTTGCAAGCGTGCAAGGCTTGCTCACTTAATCTTTGGCAAAGAGGAGCCTTGGTTTGTTATTACTTCGCAAAGCCTCTCTCTCTGGAAATCTGAGTAAGAGAAAGTCAGTCTCCAAGAACACCAATACTCCGAAATGACTCACAGCTTTAAGACAAACATTGCCTTCCCTCCCCTCACCCAACCACTCTGCCCCGGATGGATGCCAGCAGATTAGAAAAGAGATGGTCGAACTCCCTGAAGTGGCAAAGACCCATCACTGAGTCAGGACAAGAGATGTGGTGAGATGGGAGGAGGAGGCAGGCTTTGGAAATCGGGGCTGAACTCCCGCAGAAAAGTGCACTTGTCTGCGCCAGCGTCTAGAGCCCAGGGCTGGAGCTGTCAGCTCTATGGGTAATGGCTGTATTCCCATCTTCCTCCTACATGGGTCCTCCTTTTTATAGGGCCTCCCTGCTGGCTCAGATGCTAAAGAATCCACCTGCAATGTGGGAGACCCAGGCTCGATCCCTGAGTTGGGAAGATCCGTAGAGAAGGAAATGGCAACCTACTCCAGTATTCTTGCCTGGAGAATCCCACGGACAGAGGAGCCTGGTGGGCTGTAGCTCTTTCCTTCTCCCAAAGAGTCAGACACGACTGAGAGACTAACACATATTTTTAGAGTTTATGTTCTCAGGAGAGAAACCATTTTCCAAAACTGCCATTACAGAAGCAATTCTTAGCTCTTCCCCAGAGATTGTATACAAAGTGAAGTCAAAGACTGGTATCATATGATATCACTCATATGCGGAATCTAATTGTTTTAATTATATAAATGAACTTATTTATAATATAGAAATGCACTCGCAGATGTTGAAAGCCAACTTCTTTACCAAAAGGGACGTGGGAGGTGGAGGGGTGTAAATTGGGAGCTTGGGATTAGCATATACCCACTACTATACATAAAATAGATAACTAATAAGGACCTACGGTAAAGCATAGGGAACTCTACTCAATATTCTATAATAACCTATATGCGAAAAGAATCTGAAAAAGAACGAAGGTATGTATAACTGAACCAGTATAACCATGTTCTAGTTCTAACTATAACAAACACAACATTGTAAATCCACTATACGCCAGTTAAAAAACAATTTTAAAGGTAATTTCCTGTGTGCTAAAGCTTATTTTCCCTCTTTCTGAACAGAATTCTTTATACCTAAGGAACAAGAGAGGAGTCTTTCTTATCTAACTGGATCAGTTCCAATGAGGTAAGTAGAATAAAGCCCTCTCCTGGCACCTCCCACCTACTCCCACATCTCCACTTCATTACTCAGGATGGAATTCTCTGCAAAGCATCTTTAAAATACAGGTACATGTCTACATATGTGCTAAGCCATTTCAGTGGTGTCTGACTCTGTGACCCCATGCACTGTAGCCCACCAGGCTCCTCTGTCCATGGATTTCTTCAGGCAAGATTGCTGGAGTGGGTTGCCATGCTCTCCTCCAGGGGATCTTCACGACTCAGGGATCTAACCCATGTTTCATGTTTCTTGCCTTGGCAGGTGATTCTTTACCACTAGCGCCAGCTGGGAAGCCCCCATTGGCACATGACCTGTGTCTAAGTTTTATACGACATTGGCCTACTCAAAACAATCTGTCCTGAGCATTGTCGTCACTGAACTTCTCCACCCTCTGCCAGGTAACCCTGCTTATCTGGAGGGACTCAGGGAGTGCAGTTGTGGATCTGGGGGGAAAAAAGCCCATCCTGCCTCCTCCTCTGGTAAAAGCAAGAGAAACTTAGATCCTTGTGAAGAAAATGCAAAGTGCAGCTGGCAAAGCTCACCCTGTGAGTCAGGGCAAGGAGATACGATCCCTGAGTCTGAATCTCAGCAAACCTGCAACCGCACGTTAATCTAAGAGACAGTCTTGTTCTACAGTGAGGCGGTTTCTGGTGTTCCCTCCACGCCCTAAAGCAAACATCACCACAAGTAATGAAATACGCCATCACTCAGTAATTCTGCAGTCTTCCCTCCAGATTTCAACACACTTGAATCAGGAAAAGACGATCGGAGACGTTCATCGTATCACCCTACTCGGAATCTGTCCGCCTTTTATGAGACTCACGTGAAAGTGACGTGATAGCTCAGTTTTGAGAAATGCACCTGGATGAATGCCATTTACTCATCAGGTCCTGGAGTGCTAACGCTTGTCAGGCATCCGCTAAATCATTTAAGTCAATATTATCTTTTGTTTATGGATGAGAGAATCGGACTTCAAAAAAAGTGTAATGAACCCCCCTCTCACGCAACACGTCTAAAGGGAGGCGTTGGGCCTCAGGACAACCAGCTCTATAGAAAACCTCCCAGTCGCTCTTTCCATGACTCTTACTGGGTCCTGATGCTGGATGACGGTTCTGAATGTGCTCAGAGTTGTTGATGGAGAGGGGTGGCAATGGGAATGCAAGGAGCGTAGTCCCTCCAACCTCCCCTTACCAGCTGTGTGTGTTCCCGGTTTTCCAGCGGTCCAGTCCTTTCCACCAGCTGGACAGTGCTGGCAATTAGGAGAGAAGCAGGTAAAGCCCCTTTGAACAGCTGGTGCACAGCGCAGTTAACTGTACTTACTGCTAGGAGTGCCCTTAGAAGGAGAGCCAAAGTTTAAAGCCTCTCCCCAGAACATGGACTCAAAAGGAAGCCAAGTTCTATGGGGTCACCATCGAGTTCAAGTGTTAATACCAAATCCCGCTGCCTAGATCATCTGAACATCTTGCAATGACCTATACCCAGATTCTTGATGACTGAAACCAAGTTTCCTGCCCTTCATCTGTACGCACGAATCAGTATTAACAGGAGCCTGTACTTCCTGGATCACAGGGTAGTGTCTTTTATCTTATTTTCAATCTTTTTTTTGTTTGCCTTTCCCAGGCCTATTTGCGCCACACACTCCAGGGCTATTCAGAACTCTCAGAGGAAGCTGGGCTTCGCAGCCAAGGCAGCTGGGAGGTCAGGCCCTCCATGCTGATAAGGGCTGTTTGATGCGGACCACATGTTTGTTTAAGAACCAGAGACATGAGGCAAGAAAAAGGAGGAAACCAGAGCTTCTCAGAAAATAAAGCCAAAGCCCCCTCTTTCCCCCCAGCTCGTGTGGCAGGCCTAGGCTCTTGCTGCCAAATAAAGCAAGTTCCTCTTTCCTGTCAATAGGACGACCTGTGAGTAGCCAGCAAAGGCCAGAGGCTGGTGGGCTTTCTGTTTCAGATTATTCCTAGTCGGTTGCTGGGTTTCGCTTCCTACCAAGCCCTCTCCCCACACCTTTAAGGAACTGCCCCTGCAAAGATCTCTAACCAGAGGGCTTGGGGGCAGTCCTCCTGGTATCCATCAGATCTCTCATCCCATCCGCCGCAACTGGAAGCTCCGGCTCTCTGGTCTACTCCTTCCTGAATTCATAGGCGATGACTTACTCTGTAGCACTACCAAGCAAGAGGGCCAACAATGCCCCAGGCACGAATCTGCGGTATAAAGACACAGAAGCTCCATCCTCAACATCTCGGAGCCTAGGACTTCCCTGGTGGCCCAGTGGATAAGAATCCACCTGCCAACGCTGGGGACGTGAAGTTTGATCCCTGGTCCAGAAACTAAGATCCCACAAGCCCCGGAGCAACTAAGCCCCTGCGGCACGACTACTGAGCCCGTGCTCTGGAGCCCGTGCTCTGGAGCCCGTGAGCTGCAACTGCTGGTGCCTGCGTGCCCTGGAGCCCGTGCTCCACAACAAGAGAAGCCACCACAGTGAGAAACCCATGCCCTGCAACCAGGAGGAGCTCTTGCTCACTGCAACTAGAGAAAGCCCACGTGAGGCAACCAAGACCCAGCGCAACCAAAAATAAAATAAATAAATACAATTATAAAAACCTCGTAGCCTCGGGAGGGAACAGACAAATAGCTAGCCAACCCTAGCTCGGTGCCACCAGCTCTGTGCTGTGCGGAGGTGGAGGTGTGCGGGCAGAGGAAGAAGGGGTCCTACTGGGATGTGAAGGAGGGGATGGAGCTCACTCCTGACGAGGCAGGGGTTGGTCAGCTTTCTGGAATGGATGCTATGCAGTCTGTTTATCAAACCAAAGGGGGAGCGAGCCAAGCTCTGGAGGGATGTCACTGACAAAACCCTAAAATGGGACCATTGTTTGGGGTCCCACAGCAGCTAGCAGCCAGAGCCCCTTAACTTTCAGCACAAATACCTTTCCTTGTGCAAAGGAGTGTGAATCACACACCCCAGGCTCTCCCTTCGAGGAGGGCGCCCCTAGGAGGCCGTCCCTATAAGGAAGTGTGGCTTGAAAAGCCCAAGAGTTCTAAGGATGTAGGCGCCTCGGAGGAGAAGGTCACCTTGGATTCCCTAATGTCTAGCTGAAACTCCAATACTTTGGCCACCTGATGCAAACAGCTGACTCATTTGAAAAGACCCTGATGCTGGGAAAGATTGAGGGCAGGAGGAGAAGGGGATGACAGAAGATGAGATGGCTGGATGGCATCACCGACTCGATGGACATGGGTTTGGGTGGACTCCAGGAGTTGGTGATAGACAGGGAGGCCTGGTGTGCTATGGTTCCTGGGGTCGCAAAGAGTGGGACAAGACTAAGCAACTGAACTGAACTGAACTGCAGTTAAAGCAATATTTATGGCCATGTAATAAGCAGAATAAGACTTCCCTGGTGGCTCAGACAGTAAAGCGTCTGCCTACAATGAGGGAGACCCGGGTTTGATCCCTGGGTCCAGAAGATCCCCTGGAGAAGGAAATGGCAACCCATCCAGTATTCTCGCCTGGAAAATCCCATGGATGGAGGAGCCTAGCAGGCTACAGTCCATGGGGTTGAAAAGAGTTGGACACAATTCTTTTGTGTTGTGACTTCAAAAGAGTGACTTCATTTTTACTTTCAATAAGCGAAAAAGGATCTCAATGCCAAGGCTTCCCAGTATCTGGGTTTAGTCTGACACTGAAGTAGGCTTTCAGCGTCTCCAAGTGGAATCAGGTCTTAGAGGTCAAGTCCCAAACAAACCTCTCCAAGCCACTGTGGAGTACCGTGTAGTGTCCTGTGCAGCTCAGCTGGACTTGTGGCCAAGATTCACCCTCCAGATCATGGCTGTTGCCATGGATGGTGTGGGCAGCTGCTAAAGACCCCCCAGTTGTACCAGTTCCCCAGGAAGAACTGCTGCTATCATTTTCTGGAGAATCATGATCAAAACTAGAACTTGCCTGGCTTGTACCTTCAAAACTGTTAATAAAATGCCTGCTGTGGGCCCAGCACCCAGTTCCTTTTCCCTTTGTACTAAGTTTCAACTTTCAGGCAATCAAGAGGTCTGTTCATCTATCCCTCTATGCCCTTCTATAGAAGTCTTTTTCGCAGGTGGGAAAGTGGAATGTAAAATGCACAAGTATGACTGAGAAAGTGTGCTCTCCTTAATATGTAAGTAGACGCTCAGGCAAATAGCAGGAGACCATGTGCCTGGACTTGAGGGCTGGACTAGGACAGATGGTTCAGAAGATTCTTCCTAGCTCGAGCTTTCTGTGAGTCTGGATCCTCCTCACCTTTTAATCTGGCTCCACTGGAGACCCAGCCCTTGGTTTTGTGAGCTGGTTGGCTAGGATGAGTTTTACCGCCTGAAACTAGGGACACAGTTTTTCTCTGTGCACAGAGAACAGGCCAAAGAAGGAATGAACAGAGTATTCCGGTCATTCACCGTCCACTCTGACCATCCTATCAGAACAAGGCAGAAAGTCACTCATAGGGAATACAGATTTTATTCTGAGACTGCACATGCCTGGGAGTCTTTGAAACTGAACACTTCAACTCAAGACACAAATGTTCCCTCCTCCCTCCCCCAGATATTCAGTATTCAGAGAAGCATATAGATTTTGAGTTTTGACTGGAACTAAGCCTACTATTGGGCTTCCCAGGTGGCGCTAGCAGTAAAGAACCTACCTGCCAACACAGGAGACGTAAGAGATGCTGGTTCGATCCCTGGGTGGGGAAGATTCCCTGGAGGAGGGCATGGCAATCCATGCCAGTATTCTTGCCTGGAGACTTCCATGGACAGAGGAGCCTGGCAGGCTACAGTCAGTGGGGTTCCAAAGAGCCAGACATGACTGAAGTGATTTAGCACACACAGCAAGCCTGCTTGCTATTCATTCCATGAGCCATGCTGTCCCCTCGGCCTCTGATCCAAGACAGCCTACCCTCCCTCTGGAAGCTTTGGAAGTTTAAAGCCAACTGTGCTCCTCTCAAACGACGGTCTAGCCCAAGGCCCCTCACGCTGCTGTAAAACCCCAGGCGGGACCAGAAGACCTGGAGGTGAAGTAGAGACAGGCCCCACCTGGGCAGGGACTTCCCAGATGGCCTGTGGTCCTGGCCACTCACTCACAAAAAGCCTTTCGTGGTGATGACAGCTTCACGTCACACCGCCAGGGATCTGGCTGGGTTGCTCTTTGCATTCGTTTGAAATCTACTGATCACCAGCTCTGCTCACCAACACGCTAGGTCCCCAGGTCCCCAGGTCCTGCCCCCACAAGCGAAAACTCATCATGGGACCATTTCTGTTCCTCCAGAAGCAGGAACTGTCCCAGGCCAGTGCAGAAGCCACAGAGAGCAGCCTCACTGGGAGAATCTGATCTAATGGTTTATAAAATAAACCGAGCATCCGCAAAGAGCCTGGACCATTCAGGCGGAGAGCAAGCTCTCGCTTGCTCATGCCAAGAGCCGGCGCTTGCAGGCTGGTGTCTCTGAGAATGTTTTAGGTGCGATCAGTTGATGGGTAGGATGGAGCTCTTCCTATTTCGGTTATTTGCGCCGTCTCTGCTGGCGCCAGGTCTGGCTTTGCTCTCACAGGAAGCACTTAGCCGGCAGCTCCTCTGACTGTCATCTATTGATTCTGGAGCAGTCAGCGCCCAGATCCTGGGACGTCTTCTGCCCCCAGGCAAGACTTGCTAGGAAGCCCTTCTGAGGAAACTCCACTTAGCGGCTGTATTTCAGAATTTCTTCATGGGCTTGCACACACATGCACACGCACACACACATAATGTTTTCTCTGTCATGCACCAGCTGCGGGAGGCCACCACTGCCGTCCACATCAGTCACCGCCACCACAAGGCTTTGGGCTTGAGCGTGTCATCAGTTACCTGAGAGTGCCTTCCTTCCCTCCCTCCCTCCCTCTCTGGGAGGTAAAGAAAATCAACATAATAACAGTGAAAGCCTAGAATGCCCAATACAGTTCCTGTAGAGAGCTTGGGGAAGAGAAGACTCTGTAATTGGAAGAGTCCTCAAAGAGCCCTCCCCTCCCATCCTGGGCAAAAAGCCAGAGGACAAAACCCGGCCTCGGAAGGAGACCGGAGGCTTCGCTCTGACTGTTTCCCCCTTCCTCTCACCCAGCACTTCCCACCCAGTGAATCCTCCGTGGGCAAGTCGCTCTCTGCCCAGCCCTGCCTCAGTTTCCCTGTGGGCTCATGCCCCCGGGACCCTCTGGCCTCTGACCCCATCAGCCTGTCTCCCTTCTCTTGCCCGTGAGTGATGAGCCGGGCCCACCGTCTACTCAGAGCGGGTATGGATCACCCTTTTCACTTTCCCCTGTGCGAGCAGAGATTTCTGCTTCAGGAGACACAACCCTAGTGCCCTCTCTCTTGCCCTGACCGCTGCTGTCCCCTCGAACGCTTCAGCCCATCCCTGTAGGATGCACATTCAAAAAGAAACCTCCCTCCAGACATGGATTCTAGCGAACCCCACTTTTGGCCTGAGTGACGGAGTCAGCCCCCTCGGGCCGACATTCCTTCGGTGGCTCAGAAAGACTTTTAAGAGAGAGAAGAGGAGCCAGGGACAGAGAGGCACAGAGTCCAACCTACCGTGCGCCCGAGCCTTCTCCCTCCTCCAGAGGCGTTGTCTTCGGCGCCAGGCTCTGCAGGACCGTGGCTGGCTCTCCCTGCAGGGCACCGGCCTCCTTTAAATTTCAAGGCAGGGGGTGGGGTCGCTGGCCCCGGGTGGGCGGGCTTCACTGCGGCAGGAGGATGCCCAGTGGACACCGGGCCCCGCAGGAGCCAAGCTGGGGCGGGCCTCTTTTCATAAAGGGGGGGAGGAATTTCCCCCATGGAAGCAGCCCAGCCCATCCTGGCTCGGGGCCAGGCCGATTATTCATGGTCCTGATGTCATCAACGAATCACAGGAATTTGGGAGTTGGATGTTGTAGGGGAACCCGAAGAACCATCTTCCTTTCAAACCCTAGTCTCAACCTCCTTAAAGGGACCCTGAGGATCCGTTAGCTCTAAGCCCCAGTGGAGGAGAGAGGCTTTTACAATTCTAAACAAAGACACACGGAGTGGATAGGGTTCTTCCGGAATCTCCAGCAGTCACTCTGCCCCTCTGGACACAGGAGATTGAAACAGTGGGCCTGGCAGGGCCAGCCGCCCTGCGGGCTTGATCACCTGGGGCTGGGGTGAGGACAGGTTAGCAGAGGTAGGCAGGCCCCACCTGCACACCTGCAGTGCCCCAGCCTGGAGTGAGCCACTCCTAGATCCATCGCCCCGGGGGGAAATCATTTCACTTCTTCATAACGTGAATCCTTGATTACTAAGGTCTGTTCAGCTCCAGAGATCTCTGGTTGGGCTGGGGGATACAGGTGGGGTTGCTGAGTTGATGCTCTGACTCCACGGGGCTGCCTGTACTAGAAACTCCATCCCTCCCCGCCCACCCCGACACTGGGAAGTGTTTTAGTGTTCTGGAGTTTGCTCTTAATCGTAAATGCTCCGTAGGATTTGGTAACCCCCTGCAGAGGACTCATAAGTCAGGGCCCAGGGCTGAGCCATGTAGGGAAAGGCAGACGCTTGAATCAGCTGTACCGGGCATGAGGGATGTGACCTCAGTCAAGTTTTTCGATGATGCTGAGCTTTCACGTCTGAGGTCACGTATGGATTAGAGAGAGACAAAGCACTCGAGATCCCTGGCACGTCACAGGGCACAGTGGGTGGCATCTGTTATGTCGATGTCTAGTGGAGACCAGGCACCATGAGGGTGAGAGAGGAGGACGAGGAAGGGTGCTGGAGAGGATGCTGGGGCTGGCAGAGGAGAGTGGGAGGGACGAGCGGCCAGGTGTCCTGTATTCTAATCCTAAACACGCTCGTGTTTATCAAGCAATGAGAGCTGATTCGGGATTTGGAAAATAATGCTAGCGTGGCCAAGGTCGAACCAGTTTTCTACATTTTAATCAAACCAGAGCCCTGCCAACGGCCGTTACAGGAAAGGCAGTGGGGGACCAAGTCAGGCATATCCTGGTGCATCAGAGCCAGGCAAGCTGCAGACCAGCATCAGACAAGCTACAGCAGGCCGGGGGGAGTGCCTCGAGATGTCTACTTTGCCAGAATGAGGCTTGGAGGGTTTGGGGATTTTTTGGCATTTTGGTTCAGCAGGGGTAGGGGTGATAGTAACAGGACTTTAATCTGGGCTCCTGTAGCGGATGAACAATCACATAGAGACCCACGTCTGGGTACGGGCTCTGAAAGCCAAGGCAGAGACCCTACGGGGAGCGGGGAAGGGGCAGGATGCAACTAAACAGGAGAGCAGAGAGATCCTCCCCCCACCCCACCCCAGCCCCCTTCCCCGTCAGGGTGCCTGCAGTTCCATCTATAGAAACGTGATTCCTTGGTACATATATACAATGGGATATTGGCCATAAAAAAGAATGAAATAATGTCATTTGCAGCAACATGGGTAGACCTAGAGATGGTCTTATTAAGTGAAATAAGTCAGACTGAGAAAGAAAAATACCCATATGATAGCACTTATATGTGGACTCTTAAAAAAAAAAAGGAATACAAATGAACTTATTTATAAAACAGAAATAGACTCACAGATTTTGAAAATAAACCTATGGTTACCAAGGGGGAAATGTGGTGGGGGATAGATTAGGAGCATGGGATTGACATACACACATTACTATATGTAAAATGGATAAAACAAGGACCTACTGAATAGTACAGGGACCTCTACTCAATATTCTATAATGACCTATATGGGAAAATAGGCTTGAAAAGAACAGATATATGTATATGTATAAATCACTTTGCTGTACCCCTGAAACTAACACAACATTGTAAATCAGCTATGCACGCTTCCTAAGTCACTTCAGTCTTGTCCTACTCTTTGTTACCCTACGGACTGCAGCCCGCCAGGCTCCTCTGTCCTTGGGGTTTCCCAGGCAAGAATACTAGAGTGGGTCGCCATGCCCTCCTCCAGGGGATCTTCCCCATCCAGGGATCAAACCCATATCTCTTAGTCTCCTGCATTGGCAGGTGGGTTCTTTACCATTAGCACCACCTGGGGGAAGCCCAAATACTCCAATATAAAATAAAAATTTTAAAAGAGAAACATGATCCCTTAGGTTTTCAGGCCCCAGTTAAAATAATATTTGATCAGTTCAACTTCAAAGTGGTCTCCGCTGGGGAGGAGCTGTCTGCTGCACCGGAGCTGTCTGCTGGACCTGGGCTGGCCCAGTGTCTTGAGGCAGACTTAAGCACCAGGGATTGAGAGGGGAGAGTTTCTGGTCTCCAGCAGGTGCCCCAAGCTTTGTGCCCCGAAACACAATTCAGTGACTCATACCCATAAACACCCTGGTCCTAAGAACGGGTCTTTGTGTTCCTACTCAGTATGAGAGTGTCTTTTTCTTTCCTGAATTCTGGGCAAGGCTGACAGTGAGGAGGTGGGAGTCGAGACTCCGCTCTGAAGACAATGGGAGCCTTGATTTTTTAGTCACAAGATGACTGCAGGAAAAAAAAGGGAAATGAAAATTAATCTTGGTGAAATCACATCCTGGGAAAATTGTATCAAAGGTTTTTGCTTTCAAGGAAGAGAAATAAAACCCAGGCACAGATAACACGGAGACCAAGTGGGCTCAGGGAACAGGAAGGAAACATTCCTACAAGGCTGTCTAGCTGATGTTATTTCTCCAGCGGCCCCTCCCCTACAAATCGTGAGTCACAAGCCCCGACCCCTTATCACCCAAGATGGGCTCGAGAACAGGGACTTCGCTGGGACCCCAATCAGCTGAGTAAGAAATGACGCAATGTCTGGAAACTCAAAGAAGAGAGAAATGGACAAGAGGCTTATGACAAGATGGCTTGGCACCAGAAAGCAGAAATGTTGTGTACGTTCTAAGAAGGTTTAATTTGGGTAGCCATCTGGTTTTTCAGGGATGGGATGAAAATCACAGTGGATCTGACACGGCGTCATTAGATGTGTGCTCCCATGCCTTCATCCAGACCATGGTCTCCCGCTGGCCTGCTGTTCCGGTGACTTGCCAAACAGGACGGGCCCAGTGTCCAGGAAGTACCCTGAAAAATGGCTCTTCTTGTACAAATCATACACCAGTGTGTATTTGAGTGTTGTGACATACTCTCACAACTTTTCTGTAAGTTGGAAATTATTTCAAAATAATACCACATATTGCCACACTAAATATAAGATAATACAGGAAGAGACAGAGATATTGGTAAACTCCATTTTCTGCTTAATTTTTCTGTAAATAAAACTTTTCTAAAAATGTTGATTATTTCTAGAAATATTTCCCTGAAAATTCAAAAGGTGGCCATTTCTGATACAGAATGGCATAACAATATTATATTTATATATGCATATTTGACAAATTGTGAACAATAAATTTTACCTCTAATGTTATTTTCTAAATTGATTTTAAATTGATTCTAATTTAAATTCTAAATTGATTTTAAATATGGCGAGATTATATCTTATATCTTATATCTTATATCTTAAAGAGACAGACCTAAGCTTGTTTTATAAGTTGATTTCAGTTGATGTGTAATCATCTCTAACATTTGAATATTTTTTTCAAATGACAACAAGAATCCAGGTTTTCGGGGCAGAGATTAACTGGTCTGTGAAACCAACCCACCACAATCTACTTATACACATGTCCCTCCTACCTAATCCAGCCTCCCAAGTGGCACAGTGGTTAAGAATCCACCTGCCAGTGCAGGAGACCTGGGTTCCATCCCTGCATCAGGAAGATCCCCTGGAGAAGGCAATGGCACCCCACTCCAGTACTCTTGCCTGGAAAATCTCATGGACAGAGGAGCCTGGTGTGCTGCAGTCCATGGAGTCGCTAAGAGTTGGACATGACTGAGCGACTTCACTCTCACTTTTCACTTTCATGTATTGGAGAAGGAAATGGCAACCCACTCCAGTGTTCTTGCCTAGAGAATCCCAGGGACAGCGGAGCCTGATGGGCTGCATAGCCCAGTCTATGGGGTCGCATAGAGTCGGACACAACTGAAGCAACTTAGCAGTAGCAGCCAGTATTCTCATCTCGAGAACTGGACAGAGGAGCCTGGTGGGCTATAGTCCATGGGGTAGCAAAGAATAGGACATGATAGAGTGACTGAGCTTGCACGCCTATCAATCAATATCTATAAGGATTCTATCAGCATCTTGGGATTGGGTGTCTGTGGTCCATCAAGTTTAGGTACATGAGCCTCAGAAGTGGCCATTGGAGTCACTGTCGAGGTGATGCCGGGGTGGGATGAGGGAGGTGAGGCTGGAGGTGAGGGGTGATGTCGTACTGTATTCAGAGTCACCCAACGTGGCGGCCTCATCAGAAGCATATGCTTGAGTTGTTTCCTTTCAGTCTTTCTGGTCATTTCCCTTTTGTTTTAAAATAACAACAGCGGTTATCACCAAATTAAGAGGCTATAGAACTACCCAAAGCTGACTCCTGGGGTCAAGTCCTGGCTGCGACAGTTGCTCAGAGAGCATCAAAGCCCGCCGCACCTCCCATGACTTTGCCCAACACTGTAGTGGGGTGAGGCTGTTCTGGGCAACCAGGTCACCGAGGGGGAACTGCGTGTGTCCAGGGCGACAGGATCACCAGTTTCCGCTGGACCCCCTCCAGCTGCAGCATCCCAGGCTCCCTGCCCACGGCCTCTTCCTGAGTGAAGCATTTTTGCCCGGTGAATCTCCTCTGGTGTGGCCTCCACAGCGCCCGTCTCCTCCACCCCAGGGAAGTGATGTATTTTCTAGGGGATGCGCTCTTAACTCATCCTGACTGATTGTGCATTTCTTTCCCCTCTGAGGGGTTTGCACCAATCCGAACAAATCTGACATCAGATTTTTTCCAGCTCCCCTTTATCTGAGGGGCACAGAGTTTCCTGTCTGACTCTAGGCCGATGGCTTTAATCCCATCCCGAATGTCACTTGTCCTGTCCTACTGTGTGGTTCAGGAATGGCCCAGGCCATAGCTTTTATTAGAAATGGAGGGAAACTGCCTGGACACAGAGCACTGAACACCCACTTGTTGACCTGAATAATCTGACCCACCCCCCCAGTGTGAAAGAAAGACCTCTGTGGGCACGGACCCATCTACCTGCCACCACATCACGACAGCCACAGGGCAAGGGCACAGACCCACCATTCTCAAGGTCCTATTGATGTGTTTGGGATAAAGAGAAACTACTTTGGAAAGTGAAGAAGTAACCGGGTTATAATTGTCCATCCGCAACTGAACTGGGGCTTCCCAGGTGGTACTTCCCTGATAGCTCAGTTGGTAAAGAATCTGCCTGCAATGCAGGAGACCCTGGTTCTATTCCTGGGTCAGGAAGATGCCCTGGAGAAGGGATAGGCTACTCACTCCAGTATTCTTGGGCTTTTCCTGTGGCTCAGCCAGTAAAGAATCTGCCCGCAATGCGGGAGACCTGGGTTCGATTCCTGGGTGGGGAAGATCGCTTGGAGAAGGGAAAGGCTACCCACTCCAGTATTCTGGCCTGGAGAATTTCATGGACTGGATAGTCCACGGTGTCGCAGAGAGTCATTCACGACTGAGGGACTTTCACAGGTGGCGCTAGTGGTAAAGAGTCCGCCTGCCAAGGCAGGAGACATAAGAGATTCGGGGTTCATTCCTGGGTCGGGAAGACCCCCTGGAGGAGGGCATAGCAGCCCACTCCAGTGTTCTTGCTGGAGAATCCCATGGACAGAGGACTCTGGTGGGCTACAGTCTACAGGATCTCAGAGTCGGACAGGACTGAAGCAACTTAGCAGACGAAAAGAATGAAATCCTGCCGTTCGCAGCAACGTGAATGGGCCTAGAGATTATCATACTGAGCGAAGGAAGTCAGACAGAGAAAGAAAATGATGTATGTTATCACTTAGATGTGAGATCTAAAATATGCCAGAAATGAACTAATCTATGAAACAGAACCAGACCTAACAGAAGCAGAAGATAGTAAGAAGACGTGGTAAGAATACACAGAACTGTACAAAAAAGATCTGCACGACCCAGATAATCACAATGGGATGATCACTCACCTAGAGCCAGACATCCTGGAATGTGGAGTCAAGTGGGCCTTAGGAAGCATCACTGTGAACAAAGCTAGTGGAGGTGATGGAATTCCAGTTGAGCTATTTCAAATTCTAAAAGATGATGCTGTGAAAGTGCTGCACTCAATATGCCAGCAAATTTGGAAAATGCAGCAGTGACCACAGGACTAGAAAAGGTCGGTTTTCATTCCAGTCCCTAAGGAAGGCAATGCCAAAGAATGCTCAAATTATCGCACAATTGCACTCATTTCACACACTAGTAAAGTAATGCTCAAAATTCTCCAAGTCAAGCTTCAACAATACATGAACTATGAACTCCAGATGTTCAAGCTGGTTTTAGAAAAGGCAGAGGAACCAGAGATCAAATTGCCAACATCCGTTCGATCATCGAAAAAGCAAGAGAGTTCCAGAAAAACATCTATTTCTACTTTATTGACTATGCCAAAGCCTTTGGCTGTGTGGATCACAATAAACTGTGGAAAATTCTGAAAGAGATGGGAATAGCAGACCACCTGACCTGCCTCTTGCGAAATCTGTATACAGATCAGGAAGCAACAGTTAGAACTGGACATGGAACAACAGACTGGTTCCAAATAGGAAAAGGAGTACGTCAAGGCTGTATATTGTCACCCTGCTTATTTAACTTATATGCAGAGTACATCATGAGAAATGCTGGGCTGGAGGAAGCACAAGCTGGAATCAAGATTGCTGGGAGAAATATCAATAACCTCAGATATGCAGATGACACCACCCTTATGGCAGAAAGTGAAGAGGAATTAAAGAGCCTCTTGATGAAAGTGAAAGAGGAGAGTGAAAAAGTTGGCTTAAAGCTCAACATTCAGAAAACGAAGATCATGGCATCTGGCCCCATCAATTCATGGCAAATAGATGGGGAAACAGTGACTGACTTTATTTTTGGGGGGCTCCAAATTCACTGCAGATGGTGACTGCAGCCATGAAATTAAAAGACGCTTACTTCTTGGAAGGAAAGTTATGAGCAACCTAGATAGCATATTCAAAAGCAGAGACATTGCTTTGCCAACAAAGGTCTGTCCAGTCAAAGCTGTGGTTTTTCCAGTTGTCATGTATGGATGTGAGAGTTGGACTATAAAGAAAGCTGGGCGCCGAAGAATTGATGCTTTTGAACTGTGGTGTTGGAGAAGACTCTTGAGAGTCCCTTGGACTGCAAGGAGATCCAACCAGTCCATTCTGAAGGAGATCAACCCTGGGATTTCTTTGGAAGGACTGATGTTGAAGCTGAAACTCTAATATTTTGGCCACCTGATGCGAAGAACTGACTCATTGGAAAAGCCCCTGATGCTTGGAAAGATTGAGGGCAGGAGAAGAAGGGGATGACAGAGGATTAGAAGGTTGGATGACATCAGTAACTCAATGGACATGAGTTTGAGTAAACTCTGGGAGTTGGTGATAGATAGAGAGGCCTGTTGTGCTGCAGTCCATGGGGTCACAAAGAGTCGGACACGACTGAGTGACTGAACTGAACTGAACTGAACTGATGAAATATAAAGACTCATAGACACAGAGAACAGACTGGTGGTTGCCAAGAGGCAGGAGGTAGAGAAGGGATGGGTTGGGAGTTTGGGATTAGCAGATGCAAACTATTATGTAGAGAATGGATAAACAAGGGGTCCTAATGTACAGCCCAGGGAACTCTATTCAGTATCTGTGATAAACCATCATGGAAAAGAACATAGAAAAAGTGTACATATATGTATAACTGAATTGCTTTACTGTGCAGCAGAAATTAATACACCACTGTGCATCAACTATATGTTTACAAAAAAATTAAAAATAAAGAATATAAAATTTTTAAATGGGAAATGATCAGGTTACAAAGCATTTTGATGCCAACTTTTAAACAACACTCTCCCCATAGGGTTCCCAGCAGAGAAAAGATTATAAGCTAACGATCTGAGAGGTGACTGCTCTGAAATAATATTTGCAAGCAAGGGAGTCAGGGAACCCCTCTGGAGGAAGTGTTGAGGGGTCAGGTCCAAACCTGGATTTAGAATAAAGAGTATTTCTAGCATATTCATGGGCATTGTGGTAAGAGGTCATTGGTCCCAGGCTGGCAGAGGGCAAAGGGGTCAGGGGTCAGGTGGGTGGTGCTGAAGGGTAGAGGTGATTCAAGAACTCTTGCTCCTTGAAGAGCAAGGGAGGCGGGGACCAGGGACAGCTCGGGGCAGCATGAGGCTGGGAGGAAAGACACCTTCCCTGCCCTTAACCTCGTTGGGGCATGAAAGCAGATCTGAGTCTGAAGGGTGAAGCTTCTCCTGCAGGGTGGTGCTGACCGTGTGGTCCCCACAGCACTGTCCAAGGCTGTGGTACCCAAGGATGCTGAGTTCTTAGAGAAGAGATAGAGGGGAAGAGGGCTCAATCAGGGCTCAAGCCAAATGCTTCCAGGGTGAGCCCACCTTGCAGACACCACGTGATTATGTTAATAACTAATTTCATGCAGTGCGTGGTCTTACACAAAGCTCTTTCATGTACACGCTCACTGCTGTTCACAAAGGTTGTCACTTACAAGATGCAGACGATGTTGGACGCAATTCCCAGAGCAGCAGACGGAGGCCCAGAGAGGACTCGCCTGTGACCATAGAATTGCTCACGGTACCGGAGCGAGCCCTTCGAGGTTCCCTGAAATAGAAGCTGGGCTCAGCCGCAACAGCACAGAGCAGAGGGCTCCAGTCACCTGTCAGCCAGCAAGCCAAGAGCCCACAGCAGCTGCTGGCAGGCAGCAATTACAGGGAGCATTAAGTTTGTTGATGTTTTTGTCTGTCCTGCTCAAGCAGAACCCACATGGCATCAGAAGCCAACTGTCTCAGTGTGCTGGCCAGAGGGGCACCTTTGTGGTGGGCCACGTGGCCCCTAGAGCCAGTGCCTCTGGGCCTTCTCCGTGTCCTCAAGGCGGAGCCTCCTTGCCGGCCCCTGTCACCCCAGAAAGTTCCTGAAACTTGTGTGTCCCATTTCTTCTGGCTCGGGTCCTGTGAGGATGGGAAGAGAAGACCCCGTCCCTGTATCCTGTGACATCCCGCCCCTCCTCTTGGGCATCTCAGCTCCTGGGAACCCCCCACCCCTGGGGGTGGCGGGGGGAGGAGGGCGTGGGCACCAAAGAACTGGGAGCTGCTGCACAGGCTGCCCCCACCCTGCTGGGCTTGGACGGGTCACTCCTTTTCCATCCCGAGAGATGCCAAAGGCGTGCCCTTGCCAGAGTTGTTACGCTTGGCCCTGTGGACTGACCTCCCACTGCGCAGGGAGTCCGGCTTTGGTGGTGATGGCAGCGGGGATGGGCTCCCCCAAGCGATGCTCTGCCAGCCCAGGATGGGGTGTCAAGAAGTTGTGCTTCTGTTGTGGGGGTGGGTGGGGGGTGGTAGTCCTGCCAGGGGCATTCCCCCCAAGAGAGGCAATAGGAGGCAGGTGGGACAGACGGGCACTTATCTGGACTATATCCCCCCACAGGCTCTCTGACTGCCTGTATTAGCGTGGACACGGTCCAGAGGTCAGACCAACTAAGCCTGTCATTCGTCCCCAGGCCACTTTTCTCATCCGCTAATTGGGAATGAAATCCAATCCTTCATAAAGGATACAGATGGGAATGGAGGTGGGGGCGGGGCAGGGCTGCCTGTATGGCCCCGCCTGGCAGCACAGCTCCTGGGTCTTTCTCAGACCACCCTGGGGCCACCCAGCTCTGTGGACAGGGTGCGGGAGGATGCTCCAGGGGGTGTAGGGTTGGAGAGACTAACCCGCACCATTTCTCTTCAGCACTCTGTGCGTCCTAAATAGGAAGTGGCGCCCAAGTGCCGAATTCCTACAAGTGATTCAAGGTAAAGCAATTAACAAAAAATGCATCTGAAGTGGTCCTATCCGGCCGGGGCTGAACAGAAAGCTAAACACAACTATTGATAGATGCGCTCATGCACTGCCATGCCGAAGGGAGAGTGAGTCTTCATCGAGTCTAAACTTCCTGGGTTGCAACAGAGATGGTCTGAATTCCCAGCAAGAGTATAAACAGCCACATCTTACATGATGCTCCACAGGCAGGCCCTTGACACGTGCCCTGGGAAGGAGAGGCTGGAATCGTGCCCATTTTGCAGATGAGGAAACAGAGGCTCCGAGAGCTGAATGTCAGATGACTGCTGCTGCTGCTGCTGCTGCTGCTAAGTCGCTTCAGTGTCTGACTCTGTGCGACCCCATAGATGACAGCCCACCAGGCTCCCCCATCCCTGGGATTCTCCAGGCAAGAACACTGGAGTGGGTTGCCGTTTCCTCCTCCAATGCATGAAGGTGAAAAGGGAAAGTGAAGTCGTTCAGTTGTGTCCGACTCTTCGCAACCCCATGGACCACAGCCGACCAGGCTCCTCCGTCCACGGGATTTTCCAGGCAAGAGTACTGGAGTGGGTTGCCATTGCCTTCTCCAGGTCACATAACTAGTAAATGACAAACCAGCATGTAGTCCAGCCTGACTCGAGTCTCTTGCGCAGCTACTCTGCAACTTAGCCCAGCGAAGACTCTTCCAGAAAAGGCATCGGGGAGGGGGCCTTGGGGCCTTGAGCTACCTGAAGCCCTGAGAGAAGGTAGGACTCGGCTGTGTGCTGGGGAGGTCCGTCCCCTGCTTGGACTTCAGAACAGAGGGGATTTATTAACAAGGGAGCTGGTAAGCTGGCCTACCGGGCTACAGGCCCTGGTCTTTGCCCACTGTCCGTCCCCTTCTCTCTGAGTGATGAGGCCTCTAAGATGGCACTCCCTGCCTCGAGGGGACACAGACAGGACAGTTCTCACAGCCCATCACCACAGAACCACCCTGGGGACCGGCCCAGCCTGGGTCGTGGGCCCATCACTGTGGCCTGGGGAGTGGGCTCTGTGAGCAAGAGAAGCAGAGAGGGTGCAGGAAGATAGAAGCAGAGGGTGCAGGCCGCCTCGGGGAACTCACACCGCCTCCATCTCCCTGGGACCCTGGCACCACAGTCCCATGCGCCAGAAGGGACTCCTGTATTCCCAAACCAAAGAGGGAACAAATCCGAGGTGCAGAGTTACAGAGCTGGAAGCAGCCCTGGATTCCGCTTGACTTAGCCTACGCGCTGCACGTTTGTGTCCCTGGACCAGCAGTGGCAGCACTGGGTCCCTATGGCTCCAGCACCTGGTCCAGGGCTCTCTCCAGGACACCACGAAATCCACCTTGCTGCTCCAAAGAAATGACTCAGACGAAGTGAAATACGACTGCACGGTGAAGGTGCTGTTCCTCTGGAGGAAGGCTCAGTTCTGACCCTCCAGGGAAAGAGGAACAGACAGCCGCCGGAAGCTTCACGCCTAAAACCACCACCAGTTCACGACGCGCTGATGCGGTCTCCGGGCTTCCCTCTTTACAGAATCTGACTGTGGACTCTCCTCGGATGGAGGCAGGCGCCCACAGCGTCCGCCCGGCTTCCCCACTGTCTACCTGTCCAGGGACTCTGTCTTGCAGTCCCGGGGTGTCCTGGGGGCATCCTCAGAAGCACAGGCCAAGATGCAGCTTTTCATCCTCCAGATAAGCTACTTTGGGTCACCATTTCATTCGGATATGCTTACTGGGGTCCCGGGGGCCTCATGGCAGTCAAACAAATCCTGTGCCTGTATGTTCAAGCCCCTCGATGGGTCCCCACTTCCCCCGGGGATGGGGAAGTCAGAGACACGCATCCTTCTGTTAATGCGCTCCCAATTCACCCCTCTGAGGTCAGCTGGAATCTTGCTACGTGCCAGGCAGGGCCGGGTGACCCTCACCCTGCCCTCAGGGACCTGGCGATCTAGAGAGAGGAGATGGGGATGTACCTGCGGTGTTCCTGGTAGATTTCTACGCAACATGCCCCACTATCCAGGGCCACAGCATCCCCGTGTTGATTGCACAGTCCCATCAAGGCAGCACAAAGCAGCCACAAGTGCAGCCGTGCTCCGATACAGCCGTATGCACCTAGCCGGCAGCAAGCTGGATACAGCCCATGGGCTGGCATTTGCCCTTCCTGCCCCCGAAGGTGGTGCCTGGGCTATAGGTGACCTCCTGGCATAGCCAGATTCAGAGGGGCAGCCTGGCTGGAAAGGGAGACACACGGCCGAGCAAAGGCCCTGTGGTCAGCACCCCACAGGATGTTCAGGCTGCTACCAGCCAGTAATGTGGTTAAACTTGGGGGAACGGGAGTGGGAGGCTGGAGAAGCTGCTGGCAGCTCGGGGGGCTCTGTCCTCAGGGCCAAGGGGAAGAGGAAGAACAGGCTCAAGGCATCTGTGGTCAGCCCTCTTCCAGACGCTTTATATCCACAACCCCAGTTTCACTCTCACAGAACCCACTGAGGTCGATATCATTACTTGGTTTATTTTTGGTTGCACTGGGTCTTTGTTGCGTTGCCCGGGTTTTCTCTTTGTAGCTTTGCATGGGCAAACTTGCATAGGCAACCTTGCACTTTGCACGGGCAAGCGGGGGTTCCTCTTCCTTGCGGTGCGTGAGCTTCTCATTTCAGTGGCTCGTCTGTTTGCACTCTTGGACTCTAGGCGCACTGCCCCAGTAGCTGCGGCTCACAGGCTTAGTTGTTCTGTGGCAGGTGAGATCTTTCCAGAGCAGGGATCAAACCCCTGTGCCCTCCATGAGCAGGTAGACTCCCGTTCACTGGGCCACCAGGGAAGTCCGAGGTCGGCACTATTAATCCCATTTTGTGGTGGAACACTTGCCCAAAGGTCATCCCCTGGCTGATTGGCCGGCGTGTTTGGTGCCGGACCCTGGCTGTCTCCCTGATGCCCCTGGAGACCCCCATCCCTGAGACCCCCCTCCCTCCCTCATCCCAGCACTGCGGCCTCCCCTGTCAGCAGGGAGAGAATGCCAGGATCTCTCAGAGTTGGAAGAAAGTTAAACCATGGGTGCAGATCTTGAGAAGGGGTGCTGACCCATCACCATATTAGTCAGGCTGGAGCCTCCCACATGGCTGTGGGGAGCGAGGGGAGCCCCGTGGGGAGGGTGTGCCTCTGTGGCCGCCGTTTCCTGCTCGGTGGCATTACCCTGGCCGGGGCCCACCTGGAGCCCATGCTAGGCAGCAGGCGTCATGCCCGAGGTCACAGAGTGAGAGGAATTCCAGAGATTCCGGCTCAGCGCCTCCCTGCCCAGCTCTGCCCTGGGCCCCGTCTTCATGGTAGCTTAGCTGCTGGATGCTCCAGTTCTTTGGGCCCAGGCTCTGATACTGAGAGTCATTTGCAGGAATTCTGTCTTCCATATCGGCCAGGCGTTTGGTGGGTACTCAGCAGACCCTTGATGAATCAAATAATAATTGACATCGAAGTGTATCATTTATCCAAATAACTTTCAGTCCGTTCTTCACATCATCTCCACACCAAGACCTCCGAGGCCACTTGACAGAGAGTTGTCTTGACACGGGTCTGGTTCCTGGTTATTCAAGGTGTGAACTTGGGTTGGAGCCCCGGGCCCCTCCTTGGACCTGCTAAATCAGAACCTTTTATCTAACAAGATCCCTGGGTGATTCATATGCACGTTGAAGTTTGAGAAACCCCAGGAGTATGATTATGCAACTGTACCCAGAAGTGGTTACTAATCCCATCTTGATTCTTGGTTTTGTATTTTTTTTTTGCCTATGCTGGATCTTCACGTTTGCTGCGTGGGCTCATCTCTAGCTGTGGGCAGCGGTGGGCAGGCTTCTCATTGCGGTGGGTCATCTTGTCGAGGAGCATGGGCTCTAGGCGCTTGGGTTCCATAGTTGCAGGCTCTAGAGTGTGGGGCTCAGCGGTCACGGTGCACCAGCTTAGCTGCATGTGGGATCTTCCCAGACCAGGAATCGAACCGGTGTCTCCTGCATTCTCAGGCAGATTCTTTACCACTGAGCCACCAGGGAAGGCCCCCATTTCAATTCTTAAATCACCTCTAAAGAGATAGTCTTTATATATTCTGAATGCAGCTAGACGCTGAGTCCAGAAAAATGGTCACCACCCCACCCCCCAGGGCTCTTCTGCTTCCCAGTCCTGTCAATTGCGTGCCCCTGCCCCATCCCTGCTTCTGGTGGTTACAGTGGCTGATAGCGACGGTGGTTCAATAGGTAAGAAGGAAGTGAGAGCAGAGAAATTTTAAAGTGACACACTTGAGAGTCAGAGCCAAATACCTTAGCTCTGAATTCCCATCTTACATCTGTCTCATGTCCCATTTCTTCATTCCTTTGCCCAGCCTTTAGAGGGTGAGAGTGAGGGCACGGTGACTTTCAAGGTCCTGCGGTTATTAAAGTGGCGAAGGGGCCTCCCTGGTGGCTCTGTGGAAAGAATCCACCTACCCAGTGCAGGAGATATGGGTTGGGTCCTTGGTCCGGGAGGATTCCACACATCCCAGAGCAACTAAGCCCGTGCACCACAGCCGCTTGGCCTGTGCTCTAGAGCCTGGGAGCTGCAGCTGCTGAAGCATGCACACCCTAGAGCCTGTGCGCCAGCAAGAGAAGTTGCCGCAATGAGAAGCCCGCACACAACAACAAGGAGTAGCCCCTGTTTGTTGAAACTAGAGAAAAGCTGGCGCTTTGGGCAAGCTTTGGGCTGGCTTTGGGCAAGATACACACTCTCTGAGCCTTTTCTTCATTTGTAAACCAGGGGCAGGATCCACGCTGCAGACCGGCTATGAGGCTGAGAGAGGGAATGCTCCCCCAGGCCTGCACCCAACCTGGCACTTATTGAATGCCCCCAAATTAGCTACTAGCATTTCTCAGAGAGTTGTTCCCTGTCAGCGCCCAGCAATGCCTTCTTCATATGATCTCCTGGCTCCACAACATTCACTGGCTCCCTACTGCCCGCAGCAGAATGTCCAGATCCCTTAGAAAAGGCCTCTCCCATTTAGTCCCCACCTCACCTTTCCAGCCTTTAGTCCTTCTTATTCTTTAAATGGAGCTATGCCAAGAAAAGGGCTTCTGACCACCAAGAAAAGTTGGCACTTGTGTTAAAGAACCAACCTGCCAATGCAAGAGACACAAGAGACACGGGTTTAACCCCTGGGTTGGGAAAGATCCCTTGGAGAAGGAAATGACAAGCCACTCCAGTATTCTTGCCTGGAGAATCCCATGGACAGAGGAGCTGGGTGGGTTACAGTCCATAGGGTCACAAAGAGTCAGACACAACTGAAGTGACTTAGCATGCACACCCACGAGCACATGCCAAGAAATCGGATTTTCTTATTTTTAACTTATACAAGTATTATCTCTTCTAAAATTTATAGTTTGGTTCAATAGTTGATCAGGCGTGCTGGTTGATTAATAGAATTAAGCCACTTAAACTGATATCTTCTCATATGCCTACTACAAATTTTGGATGCTTTTAATTATTAACAAAGAATATTTACTATTTCAAAAGACCTGTGCCTTCTTTTTCTGTTAAGATAATCTTGAGGTTATGACTGTTAAGAGTATATTTGAAGTTTCACCTAAATTCCATTTTCTATAGCTGCCTATCTAGGTGGAGTTGGCCTTTCCCCCTGTTCTAATAGATCCTCTCATGATATTGCAACATAGTTGACTTCATTCTGCTCATTGTTTAAGAGTTGTTCATTTACTTACAGGATTTTTGGACCCATAAAATTTTGTGGGTTTAGTTCTGGTTAATTTTTTATGCTGAAGCTATAAGTGTTGATCTTGTCTCACTTTTACAATGACTTCAATGGTTTGCCATTTTCTTATAGCACTTGCTTAAAATCCCCAGTGTTGTTTTCCCTTCTTTAAGTGAGCATGAATGCTTTAAGAAATGTGAAACATAGTTTAACTAGACTTAGGGAAGGACTAGGGTGAGCTCAGGGTAATCAGGTACCCCCCAAGCCAACCCCAAGTCTACTTAGGCTGAGCTACAGTTGATTCATCCAAGCGCACCCTTCAGTCCACTTACCATGTTCGTGTCCATCGCCTCCCTGCGTTCCAATAAAATACAGCCTATTATGGATTAAGGATTTTTCATTGAGGTTGGGTATGAGTGCTTCATAGATTGTTTTATTAATTTTTAAACCCTCTTTTGAGCTTCTTTGATGGCTCTGTGGTAAAGAATCCACCTGGAATGCAAGAGATGTAGGAGACATGGGTTTGATCCCTGGGTTGGGACAAACCCCCTGGAGGAGGAAATCGCAACCCGCTCCAATATTCTTGCTGGAAAATTCCATGGACAGAGGAGCCTGGTGGGCTATCCACGGGGTTACAAACAGTTGGACATGACTGAAGTGACTTAGCACAGCTTACAAACCCTCTTTTGGACTATTTGACCTTGGAGACATTCACAAATGACATAGTCTCTAACCTAGAGAAGGTAGCTCCTTTGTTCTTAACCCAGATGCTGTCCCTTTTCCTGACACTTTTATGTCTGTGTTTGTGCTTCCTCTTCTCAGCCAAGGCTTTGCTGATCTCAAGGGTGAGGAAGCTGAGGTCTGTAGGGGAGTATCAGCTATAGAACAGATTCCCAGAGAGATACGACCACCAAGTATTATATGACTTTTAAGGCATTACTACCAATCCCCTGGCCAAAAAAAAAAAAAAAAAAAAAAACCTTGTTTGTGTTAGTTTGGACTGAAGCTCCAATACTTAGGCCACTTGATGCCAAGGGCCGATTCATTGTAGAAGACTCTGACTCTGGGAAAGATTGAGGGCAAGAGGAGAAGGGGGCAACAGAGGATAAATGGTTGGATGGCATCACTGACTCAATGGACATGAGATTGAGCAAACTCCAGGAGATAGTGAAGGACAGGGAAGCCAGGAGTGCTGCAGTCCACGGGGTCGCAAAGAGTCAGACACGACTGAGTGACTGAACAAGTTTGAAGCATGGTAGAGTACCTAACTCGTATCAGGATCTGGACTTAGGTATTCCTCTAAACATCACTTTCTAAAAATCAGCAATTTGCAGGACTTCCTTGGTGGTCCAGTGGCTAAAACCTCACGCTCCCAATGCAAGGGGACCTGCGTTCAATTTCTGGCTGGAGCTAAAACCTGGCACAGCCAAATAAATAAATACATATTAAAAATGAAATAAAACTCACCAATTTGCAGCCTCACATATAATCATTCATTCAGTCAATGATCATCCACAGATGCTCAAACCATTAGGTGAGAGATTGTTCCATTCACTTCGGTCGCTCAGTCATGGTTAGTGAACAGCATGTGTTTATAGCACCAAAGTACCATCCACAGCTTCACTGTGAACTGCAAAGAGAAAATGTGCCTTTGCAGTGGGGTGATCTGGTGGTCACCCCTTTAATTAGTGATCAAAATTAGCCGGGACCAACAGCGTGTGCCTCCTAGTGGGATGCAAAAAGTAGTCAACACCCCCATGAACGATGGTCCAAAATGTCTTATCTTCACCTCCCAAGGCTGCGAACCTCATTTCTGGTTCAGCGAAACGATGCAGAGAAGGGAGGAAAAGTTCAGTGACATAAACAGGTGAATTAGATAGATCTGGGCAAATCCAGACTTGTGGGACATTCCACAAGATGACCGTCATCGCGCCATTATAAAGTCAAGATCACTGAGGGGAAAATAAAGGGTGGAGGATACTTGTGGACTGACTGAAGAGCATTAATGAGCAATTCCAAGGCAATAAAAGCTATAAAAACATTCTGAGCACAATTCAGGAAATTGAAATACGGATGCTCTTAAGGAAAGACTACCAGCTTTCTCAGGTGTTGTAATGGGACTGTGGTTAGGTAGGAGATTACCCTTGCTTTTAGAAGACTCTTGATGGAAGATTTAGGGATGACCCATCCTCTTGTCTGCAACTTAGTTTCAAATGACATAGCCAAGCATAAATATAAATGATAAAGCTGTACGTCTATTGATCAATCTATCTACCCAGAGAGATTGAGAGAAAAAGAGAGAGCACGCAAATATGACAAAATGTTAACAGTTGTTTCATCTGGGTGGAAGGTATAAGGATTTCCATTGTACCTTTCTTTCAGCTTTTCTGTATATTGGAAACCTGCCCCATCCCAACTGGAAAAAAGGGGAAAAATAAAATATCTTCATTTTTATTTCAGCTGGAGCTCTATACAATTCAGTTGAATTTGTATTTCTTCTTCAAGGCTTCAATTCTTCAGTGAATATTTCTTCTGAATATTCATTGAAAGGATTGCCACTGAAGCTGAAGCTCCAGTACTCTGGCCACCTGATGTGAAGAGCTGACTCATTGGAAAAGACCCTGACGCTGGGAAAGATCGAAGGCAGGAGAAAGGGACAACAGAGGACGAGATGGTTGGATGGCATCACCGACTCAATGGACATGAGTTTGAGCAAGCTCCAGGAGATGGTGAACGACAGGGAGGCCTGGTGTGCTGCAGTCCATGGGGTCACAAGGAGTTGGACATGACTGAGCAACTGAACTGATACTGATTCTTTCAACTTTTATGTTGGAAACCCACCCCACCTCAGTCGGAAAAAAGGGAAAAAATAAAGTATCTCCATTCTTATTTTAGCTGGAGCTCTCCACAGTTCAGTTGAATTTGAATTTTATTTTCCAGTTCTTAGATGTGCTTTACACTGGGAAATGCTGGTTTGGATCAACAATATGAGCCCAATTGCTAGGGTGAAATATTCCATTCTAAGGACAGCTTAGTCAAACCATCCCTTATAGTTTGATAACTTAAAACTATCTGTTGATCATTTGGTTCCATGGGGATGTGGTCAAACAAGATGCGATGAGCTGCCTCATGGTGTTTTTGGCACTTCGGCCTTTCAGTTTTCTGAACTGGTGCCCCTGCCCCTTGGTTTGCTGGCACATGTAATCCTGCTGACCCCCAACAAGGAAACCAGACCCCACCTTCGGGTTTGTGGGCCTGTGAAACCACCTGAGTGTTCTCATTGTCCCGATTTAATGTAAGCAAGATCCACTCAGGAAGCGTTGTGTGTGGTGTCCATACTGAAGCATAAGATCAGGTAATTTACATCCATGTCAGACCAAGGTGAAAATTCTATAGGGTACATTAGTCATTTTAACGTTATCTATACCTAAAATTTAGTCTTATAATAAAGGGTATTTGGGCTTCCTTGGTGGCTCAGGGGTGAAGAATCTGCCTGCCAATGCATGTGACATGGTTTCCATCCCTGGTCCTGGAAGCTCTCTCCATGGAGCGACTGGGTCAGTGTGCCATGACTACTGAGTCCGTGCTCTAGAATCCCGGAGCTGCAAGTACTGAAGCCCATGTGCCCCGGAGCCTTGCTCCACAGCAAGAGAAAAGCCCAAGCAACCGCAAAGACCCAGCATGGCCAAAAAATTAATAAATTAATTAAAAATTTTAAAATATATAGGATATAGCTATTGCCGTTGTATATATCACTATTACTTTAGAGGTTCAAACAAGATGTTAAAAGTAACAGGGCTAAGTAATTCAGGAAGCTTTGCAGTGGCTTCCCTCATAGCTCAGTTGGTAAAGAATTCGCCTGCAATGCAGGAGACCCTGGTTCGATTCTTGAGTCGGGAAGACCCGCTGGAGAAGGGATAGGCTACCCATGCCAGTATTCTTGGGCTTCCCTGGTGGCTCAGCTGGTAAAGAATCCGCCTGCAATGCGGGAGACCTGGGCTCGATCCCTGAGTTGGGAAGATCCCCTGGAGAAGGGAAAGGTTACCCACTCCAGTATTCTGGCCTGGAGAAGTCTATGGACTGTATAGTCCATGGGGTTGCAAAGAGTTGGACACGACTGAATGACTTTCACTTTCACATTTATTTCTAGTTTATGCTCACCTACCTCATGTATCTTTGTGCCCATGTATGGATGCTTAATACACATATTTTTGATAAAATATTTTGATAAAGCATTTATTTTGTGTCTTATAAACATTAAGAAAATAGCATTCATAGACCACACGTTATAAACTCTTCGACTATATTTAGGTTTTTTCATCATATCTGAATTGTAGCATCTCTCTCACTTAACAAGATACCATGTGACCTGAGTGATGTCAAGCTGCAGCCTTACAATTTATATACTTTTCTGTGTGTATGTTACATTAAATGTTACTGCTGTTGCTGCTAAGTCACTCAGTTGTGTCCGACTCTGTGCGACCCCATAGACAGCAGCTCACCAGGCTCCTCCGTCCCCGGGATTCTCCAGGCAAGAGGACTGGAGTGGGGTGCTATTGCCTTCTCCACATTGAATGTTAGGGTTACATTAAAACAAAATAAGAGACACCCAACTGAGGAAATCATGGTTGTGCGTGACTATGGACCAGTTAGTCACGAGCTCACATCATGATGCCTTATGTAAGAGGAATGAGGGGCAAAAAATTTTAGATTGCATGACCGTGAAGGAAGGACCAGCCATAGCTCAGCTTAGAAACTGCTTTGAACAACAGGTCTTCACAGTATCTTCACCAACAGGGTTGCTGGTGTCTCATGAGTTGGCTGATCAAGGAAAGAATGTAGAGATGATATAAATGGTGATAAGGTTACAGATAGTATGTGATATGGAAAATGTAATGCACCTTGTCTTTTAACTATGGTAATGAACCGAGTAATAGTGAGGTGTTAATATTCATTTCTGAACAAATGGTGGATGTGCAGTTGTCTATTATTTTCTCTACTTTCCTGAAGGTGGAAATGTTTCACAATTTATAATTTTAAAAAGTATGAGAAAAAGCATTCAACTAAAGTGAGTCTTTAAAAAAGAAAAACTGGAAAAAACTAAAGTTGTTAAAGATGACATATTAAAAAGAAAGGATGAGACAGGCTTCCTGCCTCACCAATATCTGTTCATCCTTAAAGCTTTGATAAATAGAATTATGAATAAAATTGCCTTATAAAAAAGCATGTGTTCCTTGTAATGGAGTTTTAAACACATTGGCTTAATTCCAGTTGGCGTATTACTACTCTTAATAAGCAGAAAGTTGAAAAACCAACAATTTTTTAAATGTTTCAAATAGACTTTATTTCAGAGCAGTTTTAAGTTCAAAGCAAAATTGAGCAGAATATGGAAAGTTTCCACATACCCCTTCCACTTTCCACTATCAACAAGTACATTGGTTATAACTGATGAACCCACATGGAGCCATTATTAGTGCTCAAAGCCTGTGGTTTACATTAGGGCTCACTGTTGGCATTGTATAACACTTTCTATGGATTTGGGAAACTATATCCACCAGTATAATATCATGCACAGTAGTTTCACGGCCTGAAAACCTCTGTGTTCCCCTACTCACTCATTCCTCCCCTAACCCCTGCCAACCACTGATCTTTTTACCATCTCCATAGACTTTCCTTTTCCAAAATGTTATGCAGTTGGAATTGTATAGTATGTGCTTTTTTTCACATTGACTTCTTCTGAATAACACACACATTTTAGGTGCCTGCATGTCTTTTCACGACTTGATGGTGCATTTCTTTTTATTGTTGAATAAACTTCCAGGCTTGAATGTACCGCAGGTGAATTATCCATCATCCACTGAAGGACACCTCTGCTTTCCAATTTTGGCAATTCTGAATAAAGCTCCTATAAACATCCGTGTGCAGGATTTCGTGTCGACGTAAGTTTCCAGCTCATTTTGAGTAAATACTAAGGGGAATGATTGTTGAGTCTAATGGTACGAGAATGTTTATTGTTTTAAGAATTTGCCGAACTGTCTTTTCACGTAGCTGCACCATTTTCCATTCCTACCAGCGATGAAGGAAATACTTCCTGTTGCTCCAGACGCTCACCTGCATTTGATGATGTCAGAGCTCTGTATTTGGGCTGTTCTAACAGGTGTGCAGTGGTGTCTCATGGTTGAAATTCGTAATTCCTTCATGACATAGGATGTAGAGCATCTTTCCATAGATGTTTGCCATCTGTTGTTGTTCGGAGAAGGCAATGGCACCCCACTCCAGTACTCTTGCCTGGAAAATCCCATGGACAGAGAAGCCCAGTAGGCTTCAGTCCATGGGGTCGCTAAGAGTCGGACATGACTGAGCAAATTCACTTTCACTTTTTACTTTCATGCATTGGAGAAGGAAATGGCAACCCACTCCAGTGTTCTTGCCTGGAGAATCCCAGGGATGGGGGAGCCTGGTGGGCTGCCGTCTATGGGGTTGCACAGAGTCGGACACAGCTGAAACGACTTAGCAGCAACAGCAGCAGCAGCGGTTGTTGTTCAATCGCTAAATTGTGTCCAACTCTTTGTGACCCCATGGACTACAGCACACCAGGCTTCCGAGTCCTTCACTATTTCCTGGAGTTTGCTCAAACTCATGTCCTTTGAGTGGGTTATCTTCCTTTAAAGCAAATTTAATTACTCTCAATTGGTATTATTAATACTCTCAGCAGATCAAAGGTTGAAAAGCAACAATTTTTAAATCTAATGTTTTCACGGAACTTAGATTACCATCTGGGCTGATAAACAGAGTTTTGTTTTGTTTACTCTAAGAGCTATTGGCCTCAGATTAGTGTAAACAAATCCTGTTCCTGCTCTCGTCCTGGGATGAGGTAGGGCTGTTAGTGGTGGAAAACTTTTGCTGTAGGAGGCCGTCGTGACCAGACCCAAATGAGGGTGATTTCTCAGGTCCTTTAAGTACACCTAAAATGGAGGCCAAGTCGGGTCGATTATAATAAGTAATTAAAGGCTTATGAAGTAGAGTTAAATGTAAGTTTTTCAAAACCTGATTGAAAGCTGAATTTTCAATACAATTGCAGGGAACTGTTTGGAGGGATGTTGTGTCTGTAATTGTTTGACTATATCATTAACCAGTTAATAACGTGACACAACTTCTGTGTTTTCTAATGCAATAAAAAGTTTGAACATAGGGGACGTCCCTGGTGGCCCAGTGGCTAAGAGTCCACCCTCCCAGTGCTGGGGGTGCAGGTTCAATCCCTGATCAGGAAACCAGATCCTACACCACACAACTAAGAGTTCGCACCTTGAAACTAATGAGCCTGCAGGCCACAACTAAAAAAACATCCTGAGTGCCATAGTTAAGACCCAATGCAGCCAAATAAATTTTTTAAAAAAGCTTGAAAACACTCTTAGGCATAAGAATTATAGTGATCACAAATCAGGAGAGATGTTTTGAGTAATTGGTTAATTTTTGGGTAAAAAATGCATTAATATTTCAAAATTTCAGAATTGGACATGTTCTTAAAAGGCAGGAGGAATAAAGATTACTGAAATATAATCAAATTTAACATTTATGAAGAGCCTAAATATTTGCATTGTTGGTGAATGTGGATTTTAAGTGGACAGTCATCCGACCTGCATGACTAAGTGTAAGAGTAAGAAAACCAAGTAAAAAGGCATGTGTTCGTTGCAGCACTATTTACAAGAGCCAGGACCTAGAAACAAATGGCCATCAACAAAGGGATGGGTAAAGAAGATGTGCTGTACAGACACAGTGCACCGCCATTCAGCAGTTAGAAAAGAACGGAAGAATGCCATCTGCAACAGTATGGTCGGGCCTAGAGTCTGTCATGCAGAGCGAAGTAAGTCAGAAACAGAAAAGCAAATATCATATATTAAGGAGTATAAGTGGAAAAATTGGTATCAGTTCAGTTTAGTTTGGTCGCTTAGTCGTGTCCGACCCTTTTTGACCCCGTGAATTGCAGCACTCCAGGCCTCCCTGTCCATCACCAACTCCTGGAGTTCACTCAGACTCACGTCCATTGAGTCCGTGATGCCATCCAGCCATCTCATCCTCTGTCATCCCCTTCTCCTCCTGCCCCCAATTCCTCCCAGCATCAGAGTCTTTTCCAATAAGTCAACTCTACTCACGAGGTGGCCAGAGTACTGGAGTTTCAGCTTTAGCATCATTCCTTCCAAAGAACACCCAGGGCTGATCTCCTTCAGAATGGACTGGTTGGATCTCCTTGCAGTCCAAGGGACTCTCAAGAGTCTTCTCCAACACCACAGTTCAAAAGCATCAATTCTTCGGCGCTTAGCCTTCTTCACAGTCCAACTCTCACATCCATACATGACCACAGGAAAAACCATAGCCTTGACTAGACACACCTTAATCGGCAAAGTAATGTCTCTGCTTTTGAACATGCTATCTAGGTTGGTCATAACTTTTCTTCCAAAGAGTAAGCGTCTTTTAATTTCATGGCTGCAGTCACCATCTGCAGTGATTTTGGAGCCCCCAAAAATAAAGTCTGATACTGTTTCCACTGTTTTCCCATCTATTTCCCATGAAGTGATGGGACCAGATGCCATGATCTTCGTTTTCTGAATGTTGATATAGATGATCTTATTTACAAAGCAGAAATAGAGACACAGACATGGAGAACAAATATATGGATACCAAGGGGGCAAAGAGGGGTGAGATGAATGGGGAGACTGGGGTTGATGTATAACACTGCTATGTAGAAAGTGGATAACTGCTGAGAGCCTACTGTATAGCCCGGGGGACCTAAGTAGGAAGGAAATCCAAAAAAGGGGGATGCATGTGTACAGACGGGTTTCCCAGGTGGCTCCAGTAGTTAAGAATTCAACTGCCAGCACAGGAGACATAAGAGACACGGGTTCTATTCCTGGGTTTTCAGGAAGATTCCCCTGGAGAAGGGCATGGCAACCCACTCCAGTATTCTTGCCTGGAGAATCCCATGGAGCCTGGAGGGCTACAGTCCATAGGGTTGCACAGAGTCAGACATGACTGAAGTGACTTAGCCTGCACGCGTGCCCGTGTATGTAGAGCTGATTCACTTTGCTATACAAGAGAAACTAACAGAACATGGTAAAGCAACTACACTCCAGTAAAACTTTTTAAAATAGACAAACAAATGGCATATGGAAGAGCTATTTGAATATTGATATATCTTGTGCAAACGTATGAATAACATAGGAAAAGTGACCATCAGGTTTATTATTGCTAAAGTTTTAATATATTAGTAATTTTTAATTTGGAAGATTACCAAGTTTTTGGCTTCTGAAACAAACAAAAAATCATCTAAAATCTCTTTATGAAACACTGTTATTTAAAGTAACAAAAATTAGAAATTCTTAAAATTTTTCTTAGTAAATGAGAAAGAGGTTCTCCATGTAGAATCACAATTAAGGTTTAATTTAAATTGTATTTACAGTACTTGAACCCAAGAACAATTATAGGATTAAGTTATAAGAGTAAAAGAGAGATTACAGATAAATTTATGTGGGCATGTTAATATACAAAAGATAGCTTAGTGCAGTTAAAATGATAAATACATATGCTACATTCTATTATAATGACTGCATACTTAGAAAGCACTGTCATTACTAAATCTGGACTGATCCATAAAACAGTAATGCTTGATTAAAAGAAAGAATCATTAGTTACAGGTTTGCCCCCAATTAGATAAATAAAGGGGGAAAAGTTAGACTTGTTAAGTCAGCTCACAGTAATGTTTATGATCCTTACACAAATAAATAGCACTCCTATGAATTTCCTTGCGATTTGAATTACCGATTAAATAATATAGCTTTTAAATCATGAGCAATTATAAGAGGTTCCACCTCATAAACCTTCATATGCTTGAATTAGTGCCGCTGTTATTGCTGCTGATTCAAAGGCCATTTGTGATTTTTTTCAAAAAGTCTTCTTAAAAATATATCCCCAAAGGGCAGGATTTTAATTGTAAATGGGTAGGTTCTGCCACTCTGGGAAAGTGGGATAAACAGGTTTTCTGTATTCTTCCTGCTAAATACGGCTGGAAACCCTGGACGTCACACGTAAAACACACTTGAGAAGCATCTGGAAGGTGGAGAGAAGGCAGACTCTGGGAGGCCTCGAGTCCCAGGCAGTGGCGGTGAGTTCTCTGGGTTTTCTTTTGCCTCATCTGTTTCCCAGACTTGAAGCTGGAGGAGGGAGCCACCTGGAAACACCAGTAGGTGCCACCCAAAAGAAGAAACAACACAAAACCCTCAAGGAAATCCTGCTCCTCCTTCCAAAGGAGCAGGGAAAGGGCAGCCTGTCTCCTAAGTGAGACAGACAGCTTAAAGACATACTCTACCCTAGCCAGACAGCACAGAAGAGCCGTGGACCCACAGCCACTGACACCGGCCACGGCCGAGGGGGTGCTTGGCCCTCCACCCTCCCCTGGCTGGGACCGGAGGCTCCTGCCTCCCTCCTGGGGGCTGTCAGAGGAGCAGAGAGAAGAGCCAGAACTTTCTCCATTGCCCAGCGTTGACAAGGTCACCCTCACGATATGTGTCACAGAGAGCACGTGGGGAGCTGGAACCTCCACCCACCTGCCCAAGCAGTAATGACCCCACCCTTAGGGACCAACACTGGCAAAGTGAGGAAACGGGACTCCTCCCCTCCTGGCTGTAGCTTGCATCCCTGGTGGCTTAGATGGTAAAGTGTCTGCCTGTAATGAGGGAGGCCTGGGTTCGATCCCTGGGTTGGGAAGACCCCCTGGAGAAGGAAATAGCAACCCACTCCAGTATTCTTACCTGGAAAATCCCATGGACGGAGGAGCCTAGTAGGCTACAGTCCATACAGTCACAGAGAATTGGACACGACTGAGCGACTTCACTTTCACTTTCCTCCTGGCTGTACTGAGACAGCGCTGTTGGCTGTCTTGGGCCCCTGTCCACCTGTGCTAACCAAAACTATAGAGACAGAGTCTGGAGGAAATAGGACAATGGCTTCACCTTTGCCCAGCAGAGGGGAATCCACCAAGTAGGCTAGCGCCTCAAGAACTATGCTCCCCCACCCCCCGTCTCTGGGGAATAGGGAGAGCTTTTATATTTCAATGAAGGTCTTGCATTTTTTTTGTCTTTGCAAAACTGCCAGAACTGGTTTCAGGCAACGTAGCGACCAGGTCTGGTATCCCTAAAGTTATCTGCCGGACCTTCTTTCAGAAATGCAGAAACCTACAAGAGAGGATAGGGACAGAAGACTGTCAGGTACAGAGAAGAATTCTCATGGGGTCTGAGAGTAATTCTAACAGCTTTCTGAAGGACACGTCCTGCTTACAAGTGTAAGTTGGTACACTTACACTTTTTGAGTTTGTTGGAAGTAACAGCCAAAGAATAGCCAGGATTGTTAAACACTTGCCGGCCTGTTTGGCTGGTATGTGCCAAAGGCTGTTCATTCATTTCCGCGGCCCACACCTGCCCCTCCAGAGCCGGGTCAGAGGCAGCTCATTAAAACACAAGATTTGAAAAAGATCCAGAACCTCCTAACATGATACCCCAAATCACTCCTTATGCCAAGAACCAGGAAGGTCTCAAATAATCAATATATTGAGTAAAAAAATGACCATCCATAGGTGTCAAGATGGAGTTGACAGAGATGTCAGAATTATGTGATGACGATTTTAGAGCCCCTGTCATAAAAATGCTTCAGTGAATGGTTACAAACACACTCGAAACAAATGAGAAAAAAAAAGAAATAGAAAATTAATATGGAAATCTAACCTCGGCGGCTTATAAGTGATGGTGGTAAAAGCCCTGCTGCTAATACTGGAGGGGAAGAGAGGGAGCTCGGGGGCGGTGGAGGGCGTGGGATTCCAGCTCAGATCGCTCCGTGATGTGCTTACATCTCAGTGGAGAGGCCGGTTAATAGGACAAACCAAGAGCATCTGTTTAAAGTAGGGGCAGTTGGGGACTTCGCTGGTGGTCTTCTCCTGGTGGCTCAGATGGTAAGGAATCAGCTTGCCACGCAGCAGACCGGAGTTTGATTGCTGGGTCAGGAAGATCCCCTGGAGAAGGGAGGGCAACCACTCCAGTATTCTTGTCTGGAGAATCCTATGGACAGAGGAGCCTGGCGGGCTACAGTCCGTGGGATTGCAAAGAGTCAGACCTGACTAATTGGTTAGCACTGCTGCTGCTGCTGCTACTAAGTCGCTTCAGTCGTGTCCGACTCTGTGCAACCCCAGAGACGGCAGCCTGCCAGGCTCCCCCGTCCCTGGGATTCTCCAGGCAAGAACACTGGAGTGGGTTGACATTTCCTTCTCCAATGCATGAAAGTGAAGAGTGAAAGTGAAGTCGCTCAGTCATGTCTGATTCTTAGCAACCCCGTGGACTGCAGCCTACCAGGCTCCTCTGTCCATGGGATTTTCCAGGCAAGAGGACTGGAGTGGGGTGCCATTGCCTTCTCTTAATTAGCACTAAGCCTGGTGATCTAGTGGTTAAGATTCCGCACTTCCGCGGCAGGGAATGTGGGCTGGGTCCCTGGTCAGGGGACTGAGATCCTGCGTGATACATGGTGCGGCCAAAATTTTTAATTTTTAAAACTAAAGTAGGGGCAGTTTAGAGTATCAACCCTGAGGTTGGGATATACATTTCTAACATTTTGAATAAAACCAATATTCCAGGTGTTAGATGCTGTTATTGACAAGACTCATCTTATAGTGGCACTCGGCACCAAAAATACTAGAAGAATCAGAGAGTTTCAGGAAGACAGTCAGTCCTGGCAGGAACCCCAAGGTTATAACTGCAGGCAAGCTCCATGGTGGACTGATGTTCAGAGCATTAAAATAAGAATCAACAGTCCTGATCTTTTGGTTAATCATTTCAAGAGCGTCTGTAGTTGGACACATAATATTTGAGCTTTTAGACTTACATGCGGTCTCGAATTCTGTCTATACTTGAGAACTTCGACTATAAATAGAAACTTAGCTGAGCTCTGATGGTGCAGGACACCAAGGGCTTCCAGCTTTATTAGCAGTAACTCCACATGGGGGATACTGATATGTTTTCAAGGCTGGACACCCTCTTGTCTACATAAACTCCAAAGCAGGTTTCCTATTATTTGTGGCTGGGGTGGGGGAGGGGTAACTACTTGCAGTAATCATGCTTTGGTTCCACTTATGATACATGAGGAATTTTCATTAAAAGTATCATTTTATTTGGGCATTTGTCCTGCGTAGGGGTCTCTCCCAACAAAAATGTGGAAATCCAGGCCACAATGTGTATCATATCTGTGGGGTCATTTTATTTGAATGGATTATTTAATTAAACCTTCACATTTTTCTAGTCTGATCCCCGATTTGGGCAAGAAGCTAGTAAAAACAGAGTCCATTCTGTTTCCTGTTTAGAAAACAAGGAGATCTGTGTCCTTGGCCGTCCCAGTGCTCTGGTTGCTGGACACGTGACTGGACAGGCTGTGCCTCTAACACACGCGGCGCTGCAGATGATGTTTTGAGCAAGCAGGCCTGATTTAAGTGTGCCAAGTTCCTTTTGCTTCTCTTAATCTTCTTTACTGTACTCCCATGTTGAAATAGCAATGATTGGAGAAGTAATTCACAGCTAATTCAATGTGTGAAGTTGTCATCTCTCAGTGGATTATCCAGCAACACTGGGCTGCTTCTGTAATTGGTCCAGAGATTGGAAGGCAGGAAACACCATGGGAACGCTTTCCTAGATCGTATCAGGCTGGACTGAGCATCAGTTCTGTCCCTGTGCTCTATTTTTAAATATATATATATTTAAAATAAATAAAATAATTTAAATAAATAATATATATTTTATGTATTTTATAAATAAAATATATGTTATCTATTTGGCTGCACCCCATATTTACTGCAGCGTGAGAACTCTTAGTTGCAGTATATGAACTCTGAGCTGTGACACGTCCTGGTCTGCTCAGCAATGACTGACTCTTTGCAACCCCACGGACTGCAGCCTGCCAGTCTTCTGTCCATGGACTTTTCCAGACAAGAATACTGGAGTGAGTTGCCATTTCCTTCTCCAGGTTGTGGCATGGGGGATCTAATTCCCTGACCAGGGATCGAACCCAGGCCCCCTGCATTGGGAATTGGAGACAGTCACAGGACCACTAGGGAAGTCCCTCTGTGCTCTATTTTTTTTTTTTTTTTTTTTACAATATTGAGGAATGTCTTTTACTGCATTTGAGTCTCTGACTTGAGAATGTGTTGTTGTCAAAATGATTTATCTCAGAATTCCAAGATAATAATAATTTATATTTCTATATGACTTCAAAGCAGAGTTTGTATGCATTGATATTTCTCCGGTCATCCTCATGCTAACCTGGTGAAGCAGAGAGAATTCTTGACTTTATCAGTTATGTCAGGCCTCAGCTGTGAGGCCCTGTCCTGAGCCTCCAGGGAGGCAGTGAAGACGGGGCTGGCTGCTGACAGACCACACTCCTGCGGCAAAAGCAAGCCGATTTTGCATGTCATTCTGCTTTCAAAGACCATGCCCTCACTTTTCCTGCCCAAGGGCGGAGTGTTGGAGGATTGCTGTGTTTCCCCAGCTGGCTGCTTGTTTGTAGAGAAAGTGAAAGTCACTCAGTCGTGTCCAACTGTTTGCTACCCCGTGGACTCTACAGTCCATGGAATTCTTCAGGCCAAAACACTGGAGTGGGCAGCCTTTCCCTTCTCCAGAAGATCTTTCTGACCCAGGGATCGAACCCAGGTCTCCCACATTGCAGGCGGATTCTTTACCAGCTGAACTATAAGGCAAGCCCAAGCATACTGGAGTGGGTAGCCTATCCCTTCTCCAGGGGATCTTCCCAACCCAGGAATGGAACCAGAGTCTCCTGCATTTCAGGTGGGTTCTTTGAAGCCCCATGGTTGTAGGGAAGTGGTTCTCAAACTGGTGGGCTTAGGAACCATCTGAGCTCGTCCAAAGGCAGGTTCCTGGGCTCTTCTTCCTAGAGTCTGATTCCATAGGTTGCACGTGAGGCCTAGGAACTTGAATTTTTAAGAAATCGGTGGCCTCTGAGGCACACTTTTGAGCAATACTGTAGATCCTTCCTACACTGGAGGAGAACTAGCATGAATTTTTTTATAAAAAACTTTTTATTCTGCATTGGGTTATAGCCAATTAACAATGTTGTGATAATTTTAGGTGGGACAGTGAAGGGACTCAGGCATCCATATACGTGTATCTATTCTCCTCCAAACTCCCCTCCCATCCAGGCTGCCCCATAACATTGAACAGAGTTCTCTATGCCATATAGTAGGTCCTTGTTGGTTCTCCATTTTAATTATAGCTGTGTGAACATGTCCATCTCAAACTTCCTATCTATTTCTGTCCCCTGGCAACCATAAGTTTGCTTTCTAAGTCTGTGAGTCTGTTTCTGTTTTGTAAGAAATTTCATCTGATGAATTTTTAAACTTTTTTTTAATTGTGGTAAATACACATGTATATAAAATTTACCATTTTAATCATGTTTAAGATGTATAATATTCACATTATTATGCAACCATCACCAACATACATCTCCAAATCTCTTGCCGTCTGGCGAAACTGAAACTCTATGCCCATTAAACATTACTAGCAATGCTAAACAATAGCTCTCCATTTCCCTCCCCCAGACTCCGGTAACTGCTAGCCTACTTTCAGTTGCTCTGAGTTTGACTACTCTAGGTGCGGCATATAAGTGGAATCATACGTTACCTGCCTTTTTCATGGCTGGCATATTTCACCTGGCTTAGTGTTCCCAGGGTGCATCCATGCTCTGGGATCTGTCAGAATCTCCAACCTTTTAAAGGATGAATAGTATTCCATTGTGTATAGACCACATTTTGTTCACCCATCAGTGGACAATGGGGTTGCTTCCAACTTCCAGCTATTGTAAATAATGACACCTCTTCAAGTCCCTACTCTCAGTTATTCTGGGTTTGTACCCGGAAGTGGGATTGCTGAATCATATGAGAGCTCTACTTTTAATTTTTTGAGAAACTCCATCCTGTTTTTCACAGCGGGTCCATCATTTTACAGTCTCATCAACAGTGTACAAGTGGGCTGATTTTCTCACATCCTCTCCGATTGTTGTTTTCTGTTTTTGCTTGCTGGTACCCTAGTGGATGTGAGGTGATGTCTCATTGTGGGTTTGATTTGAATTTCCCTAATGATGTTGAGCATATTTTCATGTGCTTCTACGTCACTTGTATATCTTCTTTGGAGACAAAGGATTTCTTCAAAGCCCTCTGCCCATAAGCGTTTTGTTGTTGATGAGTTGTAAGAGTTATCCATATGTTCTGGATTAGATAGATGTTTGCAAATATTTTCTTCCATTCCATGAGTTGTCTTTGCATTCTATTGATTATGTCTTCTGAGGCACAGAATTTTAACTCTTTGAGGTCAAATTTACCTGTTTTTTCTTGTTGCTGCTTGTTTTGCTTATGTCATAACCAAATCCAAAGCCATGAACCTTTTTCTCTACGCTTTCTTCTAAGAGTTTCAATGACCAGGTAAGAACTGTTACAGCTTGGCTGGAAAGTTCTGATTCATTCGCCTTGTTCACCAGACATTATGCCTTCAGATGTCCATTTGTTTGGGTCCTTATAAAATTCTCTTAACGGAAAAAATTTCAGTTCCCTGGAAGACTTTAAAAGGCATCTAGAACAGTTCTTTGCTCAAAAAAAGTAAAAAGTTTTGGGAAGATGGAATTATGAAGTTGCCAAAAAAATGGCAGAAGATAGTGGAACAAAATGGTGGATACATTGTTCAATAAAGCTCTTGGCGAAAACGAAAAATGTGTCTTTTATTTTTGTTTAAAAACTAAAGGAACTTTTGGCCAATCCAGAACCTCTCCACCAACAGTGCGCACGAGGGTGCCCTTCTCTCCACATCCTTACCATCACCCTCATACCTGTTCTAACAGGTGTGAGATGATATCTTACATGGTTTTGATTTACATTTCCCTGCTGATTAGTGATGCTGGGCATGTTTTCATCTGTTGGCTGTGCCATACACCTTTGGGAAAATGTCTATTTAGGTTCTTTGTCCATTTTAATTGGATTACTTGGGGTTTATTCTTGCTATATGACCCATTTTTAGTTCATGTTTGTAGCATATGGCATAAATTAAGGGTCCAAGTTCCTTCATTTTCATGTGGATATCCAATTTTCCCAGCACTTTTTGTTGAAAATTCTGTCCTTTCTCTAGACAGGCTTTTGAATCAGTGAGACCTGGGTTCAGGTACTGGATTCAGAAACTGATTCCCCCACTGACTAGTCCAGAGATACATGGGGAACTCTCAGGAAATACAAATGAACTTTCCCTCTGAACGCAAGTCAGAGGGATACCGAGGCTGTGGTTTGCCTGTTGGCTGTGCCAAGGTCTGTGTGTCTTTCCCCAGACAGAGGGCACGTCTGGAATAAGGGGGACCATCTGGAAAGCTCTAGCCTAAAGGGGCTTTTAGGCCTTTTGTTTAGAAATCACACTGTTAATGCTTCTGTACAAGTTAGGGTCACCCCCTTTCCCATCAGTACCCCCCCAAACAAGTGGGAGCATCGCCATGGGTCTACTCCTTCTGACTTAAGAAGGACCACCAAACAGGTCAAGACCCATCACCCCCTCAGTATCGCAGATGGATTGTGCTCATAATGGCCCAGCCATGGGTCACTAGACATCTGTCACAGTGCCCAGGGAGCCACCTGGCTCTGAGTGGAGAAGCCTTTGGCTGGTTGAGAATGATACGGGCAGGTAGAGAGCTGTGAAGGCTTCATCTGGACCCCATGGGGCACCCATGTGACAACAAAGTAAATGAAGACTGACCCTGTGTGTCTAGGGGCCCATTGTTTTTTAGTTGCTAAGTTACGTCTGATTCTTTTGCAACCCCATGGACTGTAGCCAGCCAGGCTCCTCTGTCCATGGGACTCTCCAGGCAAGAATACTGGAGTGGGTTGCCATGCCTTCTGCCAGGGGATCTTCCTGGCTCAGGGATCAGACCTGCTCCTGCATTGCAGCTGCACGCTTTACCACTGAGCCCCCAGGGAAGCCCTCTAGGAGCCCGTAGTTACGTCTTATTGTGATCACAGGAGAATCAGGGACCCTCAGGCTCAGAGGAGAAAGGTAGCCCTCAGCCCACCAGACACCAGATCTGTCATCTGGAGAAGCCTGTAAAACACACACACTTTGGAGAGCCATTTGGCAATGACTACTACCACATTTACATCTGCATAACTATGGAGTTTGCAATTCCACTTCCAGGGATGTCTCCAAAATTCTTGACAAGTGTGCAAAGATTTTACTGAAGCACAGATACAACAGCCAAAATGTGGAACAACATCAACAGCGGAAAGGTTAAGAAGGGATACATCCATCTGGGGGGGATATGAAGCTTCTAAAAATAATAACTGACACAGACCTATTTCCTTTTTCATTTTATTTATTTATTTATTGGCATCCGGTCTCATCACTTCATGGCAAATAGATGGGGAAACAGTGGAAACAGTGGCTGACTTTATTTTGGGGGGCTCCAAAATCACTGCAGATGGTGATTGCAGCCATGAAATCAAAAGACGCTTACTCCTTGGAAGGAAAGTTATGACCAATCTAGATAGCATATTCAAAAGCAGAGACATTACTTTGTCAACAGAGGTCCATCTAGTCAAGGCTATGGTTTTTCCAGTGGTCATGTATGGATGTGAGAGTTGGACTATAAAGAAAGCTGAGCACCGAAGAATTGATGCTTTTGAACTGTGATGTTGGAGAAGACTCTTGAGAGTCCCTTGAACTGCAAGGAGATCCAACCAGTCCATCCTAAAGGAAATCAGTCCTGGGTGTTCATTAGAAGGACTGATGTTGAAGGTGAAATTCCAATACTTTGGCCACCTGATGCAAAGAACTGACTCATTTGAAAAGACCCTGATGTTGGGAAAGATTGAAGGCAGGAGGAGAAGTGGACGACAGAGGATGAGATGGTTGGATAGTGTCACCAACTCGATGGACACGAGTTTGGGTGGACTCCAGGAGTTGGTGATGGATAGGGAGGCCTGGTGAACTGCGGTTCATGGGGTCACAAAGAGTCGGACACAACTGAGTGACTGAACTGAACTGAACTATTGACCTGTGGCCGCACTGGGTCTTCACTGCTTTTGTGTGGGCTTTCTCTAGTTGCAGTGAGTGGGGGCTGCTCTCTCTCTAGCTGTGGTGTGCGAGCTTCTCATTGTAGTGGCTTCTCATGCTGGAGCCCCGGCTTGTAGCGGGCTCAGTAGTCGCAGCTTGGGGCTCCACAGCTCAGGCTCAGCAGTTGTGGCTCACAGGCTTAGTTGCTCCACAGCATGTGGCATCTTCCCAGACCAGGGATCGAACCCAAGTCCCCTGCCTTGGCAGGTGGATTCTCACCCACTGGGAAGTCCCCCAGACATGTTTTCAAGACAGAGTATTAAGTGGAAAAACATTGCAGAAGAGTTTATCTCTGTGAGTTGCCTTGTGGGAGTTTCACTTTCTGAACTGTACTCTTCTGTTTTGTTCAGCGAGGATCAGGCCTGGGGTGATGTTCACTAAACCATACTCTGTGTATCAGGAAACATCTAGATAGAAACCTTCTTGATCTTGGTGCAGAAAACCACAGGAAAGCCAGTGGAAAACAGTTTCTTCAGCAGCTTTGCTGCCCTTGGACTGTCCCTACACAGCAATTTCAAGTTTCCTGTCTAAAGAAGGTGAACTGGTTTCTTGGACTGTTGATACCACCGTTGCCTTGCTGGTCATTTTCCCAGGCAACCATTCAGACAATTTCAGATGCTGGTGAAGAAGAAGGCTGTTCTCTAGGAAGTGCTGATCTTTACCCCGGAATCCAACCTTATCACTCCTTTATCTCTGAATCACGCACCCTTGTCATATGCGATTAGCTTCTAAGAGAATGGGTGTGCCTCTTTTTAAGAGGTCTGAATATCCGATCCAAAAGAAGAGTCACAAAAAGATCAGTGAAGAAGAAAATTTTGCAGTTGCAAGAGGACTCTGCTTTGCTAGATCACTGAAGTTTCTTTCAACAGAGAACTACTTATTTTAAAAAGGATTTACTTTGTAAAAATTGGCTAATACAAACTTGCAGAAACATCTTATTACCCAGAGCAAGGAATAGTTCTATTAACTGGGAGTATCTAAGATGAACTTCAAGAACTTTGTCCCAGGAAAAAGCCAAGGACTTTTTGGCTCTTATGAGCCTTTGTAGGACTTCAGAACCTACTAAGCCCTGCTTTAAGGTCACATATTAAAAAAAAAAAAAAGTCCAGGAGAGCAATAGACAGTTTGGAGTGGGTCCAGGTGTTCTAGTAACTTCTCTCCAGCCTGGAGCAAGATGTCTCTTGTTTATTCCATTTCCTCATTAGCAATGACGGGAGAAATAGTTTTCTCTTTGTTATTTTGAGGTTTAAATAAGATCATCTACCATCTTCCAGATAGACACTATGAAGCTGCCATCATTAAAATAGTTCCCCCATACACAGAGAAGAAAAGAGAGCTGAATGAAACAAAATAGAGCTCAGAATCAGTCAAAACAAAAGACGATGAAGTTTCTGATAAAGGTGATCTTCAGTGCAATGCGGAAGAAGACGGATTTTCTAATAAATGGCTGAAACTAGCCTCCTGGCGAAGAAGGCAATGGCATCCCACTCCAGTACTCGTGCCTGGAGAATCCCATGGACAGAGGAGCCTGGTGGGCTCCAGTCAATGGGGTCACTAAGAGTCAGACACAACTGAGCGACTTCACTTTCTCTTTTCACTGTCATGCATTGGAGAAGGAAATGGCAACCCACTCCAGTGTTCTTGCCTGGAGAATCCCAGGGACGGGGGAGCCTGGTGGGCTGCCGTCTCTGGGGTCGCACAGAGTCGGACACGACTGAAGTGACTCAGCAGCGGCAGCAGCCTCCTGGGGCAGTGGGAAAACAGTGATTAAATCCTACTTCATTCTTTCCACATAACAAAATTCTAAATAAACTATTAAACCTAAAAAAGAGGACCACAGGGCTTCCCTGGTGGTCCAGTGGTTAAGAATCCACCTGCCAATTCAGGGGACATGGGTTTGATCCCTGGCCTGAGAAGTTTCCACATGCTGAGGGGCAACTAAGCCCCTCTTGTGCTTTGGAACAAGAGAAGCCACTGCAATGAGAAATCCTTGCACTGCAATGAAGGATAGTCCCTGCTCTCTGTAACCAGCGAAAGTTTGCACACAGCAGTGAAGACCCAGCACAGCCCAAAATGAACAAATAAATAATTTTTAAAAAAGAAACCACAAAAGTACAAAGAGGAAACTCGAATGAGGTTTATAAATAATTTTGTAGTGGGGAGGGTTTGTCTAATCAGAACATAAAGCCTAGAAGCCTCAAAAAGTCAATAAATTTGCTATTGGAAATTTAAAAAAAAATCATACTCAGCAGTGTCAGAAAATAAATTGGGAAAAAATTTATCAAAAGGTTAATATCTTTATTTACAAGGAAGGTCTATATCAATAAGAATAAAGAGAATGTATATCTATGGGAAAAGGATTTGACCAGGCAATATGAAATACAAATGGCCAATAAACTGATGAAAGATTGTCAATATCACTTGTAACACAAGAAATCCACTTAAAATCATAATCAAATTGACAAAATTTAAAAATTTTTTTATACTATTCAGAGTTAGAAAGATTCAGGTTAATAGACACTCCATCAGTGATGTAATTTTCTTCAAAGAATAATAAAGAAACACCTGTCACTTTTTTTAATGTATTTTTTTGGAGTAAAGTTGACTTGCAATGTTGTATTAATTCCACTGTACAGCAAAGTGATTCAGTAATACATACATATGTATTCTTTTCCGTATTCCCTATCACATTTTTGAACCCATAAACCTGATTGAGCATTTCACTGCTAGGAATCTTCTCTACAGGTATATTCCCAAATGTAAACCGGGAATATTCACAGCAGCACACTTTTGTAATCACTAAAATTAACACTACAAATGTTCATGAAGAGGTGACTGGTTAGAAATCATGCTACATACAGACAACAGAGTCATATCCCGCTGATAAATCAATTAGGTGAAAATGTATATGCTGCCAGCTCCCTAATCTTCACTCCCAAATATCATTTTCCACTAAAAGGAACCAGGACTTCTTGGAGAAAAGGCTGATTCCAGGGCAGTGGCATAGACAGTGTGAGAAAACCCTGGAGCATTTTGGTGCCAAAATGTTTCCAGAATCTAAGGTCTTGGAGAATGATGGGAACTCACCAAAAGGACACAGGAGCCAAGTTGAAGTGGCTTTAACTGGCCAGCTGAGATAATTTAAGAATCAAAATTAATTTAAAAAATAGCTTAAATTGTTTTAATTTATAAAAATAATAACACTGGATTACAATCCATTTAATAAAATAAGAATGCAAAAGCTTAAATTAATATAAACAAAACAAACACATGGCTAAACGGTGGAAAGAGGAAAGCTCTTCTTTACAGTAGAATGCCAGCTAAAAGATTAAGTTCTTTGCAGTAGAATCCAAGAAAGGGAATGACAGAGTTAGACCATCCTCAGTGGATGGGAAGCAAATGGATGGAAATCTGAGGAGGAGCTGGAGTTCTTACACAAACTACACCTTAATTGCAAAGGGAAAATAGTAAGTTTACAAGTGGAGAAATCTGACAGAAACCACCTAAACCAAGGGATCAAAGTTAAAAGCATCGAGAACAAGTGGGATAAAATGACATCACCCCCCCCCCCCAAGATATCCTGATGTACCATCAAGTTACGACGTCAAGTCAGGTGAGCCCCTACTGAGGTGCATTCTGCAAAACAGCTGGTGTGCACTCTTTCAAAACGTTTAGGTCCAGGAAGACAAAGCAAGGCTGAGGAATTTTTCCAGATTGGAGGAGACTAAGGAGATAGGACAATGAAATGCAATGTGTGACCCTGATTAAATCCTAGATGGGGGTTGGGGGAGTGGGAAAAAGCCATAAAGAACATAACAGGAAGACCTGAGGAATTTAAGCATGGACTGACTGTCCATCGGGTAACAGCTATGTTTGAATGCTAAATCTCCTGATAGTGATAACTGGGCTGTGGTTATGGTAAAGAAGGTCCTGCCCTTGGCAAATACACACTGGGGTAATTTGGGGTAAGAGGCAGATGGTTTCTAACGTCATCCAAAATGGTTCAGGAAAGTAATATGTAGATGGGTAGATAGGTAAAGCAAAGGGGGTGAAACATCAGTCGTTGGTGAGTCTGGCTCATGGGTGTACAGGGCTCCTTCTACTGTTCTTGCAGGTTTTCTGAAAATCTGAAATTATATCAAAATTAATACATGTGCTGCCTTGGAAAGAGTTCCAAGACTTATGCAGCAAAAGAGGGAAGGTGCAGAGCCTTGCGTGTATGGCGCTGCTTTAGACAACGTGTCCCTCCCCCTACAAAGGACACACAGGAAATGGTGACGTGACAGCTTTTTGGGACACAGACCAGGAGTTAAGACCTGGAGAGAGAAGTTTTCACTTTTCATTTACGTCATTTCTTCCTGTTTGAATTTCTCCTTCCGTCCGGTAAAAGATGTGAATTCACTTTCTTTTCTTTCTCTAATTAAAACGCAAGTGCCCCTGCAAGTGGTCCCCTTCACGGCAAAGGGCGTGAAGCTGGCGCCAGAGGCCCAGGGGAGAGAGAAGCTGGGTGAGATGTCTTCGGAGACAGAGAGGCCCCAGCCCGGAGGAGGCAGGAGGCAGGTGGGGATTCCAAGATCCGCTTTACCTATTTGGAGATCTGCCTTTGGAGAAGGCAGGTGGGACAGGCAGCACCAGCCCCCCAACCAGGGGACGTGCTGACAGCACCCTGGGCTCAGGATGGGTTTGGGGTCTGACAGTTGAATTGTGACACAGAGCAGGCCTTTAATTCAAGTTCCCATCTCTGGCCATGTGGCCCCCTTCTCCCCCTGGAGTGGCCTTTCCCTCTTCTCTCTGTTCCTCATTCTTGGGCTCAATGTTGAGCCCTCCTCCCTTTCTTGGATGGCTCAGCGAGGCCTGGAGCCGCTGCCCCGGGCCCTTCCCAGTGTGTCTGCTTGATCATCTCCAGCCTCTGACTCTTTGGCAGGAGAAACCCAGCTCAATCCAGCAGCCTGGCCACACCTCAGCGGTTCTCTAGAAATGGTAGATTAGAAGTTACATGATCATGGGCCAACCTGCGTAACTGCAGTGATGACGGCATCAGTGCTGGCCAGGGGCTGGGCTGGGGGTGGGGCAGGGTGGGGTGGACCGCAAGGGGGCCCAAGGGAGGCAGACTCTGGGTGATGGAGACGTTCTACTTCGTGATTCACAGGAGAGCTGCTAGGCTACACTCAGCAGTAAAATAACTCCTTCAGTGAAAATTGGTACATTTGATAGTATGTCAACAATACCTCTATAGACCTAATTTTTTTTTTTACAAATTTTCTTTGATATGGATCATTTTTAAAGTCATTATGGAATTTGTTACACTATTGCTTCTGTTTTATGTTTTTTGGCCACAAGGCAGGTGGGATTTTAGCTCCCCAGAGCAGGGATCAGCTTGTACCCCCTGCATTGGAAGGTGAAGGCTTAAACCATCGGACCACCAGGGAAGTCCCTAAGCCTAATTTTTTTTAATGCTCAAAATGAAGGAGAGAGTTTCTCTAGTGTTCAAGTGACCTGACAGCCTCTGGGAATGAAATGAGTAGGGTCTACAATTTTTTTCTCCTAAGAACCATCCCTCTGGGTTCTGCCCACTACACAGAACCACCCACCAGATCAGCACGAATTGATCCAGACTGGTAGGTAGCAGTAGTAGCAGCAGAGATGGGGGGACATTTTTTTTTTTTAATTTAGGGGACTTCCCTGGTGGCTCAGTAGATGAGAATCTGCCTGCCAATGCAGGGGACACAGGTTCCATCCCTGGTCCAGGAAGATTCCACATGCCGAGGAGCACCTAAGCCAAGGCTCAACTACTGAGTCCGTGCTGCAGAGCCAGGGAGCTGCAACCTCAGGCCTGTTGCAACTACTGAAGTCTGAGCGTCTAGAGCCATGCTCCATGACGAGAGAAGCCACGGCAATTAGAAGCCTGGGCGCAACCACCGGAGACGTCCCCGGTCACTGCAACTAAAGAAAGCCCTCAAAGCACCAAAAGACCCAACACAGCCAAAAACAAAACAAAATTTTTAAAAATTATTTAAGACCCAAAATGGTCTGTCGGTGTTTCTGTCTTCTAAGGGAAGGCAGAATTCTTATCAAATCATTACAGATCCCTTTTTCTTAGAGGGTGGTGGCTCTCTAGGGCCCGAGAAGGAAATTAGACAGTGTTGACATCATTGCAGTCCAGGATTTTTGGTCCTGAAGGGGAGAGGTCTCCAAGGGATGATGATGGGTCTGGAGGAGGGGCTGGTAAACTGAGGACAGCCGCTGGAGAGCAGGTGGGCGGGGACAGCGGCAGAGGACCTGCTGGAGGCCCCAGCCTAGGATTCTGGGATCTGAATCCAAGTTCAGAAGCGATGCTGGCCACCCCAGGGCCTCTGGCCCTGTTGAGGACCTAACTGAGTGGGGGGGGCGGGGGTGCGGGTGGTGGGATTGTGGCAGAGGAGAGCGGGCTGCTCTGCCTGAGATGTGGGAGGAATATGGTTCTTTGTCCAGGAGCAGGAGGCTTGGAACTGGGCAGCCAGGGCACGTAGGGGCTGGGACCAGAGTGGGTGGGGTGGGGACCAGGGTGGGGGACTGGGGTAGGGGTGTCAGTGGGGGATCTGGGCCAGGTGGGAAAGGGATAGCTGAAGAGAAGCTGTCTGATATTTATTTCAAATGCCTGTGGGGCTGGGATGCAAGTTCTCCATCTCTGTGAACCTTTGGCAGAGTCTATAAGTACGGTCCATCTGCGAATGACCACTTGGATGCATTAGAGCAGAAGGCCTGGGCGGAGTACAGAATACACAAACCCAGGGCGGTGAAAGGATTAATTGAAGCTGATGAAACTCCTCTAAGGTGGAAATAATGACCGAGCAGGTACTGTGGAGCCTTCCCGTTTGCTGTCATTGTGCCTTGGGCAGCAGGAGTTGATGCGTGGATAGCGGGGCACAGAGCAGGCAGGCAGGACGCCTGGCAGTGTTGGAAGAGGGGACCATCCCTGCATGCAGCCATCGGCACCAGGCCTGGCAGCCACCAACCCAAGCCTGGCCCACCATCCTGGGCCACTGCGGTGACGGTCACAGAGAAGAGCAACACCCTCCTTCAAGCAGCCGGGGGAAATGCTGAGGCCTCTGGCCAGGCTGATTTGCAAAGGCCCTGGTCAGCGGCATTGGGATCCTCAGGGACAGCACAGGGGCTCGTGGCCCTTTGCCTCCAGCCCTGTTGCCTGGAGGAGGATAAGAGAGCGAAAGCAAAGACAGAAGAATCCAAGGGATCCGGTGAAGACCTCGGCTAGCGTCTTTTTGATTAAATATCTTTTGTAACATGAGTCAGTAAAAAGCTGAAGGTTTTTTTTTTTAAGAAAAAAGCATTAGTGATTGTGGCTCTTGGGGATTAGAAGAGAGTGTGGAGACATAATAGCTGACAGTGGTAAAGAGAAGAGTGACTTGGAAAGGACAGTTAAGAATTGAGCAAAAGCAGGAGCTTAGATGCTGAGGAGCCTGCGGATAGATTCCCAGGAGTAGGATTGCAGGATCATATGGTAACTCCATTTTTAGTTTTTTGAAAGACCTCCATAGCTGTTGCATTAATTTACATTTCCACCAAGTCTGTAAGAAGGTTCCCTTTTTTCCACAGCCTCTCCAGCATTTGTTATTTGTAGACTTTTAAATGATCACTAGCCCCCACTTTAGAGATCATGGTTTTCATTCTGTCTGCCCTCTGATGGATGAGGATAAGAGGCTTGTGCAAGCTTCCTGATGGGGGGACTGGCTATGGGGGAAGCTGGGTCTTGCTCTGGTGGTCAGGGCCATGCTGGGTAAATCTTTAATCCAATTTTCTGCTGATGGGTTAGGCTGTGCTCCCTCCCTGTATTTTGGCCTGAGGGGCCCAGTCCTAGGAGCTCCAGTCTCTATAGTAGGCTATAGATTCTATAGGATGACTTCTTGGTGGCTCAGATGGCAAAGTGTTTGCCTACAATGCCGGAAACCGGGTTGGATCCCTAGGTTGGGAAGATCCCCTGGAGAAGGAAATGGCAACCCACTCCAGTACTCTTGCCTGGAAAACTCTATGGACGGAGGAGCCTGGTAGGCTAGGTTGGCTACGGTCCATGGGGTCACAAAGAGTTGGACATGACTGAGTGGCTTCACTTTCACTTTCTATGGGATAATGGCAACGTCCTCTAAAAGGACTTATGCCAGCATGCTGCACCTCCCCAGACTGCTGCTGCTTGTGACCCTGACCCCATGGCAGGCCACTGTTGACCCAGGCTTCCGCCGGAGACTCCCAAACACTCACAGGAGAGTCAGGCTCAGTCTATTGGGGGGTCAGTGCTCCTTGCTCCTGGGTGCTGGTGCACACAAGGTTTTGTTTGTGCCCTCCAGGAGTCTGTGTTTTCCCAGTCTTAGGGAAGTTCTGTAATAAAATCCTGCTGACCTTCAAAGTCAGATTCCCTGGGGATTCCCAGTCCCTTTACCAGATCGTCAGGTTAGGACGTCTGTTGTGGGGCCTCAAACTTTCGCAACAGCTCAAGAACTTCTTTGATATAATTTGTGGATTGCTCACCCAGCAGCTCTGTAGTGGGGCTAATGTCAACCTAGAGGACTTAAGCCACATGCCACGCCTTCCAGGTCTGCTGCAGCCAGAGGCCCTGTCCCCAGGGGGGGCCGCTGCTGACCCGTGCCTCCGTAGAAGACCCTCCAACACGTGAGTTTGAGCAAACTCTGAGAGATAGTGAAGGACAGGGAAGCCTGGCCTGCTGCAGTCCAAGGGGTTGCAAAGAGCAGGACATGACTGGACAATTTAGCAGCAACAACAATTTAGAGATAAGAAAAGTAAAGCTCAGTGAGGTCCAGTGAACTGCCTCTTCACAAAACCAAAAAAATACAGAGACAGGGTTATAATCACATCTGCGACTCCAGAGACCACTTCTAATCAAATGTTGAAGGTTACAGTACGGTATCACCAGCCTGCCTTGGCCAATTCCCCATTCATTCAGCACATTTTTTATTGAGCGCCTATAATGTTCCAGACACGGAATGCAGCAGTGAACCACATCTCTGCCCCCATGGAGCACAGGTTAAGACCTCAGAACCAAGGTGTACTAAGAAACATCCTACCAGGAAGAACACACACACCCACACACATGGTTTCCCCGCCACTGCGGCCAAGGGACGGGCCACTTCTTCCTCTTTCATTTTAATTTACTGGAATAAAAACCTATGCATGTAAAAATGAAGGGAGCTTACAAACTGATTTCCTCCCGCAGTATCATCCCTCCAAGAAGGGTGACTCAGGGCCCCTAATCCCAGCTCTGTTTCACCCAAGCTTTGAGGCCTGATGGCCAGCTGGCCCGGGTCTCATTCACAGAGGGCGAAGTTGACTGCACGTTCTTCCCTTCCTCACCGCAGCCGGCTCTGCGCTAAGGATGGACCCAAGTTCATTCTCACCGTCAGTCTCTGTCAGCCCACCCTCACCTCTCACCGCCTTCCCTAGAAGAAAGGCAGATGTCTTCACGCCCTCCAACTAAACACGTTTTCCAACCTTTGTGACAAGAGAATTTTTGTTTGTTGCAGGAACGGGTCCTGACTTGCAGACTCTTCTCCCTGCTGGGCTGGGATAAAACAAACTTGGAACGATAATGAAAGAATTGCTGAAGTCACTGAACCAGAGCTGACTCCGAGGCTGGGGGCCTGGGGAATTCCTCCATCTGCCCAGGGGTCTGTTTTATCGCCTTCCTGTCTTTCAATCTGACTTTTCTTACTATGTATGAGTCAGCTTCCAGATTGCTCAGAAAATAGTCCTTTCCTTACTCAAAGGAGCTCAGTTCTGCTTGGTTCTCAAAGATGGAACAAGACGATAGTTCTCTTTGACTTACCCTCTGAAGAAGATTTTTAGTTTAAAATAACCCCCTCGGAAATGGTATCCTTATCAGCAGTGCCGTACGGCCTCTACAGCAGAACAAATTAGCACTGGGCTCTGTATGGCTTGGTCCCCATCTCTCATCACGGTAACTCTCAGGGAGTTGCATGCCTCCAATAAGATTCTAGATGGAAGCTGGAGCCCCTGGTACAGTGGTACCCAGAGTTGTGCCAGGCACTCAGGCTGCTTAGTGCTTCTGGATTATCCAAAATAGCATATTCAGACTCAAAACAGGAAGAGAAAGAAAGATTTTTCCTCTGCATCTGAACATAATTTTCTGTAAACAATCAGCTCACACATCTCTGCTGCTGCTGCTAAGTCGCTTCAGTTATGTCTGACTCTGTGCGACCCCAGAGACGGCGGCCCACCAGGCTTCCCCATCCCTGGGATTCTCTAGGCAAGGACACTGGAGTGGGTTGCCATTTCCTTCTCCAATGCATGAAAGTGAAAAGTGAAAGGGAAGTCGCTCAGTCGTGTCCGACTCCTAGCAACCTCATGGACTGCAGCCTACCAGGCTCCTCCGTCCATAGGATTTTCCAGGCAAGAGTACTGGAGTGGGTTGCCATTGCCTTCTCTGCACTCATCTCTACAACAGGATAAAGACCAGATGTAGGCAGTGAGTACATCTTATCTGGAAGGAATAAGGAGTTTAACAAGATAAACATCTTGGGATGTGATAAAACCCAGAGACGCCTTCCTGGGCTGTCATTATTTTTTTTTTTTTAAATCCAGCAATATGTGACTTATCAGAGAGATTTATGTTCAGCTGAAAACAAAGTTATTTTGAGCTGAGCAAATGAAAATGCTTAAATTACAGTGGCACAGAATGAACTTTTAGCATATCAATGGATGTCTCATTAAATTTCTCAAGGACAGTGATTTTCTGAGGACAGGATTAAAAGGAAATCTTCTGGGATGTCGGACTCTACCTAGGGCCCAGCACCCATAGGAGTTCAAATTTTATTTATAAAAACAAACTTATTTTAAAAATTGATTTATTAAAGAAACAAATTGCACTGAAAACATGTGAGGCACTATTCTAAATGTTTTACAACTATTTACGCATGTTCCTTTCTCTTTCTGCTTTGAGGTCAAGTGTGTTGTTTAGCAGAAGCAATAGCATAAATGCAGAAACTCTGAGCATCCTGGCATGTCTGCGTCAACCCTGGCAGCACTGACCCCTCTGCTCGTGTTGGTGTCTGTTCCTAAGCGTTAACTCCAGACTCAGGCTGTGTCCAGGTCAGAGTTCCTGTCAGGCACGGCTTTTACCATCTCATCATCTGTCTTCATAACAAGCTCCCCAGCCCCTCCCATCTCTGACTTGTGCCCTCTGTTGTTTTCAGGCTGAACCACATAAAACTGCTAATCTTTGTTGCTGATGTTTCAGCTGGTTTCGTTTTATTTTTAAAAAATGATAATTTCATGCAATTCAACCTTATGCTGTCTACATTTTAAAAAATCGAGGTATAGTTGATCTGGGGGCTTCCCAGTGGCTCAGCAGTAAAGAATCTGCCTGCAATTCAGGAGCCACCGGAAATGTAGGTTCGATCCCTGGCTCTGAATTATCCCCTGGAGGAGGGCGTAGCAATCCACTCCAGTATTCTTGCCTGGAGAATCCCACAGACAGAGGAGCCTGGCGGGCTACAGTCCATGGGGGCACAAAGAGTTGGACATGACTGAAGCAACTTAGCACCAAGCACCACAGTTGATTTACAATATTAGTTTCAGGTACACAACATAGTGATTCATAATTTTTACAGATTATACTCTAGCTCAGTTGGTAAAGAAACAGCCTGCACTGCAGGAGACCCTAGTTTGATTCCTGGGTCAGGAAGATCCACTGGAGAAGGGATAAGCTACCCACTCCAGTATTCTTGGGCTTCCCTTGTGGCTCAGCTGGTAAAGAATCTGCCTGCAAATCTAGATCAAGACCTAGATTCGATCCCTGGGTTGGGAAGGCCCCCTGGAGAAGGGAAAGGCTCTCCACTCCAGTATTCTGGCCTGGAGAATTCCATGGATTGTATGGTTCAAGGGGTCACTAAGAGTCGGACATGACTGCGTGACTTTCACTTTTTTCATCAGTTTAGTTCAGTCGCTCAGTCGTGTCCAACTCTTTGTGACCCCATGAATCGCAGCAAGCCAGGCCTCCCTGTCTATCACCATCTCCTGGAGTTCACTCAGACTCCCGTCCATCGAGTCCGTGATGCCATCCAGCCACCTCATCCTGGGTCATCCCCTTCTCCTCCTGCCCCTAGTCTCTCCCAGCATCTTAGTTATTACAAAATATTAGATATATTCCCCATGCTACACAATGTATCCTCATAACTTATTTACCCTCTACATAGTAGTTTGTTAATTCTACCCCTATCATGTCCCTCTCGTCTTCCTTCTTCCTAGTGCTAACCACAAGTTTGTTCTCTTTGTCTGTGATTCTGCTGCTTTTTTGTTATATTCACTAGTTTGTTGTATTTTTTTAGATTCCTCATAGAAGTGATATCATACTCTATTTGCCTTTCTCTGTCTGATGTATTTCACTAAGCATAATGCCCTCCAAGTCCACCCATCAATGTTGCCTGCATTTTAAAGAGCAACGGGCTGCTTGGAGTAGTCTGAGTAACTTGAAGTACCTAAACTCTTTAGGTACCTGAATACCTAAAGTCCCAGAGGTAGTCAACAGCAGTCCCTGGATTTAAAATCCTTCTAAACTTACTAGTATGCTACTTTTAGCTACATATTAAAACCTTGCACTCAAAAACAGCTGCTGGAGTTTGAACATCAGATAATTATCCACTTAAAAGCCTGTGACTTTGGGATGAAGACTTTCTCTCTGTGCTTCAGTCTTATCATCTGTAAAATGGAGATAATAATAATGCAGTACTGTCCAATTTGTAGGGTGGCCTTGAGGACTGGATGAGGAAACCTAAGTACAGATTTAGTGTCAGCCACTTACAAAGGTCTGTCTAGTCAAGACTTCTGGAGAAGGCAATGGCATCCCACTCCAGTACTCTTGCCTGGAAAATCCCATGGACAGAGCAGCCTGGTAGGCTGCAGTCCATGGGGTCACTAGGAGTTGGACACGAATGAGCGACTTCACTTTCACTTTTCACTTTCATGCACTGGAGAAGGAAATGGCAACCCACTCCAGTGTTCTTGCCTGGAGAATCCCAGGGACGGGGAAGCCTGGTGGGCTGCTGTCTCTGGGTCGCACAGAGTCAGACACGACTGAAGTGACGCAGCAGCAGCAGCAGCAGCAGCAGCAGTCAAGACTATGGTTTTTCCAGTAGTCATGTATGGATGTGAGAATTGGACCATAAAGAAAGCTGAGGGCCGAAGAATTGATGCTTTTGAACCGTGGTGTTGGAGAAGACTCTTGAGAGTCCCTTGGACTGCAAAGAGATCCAACAAGTCCATCCTAAAGGAGATCAGTCCTGAATATTCATTGGAAGGACTGATGGCTGAAGCTGAAGCTCCAATACTTTGGTCACCTGATGTGAAGAACTGACTCACTGGAAAAGACCCAGATGCTGGGAAAGATTGAAGGCAGGAGGAGGAGGGGATGACAGAGGATGAGATGAGGGGATGACAGAGGATGAGATGGGTGTATGGCATCACTGATTCGATGGAAGTGAGTTTGAGCAAGCTCCGGGAATTGGTGATGAACAGCTAAGTCTAGCACCCTGCAGTCCAAGGGGTCACAGAGTTGGACCCCACTGAACTGAACTGACCGACTTACTAAGCACTCTATCACTCTGTAAAGTGAGCTATTATCTTCAGATTGCCTTTGATACTTTACCTTTGCTTGAGTAATAATACACACACACACATACACACAATCTTTGTCTGCTAATATGTTGCCCTCGAACTGAGAAACTCAATAATAAACTCAAATCATGATGCCAAGGAGGTCGGAGATGAAGGATTAACAGGCCGAGAGGTAGTCTCACAATTTCCGCCCGTTACTGGGGCTGAACCTCCAGTTTTGCGTTACAGTATTAGATTTTCTCCCCCTCTTCTTAATTTTTTTTAAGAGGGAAGAGGAGGTTGTCACGCCTAGGGACTACAGGTGTGATTTATCATTATCGATCTGAGCCCAGGAGTCTCCAGACCAGGTGAGGGATTACAGCCGGAAAAGCTAGAGCCCCAGGGTAATTCTGGTAAAACGTCCCTAAATCCATCCTGGGGGGGGGGGGGGAGGAGCGGGAAATTCCCCTACTTTAAAGTCTAGGAAGCCTGGTCAGGCTGACCCCGGGGCGGGGCTGCGGGGCAGGTGAGGAAATCCCCATCTTCCCCGTCCCAGAAAGCGCTCAGGTACAAGTCGCACGTCTAAAGCGCACGGGGGCGTTTTCCCCAGGGTCGGTCACCGGACAGGGGCGGGGAAGTCTGGGCCGGCGGCCCCTTTAAGGCCGCGACCCACGTGCCCCGTGACGTCAGAGCAGGAAGTGTTTGAGGAAGTTGGCGCCTGTCTCGCGGCTCTGAGGGCCCCGCGCGTTCATGTCTTCGGGGCGGCGCCCGCGCCCCGCCGCCAGGTGAGTGCCTCTGGCGGGCGCCCCCGCTGTCACCCGCACCCCCGTCTCCGAGGCTCCCAGAGACGCGCGTGACCGGCCCCGAATCCGGGGCTTCCCGGGCGGGGAGGGCTGGGAGGCCCCGGCGGGGTGGTGCCGGGCGGGGGCCCGGAACGCGGCGGTGATTAGTCGGGACCAGCGGGGAGGCGCCGGAGCGGGGGGCGCAGCCCAGGGATCCCCTGGCAGTTCCTGGGTGCGGGGGCGTCCTGTCCTGGGCGGGACCCCCACCCACCCCTTGCTGCTTCGGGGTGAGGTGGATGGGGGGCTGCGAAAGACAGGACTTTGCTGCCCAAACGAAAACCAGACCCAGCCACCTGCTTTTATGTACGGAGATGAAAAATCAGTTCCGATTTTTCTTTACCATCGAAGCGCTGTGGCATCTCTTAATCTTGTCCATCTTCCCACTTTTCCTTAACCATCACCTTTTGTCGCCCCCCTCGCCCCCCACATTGCTTGCAGCGTTAGCAGGACTTCAGTATGAGCTGGTCACCTTCCCTGCCAACCCAGACATGCGGGGCCTGGGAAATGAAAGAGCGGCTTGGGACAGGGGGATTTGGGAACGTCATCCGATGGCACAATCAGGTAGGCACTGTGCTGCTGGGAGGAGCCGGGGGGCGGCAGGGTTAGGGGGTGCAGACTAAGTCTCACCCCCTACCCACCCTGTGAATGGGGCTCACCTTGGCCCTGGGCTTCTTGGGAGAGAAAGGGCCTGGGAAGATAGCCTCAGGTCCCCTAAGCTGACTAGGTTAGTGGTCTCCAAGCTTTACTGACTATGTCACCTAAATAAATAGTAAAAAAAAAAAAATTTAAGTTTTCAGCTTCAAATATATATTTTAAAATTACATATCTTTGCTAACCTAATATTATCACCTACTAATATATTGTGTAGTTGACTCATTGGAAAAGACTCTGATGCTGGGAGGGATTGGGGGCAGGAGGAGAAGGGGATGACAGAGGATGAGATGGCTGGATGGCATCACCGACTCGATGGACATGAGTTTGGGTGAACTCCGGAAGCTGGTAATGGACCGGGAGGCCTGGCGTGCTGCATTTCTTGGGGTCGCGAAGAGTTGGACACAACTGAGCAACTGAACTGAACTGAATATATTGTGTACTAATGTATTAGATGTTATGAAACATGCAAACATGTTTTCACACTTTAGAAAAATCTTAAGTGTAAAAATAATAAACCATTTTTAAATGTTTTAAAAGTTAATTTAAAAACCATTTTAAATACTTAGCAGTTATGGTGTCTTCCCAGTGTTGTTTGCAATACCTCACAGTGAGAGTTATACAGAGGCACGTGAAAATGAGAATTATCGTTGAGGATGGTGGGTGAACATGCACGTTTCAAGTAATCTTTATAATTTGAATTCTTTGGGCCAATTTTACATCTCATAGATCATCATTTTCTTAATGTCTTTGACATGTGAATTTTTCACCCCACAAGCATTAGGGCTTCCATATTCCTGTTTGTCCTGGTGATACATGCACTGAAATTCTCCACAAGAATCTCTTTAAGCCACTCATCCATTTTATGAGAGTCCTTTTATTAAAATCCTGGAATGAAAAGTCAAGTGGGCCTTAGGAAGCATCACTATGAACAAAGCTAGTGGAGGTAATGGAATTCCAGTTGAGCTGTTTCAGATCCTAAAAGAAGATGCTGTTAAAGTACTGTACTCAATATGCCAGCAAATTTGGAAAATTCAGCAGTGGCCATAGGACTGGAAAAGGCCACTTTTCTTTCCAATCTCAAAGAAAGGCAATGCCAAAGAATGTTCAAACTACTGCACAACTACACTCATCTCACACGCTAGCACAATAATGCTCAAAATCCTCCAAGTCAGACTTCAGTAGTACATGAACCATGAATTTGCAGATGTTCAAGCTGGATTTAGAAAAGGGAGAGGAACCTGAGATCAAGTTGCCAACATTCACTGGATCATCGAAAAAGCAAGAGAGTTCCAGAAAAACATCTACTTCTGCTTTATTGACTATGCCAAAGCCTTTGACTCTGTGGATCACAAGAAACTGAGGAAAATTCTGAAAGAGATGGGAATACCAGACCACCTAACCTGCTTCCTGAGAAATCTGTATGCAGGTCAGGAAGCAACAGTTAGAACAGGACATGGAACAACAGACTGTTTCCGAATTGGGAAGGGAGTATATCAAGGCTGTATATTGTCACCATGCCTATTTAACTTATAGTACATCATGAGAAATGCTGGGCTAGATGAATCACAAGCTGGAATCAAGATTGCTGGGAGAAATAATCAATAACCTCAGATATGCAGATGACACTACCCTTACGGCAGAGAGCGAAGAAGAACTAAAGAGCCTCTTGATGAAAGTGAAAGAGGAGAGTGAAAAAGTTGTCTTAAAGCTCAGCATTCAGAAAACTAAGATCATGGCATCCGGTCCCATCACTTCATGGCAAATAGATGGGGAAACAGCGGAAACAGTGTCAGACTTTATTTTGGGGGGGCTTCAAAATCACTGCAGATAGTAATTGCAGCCATGATATTAAAAGATGCTTGCTCCTTGGAAGAAAAGTTACGACCAACCTAGACAACATATTCAAAACCAGAGACATTACTTTGCCAACAAAGGTCTGTCTAGTCAAAGCTATGGTTTTTCCAGTAACCATGTATGGATGTGAAAGTTGGACCATAAAGAAAGCTGAGCGCCAAAGAACTGATGTTTTTGGACTGGGTATTGGAGAGGACTCTTGAGAGTCCCTTGGACTTCAAGAAGATCCAACCAGTCCATCCTAAAGGAGATCAGTCCTGAATATTCATTGGAAGGACGGATCCTGAAGGTGAAATTCCAATACTTTGGCCACCTGATGCGAAGAACTGACTCACTGGAAAAGACCCTTATTCTGGGTAAGATTGAAGGCAGGAGGAGAAGGGGACGCCAGAGGATGAGATGGTTGGATGGCATCACTGACTTGATGGACATGACTTTGAGTAAACTCTGGGAATTGGTAAAGGACAGGGAACCCTGGCGTGCTGCAGTCCATGGGGTTGCAAAGAGTCAGGCACGACTGAGTGGCTGAACTGAACATATTAAAATCGGATGATACTGTCCGTAATTCTACGTAAGTGGGGCGCTCGGAGCCTCCGGCCTGTCCCCACCGGCCCCTGTCCGCCCCTGCTGTTGGAAAGCCCGTTGTCCTCGGGATCCCCCGAGTGTCAGAAGTGGCGCGCAACCTGACAGACACTTTGAGCGTGGTGCTGCTCAGTTAATAGCGGGAGAGCTTCATTTCCTGTGTGTGTTTTTTTTTTTTTTGGATTCCTGTTTTGAGTAACCCCTGCCTATACCCAGTTTGGAGACCTCTGCTCGGAGGAACCCTCACTTACCCTATAGCTAATACTAGCTTCTTAACCCAAAATTCAGACACATTGAAGCCCTTGAGGGAAGGTACCCACTTTTTAATGAAGGGCCTCCAGCATCTTTCTGGATTTGAAGAGATTGTAGATTCCCAGGAGCCTGGCTGCAGCCAGCAGGGAGAGTCATGCTGGCCTCTGGCCAGTCACAACAGAGGTCATCTCAGACCCCCAGCCTCCCCTATCAGCTGGAAGACATGGAGCTCTGAATGGGTGGAGCAGCTCCCAGTGGGTGGAGCAACCCCTAGAGGAACGTGGGGGCCAGAGGACAGTCCTGCAGGTGGTAGTTACTCAAAGTCACCAGGGAAACTCCCAATGCCAGCAAACCCCATGGCTGCGGGGGAAGGGGGGGTGCAGCAGAGCCCTGGCATCAGGATGGAAGAAGCTAGCTCCTTCCCCAGTTCAGTTCAGTTGCTCAGCCGTGTCTGACTCTTTGTGACCCCATGGACTGCAGCACGCCGGGCCTCCCTGTCCCTCACCAACTCCCGGAGCTCAGCTCCTTGCTCAGCCCCACACAGACCTGGGCCGGGGCCTTCAGAGTCTTGGCTCCAGCCCGGGTCCCACTACAGCCTCATCTCAGCTTCCTTGAGAGAGAGTTCTGTCAGGATGGGCCACTGTCTGCTCTCTCCACCCCCGGGGGCCCCCGTGTGCTCTCTCGGCTTGAGGTACGGAGAGAGAGAGAGTGTGTGTGTGTCTTCTATTTCAAATTCCTTCTCCTGTTCAAAAACCTTATTTAACAAAACAAACCGAAAGCCAAGCTCTCCTGCCGTCTGGGGCCCCTGCCCTCCCTGCCTCTGCCCTTTGGGCTCCAGCAGGTCAGTCAGCGAGGCCCACTGGTGGAGTCGGGTCGGTTCTCCCTGAGCTCCTCAGCTTTCCGCGCAGCCCATGTGTCTGTGGAGGAGGGCTCCCATCAGCCCGGACCCTGCCTGCCTTTGGGCCTCTTCCAGTTCCCTCACAGAAACTCTATGTTGTACATAGAGTTTGTTGTACTCTTGGGTGCCCAAGAGTCAGCCACTGTTTGATGAAGGCCTTTTGGAAAAAGGAAAGCACCACTAATGAAGTATTATAAATGTAAGGTCCCAACTATGGTCATCACAGCCTGGGAGAGGGACCCCAGGGCTCTGAGACCTTACACTGGGGGTCGGGAAGGCTGCCCTGGGGGGCATTGCCAGGCGGGAGGAACAAGCAACCTGAGGGTTGGTGGGCGCTGGCCAGGTGGGGAGGGTGAGAAGAGGGTCCAGGCTGAGGGGGCGGCCTGTTCAGAGCCCCTGCTAAGGGTGGGCCCTGGCCATCGGGTGTGAGTGGGTGGGCTGACGGGGGAGCTGGATGCAAGGGAGGCTGATGTGCAGAAGGTGGGTGCTGCTGCAGGGAGCCCTGCTTTGGGTTGGGGGGACACATGGGAAGGGGCCCAGGCAGTGCTGGGCGGGGCAGTCAGCTCTCCCCAAAGACATCCTGATTTCTACCGGGTAACAACTCCCACCTGGCTTATTTCAAACCACTGGCGGCTTGATCACCTTTCTCGCCAAATTCCTGGATATTAGCCGTCAGCTCTTGGGGTGTGGTACTGGGACCCCGCTCACCCTGCCTCGTCCACTGGGGAGACCACTTATGAGGTTTCTGGAGTACTCCAGACGTGAGATTGGATGGGGCTGATGGCTGTGGAGGTGGGCAGATTTAAGAGCTGTTTTCAGGGTAACAAGCGGCAGGAGGTAGGGGTGGGGTGGACGTGAAGGGCTGGGGGGAGGCGTCCAGCGTTCGCAGGTGTGTGGTGAGCACTTGCCCGTGACCTGACTCGTCCAGGAAGCGCTCCAGGTCCTCCCAGGCTGTTCCCCCGTCGGGGAAATCCCTGGGCTGATCTGGGTACTCGGGAGGGTTTTTCATCAGTGTCTACAATCAGAACATGAGCAGCGGGTTCTCTGGGAGACCCCCTTGCCTACCAAGCCTCTGGAAGAAGGCACCCAGGAGAGAGGGGCAGATATGTAACTCCAGTCGGGAGGAGTCACGGACTCTACTGGACGTGACAGTCACACACGTTTTCCTAACACTCCATGTGCCTTGTCCATAAGAGAGAATATTTCTGCTTCCTCAGAGGAGGAGTCACATGAGAGCCCAAGCATTGGCACCCTCATTTGGAAGAGAGACACCTAATGATCAGACCCATGTTTGTGGAGAGCACACTGCGTGGGTGAGACGTTTCGCCTACTTTGTCTCCAGTCCGCATGGCAGCCCCCAGCAGGAGTACTGTTGTTCTTACTTGCATTTTGTATCCGAGGAAACTGAAGTGTAGAGAGGTTAACCCTTCCCAGAGAGGGTGAACCCTCCTAGTAGGTAAAGGAGCCAGAATCGTCTGAACCTGTTCCTCTTTGAATCCCAGCCTCGTGCCTCGTCCACTGGCTTGTGGCTTCTCCAAGGTGGAGATCCAAGGTCAAGGACACCCCCGGGAAGGCTGAGTTTTGTCCACCGTCAGTCTAAACTGTTTGGAAGCACTATAGTGAGAACCCCTGCTTTGGATGACTGAATATGTAGGTCTTCCTTGCTAAGCAGAGACCCTGAGAATGAGTTTCGGAGGGAGGAAGGGCAGTGGAACAAATGACCCCACCCGCCTCCCTGAGTGTTTTGTCGAAGTGTGGGCTTCGACAGTCCCTGCTGTGTGGATACTCTCTTAAATCTTCAGCCCAAGTACTGTCTAGAAGGGCTGGCATTTTCAATAGGATGTTTTGTTAGACACAAAGGGAGAAGGAGAAGACAAGGTGACCTCAGTGACCTCAGCTGCAACCTCTTTCAGGACTGAGAGCTTGCATCACACAGACCCGGGCTTGGGTCCCGGCTCTGGTGTGGGCAGCTTTGGGGCTTTGCGCCACAGCCTCCCACGTAGATTTGGAAGAAGCTAAGATACTGATCCCTTCTGCTGTCAGCCTGTCTGGGCCAAAAGCCTCCAGAGCGCCTTGCAGACATAAGCACTGGCATCCTGGGTCTTAGACGAGTGAGACGCCCCAGGGCGCCTTGCTACTGTCACATCCTCCACGCGCTGGAAAGTACTGCCTGATCCCTGTGGACACACTGGTCACCGCTCGAGAAGTAGGGCCAGCTCTCCCTGTCCCCTCACTAGACGATACTACGCTCGCTGTAGCCTGTCTGTGTCTTCAAATCTTACAGGCTTTGAGCGCTGGCCTGAGCCATCAGGGGTCCATCTTTTTGACGATCCTGACTTACTATGCTCACGCTCTAGTCGAGGGAGTGAAATGGCTACTCAGGAACATATCAAACAGGTGTAAATACGAGCACCAGATTGTGCAGAAATCGTCACAGCTCTTGTTTAGCGAGGGTGTCATTGCCAGGCGTGATGGGTGCCTTATCCATACCGCCTCCTGCGTGCTTGGGTGTGATAGGAGGATCCTCAGGCAGGATTTGATGGGAGGTGGGATATCCCTGCCTGGAGAATCCCGTGGGCAGAGGAGCCTGGCAGGCTTCAGTCTATGGGGTCGTGCAGAGCTGGACGTGCCTGAAGGGCCTTGGCACGGAGCGTGGGCTGCGTGCAGTGTGGAGGGGCAGAGGTGGCAGGTGGCGTGGGGAGAGGAAGGAGGAACGCGCTCCAAGCCCCCGAGAGCCCCACGCTCTGTCTCATTTAACCAATAGCGCCCGAAGGGGCATGGTCACCCCCATCTTGTGGGTAAAGACCTAGAGGCTTAGGTGATGAGGCTGAGGCCGCACGTTAACCAGGTGAGGCGTGAGGGGTCATCGGTGATCTGACCTGTTTCCTCCCGAGCTCCTGTGGCTGGGTCTGGAAACGAAGGGAGTGGGCAGTCAGCCGGCTGGCCTCAGCCTTCTGACTCTGGGCCCTCCTTCCGGAAACACTCCTCTGGGAAGGAGGATCCGAGAAGGAGCACGGAAGGTGTTTCCAGCTCCCCTCTTAGACCACAGAGGCCTGTTGAGTGGTTGCGTTGGTAATAGGAGGTGGCTTCGTGACCCAAGGGTGTGGACAGACCCCTTGGCTCCCTGTTCATGGCCCCCCAGCCATTAGAAAAAGGCCGCCAGGGAGGCCGGCAGCTCCTTCAGAGGCTGGCCTTCAGCTCACTTCTCCTATAGTGCTGTCCAGGGGTCCCAGGAGTCTGGGGGAGCCTGTCCCCCCAAGCTGCCCCCACTTTAGAGTACACTCACCTGTGTACACAAAAGGCAAAAAGGTCGCAGAGACTTGAAGGACCTTCGTAATCAGCTGCCTTCGATGGAGACACCATCCTGGGCCCCTTTCTCTATTTTCTCCAGATATACCACTTTTAAATTTTGTCCCAACTTCCTAGGAGTTGGGTACTGAGATGGTTCGGGCCAAGTCTGGGATTCCAGAGAACTGAGCCAAGACTGAGAGATTCCAGGCCAAATAGTTAGTCATCCATACCCTGCGTGTCATTGCCGCCTGGGGACAGACACCCCCAGAGTTTCAAAATCATCTTCACAGTCTGTTCATGATTAATTGAATTTTGCTTTCCAGAGAACGTTTGTCTTTAGCCACAGAAGGTCCTTCTACCTGGGTTTCTGTTTCAAGTGAAAGGTTAATCATGGAAAGATGGGAATGTCTTAGAGTCCTTCCTAGAGGGTCGCAGGGTAAGAGGTGGCTGTCTGTGTGGGACCCTCAGGCCTGGGAAGGCAGGGTTTTTCCTGACACCGCAGGACCATGCTGAGCTGCCCACTCAGTGTTGGGGCCTGTGCCCACTTAACCCCGTGGTGTGTTCCGTGTTCGCGTCACGAAATTCACTCTCTAGGTTGAGTTTGACTGCTCTTTAGTCTTTAATATCCATCTTCAGCATGGGTCTATTAGTGGATTCTGGGATGGGCCAGGTGGTGGCTGTGTGTGAGCTCCGGTGTGTGTATTGGGCAGGAAATCACAGCTATCTGCAGTCACCCAGGGTATATGCAGGCGGATTCGATAAAGTGCTCCCTGAGGCATGTAGTGTCTGCCCTTTGGGTCTGGCTCATCTCATGTCTTTAAGACTCACATATTTTCTCAGTTATTGTGGCTGTGCAGTGTCTTGCTGCTCGGCCTTTTCTCTCGTTGCAGCAAGTGCGGGCTGCCCTTCCTCGCGGTGCCTGGGCTCCTCGCGGGCTGCCCTTCCTCGCGGTGCCTGGGCTCCTCGCGGGCTGCCCTTCCTCGCGGTGCCTGGGCTCCTCGCGGGCTGCCCTTCCTCGCGGTGCCTGGGCTCCTCGCGGGCTGCCCTTCCTCGCGGTGCCTGGGCTCCTCGCGGGCTGCCCTTCCTCGCGGTGCCTGGGCTCCTCGCGGGCTGCCCTTCCTCGCGGTGCCTGGGCTCCTCGCGGGCTGCCCTTCCTCGCGGTGCCTGGGCTCCTCGCGGGCTGCCCTTCCTCGCGGTGCCTGGGCTCCTCGCGGGCTGCCCTTCCTCGCGGTGCCTGGGCTCCTCGCGGGCTGCCCTTCCTCGCGGTGCCTGGGCTCCTCGCGGGCTGCCCTTCCTCGCGGTGCCTGGGCTCCTCGCGGGCTGCCCTTCCTCGCGGTGCCTGGGCTCCTCGCGGGCTGCCCTTCCTCGCGGTGCCTGGGCTCCTCGCGGGCTGCCCTTCCTCGCGGTGCCTGGGCTCCTCGCGGGCTGCCCTTCCTCGCGGTGCCTGGGCTCCTCGCGGGCTGCCCTTCCTCGCGGTGCCTGGGCTCCTCGCGGGCTGCCCTTCCTCGCGGTGCCTGGGCTCCTCGCGGGCTGCCCTTCCTCGCGGTGCCTGGGCTCCTCGCGGGCTGCCCTTCCTCGCGGTGCCTGGGCTCCTCGCGGGCTGCCCTTCCTCGCGGTGCCTGGGCTCCTCGCGGGCTGCCCTTCCTCGCGGTGCCTGGGCTCCTCGCGGGCTGCCCTTCCTCGCGGTGCCTGGGCTCCTCGCGGGCTGCCCTTCCTCGCGGTGCCTGGGCTCCTCGCGGGCTGCCCTTCCTCGCGGTGCCTGGGCTCCTCGCGGGCTGCCCTTCCTCGCGGTGCCTGGGCTCCTCGCGGGCTGCCCTTCCTCGCGGTGCCTGGGCTCCTCGCGGGCTGCCCTTCCTCGCGGTGCCTGGGCTCCTCGCGGGCTGCCCTTCCTCGCGGTGCCTGGGCTCCTCGCGGGCTGCCCTTCCTCGCGGTGCCTGGGCTCCTCGCGGGCTGCCCTTCCTCGCGGTGCCTGGGCTCCTCGCGGGCTGCCCTTCCTCGCGGTGCCTGGGCTCCTCGCGGGCTGCCCTTCCTCGCGGTGCCTGGGCTCCTCGCGGGCTGCCCTTCCTCGCGGTGCCTGGGCTCCTCGCGGGCTGCCCTTCCTCGCGGTGCCTGGGCTCCTCGCGGGCTGCCCTTCCTCGCGGTGCCTGGGCTCCTCGCGGGCTGCCCTTCCTCGCGGTGCCTGGGCTCCTCGCGGGCTGCCCTTCCTCGCGGTGCCTGGGCTCCTCGCGGGCTGCCCTTCCTCGCGGTGCCTGGGCTCCTCGCGGGCTGCCCTTCCTCGCGGTGCCTGGGCTCCTCGCGGGCTGCCCTTCCTCGCGGTGCCTGGGCTCCTCGCGGGCTGCCCTTCCTCGCGGTGCCTGGGCTCCTCGCGGGCTGCCCTTCCTCGCGGTGCCTGGGCTCCTCGCGGGCTGCCCTTCCTCGCGGTGCCTGGGCTCCTCGCGGGCTGCCCTTCCTCGCGGTGCCTGGGCTCCTCGCGGGCTGCCCTTCCTCGCGGTGCCTGGGCTCCTCGCGGGCTGCCCTTCCTCGCGGTGCCTGGGCTCCTCGCGGGCTGCCCTTCCTCGCGGTGCCTGGGCTCCTCGCGGGCTGCCCTTCCTCGCGGTGCCTGGGCTCCTCGCGGGCTGCCCTTCCTCGCGGTGCCTGGGCTCCTCGCGGGCTGCCCTTCCTCGCGGTGCCTGGGCTCCTCGCGGGCTGCCCTTCCTCGCGGTGCCTGGGCTCCTCGCGGGCTGCCCTTCCTCGCGGTGCCTGGGCTCCTCGCGGGCTGCCCTTCCTCGCGGTGCCTGGGCTCCTCGCGGGCTGCCCTTCCTCGCGGTGCCTGGGCTCCTCGCGGGCTGCCCTTCCTCGCGGTGCCTGGGCTCCTCGCGGGCTGCCCTTCCTCGCGGTGCCTGGGCTCCTCGCGGGCTGCCCTTCCTCGCGGTGCCTGGGCTCCTCGCGGGCTGCCCTTCCTCGCGGTGCCTGGGCTCCTCGCGGGCTGCCCTTCCTCGCGGTGCCTGGGCTCCTCGCGGGCTGCCCTTCCTCGCGGTGCCTGGGCTCCTCGCGGGCTGCCCTTCCTCGCGGTGCCTGGGCTCCTCGCGGGCTGCCCTTCCTCGCGGTGCCTGGGCTCCTCGCGGGCTGCCCTTCCTCGCGGTGCCTGGGCTCCTCGCGGGCTGCCCTTCCTCGCGGTGCCTGGGCTCCTCGCGGGCTGCCCTTCCTCGCGGTGCCTGGGCTCCTCGCGGGCTGCCCTTCCTCGCGGTGCCTGGGCTCCTCGCGGGCTGCCCTTCCTCGCGGTGCCTGGGCTCCTCGCGGGCTGCCCTTCCTCGCGGTGCCTGGGCTCCTCGCGGGCTGCCCTTCCTCGCGGTGCCTGGGCTCCTCGCGGGCTGCCCTTCCTCGCGGTGCCTGGGCTCCTCGCGGGCTGCCCTTCCTCGCGGTGCCTGGGCTCCTCGCGGGCTGCCCTTCCTCGCGGTGCCTGGGCTCCTCGCGGGCTGCCCTTCCTCGCGGTGCCGGGGCTCCTCGCGGGCTGCCCTTCCTCGCGGTGCCTGGGCTCCTCGCGGGCTGCCCTTCCTCGCGGTGCCTGGGCTCCTCGCGGGCTGCCCTTCCTCGCGGTGCCTGGGCTCCTCGCGGGCTGCCCTTCCTCGCGGTGCCTGGGCTCCTCGCGGGCTGCCCTTCCTCGCGGTGCCTGGGCTCCTCGCGGGCTGCCCTTCCTCGCGGTGCCTGGGCTCCTCGCGGGCTGCCCTTCCTCGCGGTGCCTGGGCTCCTCGCGGGCTGCCCTTCCTCGCGGTGCCTGGGCTCCTCGCGGGCTGCCCTTCCTCGCGGTGCCTGGGCTCCTCGCGGGCTGCCCTTCCTCGCGGTGCCTGGGCTCCTCGCGGGCTGCCCTTCCTCGCGGTGCCTGGGCTCCTCGCGGGCTGCCCTTCCTCGCGGTGCCTGGGCTCCTCGCGGGCTGCCCTTCCTCGCGGTGCCTGGGCTCCTCGCGGGCTGCCCTTCCTCGCGGTGCCTGGGCTCCTCGCGGGCTGCCCTTCCTCGCGGTGCCTGGGCTCCTCGCGGGCTGCCCTTCCTCGCGGTGCCTGGGCTCCTCGCGGGCTGCCCTTCCTCGCGGTGCCTGGGCTCCTCGCGGGCTGCCCTTCCTCGCGGTGCCTGGGCTCCTCGCGGGCTGCCCTTCCTCGCGGTGCCTGGGCTCCTCGCGGGCTGCCCTTCCTCGCGGTGCCTGGGCTCCTCGCGGGCTGCCCTTCCTCGCGGTGCCTGGGCTCCTCGCGGGCTGCCCTTCCTCGCGGTGCCTGGGCTCCTCGCGGGCTGCCCTTCCTCGCGGTGCCTGGGCTCCTCGCGGGCTGCCCTTCCTCGCGGTGCCTGGGCTCCTCGCGGGCTGCCCTTCCTCGCGGTGCCTGGGCTCCTCGCGGGCTGCCCTTCCTCGCGGTGCCTGGGCTCCTCGCGGGCTGCCCTTCCTCGCGGTGCCTGGGCTCCTCGCGGGCTGCCCTTCCTCGCGGTGCCTGGGCTCCTCGCGGGCTGCCCTTCCTCGCGGTGCCTGGGCTCCTCGCGGGCTGCCCTTCCTCGCGGTGCCTGGGCTCCTCGCGGGCTGCCCTTCCTCGCGGTGCCTGGGCTCCTCGCGGGCTGCCCTTCATCGCGGTGCCTGGGCTCCTCGCGGGCTGCCCTTCATCGCGGTGCCTGGGCTCCTCGCGGGCTGCCCTTCATCGCGGTGCCTGGGCTCCTCGCGGGCTGCCCTTCATCGCGGTGCCTGGGCTCCTCGCGGGCTGCCCTTCATTGCGGTGCCTGGGCTCCTCGCGGGCTGCCCTTCATTGTGGTGCCTGGGCTTCTCGCTGCGGCAGCTTCTCTTGTTGCGGGGCGCAGGCTCTGGGCACATGGGCTTCAGTAATGGCGCCTCGTGGGCTCTAGACCACAGGCCCAGTAGTTGCGGTGCACGGGCTTAGTTGCTCCACAGCATGTGGGATCTTCCAGGACCAGGGATCGGGCCTGGTGTCCCCTACATTGCAAGGCAGCTCCTTAACCGCTGGTCCACCAGAGAAGCCCTGTCTGTCATCTTCATGAAGGAAGCGTACTGTTGGTGCACAGGAGCATAGTGACCCCTCCCAAGATGTCTGCGTCCTAACCCCCTGAGCCTGTGGAGGTGTTAGGTTGAGCTGCAGAGGGAATCAGCGTTGCTAATCAGCTGACCTTAGTTGGGAAGCTCATCCTGGACGATCTGGGTGGACTCAGTGTGACCACAGGGGTCACTGAAAGTGACGAGGGGGACTGGGGAGTCGGTGTCAGCAGTGCACCAGCAAAGGCTGGGCTGGTCACTGCTGGCTTGGAGCTGGAGGAAGGGGCTGTGGGCCACAGGTTATAGGCAGACCCTAGGTTCTAGGGCAGACATGAAGGGCATTCTTCCCTAGGGCCTCTGAAGAGGACATGGCCCGCCAACGGCTTGATTTCAGTCCCATGAGACCCTCGCCAGACTTCTGAACCTCCAGAACCATTGGGAAGTAAATCGGTGGTGTTTAAAGCCAGCAAGCTGGTGGCAGTTTCTCGTAGCAGTGATAGAAAACGAATGCACTGTCGTGTATGTTAAACTAGGTGCAGATTTTTAAGCTCGAGGAGATGTCCTGCAGTAACAAACCACGAGTTGCAGTACAGTTGCTTAAAACAACCATCCAGCTCAACATCACGTGCTCAGCGGACACTCCTGGCGGCCTGACCTCCCTCTGCAGCATGGCCGTCTGTCTCCTCTCATTGCTGGAGCTCGGGTTTCTGTGCGATCCTGCCCACCTGCAAACAAGCTTCTAGACACGTATCGGAATGGCTGTTGGTGGAATTACCAGAGAACTGGGCAAAAAAATGAGTCTGAACCCTAACGGGAAGTGAAACTTGAAAGCAGGTTCAAATCACTTTGAATACAGGGGATTCGGGAAGTTCACGATGCAGAGGGTGGAAAGTCTCGTGTAACGCAGTTTGGTTGTTTGTCAATGAAACAAATCATGGCCTCTTGACACTCACCCTAACTCTTGAGCAGTGCTAGCTGGACGCCCATCCAAGGTCGCTCATCCAGCTGTCCTGGTGGGTTCAAGAGCAGCAGGACTGCCAGTTTTTCAAAGAGGTCAGCTCTTCTTCAAGGGCACCTCCGAATCCTGGCCAGAGATCGGGGTTCTAATGGCGCAGTAGGTGGACGAAGTGGCAGAGCCCAGCTGTCAGCACCTGCTGCTGTGGGCGATGCTGGGGAGCGTGGCTCAGAGCAGGCGTGGGCCGCCAGAGGGTGAGCCTTCGAAATACTGCCGGGTGGGGGGCCATCACGAAAAGGCACATCTTGTGCTATCCTCTTTAGGTGAAGTATCCAGATGGCTAAATCTGTAGAGGCAGCATGTAGACGTGTGCTCATCTAGGCCTGGGGGTGGGGATTTCTTTGGGAGATGATGAGTATGTTCTCTTTTAAAATAATTAACTAATTAGTCCCTTGGACTTCGAGGGGATCCAACCAGTCCATCCTAAAGGAAATCAGTCCTGAATATTCATTGGAAGGACTGATGCTGAAGCTGAAGCTCCAGTACTTTCGCCACCTCATGCGAAGAACTGACTCCTTGGAAAAGACCCTGATATGGGAAAGATTGAAGGCGGGAGGAGAAGGGGACAACAGAGGATGAGATGGTTGGATGGCATCACCAACTCAATGGACATGCTGCTGCTGCTAAGTCATTTCAGTCGTGTCCGACTCTGTGTGACCCCATAGACGGCAGCCCACCAGGCTCCCCCATCCCTGGGATTCTCCAGGCAAGAACACTGGAGTGGGTTGCCATTTCCTTCTCCAGTGCATGAAAGTGAAAAGTGAAAGGGAAGTCGCTTGAGTAAACTCCGGGAGTTGGTAATGGACAGGGAGGCCTGGCGTCCTGCAGTCCTTGGGGTCACGAAGTCAGACACGACTGAGCGACTGACCTGACCTGAACTGAGTGAAGCTGCTGGGTCTTAGTTGCGGCGCTGAGATCTTCGGTCTTGGTGTGGCACACGGGACCTTTAGGTGCAGCACGTAAAGCTGTTAGTTGCGGCATGTGGGGTCTAGACCCTCAACCGGGGGCCGAACCCTGGCCCCCCACACCACGAGCACTGAGTCGCAGCCACTGGACCACCAGGGAGGCCCTGGTGAGCGCGCTCTGAAACCGACTATGACTTTGGCCACGTTACTCTGAATATACCCCAGACCATCAGCGTGTGTGGTTTCCATGGATGAGTTGAATGGTGTGTGAATGATCTCAGAGCTGTTGGAAAAAAGAAAAACAACTAAGCATATAAGGTGACTCTGTGACTGAGGCTTAACCACAGCCGTGTGGGGACTTGATAGAAGCCACTTGGGAGAGTGCCCTGGGTGGGGGTGCTGGAAGTGTCTGCTTCTGGCCTTGGAGCCGTCACAGTCAAAAGATGCCTCCACCTCACTCCTGAAGCTTTCATTCGTGAATGTCGGCTTTAGGGACGGGTCTGGTGACCAGCGAGTAAGGCGTCCCAGGGGACACTGTCTGTTCCTTGTCTGCGTGAGCGTGTGCTGAGTCGCTTCAGTCATGTTCAACTCTCAGCAACCCTGTGGGCAGCAGCCCGCCAGGCTCCTCTGTCCGAGGGAGTTCCCAGGCAAGAACTCCGGAGTGGGTTGCCATCTCCTCCTCCAAGGGATCTTCCCCACCCAGGGATCGAACCCAGGTCTCTTCCGTCTCCTGCACTGGCAGGTGGGTTCCTTACCGCTAGCGCTACTTGGGGAGCCCTGACTCCCACTGTCCTTTTGCTCCCGGGCGGGCCCTTTGTCTGCAGGGATCGTGGCTGGATCGGTGGGCCTGTGACCTCGGCATCTGCCGCCCTGAGGAAGCATGTGTCCCTGAGGGCCTTGCCACGATCTCGACATGCATCTGTTGAGTCTCAGTCTGGACCGAATGAATTCCTGCACTTACAAGACTTAGGTTTCCTCGTAAGGCACGTTTTCATAAACAGACAAAATGGTCCAGTGGGGCCTCTAGGACACCCAGTGGAATTTTGGTATCATTCTGAAGGCTTTTCTTGTTGGATTTCTCCTCTGCCTGCCCTGCAGGTCAGGGCTGGTCCCAGGGCATGTGGGCTCTTAGGGGGCTCTCAATGCAGGGGCCCGGGGGCCCGGGAGGGGGCAGCCAAGTGCTGACCTGGGTACTGCCTGGACACCTGGGGGAAGGGAAGAGTTAATCCTCGGACCCAGGCCGTCTGTAGTTCACAAGAATTGTGGTGATTCCCTCATTCCCGATCGTGAAGCTTCCATGGAGGGCACTATGTCAGTTATTGCATTAAAGGTTAAACTCCTGAGGATGGACAAGCCTATAGTGTAACAGAGAAAAGAGAAAGTAACCCTGTGACCCTGCAGAAAATAAGTCTTTGGTGGGTAAGTGCCGTGAAGGAGTGCCCTGTTGAGACAGGAGGGCAGGAGCCCCTGCTGTGGGGGGCACCTGGGCCTTGCCTTGGAGCAGAGACCAGAGGGCATGGGCCGGGCCAGCAGTCTGAGCCTGACTGGGCATCGGAGGCCCGAGGTGGAGTCGCAGGAGGAGGATGGAAAGGTGGGTTAGAGCCCAGCTTCGGGAGTTTTAAATGCCAGCGGTGCCTGCGTGGGGCTGCCACCAGGAGTGTTGCCCAATGCCTGCTAAGGGCTGGACGCTGCTAGGGGCTCAGCCCTGAGGCACCCCTGAAAGGTGGATGTCAGAGTTCCCACTTTACAGATGGAGAAACCAAGCCAGAGTCCGTGGTCCGCCCAGCATCACAGAGCTGGTAAATGGCTGTGCTGGGATTTGAATCAGCCTGTGTTCCGTCTCCTATACCGCTCTTACCTTCTCTCTGGAGAGAGAGACCCCCCCCTAGGGAGAGAAACATAAAACCTGGAGCCAGGGCATTAACTGTTAGGCTGAAGCAACAGGGAAGTGCCTTTTGCTTGGGTCCAAGGTCAAGTCCAGTAGTGCCAGGGGTCAAGGAATGAGGATTCTCTTGGGCAAAAGTGTTCCAAAGAGGTCTCGAGGGGGAGGTGGGGACGGGGCAAGGCCTGGGTGCAGATGTGGGGTGGATAGAGATGAGCAGGGGCCAGGCCTGGAGGTGGGCTGGCGGAGACTTGGGGCCATCTGTTAAGCAGGCACGCTGCCGGCCTTGGGGGCCTGGAGCTGAGTTATGGGCTGTGTTATGGGCCCAGAGGCGTCAGCTGTGGGTTTGACCCTTGGCTGTCTCTGATCATCCCGTGCGTCCTCTGCAGGAGACGGGCGAGCAGATCGCCATCAAGCAGTGCCGGCAGGAGCTCAGTCCCCGGAACCGCGAGCGCTGGTGCCTGGAGATCCAGATCATGAGGAGGTGAGGGCCTGGGCGCCAGCAACCCCGGGCGGGACCGTGGGGGCAGGGGAATGCGGGGGCGGGGGACCACAGGGCCCAGGGGACGCTGCAGTGACTCTGGAGAAGGGCCTCAGGATCTGGAGCCGCAGCCCCAGCTCTCTAGAAAGAGGTGTGAGACCCAGCGCTGATACCCTGATAGAGGTGTCAGGGTCCCAGCCAGACTGTCCAGGCAGGTGGCTGCCGGGGCAGCGGCAGTGACAGCCCACCACCCGGCCCGCCGAGGGTTCTGGGTGGGCTTCCTCTGTTATATGATATAAAGTAGCCATTATGCCGAGTTTTCTCTGTCAGCAAAGATCCTTTTTCCCGTGTTTCCAGTTCTGAGCTGGTAGGTGAGTGTCCCTGCTGTGAACCTTTTGCCAGAGTCTGTTCCTCCAGGGGGGCTGGGGTGGGGGGCTGGGGGGCTGCCCTCCCAGCTGGGAAGGCGTGGGGGAGTCGCAGCCCAGCAGGGGCTCCCTCCCCACCCTGGGGAAGGGGGTGTCTCCTTGTTCGCAGGAGCACGTGTGCACACACACTGCACACTCTACAAGCAGACACACCCTCACACACAACACACACACATGCCTCATGCACAGACACGCCACAAACATACCACGCACACTCCACAGACACACAAACCACACACCCCACACGCATACACCCCACACGCACACACACACACCACCATCACACACCACCATCACACACCACCATCACACACCACACGAGCAGACACAGACACACACACCACACGCACATGCCGTACAGACACACACGCCACAGACACCCCCCACACACACACCACAAACACACCACACAAGCAGACACACACACAGCACACACACGCCATACAGACACACGCCACAAACACACCACCCATACTCCACATACAGACACACCCACACATACACCACATACACGCACCACACACACATGCCATACATACCACGAACACACCAACACTCCACATAAAGACACACACATGCACACACAGACACACACCACACACACGACACACACCATATATACTGCACACATATACTACACACATAAACACACCGCCCACACTCCACACACAGACACGCACCCCACACACCACATACACACCCCACACACATAACACACACACATGCCACATGCACAGAGACACCACCCACACTCCACAGACACACAAACCACACACATACACCCCCCCACACACAGACCACAGACACACACACCACACACACGCCATACAGACACACATGCCACAAACACACCACCCACACTCCACATACATACACACCCCCACACACACCGCATACACACATCACACACACACCACGAACACACCAACACTCCACACACAGACACACACCCCGCACACACCCCCTGTCCCCACCCAGCGGCGTGACGTCGGCAGTCCCTCCACTTTCTCTGCTTCAGAGCAGTTGGGAAGCGCGGGGGGCCTGCCGTGGGGCCTCTGAGGAGAACCAAGCCCCCGGGGCCCTTGCACGACCAGGGCTCATGGCGCAGACCGAGCGCTGCCAGGCCCTGGGTGAGGGGCCAGCTGTGCCCTTACCCCTCCACTCTCCAGGCCCTGGCACCTCAAGGCCCTGGGGGGCAGGGGTGAGCCCGCTGTCTGCCCCCCCTCACCTGTTCCGCTTCCCCCCAGGCTGAACCATCCCAATGTGGTGGCCGCCCGGGACGTCCCTGAAGGCATGCAGAGCCTGGCTCCCAACGACCTGCCCCTGCTGGCGATGGAGTACTGTCAGGGCGGGGACCTGCGCAAGGTGAGGCTGCGGGACCGGGGGCGGGGGGAAGGGGGGCACCCTGGGGCGGGGCCTGGGGGGGCCCCTGGGGGGGCAAGGTGAGGCTGCGGGGCCAGGGGTTCCCTGAGTGGGGGCACCCTGGAGGGGCAAGGTGAGGCTGCGGGGCCGGAGAGGGGGGCCTGAGCGGGGACACCCTGGAGGGGCAAGGTGAGGCTGCGGGGCCTGGGCGGGGGCCCTGAGCAGGGGCACCCTGGGGCGGGGCCTGGGGGAGCAAGGTGAGGCTGCGGGGCCTAGGGGGTGGCCCTGAATGGGGGTGGCCCTGAATGGGGGCACCCTGGAGGGGCAAGGTGAGGCTGCGGGGCCAGGGGTGGGGGGCCGGGGGGCACCCTGGGGTGGGGTCTGGGGGGGCAAGGTGAGGCTGCAGGGTGGGGAGCAGGGGGGCACCCTGGGGCGGGGCCTGGGGGGGCAAGGTGAGGCTGCAGGGCCTGGGGCGGGGGGCCGGGGGCACCCTGGGGTGGCGCCTGGGAGGGCAAGGTAAGGCTGCGGGGCCTGGGGGCGGGTGGGCACCCTGAAGCGGGGCGCAGCGGTCAGGGCGGGGCTTGCTGTGCACCCTGCGGCTGTCCCTCGAGTGACAAGGGAACGCCACCTGGTAGAGTCCAGGGCAGAGCTGGACCAGCCCCAGACAGACCTTCCTCCCCCGCACGGCCGTGTCAGCCCTTTGGTGCCCCTTGGCCACCGTCCCCATGAGCACAGCTTCTCCCAGCCACGGCTGCCTGGGGTCACAGAGCGGGGCAGGAAGGGACTGACTTGGCCCCGGCAGGGCCAGGGACCCAGAGCTGCCGCTGACGCAGCTTCTGGGCTCTGCTCCCCGCCTGCCTTCCCGCCACGTCTGCACGCCTCTGTATGAGAACACGCGCCACGGGCTGGGTCCCGGGGGGCCGTGTGTGTCCCATCTCTGAAACGGTACCACGACCTGCTCTTACTCATGGCCTCGTGAGCAGCCCCGTGATGCAGGGGAAACAGATGGGATCCCAAGTGGAGGGGGCCGCCTCGTGGCCCAGAGGGGCAGGGTTGGGGGCTGGACCACCACAGCCGCAGCAGCAGAGCCTGGGTCTCACCTGCGGGTCCCAGCCGCGGGCCCCGCCCCGTCTGTGAGGACAGAGCAGGAGGACTGTGCAGGCTCTGGGCAGAAGGCGGCTTTGTATTGCAGAGGTTGCCTGTCTGTCCACATCCCTGCACTCCTCGCCCTGGAAGAGGTGCATGGTGGCAGGGCAGCCATCAGGTGCCTCGGGCCCCCTCGGCCGTTCCCAGAGCCGGCGCCGCCTGCTTTCCTGCTGCTCTCCTGGCCCCTGCTGCTGTCCCTCTCTAGAGGGACTTTCCATGAGGCCCATGTGCCCAAGTGGCCATCTCCTGCCCGGGGGGTGGCCTGTCCGGGGGTGTCAGGGCAGGATGTGAGCAGTCGCTGGCATGGCCCACAGGCAGGGACTGATAACAGAGGCTAAACAGGGACTCGACAGAACTTCCATTTTCCTCTTTTATTTTCCTAACCTTTGACAGCCACTGGATTACTAACTGCAGCTATTTAGGGAGATAAAGCCGTGTCCCTGTAGCTGAGTGGACACTCCTTAGCGGGCAGCGTAGCCAGTAGGTGGGAGGCGACCAGCTTACGGCAGTGGAGGACCTCCAACGTCATCTCGTGGGTAGTGGGGAGCCGGCCTGCCCGGGAAGAGAGTGATACAGACTGGGGCGTGATTGACCCGGCCCAGGGTGCAGGGTGGTGCGGCGGAGGTGGGGTGGCGCCCCATAGGGCCTGCGTCCACGTGGTCACCAGGGGAGATCAGGGAGGGGGGGCACTGCTGCCCCGGCATCAGGGGTCTGTCCTCTCGGTTCCAAGTGGAGTGGCCTGTCTTTCCCCGCTCCTGAACGTTCAAAATCCGCACTCCTGGGTGGGGAGACATGCTTGGCCAATGCGTGAGTGATCCGAGGAGTGAGGCGTGCGTGCCTGACATGGGAACAGCTCATGGACACATGTTGGGGTGGGGGTTCCTTCGCATTGGTGCCCTTCTTGTCGGGAAATTTCTTTCTGAAGTCGAGGCTGGCTTCTCACAGCAGACTGAGACCCTCGATAGGCCACCAGGGCTGGGAGGGCCCGAGCCTCAGGCGGACTTGTGTCCTGGGGCAGCTCTGTCCTGCGGCGGCTGTGGGGGTGGACAGACGCCTGGACCCCTTCGGTCTGGCATCTTTACCCGTGAGCCGGGAAGGCCACCGATGCTGGCCTCAGAGGAGGGTAGGGCGGTATGCAGTGAGATGGGGCAGGAAGGCTCCACGGAGTGCATCCACGCGGCTCTCCATCTGCGAAGAGCTTGAGGGCCGTGCGGGCTCTGGGTGCAAGCTAGCTTTGTACCAAAACAAGGTTGCCTCCATCCACACCCCTCACTCCTCCCTAGGGAAGAAGGTGGGCAGGTTGGGGGCAGGGATGGGGCTTGGGGGCAGACAGCCAGGTGACACTGTACCCACGCTCAGCCGTTCTGGACCCAGCATCGTGTGCTTCCCACCGCTCTTCCGGCTCCATCCTGGTGCCGGCCCGTGGTGAGTGCTTGCCACGTGGTCCCTGCTGTCATCCCCACCTAGGGCAAGGGGAAAGGGTCAGAAGGAGGGCTTCAGTGGGTCCCCAGGGCTCTTGGGAGCAGTGGATCAGCAGTGGCTGAGCTCTGGCTGCGCCCACTCCCCCGTGACCGTGGCTCAGGTGAGGCTCCAAGAATGGCTCAGGGTCAGGGTCGCACACGTGAGCACCTCCAGGAGCTCGCAGGCCTCCATCTTCCATCCCCGCCCAGGCCCCGCCCCGGCTAGTCCTGCTGCCTGGCTGCCTGCCCACCTAGGACCTGGGGAGTGCTCAGACGGCCTCAGCTGGCGGAGGACCCCGGTGGACAGCGCATTGGTGATTGGTGACCGCTCCCCCTGACACCTCTCCCCCCGCCCTTCTCAACAGTACCTGAACCAGTTTGAGAACTGCTGCGGCCTGCGGGAAGGAGCCATCCTCACCTTGCTGAGCGACATCGGTAAACCCCAGCCCCGGACGTCTGGCCGTGCCCCCCAGGGAGGGGCCTTGCGGGGGTGGAGGGGCGGTGACGGGTCTGCCGGTCTCTGCGGAGGTGGGGTTGGCGGGGACAGACGGTGGCGGGGGACTGGTGAGGGGGCGGTCGACAGGGCCTAGTCAGGCGGGCGCTGAACTCAGATTTCCCTTCCTTCCGGACTAAGTCATGTGCACAGGAGAGTGAGTTTCCTTTCCCATTAAAGAGCTCCACTCCCAGCTTTCCCGGAACGGCCAGTGATGGAGTTGGTTGTCCTTTGAATGCATCTCATCCTTTGGCAGTGAATTTTTCCACTTCCTTGTTGGTAGTTCTCTTGCTGGCCGAAGCCATAGGAAAAAACGGTCCTCCTTTAAACCCCGGTTAACCCTTGGCATTCTCCGAGGAGGGTGTTGACGGCCCTCTGAGAAGGCCTGGCTGGCCTGGGCAGCAGGAGCCCGACCTCGGCGTGCAGGGGTCAGATGCCACCTCTCCAGCCCAGGCGCCTGCTCTTTGGGGGGTAAATCTGCAGTGTAAGGTGGCAGTCCGAGATCAGGACTGAGAGGTACCCAGGGTTCGTCACTCAGCGTTTGCCCCCAGTTTGGGGAATGACACTGTTTTCACCCCTCGCCCACCGCACCCTCTCGGAAGCTGTGAGTTTTTTCTTTTGGTTTGTTCAGACTTTCTGTTTAGGAAAATACCAAGCATATAGGAAAGCTGGAGGAGCAGTACAGTGAAACCCACAGGCCCATCGCCCAGGTTCACCAGTTATTGCCACCTCGCCCCGTCTGAAAAGCTGCATTTCTGGTGCTTGGCCTGGGAGGGTGAGGGGCTTGCAGTGCCCAGCGCTTTGGCCTTGCCCCTGCCACCTCTTCACTCTGGGCGAGAAGGAAGTGGGGGGAATGGAGTGATGCTGTGCTTACGGTTAGGATCTGAGCAGTGGGATGTGGAAAATTCCCTCTTGCTCTCTAGCCTGTGTCTGTCCTGCAGATGGGGCTCATAGTGAGGACAAGATGACGTGGCACCAGTCGGGGGTTTCTTCTCCAGCTCTGTTGAAGTGTAATTGACGTTTGACACATGTGAGTTTCAGATGTGCAGCGTCAAGACGTTGCGGCGGTTTCATGTGATCTGAGTGTGCGTCCATCATCAGCCAGACAGCGTCAGAGAGGGAGGTGCCCTGCTGACTCCCTAGAGAGTCCAGTCCTTCGGCCAAGATCCCACTTGCTCCCTGGACCCCTGCGCCACGGTGGCCCGTCCCTGCGGTGCACGGACGTTTACCTGTCTTCTGCGCCAGTGGCCACGCCACAGTTTATTCTCTTGAGTCGAAGGCAGGTAGAAGGTCGGAGCATGTTCTTTTGCTCTTTGTGGCCAGCTTTTGTTTCTGGTTAGAGCTTCAAGTCTTTTCTGTATGTTATTTCTTCAAATGTGCTTTCACTTAGTAGATTATCTGTGCATTCAGGAAATTGTTGAGATAGTCTCTGGATGATTGTCTCAGGCACACAAAGCTGTCTGCTCCCTCGTGTACCATTAGCGTCCTCCAGTGGCCCTTGTGATATTTACGGAGCCTCTGCGGGCCTCATGTTCTTGGTGTGGCCACGTGTCGTGTCCAGGTACCACCGCCTCCTGTGGTAGCTTTCTGTTATGTATTCAAGGTGTGTGTGTGTGTAAGTTACACCTAAGTCAGAATAGTGAGGGCAGGTAAGCCCCAGGGAAGCTTAAGTGGTTCCACTCTCCCGTCAGTGGATGAGTATCAAAGGTCATTAGGTCGCCGGTTCCCTAATGAGGCTTTCTTTGAAGTGCTGGTCTGCTAGAATTAAACTCGTGAAGGCCAAGACTTTGTCAACGCTGTGTCTCCCACATCTGGAATAGTAGTACCTCGCGTAGCAGCTGCTTTATACATACTTGTCAGTGAATGAAATAAATCCCAAAGGAAATTAGAAGAAGGACCTACTTTTTATTTAAAAGAACAGCTGTTCACATAAGATTAAATGAGCCGTCGGGGGTCAGATAGCAGCTCTTGCCGCCTGTTGGCAGCGTGGCCTTCGGCACATTGCTTATTTCCTTTGATGGATCTGTGTTGAGCTGTGCCGGGTCTTCATTGCCACATTTGGGCTTCCTCTAGCTGCGGCGAGTTGGGACTGTTCCCCGTTGTGGTCCGTGGGCTTCTCACTGCAGCGTCTTCACTCGTTGCGGAGCACAGGCTCTCGTGTGGACAGGCTTCAGCGGCTGCGGCACTCGAGCTCAGTAACTGCGGCTCGCAGGCTTTGTTGCCCTGAGGCTCGTGGGATCAAACCCGGGTCCCCTGGATTGGCCGGCAGACTCTTAAGCACTAGGCCATCAGGGAAGTCCCCTGTTACTTCTTAAGGGCAGCAGCTTTATTTGCTGAGAGACGGGCACATAGATCGCCTTGTGAGGACCGTCAGGAGGTAGGGCAGTTGCCATGTGCTGTCCTTCCCCTGGCCCCCCAGGCTACCCTTTTGGAAAACGTCCGCTGTCCTCAGTTGGGCTGTGACCCAGGGCTGAGGTCTGGTGAGCTGGGCAGGTGGCCGTCTTCCAGGATGTCCCTCCCCGGAAGTGGCCGACCTTGCTCAGACCACAGCCCTTGTCGCCTCCTGGATGCCATCCGGCCGCCTGACTGGGGGGTTGCTGATAAGCTCAGATTGTCCTTTCAGTCCCTTTTCTGATTTGTGTACGAAATTCATGAAGTTTATTTCTCTTGCACAATGTCGTCACAGAGCCCAAGTTCAAAAGGGTTTCTGGGAGCTCCTCTCACGTAGCTTTTTTGTATTCTGGAACGTTTCCTGAGCCTGTTTTGTTCCAGTTAGTCCCAAGGGCCTACCCACCTCCCTCTGTGGAGCTGCCCTGCTGGTCCCTGCCAGGCTGACTGCAGATATGGCCAGAGCCCACCCCTGCCCGCGGGGCGGGTACATGGCCCTCTCTGGGTGACTCCTTGTTCAGTCGCTCAGTCGTGTTCAACTCTTTGTGACCCCATGGACTGAAGTACCCCAGGCTCTTCTGTCCTCAGTATCTCCCAGATTTTGCTCAGACTCATGTCCATTGAGTTGGTAAAACTATCTAACCATCTCATCCTCTGCCATTTGACCTCAGTCTTTCCCAGCATCAGGGTCTTTTCAAATGAGTCAGTTCTCATCAGGTGACCAAAGTATTGGAGTTTCAGCTTCAACATCAGTCCTTCCAGTGAACACTCAGGATTGATCTCCTTTAGGATGGACTGGTTGGATCTCCTTGCAGTCCAAGGGACTCTCAAGAGTCTTCTCCAACATCTCAGTTCAAAAGCATCAATTCTTTGGTGCTCAGCCTCCGCTGCGGTCCAGCTCTCACATCCGCACATGACTACTGGAAGCACCATAGCTCTGACTGGCCGGTGACCCCTACTTAGCTTTAATCTCTCCGGTCCCACTTGTCTCCCAGAGATGCCTGTGCAGAGCAACATCAGGATGATAGACACAGGCATTTCCCAGGGGGCGTCATGTTGCCCGAGAAGATCTCGCAGAGTGCACGTGAGCGGGCGAGCAGACGCCCGGGAAGCCTGTGGGTGAGCCCATTTCCTGCACCGGGACAGGCGGGCCTATTAGAACGTTGCCCTTACGCTGCTGAGAGGTCTGGAGACAGGTGCTGAGGCAGCTGGAAGTGATCTGTCTTCCACATAAAGCGACCTTAAAATAGCTCAGGGAAGTTGTGACTCAGTGGACTCATTATTCTCTGGAAAACGTTGCCATATGTTTCCTTCTGCCGGCCGACAGCAAACTCCTGCCCGCTCTGGAGGCCCGGGTCTCTGCTGCCTGAGGGGTGGGGACTGCCCACGCCCAGGCCAGCCGGATGGGACAGTAAGCGGTCCCTGGGGCCCTCCTGGACCTTGGCTCTGCACTGATCTTGGTTCTCCAGGCGGCCAGGGAGTTGTGGTGACCCACTGCCCTGTCCTCGAGCCTCCAGGGCCCCCGCTCACTGTCCTGTCTGTGCTTTGGTCTCTGAGTCACTGTCTCAGTCCCTGTCGGAGCATCTCCTAGCAGGTGTCCAGCCTGTCCACCTCACAGGACAGGGAGTGTTCCAGATGGAGCGAAGGGCTTTCGGTAATCAGAGCCCTGGCTCTCTGCTCTGTTTTCTTTCATTGTGGCTTTCCTTGCTTGTTCTGTTGAATACCTACATTCTGACTGCACTGCTGATTGTCATGAAAGGTGACTATAGGATCTCAGAAATTCAGATTATTTGTATGTAGAGTACGTGGAAAATCGTAAGTAACCAGGTTTACCGAACATAATCAGAATAAAAGAGCTGCTCTCAGACCTGGCCTTCCCCAGTTCCCAGCTCTGCTTCCTCGTTCAGGGGCCTTTCCTCTCTAGAAAACCAAGGTGACTTTCTGGGCCTGCGTGTCCTCAGCTTGATATGAGCATGTGGACTGGGTGAGCTCCAGGGTCCCTTCTAACTCTGAGTATTGCATCTTCGCTGTTTGGGTTCTGGTTTTCAGAAAGGCCGCCTATAATGTCTCTGACGTTCGCTGTGCCGCTCCAGCCTGACGGCTCCCCGGGGTCCCCTGGCCTCTCCCTTCCTGCATCCTCTTCTTCTTGGAGCTTCGTCTTGGTGATATCTGTCTGTCTGTTCTTGCTCCCGCCTGTGTGTCCCTCTCTGCACCTGGTGACTGCCCACTGCTTCCAGTATTCCGTGTGCCGGGTCTTTCTCACGACATCTCAATCCACTGAATCTCCTCCCAAGTCTGTGTGTTCAACCCTGACCTCCATCCTCAGCTCCATATCCACGTCTCCATGGTGCTTCTCCCCAAGTCACTTCCAAAGTGAAGTCCTCGACGTCTTCCTTAAACCCGATCCCTGCCTGACATCCTCTGACTTGTCCCTGGCCCTGTCTTCCTGCCAGTCACCCGAACGTGGGTGCCGACTTTGAATCTCGTCTCTTCTCGGAATCTGCCCCTCTTCCCACCCCGCGCCGCCCTCCCCGCCGCCCCGTCTGAAGTCTCCAGTCTTCTCCTTCGTGTGTACACCCTGCTTTCCCTTCCTGTGCCCACTGCCTCCACTCATTCAGAGTCGTCCTAGCGCCTCACTCTCCTGGGCGCCTGTTCCTACTGACTGGTCCCTCTCTCATGCTTCTGAGAGGACATGTCCGTCCCCGTCCCCTGCTAGGTCGAGGCCAAAGCTCATAGCGTCCCGTCTCTCCTGATTGACTGCAGCCCACTTCAAAACCCGCCCTTCGATCCTCTCTGGAGCCTCTGCCCATGCGCGCCTTTCAGAATGCTGCTCCCGCCCCTCCCCTGGGCCTGCCCCTCCGTGGGGACCGCCCTGGCCCAGTGAGCACAGCAGGGCTCCCTCTCAGATTCCGTGCGTTCGTGGCCTCCCCCACCCAGTACTGTTGTTGCAGGCCTCTGCCTGTCCTCGACAGGAAGGACTGACCCTGGGTTTGAGGTCCGTAGACCAGATTCAGTCCATTCCAGTTCAGTTCCTGCTGTGTCGCTTAGTCATGTCCGACTCTTTGTGACCCCACGGGCTGCAGCACGCCAGGCCCCCCTGTCCATCACCAACTCCTGGAGCTTACTTAAACTCATGTCGATTGAGTCGGTGATGCTGTCCAACCATCTCATCCTCTGTCATCCCCTTCTCCTCCCGCCTCCAATGTTTCCCAGCATCAGGGTCTTTTCCAAGGAGTCAGTTCTTCGCGTCAGGTGGCCAAAGTATTGGAGTTTCAGCTTCAGCATCAGTCCTTCCAGTGAGTATTCAGGACTGATTTCCTTAGGATTCCTTTAGGATATGAGCCATGCCGTGTAGACCAGATTATTTGCGCAGTAAGTGAAGGAAGTGGTTTGATCCAGCGGCACATTTTCGACAGCTCCAGCCGCACAGAAGACACTTGTTCAGGATGGCAGGATGAAGAGAGGGTGACTCTGCACTTCCCTGTCAGCACTGGCAACACCGCCCTGCCACCTCGCTCGTGAGTCACAGGCTCTCCTTTAGCCAAGAACCCATTAGAGGGACTGGACCTTCCTCCACACCTCCGCACTTGGCCTTCCAGCCCATCTTGCTTGGAAAGCCCAGTGACATCAGAGCGACTGGCACTTAGTATGCTCACAGCCAGCTTTTACTGAGTGAACAGATGTCCCCTTGCCCTTCTCCGTCGTGGTGACTTAAGCCACCGACTGGTGACTGCCTCTTCTGTCTCTTCTAATCTGTGTGTCAGCTTGCTGGTCTGTGCAGTGACGTCAGAGTGACTGGCACTTAGTATGCTCACAGCCAGCTTTTACTGAGTGAACAGATGTCCCCTTGCCCTTCTCCGTTGTGGTGACTTAAGCCACCGACTGGTGACTGCCTCTTCTGTCTCTTCTAATCTGTGTGTCAGCTTGCTGGTCTGTGATCTTTTATTTTTTAAGTCTTAAGAACTTTTTAATTTATTTGTTTGTGTTTGGCTGCACAGGGTCTGCATTGCTGTGTGCCGGCTTTTCTCCAGTTGCAGCAAGTTGGGGCTCCTCTGCATTGGGGTGCATGGGCTGTTCACTGCGGGGGCCTCTCTTGTTGCAGAGTGTGGATGCTAGTAGCTGTGGCTCACAGGCTCGGTTGCTCCACAGCACGTGGAATCTTCCTGGACCAGGGATTGACCCTGTGTCCCCTGCACTGGCAGGCGAATTCTTTAACCGCTGGACCACCCGGGGCGTCCCTGGTCCATCGATCTTTGCGTTTCTTCCCTGTGGCATGCGTCCCGAGCAAGCGTACCCTCAGGAGAGCTCAGTGGTCCCTTTCAGCTCAGGGTGTGGTCAGTAGGCTTCATGGACACAGTCCTCACACAGCCGCTTCTCTGCATGGGAGTCTAGCTGGTCCTGTCTGTTCCCTCATCTCTGGAGCGTGGTTTGGGATTTTGGCTCATCAGTGAGCACTCCAGAGCATCATCATCTGCAGTTGTATGTCCGTGTCTCCCTCACGAGCCGGCGGGATGCTGGAGTCCAAGACCTGGGTGCTGTTCCTGCCAAGGACCCAGGAGGGCTCGGTGCTTGACACAGACCCCCCGGAGCAGCGTCTGTCTGAGGAGATGCCGCTACATGGGATAAAGTTCACACAGAGTGCCGCTTGGCACCTCTTCCCTGTCACTGGAACGTGAGAATGTGGAACCTGCGGGCCCTGATGCTTCGTGGTCCACTTTTCCAGTTCTGTGCGCTTGCAGTATCTCTGTTGTTAGGGGCTTTGATTTTAAAGTTTCAGACACACAGGTATTTCTGTTTTCCATCTCAAATTCTCATGTTCCATCTAATTTAAGTCAAATTAAGTTCTGTCACCTTGAGAAAATTCTGGTTCATGACATTGTCACCCCGTGGTCCTGTTCCGTTAAATAAGGCATAGTCAGACCGACTGAGCCTCTCAGGGACTGATCCTGGAAGGGGCGCTGCCACCGAGCCCTTGCCCGTCAACATTTTGACCATTTCACTCAGTGTAAGACACCATGCGTAACAACATACGTGGGATTCTCAATACATACAGTCGATATATGTGTATAGTGTGCACGTGTGTGTAGTACGTAGTGGATATACATATGTAGTGTGCGTGTAACACACACACACTATGTATATGTATATGTACAGGATTGTCTAATTCCAGGTTTGATTAGGTTGACAAAAAGTATTTGAGAATGAGCGACCTCCCGAAGCGAGAGCTCAGGCGTGTTACGTGCAGGGGCTTTAGCATAAGGAGAGCCCGCCGTTCACAGGGTCACTGGCTGGGTCACTGGCTTGCCCTCCATCCTCCCTTAAGCCCTGGCACAGCTCTTGAGCATCGTGGCACCGAGCTGTGCCCTCCGTCTGATGTGAGTGCTCTGCCTTCCCAGGGGCTTCTCAGGGCACCTCCCCACTCGTCCTTCCCTGCGTCACTCAGTGGGACGTTCACGTCTAGTGTCACAGGCCTTGCCTTAGTCTGGGTATTCCCACTTGTTCAAACTACAGTGAGTCCCAACGTTTGCATATCCTGGCCTTGGACAAACGAACCCCCGCCTTTCTGTTAGAACCCCTGATGCTCATGTCACACAGCTGCACAGGCCTTGGGGACTCGGTGGCTGAGCAGACACACCCCGTCTTCCCCTATGGGCGCTCCCCGCCGGCCATGAGTTCCCGCGAGGGGAGACAGTGTCCCCGTGTGCAGGGTCGTGCCCAGGCGGCTATCACACTGCACTTTTACCCTAGTAAAAGTCAGTAAAACAAAAATGAAAGTGCTGGTGAAAGCACCAGTCTTTTTTTTTTTTTTTGCCACGCCCCATGGTATGTGCGATCTCAGTTCCCCAACCAGGGACGGAACCCGTGCCCCCTGCAGTGGACGGGCATCTGAACCATGGCCATGATGGCCAGGGAGGTCCCCCAGCAGAACAAGGTGGGTGGCATATGGGCTGTACCCTCTGAGAGCAGTGGGCCTGTTGCTCCATCTGGATGCTCGCTGGGCCTAAGCCAACCTGCTGTGCCCAGTTGTGAAAGCAAAGAAGAAGAGGGAACAAGTGTGAGATGTTGAAACTCTACGGTCAAAGGCTGGATTTAAGGGCAGATTTAGTGAGAGGTTTTGCCATTTCACTTAATGTGCGGCTGGAACGCCCCTGAGAAGGCGGAAGTTGGGTGTTCAGCTCTCAGGGGTTTCCCTGTGTTTTCAGAAAACACTCGGCACGAAGTCTTCACACAGTGTGTCTGGCCCCTTAGGCTCTGTGAAGGGTGTCTTCTCCCCCTGAGGGTGCATCCTTTCTCTGCTATGCCCTGGCCCAGCACCCTTTTCCTTAGTGTGGTTATCACTTTTGCTTTTGACCTTCTTTTGCCTCTAATGAAAAAAAAAAGAGGTTCACGCCATTACGACATTGACATCCCTCTGAGTCAGGTAATATAAGCGTAAATGATTTTTAATAATTGGCAGTTATACTGTGGATTTCCCGTGATTCCGTCAGCCCTTCCCTGATGGGTGACTTTTCACTAGTCTCTGATGATCTCACTTGACACTGTGCAGTCCGCACCCGTATTTGTACGTGATGGTGCTGTTGGCTTCGTACGCTGGATTGCCAGAGACAGAAACAAAAGGTCAAACGATATGTACATCTTAAAATGGAATAGCTTTTGCCGTGTTTCTTTACCCCAATTGCACAGCAGTTATTACTCCTTCCAGCGATATAGGGAGTGCCTTTTACATCTCATCTGAAATTCCTTCTGGTTGAAGAAGTGAAAAGGCATGCTGTTGTTCCTTTCATGAGTACTTTGTGGACGGCCAGTGAGCTGGAGCGGCTTCTTACGTGATTGCATAACTGTTTGCGGTCTGTGTTTCATTTCTACTCCTATAAGTTACCTCTTCATGTGTTCTCTGCCAGTGTTTCTGCTGGTTTGCTTTCTTTGGTTGTGTATTAGAATGGTCTTTTCTTTATTAAATCAGTAATTACTCAGTTCTGTTGATACTAGATAGTATTTTTAAATGTACCTCAGTTCAGTTCAGTTGCTTCAGTTCAGTTCAGTCGCTCAGTCATGTCCAACTCTTTGTGACCCCATGAATCGCAGCACGCCAGGCCTCCCTGTCCATCACCAACTCCCAGTGTTCACTCAGACTCACGTCCGTCGAGTCCGTGATGCCATCCAGCCATCTAATCCTCTGTCGTCCCCTTCCCCTCCTGCCCCCAATCCCTCCCAGCATCAGAGTCTTTTCCAATGAGTCAGCTCTTCGCATGAGGTGGCCAAAGTATTCGAGTTTCAGCTTTAGCATCATTCCTTCCAAAGAAATCCGAGGGCGGATCTCCTTCAGAATGGACTGGTTGGATCTCCTTGCAGTCCAAGGGACTCTCAAGAGTCTTCTCCAACACCACAGTTCAAAAGCATCAATTCTTCGGCGCTCAGCCTTCTTCACAGTCCAACTCTCACATCTGTACATGACCACTGGAAAAACCATAGACTTGACTAGACGGACCTTTGTTGGCAAAGTAATGTCTCTGCTTTTTAATATACTATCTAGGTTGGTCATAACTTTCCTTCCAAGGAGTAAGCGTCTTTTAATTTCATTGCTGCAGTCACCATCTGCAGTGATTTTGGAGCCCCCAAAACTAAAGTCTGACACTGTTTCCACTGTTTTCCCATCTATTTGCCATGACGTGATGGGACCAGATGCCATGATCCTCATTTTCTGAATGTTGAGCTTTAAGCCAACTTTTTCACTGTCCACTTTCACTTTCATTAAGAGGCTTTTTAGTTCCTCTTCACTTTCTGCCATAAGGGTGGTGTCATCTGCATATCTGAGGTGATTGAGATTTCTCCCGGCAATCTTGATTCCAGCCTGTGCTTCTTCCAGCCCAGCGTTTCTCATGATGTACTGTGCATATAAGTTACATAAGCAGGTGACAATATACAGCCTTGACGTCCTCCTTTTCCTATTTGGAACCAGTCTGTTGTTCCATGTCCAGTTCTAACTGTTGCTTCCTGACTTGCATATAGGTTTCTCAAGAGGCAGATCAGGTGGTCTGGTATTCCCATCTCTTTCAGAATTTTCCACAGTTTACTGTGATCCACACAGCCAAAGGCTTTGGCATAGTCAATAAAGTAGAAATAGTTGTTTTTCTGGAACTCTCTCGCTTTTTCCATGATCCAGCGGATGTTGGCAATTTGATCTCAGGTTCCTCTGCCTTTTCTAAAAACCAGCTTGAACATCTGGAAGTTTATGGTTCACATATTGCTGAAGCCTGGCTTGGAGAATTTTGAGCATTTCTTTACTAGCGTGTGAGATAAGTGCAATTGTGCGGTAGTTTGAGCATTCTTTGGCATTGCCTTTCTTTGGGATTGGAATGAAAACGGACCTTTTCCAGTCTTATGGCCACTGCTGAGTTTTCCAAATTTGCTGGCATATTGAGTGCAGCACTTTCACAGCATCATCTTTCAGGATTTGAAATAGCTCAACTGGAATCTAACCTCGGAAAATAAAAACATGGTCATCTTGTCTCAAATGCCATCCTCAGTCTTTATCCTTATTCCTACTGGCCTGAATCTAAAACCCTGGGAAGCGCCTGTCTAACCCACTTCTTTGTTTTCTTTTATGTTCCCTTAAAGTAAAAAAAATGCATTTTTTTTCTTTAGAAAAGTCACATAGCATTATGATTTTGAAAAATAGTAGTGTTGCTTCCCTAACACCTGGGTTGCTTTCTTATTGGTTCATAGGAGTTTTTGCCTATTGATACATGCTTTTTGGCATATGCATTACAGATTTTTTTTTCCCTTTTTTTGGTCTTTGGTTCTTTGTATACTATCTTTTGCCATAAATTTTTCTTTCTTTCTTTTTAATTGAAGTATAGTGGATTTATGATATTTGAAGTGTACAGCAAAGTGATTCGGTTATAGATATGTGTATGTATATATATTTTTCATTCTTTTCTGTTGTAGTTTATTATAAGATACTGAATATTGTTCTGTGTGCTGTACAATAGGTCCTTGTTGATTATTTTCTATACTGTAGTGTGTGTCCATTAATCTGACTCCTAATTTATCCCTCCCCCTTCTTCCCCTTTGGTAAGTTTGTTTTCCGCCTCTGTGAGTCTGTTTCTATTTGTAAGTTCATTTGTATCATTTTCTTTTAGATTCCACGGGTAAGTGATACCATGTGATAGTTTACCTTTGTCTGTCTGGTTTCACTTGCTGTGATAATCTCAGGGTCCATCCATGTGGCTGCGAGGCATTATCCCCTTCTTTTTCACGGCTGAGTGGCATTCCATCGTTCGTGTACCACATCCTCATCATTCATCTGTTGATGGTCGCTTAGGTCGCTTCCGTGTTTGGCTGTTGTAAATAGCACTTCAGTGATCGCAGTGGTGCATGTATCTTTTTGAATTAGAGTTTTGTTAGAGATAGTAACATATGATTCATCTGGTAACCTTATTTTTGGCTGTTTAAAGACCCTCAGTACTCTTTTCTCTAGTTGCCATCAACTTTTAAAACCTCTTTGTGTTATTTGTTTTGCTTTTTTTTAAAATGCCATATAGTTTTTCTCTCATGATGCTTTTTTTTTTTTTTTTTTTTGGCTAAATTTATCCTGTGGTATTTTAGAATTTTTGCTGTTAGTGTAAATGGGATTTTTTTTCCCCCTTTCAACTGGATCTATGACAGGGAGAAAAACTGCTGATTTGTATCTGCTTGTTTTGCTTCCAGACGACTTACTACATTTTCCCCAGTTTTTCGTCTATTGAGTCTTCTAGGCTTAGAGTCAGATCATTTCCAGATAAAGATCATTTTATCTCTTTCCAATACTTCCTTGTTTCTTTCATCTGTGGTACATACAGGTTGTTGGGACTTCTGTTAAAACCTCTCTGAGGGGTAAAAACCACATCCTGATGGGCATCTGAGCCTTGGCTGTCCTGGGTCACGTGGTCACGTTTGCTCTTCATAGCAGAGGCTGCGGTAGCGAGTGAGCCGGGTGGTGCGGGCTGCTTCCTTGTCAGCTAGAGTCTGAGCGCTTTAAAGTTGGGAACCATGTCCTCCCGTATTTCTCGGCCCTCAGAGCCCAGCAGCAGAGGACGGGGCACACAGCAGACGCATGCTGGACCGGCAGATGTATTGAAGGCGCCCCCCCACTCTCCCCTTCTAGGCCCCCAGCCCGCTTCCTCCCTGGAGGCAGCTCTGCCCTGCGTTCTCTGCATCCGAGGGCCAAGTGCTGTCTGCCCAGAGGGCCCATCTCCCTTACCACCCTGCAGAATTTACTTTTTGAGCCTCTAGACCAGAGAAGGTCCCCGTCTCAAAGTTAATCAGCACCTCCTGGAGGGCTTGGTAGAGAGCAGACCGCAGGGTCACCCCCAGGTTTCTGATTCACTCCACCTGGGGCGGGACCTGAAGATTTGGCGTTTCTGTGTACCAAGTCTGATGCTGCTAGACCGGGCAGTGCCGATTGAGAACCGCTGCTCGAGAGGGGAGGTGGTGACCTCATGGATGGAAGGCTTAGAGTTCTTTGCGTGAACCAGGCAGATTCTGGTGCAGGCCCAAGCTCTGCTCACGTAGCCAAGTCCCCCTACCTTCACCAACGGAGCATCTGTGGGCCTGTCCCCCACCGCCCCCCACTGTGAGCCCCTGCACGGAGTCGGGGTGTGTATCCAGGACACGAGATAACCATCTTTCACTGGGGAGGCAATGCCGAGTGAAAGGCATCGTCCAGGCTTAGCAGGAACTGACCCCCGTTTCCGCCCTCTCAGCCTCTGCGCTTCGATACCTTCATGAGAACAGAATCATCCATCGGGATCTGAAGCCAGAAAACATTGTCCTGCAGCAAGGGGAGCAGAGGGTGAGTGACCCCGCGGGCCAGCCTCGGGGAGGGGCGGGGGAGGGGGGGCCAGGAGCAGAGAGTGAGTGACCCCGCGGGCCCGCCTCGGAGAGGGGCAGGGGGGCGGGGGAGCTTGGGCTGAGCAGCTGGGGGCAGGCAGTGGGGCGAGGAATGTGCCTGCGTGCCTGCTTATGTTTGGGTTTCCTTGCTCACGCATTTGCTTTTGATTCTCTGGGAGCGTTCTTTGAATTGAAACAAAATCCAGCGCCAGGTTCTGGCTCGCAGGTTGAAGCCAGTTTGAACGGACCACACTGTTAACCGTCCCACGTTGCAGGAATCTGATAAGAAAAGTAGTGTTTGTCTTCCAACTGCCACCCCCTCTGGCCTTGGGGCCTCGTACTTCTTGGAAACGGACGTTTTTTTGTTTTCCATTTGTTTGGGAGCCTCAGCTTTTGACGCTCACAGGGAATCCAGCTGTAGGTGGGTTCTGGATGTGGCCGAAAGGATGTATTTGGAGCTGTCCCGGTCCATCCTGCAGTTTGCCCAGAGCTCTCGAGGGGCCCCCGCCGCTCAGGTGTGGGGTCACCACCCCGCAGGGCTGGGCTGTGTTTGTTCAGCTGGGTGGTGAGCAGGGCTCAGACAAGTGGAATGCAGTCGCTCAGCCGTGGGCTGTCTGATCTCTCCCCCGTGGCTTCCGTCACGCCTGTCCTGGCCCTCACCTCTGTCCCTGTTCACACTCATTCCCGGCAGTCCATTGGAGGTTGGAGAATTTAAAGTGTTTACTGAGAAGGAACCGCGCCTGGTCCTCCGAGTCACGGCAAGTCCAGGGTTCGCAGTCCCGACGGCCGGTGCGTGGTCTCCCAATTCTGACCTTCCTCCAGCAGGTGCTTGCCAGGCAAGGGAGGACAGGCGCCTAGCGTTTTTACGTTGTTTCTTTTGCCTGAACCTACTGCATCTAAGGCGTTCTCCTGCCTATTCGGCAGTCCTTAGGAGCTTAGGGTCTTAGCACTGGGAATTCAGAAATACACCCTCTGCGCCAGCAGAGGTGCTCAGGACTCTTGAAGGACAGCGGACTCGCATAGTCCTCAGATGTCTCTCCCTCCCTGCTTTTTCTTCTAGTTAATACACAAAATTATTGACCTGGGATATGCCAAGGAGCTGGACCAGGGCAGCCTCTGCACGTCCTTCGTGGGGACCCTGCAGTACCTGGTAAGAGGCGGGGTTCCTGGGTCTGCGCGTCAGCCTCTCTCGGGAGGCCATGGCCGCAGGGCTCTGCTTCTTTCCTCACCTTCTGCTGGCTGAGCTTGCCGGCTCTCTGGATGATTCCTGGATGCACAGGAAACACACTGGTGTGTGAGGTCAGACTCCTCATCCTCCCAGAGGCCCTGTGGAGGGGCGCGGTCATCCTCTCGTGTCTAAAGGGCTCTGCTCCTGGGCCCGTGCATGTCCCGTGACCTGCTGTGCTGCCGTGTTTCAGCCCAGAGACTGTAAACCAGGTTCCTGCTGCTCCAAAGGGGCCTCCGTTCCCACACTGCATCTCAGGGGCTACGAGGAGAGGGCTGGCTTCCAGCTCCCACCCTTTCTTCTTCTTATTTGGTCTAAATATTGTGGCTCTGTTTGAGTCCCCCATTCATCCAAGAAATACTGATCACCTGTAGTTTTTCCTTTTTATGTTTTATTTTTTTTGAGGGGCGGGGGTGCCACATTGCGCATGCATATATTTAAGGGTTTTTAAAAAATTATCCATTTTAATTGGAGGATAATTGCTGTACAGTAGTGTGATGGTTTTTGCCGCACATCAGTATGAATCAGCCACAGGCATACACGTGTCCCCCGCATCCTGAGTCCCCCGCCCACCTGCCTGCCTCCCCACCCCATCCTTCCAGGTTGTCCCAGGGCGCTGGCTCTGGGTGCCCTGCTTCATACATCAAACTCGCACTTAAATATATTTCTTTCTTATACTAAGAAAGCCACTTCACTTGGAACCCAGTGCTTCCCAAACCTATCTTTCCTGGAAGCTCTTCCTCACTTCCTGCAGACATGCTGCAAGTGTTGTTTTAGAGTTTAGGAGGAAGGCGGACATGGCCCTGATACACAGATAGTGAAGCGATTGGAGGGATGATAAGGACTGCTAAGGGAGAGAGAGCGTGGGGCGTGGCGACATGCTAGGAGGGCCTGGTGCTGCCTGCACGTCCAGGGACTTGGGGGCGAAGAGGGAGTTCCAGGCGGTGGGGCAGCAGGAGGCACCCAGGAGGCATGGCCGGAACCAGAGAAGGAGGAGGCCATCTCGGGTTGAGGCTGGAGAGGAAGGTGGGGGACAGGTCATTCAGAGCCTCTCTGGTTGCGTTAAAGACTCCAGACTTGATCCTGAAACCTCTGGAGGGACGGTGAAGGGTCTTAGGCGTGAGAGGAACCAGGTTTACCTTTGGAAGAGACCACACTTGGCACAATGTGGAGGGTGAGTTGCAGGCAGTGGGCGAGTGGTATAGCGGCCGTTGGGGTGGGCTAGTCTGAGCTGGTGGGCAGCCATCAGGATGTGGAGGACGGCTCAAGAAGTGCCTGAGAGAGGGGCCTCTGCGGGGAGCTTAGGACTCCGCACTTTTACCACCAAGGGCCAGAGTTTGATCCCTGGTCAGGGAACTAAGATCCCACAAGCCACGCAGTGTGGCAAAAAAAACACAAGCAAACAAATAACAACAACAAAAAACACAAGGCCTGGAACAGGCTCAGCAGGACTTAGTGATAGATTGCATGCAAATGATGACCAGGAAATGTGGGCTGAATAACGGAGTCTGCAGTTCATAAAAGAAAAAGGAAAGAAAGTTGAAAGCCACTGGGCTCCATGGGCTTAAACAGCCTACCTGGGTCTTACATAAAAAAGAGAAAAAGCAGTCACTGAGGTCCTTGTGAGTACATCCACACTTCCCATTAACCCCCGCTGGGCAGTGGACCCCCGCTGTCCTTTTATCCCCTGCTCTGGGGGGTAGAGGTTTCAGGGTGGGGACCTGGGGCTGTGACTCAGCACCTTTGCCCACGGAGTAGGTCCTGGGGGTCCTGCCCTGTGTCCTCTGGACCCCTTGTTGGCTCAGTGGCAATGAATGCAGGGCCCGAGCTCTGATGATTTGCGGGGCCGGAACTTCTGTCCAGAACCAGACACAGAGGCCGACCTGATCGTCCCACACGTTTCATCTTGGCTTGTGGTCCTTCGTGTCCTGCCTGCGCACCTCCGCTCCTCAGGGTCCTTTCTGGCACGTCTGCTCTCGGGCATCCCGAGCCGGCCACACCCCACCTGTGCTGGGAAGCTTCCTGTCACCCCAGGTTGACTGCTTGGGGAGCTGGCCTTTCCTGCTCGACTGTGACATTCTGTCCCATCAGGGACCGTGGACCTCGTTAGGGGGCTGGCCGGCATTCGTTGCATACACTATGCCCGGGTGTGTGTGGCCTGGATCACTTACCCTGTGGTCCTGCACGGTGCCTGGGAGAAGGGTGCACAGCACACCTCAGCCCCCCCTCGCCCCTGCCGCAGGCCCTTGTTTCAGCCCCGGGATGGGATGAGATCAGAGAGTCTAGGTTCCACTGCCCGATTCGTGGCTACCTCCTCCCTCAGCATGGGGTCTGGGGAGCGTGTGCAGGCCCGGATGCCAGGTGCCCTCAACATGGTGGCCCTCAGCGCAGGGTCCGGGGAGCGTGGGGCAGGCCCGGGCGCCCCCGCCGTGACAGCCCCTCCGCGGCTCAGCTCGAGCGTGTCCCCCACCTCACAGGCCCCCGAGCTGCTGGAGCAGCAGAAGTACACGGTGACGGTGGACTACTGGAGCTTCGGCACCTTGGCCTTCGAGTGCATCACTGGCTTCCGGCCGTTCCTGCCCAACTGGCAGCCAGTGCAGTGGTGAGTGAGCCGTGGGCCCGCCCCCCGGGAGGGTGTCCCCCGCCTTTGCCAGACAGCACCTCACCTTCCCGGTTTTGTGGGGTGCCCCAGGCCAGGCCTGAGACCCCTGTGACCTGTCACCCCGAGGAAGTCCTGTGGGGACCCGGCGTGAGCACAGCCTGAGCTCCAAGAGCCCTGGATTCTGAACCTTAACAGCCTTAAATCCAGTCTGTGTAAATGACTGCTCTGCGCAGGGCAGGAAGCCAGTGTGTTTACAGAGTGTGTGTGTGTGTGTGTGTGTGGTGGTAAACAAAAGGAATGTTCACATGACAAATAATGAGACGTGTGTATGTGAAAGTTTATTGCTGACAAATCTTACTGCGCCTCAGTATAGTTTTTTTTTTTTTTTTACATATGGTGGTATACCCGCTTCAGGGCTGTTCTCTCATATCATCCCACCCTCGCCTTCTCCCACGTAGTCCAATGGTCTGTTCTTGATATCTGTGTTTCTTTCGCTGCTTTGCAAATAGAATCATTGTTACCGTCGTCGTAAATTCCATATATATGTGTTAATATACTGTATTGATAAAAGAATGAAACCAGAACACTTTCCAATACCATACACAAAAATAAACTCAAAGTGGATTAAAGTTCTAAACATAAGACCAGAAACTATGAAATTTGGTTTTAAAAGCATCAGACAGTGAACCGAGTACACTGCCGAAAAGATACTTTCTAATAAGGAATATGATCAAGGTTTTAAAAACTACTCTGTATTTTTAAACTTTTCTTCTAATTGTAATACTAATATGTGGTTCATTATATACATAAAAGTTAATCATTACTGAAACGCATCATTTAAAAGTTAGTGTTCCCTTGAACCAATTAGGGTTCATTCACAGTGATTCCTTGAGGGACCACACGCTAACTGAAGCAATAGTGCCATTGTCCAGAATTCTTTACCTCCAGTCTTAGTGTTTGGAGCAGCTCTAAGTTCACGGGGTTCATCCTTTAGAAAGCAGAAGAGGGAAAGGTCATCCCTCGCAACCTGCTTGGTTCCCCCCGACCCACAGACGCCTGGCACTGTTGGCTTTGGGTCCACCTCGGGGATGTTTTGTACACCCACAAGTGAGCGGGCATGTATCTGCCCGCTGGCTCATTGGTGGATTTCACCCCTTCTCAGCTCGGTGATGACGTCGCAGGCACGCTGCCCTGTGAGTGCTCCTCCAGGGTTTTACACTGAGAATTTCCTCCCGCTGCCGCTAACATTCCTCCGTCTCCAGACTCTTCTTCTGTGTGTCTGTGTTTGTTCAAAAAACAAAGTAGGTTACCATATGTACTCTCATAGAACCTGCCTTTCACACTTAACTAAAACAGCTCCGGGAAATCCCAGTCCATCCACAGTTATTTCCCTGGGATAAGTTCCTAGAAATGGGATCAACCTACCAGATCGTGCACATTTTCAAGGTTTTTGGTTTGTACTAACAACGTGCTCCACAGAAAGGTTGTATAAATAGCATCTCCAGCAGGAACATGCAAAGGTCCTCTCCCCCTGCCCCCTTTGTGGGGCAGCTCTGGCTGATGTCACGTTTCTCAGTATCTTCCTAGAAGTACCAAAAACACAGGCTCTCTCAAAGGACACAGGTACTGACATCATGAGAATGTTTATTTGTGAGACCAAGACGTAGTCTTTGAAATCCGTTCAAGAAGAGTAGCTTTCTATGACGCAGTCCAGTTCGGTCTCCGTTTACACACCAGACACAGGAAAGGATGAACCAGGCTCGGTCTCCGTGCCCGAGGGGCCTGGTGACATGGCGGAGGGCGCCCTCCCGTGGAGACTTACGGTAGCACAAGCAGCGCCCTGAGCTGGGCTCCGCCGCGCTGACTTAGCTCCTTGCGTTAACAGTCAGACCGCATCATGCGACCATCAAACTGTACACGCGTCGTGTTTTTAACTCGCCAAGGGATGACTGCAGTTCTGTTCAAATGTTGAGCGTTTCCATTATTTATAGCAAGGTGAATCAGAATCCATCAGAACTAGAGGAAATGCCATTTGAAACCATCCCTGATGGCCCTGCTGTCTGCAGAGCCAGCCTCCCTCACATTGCTGGGAGGCCAGGTGACCACTTCCAAGCACGCATCTCTGAAACCCGAGAGTCTGTGAGACGTGCCTGTCTGGTCTGCCTGTAATGCCTTAGGCAACTTTAACAATTTCACTCTCGTCTCAAACAGCAGATAGATAGTAATTTCAGAACAAATGCAATTTGAGCTTTATTATCCTATCATAAAGCTGCTTTGAAGGACCAGTCTTGAAAATACATTTTAGGACCAGCCTAAGCAGTAAGCGTTTCACTCACTGTGTCCTTTCATTTATCCGTGTAATTTCCCGTGGACAGACCTGAGTTTCTGTAGAGCACCATCCCACCGCGTGTGATGACAGTGTGGCTTCCGGCTGGCAGGTTCGAGCCACACCCTGGCTCTTCAGGCTCCGTGTGCTCCACGTGGGTCAGTTTACCCCCCCTGCCAATGAGGCTTCAGGCTAAAGCATTTTCCATCTGAATCTCTAACGTCTTTCTGGAAAGGAAGGATGCGGACATTCAGACAGAGTAGCAGGAGCAGCTGGGCCTGGCTCCAAGCCCCTGGTTCCGTCTTTCTCTAGTGGTGCGACTTCGGGCAGGCCATTTCCTCACCTGGTGAGGGTGGGGGATGGGGGGCTGAAAACTGCCTACCCCACAGAGGTCTCGGGTGGAGAAGGGTGCATTCACTGTCAGCGCTTGATTCTCTGCGAAGCGTTGTTCAGACTCCTGTCATCACCCTTGTCGCTGAGAATATGTGAGGCCAGTTTAAAATCTTTTTTCCTTAAACACTATTTCAGATACGTCTAAAGGGTCTCCTAGTTGGAAAACGTTAGCACTTCACTTGCCTTCAGAAGTCAGGCATAGCCATTGCATTTAGAGGGAAGTGCGTGGTGTGTGCAGGTGGTACGTGAAGGGACCGTGGTGCAGACGTCCTGTCTTCATTCTCTGTGTTAGATGGAAAGTAAAAGAACAAGCCGGATGGGCCGGGGTGAGGTCAGGAGACAGCGGTACAAGCCCGCGGGTTCCTGACTCTCACCGGGCAGTACCGACGCCCTTAACCTCCCAAAGAAGCTTCCCAGCGGGTTGCTGGGCCTCACAAGTGGTTCAGTAGACCCCTGGGGGATCCTGTCTGGTTGTCAAGTGGAAAGTCACCCGTGTAAGGGGCTGTTGGACGCCCGCTGACATCAGGGTCACTACACACAGCGCGACAGTCCCCCCACGTCCACAGGCACTCCAAAGTCCGGCAGAAGAGCGAGATGGACATCGTGGTGAGCGAGGACCTGAACGGGGCCGTGAAGTTCTCCAGCTCGCTGCCGCACCCCAACAACCTCAACAGGTACGTCCCCGGCCTCTCCTCCTCCACCTCTGTGGCCGGCCCTTCCTTTCTAAAGATGGGGGTCGGGGCTGACGTCCCCGGCAGCTCTGACCCCGGTCCTGCTGTCGTCTATCTCGGTCTTAGCACACCGTCCCCACCCCACCCGTCTGGAGTCACCTCCTCGGTTCCCAGCACACTTGTCGCCCTCCTCACCCGTGGTGGCTCTGCCTTGCAGGCGTTTGGTCTGGCAGAGGGCTTAGCTCCTGGTCAGCCGTAAACCTCTGAAGAGTAGAGAATTGCCCCTTATGCTCTTTGCCTGTCCTTCAGCCTGGCACTGTGTTTTTGCCAACAAATAAACCTTTGCATTTTGAACAGCATAGCAGTCTGGTCTCAGAGCCAGAATATGAGCCATCAGGTCATCTTAACAGAACTGGGAGATGGTTCAGGAGACAGCAGCCGGCAGCCCAATGCCAAGGCGCACGGCTCAGTTTCCATGAGTCTTTGGAGGATGGGGATGGGGTCCCCTGTGGAGGAGCTGAGCTGGAACTTCCTGGAAGGATCTGGACCGATAGGCAGGGCAGGTTGATGAAGAGGAAGGCTCTTCAAGGGGAAAAGACTTGGGGGCGGCCAGGGAGAGGCAGCAGGTAGCGATGTTGGCCTCTGGAGGGCTTCTGTTGGGGGGCAGGGACGGGTGCTGGGGGCGCCCGGCAGTGCGGTGTGGACCCCTCAGACGCTTTCCAGGAAGTGACTGACACCGTGGATCGAACCGGTGGTGTGGGGCCAGATCGTCGGGCAGTGCTCCTGCTGGGGGAGGGGGCTGCTCAGTGCCTGGAAAGCTGCCTGGAGGGTCTCGCATGGCCCTCTGCCCAGAGGCCCCCGCCAGGAGGGTGTTTGTGCAGATCCGGGGAGTGGGGGGGCAGGGGTCGAGCCCCCGAGCAATTCATCTTGTTAAGGGAAGGCTCACCCTTCCTCAGGGTGGTTAAGCCTCAGGGATCACTTTGGCCCCCAACCGCGATGGTCACGTGGGGCGGGAGAAGCGTGCGAGTTTTTCAGTACCCACGTGCACCGGGAAGCTGGTGCTGGGCCTCACGCAAATGCATGCACACAAGTGGGATGGGAAGCTGGTGCTGGGCCTTGCACGTACACACGTACACACACACGTCTGGCGGGAATCTGGTGCTGGGCCTCGTGCACGTGCGTGGGTGCGCACACACGTGGGATGGGAAGCTGGTGCTGGGCCTCGCACACGCACATGCACGCACACACGTCGGGCAGGAAGCTGGCGCTGGGGCTCGCGCACACACACACGTGGGATGGGAAGCTGGCGCTGGGCCTCGCACACGCACACACGTGGGATGGGAAGCTGGCGCTGGGCCTCGCGCACGCACACACGTGGGATGGGAAGCTGACGCTGGGCCTCGCGCACGCACACACGTGGGATGGGAAGCTGGTGCTGGGCCTCGCACACGCACATGCACGCACACACGTCGGGCAGGAAGCTGGCGCTGGGGCTCGCGCACACACACACGTGGGATGGGAAGCTGGCGCTGGGGCTCGCGCACGCACACACGTGGGATGGGAAGCTGGCGCTGGGCCTCGCGCACGCACACGCGTGGGATGGGAAGCTGGTGCTGGGCCTCGCACACGGACATGCACGCACACACGTCGCGCAGGAAGCTGGCGCTGGGGCTCGCGCACACACACACGTGGGATGGGAAGCTGGAGCTGGGCCTCGCACACGCACATGCACGCACACACGTCGGGCAGGAAGCTGGCGCTGGGGCTCGCGCACACACACACGTGGGATGGGAAGCTGGCGCTGGGCCTCGCAGACGCACACACGTGGGATGGGAAGCTGGCGCTGGGCCTCGCACACGCACACACGTGGGATGGGAAGCTGGCCCTGGGCCTCGCACACGCACACACGTGGGATGGGAAGCTGGCGCTGGGCCTCGCGCACATGCGCCCACACGTGCACACACTCTCCCCCGCCCCCTCAGCGTCCTGGCCCAGCGGCTGGAGAAGTGGCTGCAGCTAATGCTGATGTGGCACCCGCGCCAGAGGGGCACCGACCCCGTCTACGGGCCCAACGGCTGCTTCAAGGCCCTGGACGACATCTTGAACTTGAAGGTGAGCCTGCACCCAGTCCGCCCCAGGCCGTGGGCCCCCTGACCCCTGTGAGGGTGTGATGGGACCCTTGCTGACTGATGGGTTGTGAGGTTGTCTCCAGGGACGCACGGGAGGGGAAAGACTCCGGGGGGCGGACCCCGGGCGGGGCCTCCGAGAAGCCGGGCCAGCAGGCAGGCGTCCCCGTCGAGCCGTGCCTCCCGTGACCCCCCGTGTTTTTGCAGCTGCTTCATGTCCTGAACATGGTCACGGGCACCCTGCACACCTACCCCGTGACCGAGGACGAGAGCCTGCAGAGCCTGAAGGCCCGCATCCGCCAGGACACAGGCATCCTCGAGGAGGACCAGGAGCTGCTGCAGGAGGCGGGGCTGGCCCTGATCCCCGACAAGCCCGCCGCCCAGTGCCTCTCCGATGGCAAGGTGAGCCCGGCCTCCTGCGGGTGCCAGGCGGCCGCCCATTCCGAGGTAGGAACGCAAGATCCCGCGGACTTGGTAGGGGACACGAATCGCCCCCCACTGTACCTTCCAGACCACTGGGAGTGCCTTTTGCTTTTGCTGCCAAAGCGATGCTTCATTCTTCCACGTCAACGGAAACTGTTTTTGACCCCGTCATGTGCGGTACCGTGCTGACCATTGCACAAAATTAGCCGCAAATTTAACACAGGGGAAGAGGCATTGGACCATAAAGGAGATGGCAGGCATCTGAGTGACACGGTAAAGACAGGATAGAGCAGAATGTACTGTGCTGTAGATGAGGTGTGCGTCAGGTCATAAATGTAAAGGGAACAGCCAAGGGCAGTAGAGGCCAGAGCGCTGGGAGAGGCCTGGTGGGCACCTGGCGCGTCCTGGCCGAGCATGCTCTGTAGTCTCCTGTTTCTTGGGGGACGGTGGGGTGGGGGCCGCGAGACCTCATTTTGCCTCTGGTCCCTTTGCAGCTGAACGAGGGCCGAACGCTGGACATGGACCTCGTTTTCCTCTTTGACAACAGCAGGGTCACCTATGAAAGCCAGGTCTCCCCACAGCCCCAGCCTGAAAGCGTCAGCTGCATCCGTAAGCACGGCCTATTCTTTTTAAAAAATGATCCCTTATAGCTCTTGGGACAAAGCTAGGGGGAGAGCCCTGGCCCAAGAGAGGGGTCCCCCCAAGCAGGCGAGTCCACCCGGTCCTCAGACAGCCGTCTTCAGTCGTACATGTGAGAAGCAGCCCCACCAGAGGCAGGACAGGGCATCTTCAGTTAATTTCAGCCTCATCTAAACGGGACAGAGAAGATGGCCCACAGGCTGTTGACCTTGAATCGCAAAACCATTTTATTTGTGAAATTGTCTTTGTACGTTAGTAATTAATATATGCACAAGATACCAAAAGGTACAATAGAACAATACAGTGAAGAGTAAGCTCCTCCGTGTCCCCAGTTTCCCAGGGAAAACTGCCACCAGACTCCTGAGTCTTCCTTCCAAGGTGTTCTGTGCATCTGTAAATGTGGACGTGTGTGTACCCTGGGGCGCAAAAGTGAGCAACAGGAGGCAGGCTCAACACCCAAGGGGGTTGTATAATAGCTGAGCCGTTACATAACCGACCAGTGTGGCTGAGCCAGCGGGCTCCAGGGGTGGGATGCTGTCGTCCACCGCAGGCACTGCGCCCTGACTGTCGCCTGTGTTTCCATTCAGTGCAAGAGCCCAAGAGGAACCTCCCGTTCTTCCAGCTGCGGAAGGTGTGGGGCCAAGTCTGGCACAGCATCCAGGCCCTGAAGGAAGACTGCAGCCGCCTGCAGCAGGGCCAGCGCGCGGCCATGTAGGTGCCCAGGTGCAGGGCACCACGTGCCTAGGGTGCCCTGTGGCCTGGCTGCGGGGCGGGGGCCGAGGCGGGGCCCCAGGGTCAGCCGCTATCGGGAGGGGCAGGAGGGAAGACGCTGCTCTGGAAGGGCGGGAAGCCATCGGTGGGCAGGATGGAGGGAGGGCCTGTTAGACCCAACAGGCACATGTGGTCAGCGCGCGGACCAGGGTTGTGGACGGGGTGGGGGGCGGCCGGCCGGAGGGCTGGCCCAGCTCCACTGTGGGTCGGCCACCCTGCTGGGCCAGGCTGACTCTTTCCCCAGGTTGTGGCTGGTCTGGGTTCCTTTGCGTGGCACTTCACCTAATTCTAGTTTAGGAGCAGAGCCTCACCCATCGCTACGGGCCAGGAAATTGTCGTGATGGTTATATGTGGCTGCACTTGTTGTGATTATACTAATTATAGCAGGGGCCTGCCAAGGTGTTGGAGGCCAGTTTTATTATGGTCTGGGAAGTGGTACCTGGATCCCAAACACACCCGTGGTGTGTCTCTTGGGGGCCCCTGCAGGATGAATCTTCTGCGGAACAACAGCTGTCTGTCCAAGATGAAGAACTCCATGGCCTCCATGTCTCAGCAGCTCAAAGCCAAGCTGGACTTCTTTAAAACCAGCATCCAGATTGACCTGGAGAAGTACAGGGAGCAGACGGAGTTTGGGATCAGTGAGTGTGTCCTTTGCAATCAATCTGGAGAGACCATTAAAATCCTTTCTCAAGTTTTTTTTTTCTTTTCTTTTTTTGTGTTATAATGGAGTGCCTTTTTATTTTCTTGGTTTTGGGGTATTTTCTTTTTTTTTTTTTTAACTTTTGTTTTCCCCTCCGTGTTTTTCCTCCAGCGTCGGATAAGCTGCTGCTAGCCTGGAGGGAGATGGAGCAGGCCGTGGAGCTCTGCGGACGGGTAGGAGGCTCCCTGGGGTCCCAGCCCTGCCGAGGGCACCCTCTTCCCTGCCATCTCTCCCCTTTCTCACTGAGCGCTTGGTCTAGCTTCTGTGTCAAAAATCACATTTTCTTCACCAGGCTCTCTGCTCTCAGCTAGCACTTGCTGGAAGGAGGTAGGGGGTGCCAGGCAGAGGTCACCAGTGTGGCCAGTCCGGGAGCCACACAGGTTTGAGTCAGGCTTACGACGTGACACGTCCTGGGGAGTACAGACTTCTTCCCGCGAGAAGGGCCCTTGGATAAAGGAGCAGCACTCGGTTGTGTCAGAAGTTGCCCTGACTTCCTCCTCGGGACACTGAGCCCATAGGAAGGAACGGGTCTGAAGGGGCAAGTTTGAGGGCTGTGAATCCGATGCCGCTGAACGGTGTTGATCGTGAGGCCAGGCAGGGAGGCGGGGTGCCCCTGTGGACCTCGCTCAGGGGGAAGCCTGGGCCCCAAGGCCTTTTCCTGGACTTTTCCACCATCTGCCCAGTGAACTTGGGCAGGGAGCCTCCCCTCCATGTCGAAGCGTCTGTTTCTGTAAATCGGTGCTGATGCCCCTTGTTCGAGGTGGGTGACCCCTTGTTCAGGCACAGGGACATGAGCCACCACTCCACCCCTGCCCCCCGTTCCCCACGATCTCTGTCCTCGTGGGCGTAACCCTTGAGATCAAGGGCGAGTTAGAGGGGAGCGTGCCCCGGCTCGTCTCCACACGGGGGCCAGGCCAGGTCCCCTCAGGCCCCGTCGCATCTTGCCCTAGTTTCCAGTGGGGGAGACTGCAGCTTGGGGCCAGGTGACCTGCCCCAGGGCCACAGAGCTGGCGGGTGGCAGGCCTAGATCCTGGCCGCAGACTCCCGAGGCCATGTCCCTTCTAGCCGGGCAGCTGAAGGTCCGTGGTGAGGCTCAGGAGTCCCTGGCCAAGTCTGTCGGGGCTCAGCCTCAGCGTGGCTCTGTCTCCAGGAGAACGAGGTGAAGCACTTGGTGGAGCGGATGATGGCCCTGCAAACGGACATCGTGGACCTGCAGCGCAGCCCCATGGGCCGGAAGCAGGGCGGGACGCTGGACGACCTGTGAGTGTGTGCGTGTGTCTGCGCGCGGGCGGGCGGGCAGGCAGGCTGGCTGTTCAAGCGCAGTTCCTCTGGAGCGCGCCCTCCTGTGCAGCCCGGTCCTGGGGAGGTCCTCTCGGCACATCTGGAAGCTGGGCCCGGGCAGACCTCCGTCCCTCTGAGCCTCACCTGAGACAGAAGAGCTGTCTGACCTCACAGTTGTGGGGACCAGTTCAGATAACGCCCCGAGCCATGGTTCGTGAACTCCAAAGCATCAGGTCAGATGCCCCTCTGCCCAGCATACCCCAACCCGGGCGTGGCCTGAGAAGCAGGAAGTAGGAAGGGAGGGAGCCAGGTAAGTCTTAGAAGGTGGGACCTTGACTCTTCATTTGAGTCGTGATCAGGACTTTGGCCTCAGCTCCAGGGACCCCCCCTGGGCAGAGCAGCCCCTCCTGCATTCTGGGAGCAGACGAGGGCACCAGGAGAGCCTCCCTGGGGCTCAGCTAGGCCTCTGATGCTTCTGCCAGGATTCTTAGAACCGGAGGCTCCAGTCTTTGAAATCTGATTATCTGTAGCCTGTATTTTGTCAAGTTAGTCAGTGTTTTATCTTACTCTGGTTTTCAAACAAAAGTCAACCCCTGGAAACATCAGTCCATCTCACTGTGTTTGGGCCCTGGGGAGGGCATGTCTGCTCCTGGCTTGAGTTTCAGAGGCCACGTTCTCTGAACTCAGGACCCACACCTCTGAATTGCGGGGGCCAGGCGGGTGGGGAACGCTGAGGGACAGAGGAGGCTTCTGTCCTGAGGACTCTCAGGAAGTCTTGACCATGAGCTTTGAGTTGGCATTTCGACAGTGAGCCGGGTCTTCCTCTGTCGTGGGTTTCGCCCGTGACATCCCCAGGGAGCGTGCTTGCCTCTGGCCAGGACGTGCTGCCTGCCCAGCTTCCAGAAGTTGCTGATGCTGCCGGCAGTAGCTCCGGCGCTGATGGAGCCGCTGCCTTGTGTGTTTCAGAGAAGAGCAGGCGCGGGAGCTTTACCGCAGGCTGAGGGAGAAACCGAGAGGTGAGTGGGCCGCCTCCCGGGTCCCCTACTGCCCGGGCACCAGACCGGCCCCCCACAGACCGTGCGGCTCCGTCCCGCTTTGCAGACCAGCGGACTGATGGTGACAGTCAGGAAATGGTGCGCCTGCTCCTCCAGGCAATCCAAGGCTTTGAGAAGAAAGTGCGAGTGATTTACACGCAGCTCAGGTATCAGGCCGCTGTCCCCTTGGAGGGTGGAATGAGGAGAGGGCCCATCCCCTCCCCTGGGCCCTGGAGGAGCTGCCAGCTGCAGCGGCCGAACAGAGTCATCCCCGCTGGGGCCCGCGTCCTGCTCCCCCTGACCTGGGCGCACTGGAACTCATCGCACTTGGTCTTCACAGTAAGACCGTGGTCTGCAAGCAGAAGGCCCTGGAGCTGCTGCCCAAGGTGGAGGAGGTGGTCAGCCTGATGAGCGAGGACGAGAAGACGGTGGTGCGGCTGCAGGAGAAACGGCAGAAGGAGCTCTGGAACCTCCTGAAGATCGCGTGTGTGAGTGAGCCCCGGCGGGCCCGTCCTGGAGGCGGCAGGGTTGGTGTCCATGCATCAGCTGAGCCGGGCCCCTTCGGGAGGCTCAAGGGGAGAATCCCTGCTCGCCACTTCTCGGACGCCACTGGCTCCAGCACTCCTTGGCTTGCGGCAGCATCACTTCAGTCTCTGCCTCTGACCCCGTGTGGCCCTCTTCTCTAGTCTCTCCCTCTCTTTAAAGTTTGTTTCTTTTTGGTGGCACTGGGTCTCTGTGGCTGCAGCCGCGCTCTCTCTAGTTTGCGGTGAGCAGGGGCTGCGCCCGAGTCGGCGGCGCGCAGGCTTCCCATCACGATGGCTTCTCTGGTTGCGGAGCACGGGCTCCAGGGTGCGCGGGCTTAGCCGCTCTACCGCACGTGGAGTCTTCCTGGACCAGGGGCTGAACCCGTGTCCCCTGCACAGGCAGGCAGACTGTCATCCGCTGTACCACCAGGGAAGTCCTCTACTGTGTCTCTTGTAAAAACACTTGTCCCTGGGTTTAGGTCCCACCCAGATAATCCAGAGTGATCTCATCACAGGATCCTTAGCTACATCTGCAAAGGTGCTTTTTCGAAACGAGGTCACACCCCAGGTTCCTGGAGACCTGCCTGCAGCCCCTGAGCCGTGTGCCTGCTGGGCCCTGAGCCAGGCCTGTGCCGTGCAGCGCTGAGCCTGCTCTGCGAGTGCCCACCATCCCAATGTGGCTGTGATCCCACTGAGTGCTGCTCAGAGAGAAACCGCAGCACAGAAGAGACTGGAGAAGAGCCAAGAAAAGCTTGGAATCGAGCTGGCAGGCAGCAGGGAGGCTGAGGAGGCTGATGGCAGAGCTGCTTGGCCACGGGCTAGGGAGGCCTGCTGCTCCAGGTGCGCCAGCTGCCGCAGCCCAGAAAACACCTCGGCCTCTTCTGCTCCCCAGGTGGCGCAAGTCACGGGAAGTCACCTAGGACCTTCTTGTGTTTCTCTTCTTAGGAAGATTAAACACACCTTCCTTCTCGTTTCCTTGTAAGGGTTTGTTGAGCAATCCAACTAATGAGATAAAAGCCTTAGGGCCTTCCCTGGTGGTCCAGTGGTAAAGAATCCACCTTCCAGCACGGGACGAGGGTTTGTTCACTGGTCAGGAAACCAAGATCCCACATGCCACAGGGCAACTAAGCCCTCCTGCCACAACGAGAGAATCCTGTAACTGCAATCAAGAGCCTGCAGAGCCAAAAAACACAAAATTAATGGCCAGTGGTTGATGAAAAAAAAAGAAATAGAACCCTTAAATTTCTCTGTATTTAGAACCCCCAAAATTTAAAATTAAATGGCCAATGGTTGATTAAAAAAAAAGAGAGAGAACCCTCAGATCTCTCTGTTTAGAACCCTCAATCAGAAAGTTACACCTGCAGATCAGAAGCAGTTTCTAAGCTGAAACGCAAAGCATCAGATGGCGATGTTGCCTGATTTCTGCAGGAAGAGCATGTGTCTCATGGCCAGGTGTCTTCATGAGAAAACACCCTGCCGCGGAAGCAGAGTCTCAGTCATCCCTCTGCCCCTAGACCGCTGACTCTCGTTCCGGTTTTGCCCTCTAGAGCAAGGTCCGGGGTCCCGTCAGCGGGAGCCCGGACAGCATGAACGCCTCCCGCCTGAGTCACCCCAGCCAGCTGATGTCGCAGCCCTGCGCGGCTCCTGACAGCTTGCCCGAGGCTGCCGAGAAGAGGTGAGTCCTCATCCGCGGTGTCCAGTGCTGAAGTCCGGGGCGCGTCAGGAGGTCGTGGGTGTGGAAGCACGGGTCTCCTGGTGGCGGCGCCATGCACGCCCCTTGGTATCTGTCCCCCGTGCCGGGCACCGTGGGCGTGGATGTGGTGTGTTGCTCACAGCACTGCTTGTGGCCTGCCCAGCCAGGTGTCCTTATCTGAGGCCGAGTTGCTCTTGCTGGATGGGAGCCTTCCGTCCAGTGCTGGCCAGCCCTGTGCTGTCCCCTCATCCATCCCCTGCTATCTGCTCACAGAAGCAGGTCCCTGAGGGTGTCCTCTGGCCACCGCGCCCCAGTCACACATTGCCGGTCCCTCCTGTGGTCCCTCCTCCCCCCACCCCCCGCTCACCCCTCGCCGCCCTGCCTGTTGCGCACACCCCTGCTGCAGAGCTGAGAGTGCAGCCTCAGAGCCCTTTCCATGAGGTTTTCCCTCTCTGCTTCCAGCCTAGTGCTGCCCCCAGGCCCCCTCTGGTCAAATCTGTCTTCATGGGAGACTGTTTTGATCGAGTTATTCTCCTGGATACTCAGGGACCAGCCATGGCAGCCAGCTGCCTCGGGGCCAAGGCTGAGCCTTTCCCAGCCTCCAAGCGTCCTCTCCAGGCTCACCCCCACTCCCAGGCAGCTCCTGGCTCTGCCCGAGGGTCTTGGAGCCCGGTCCAGACCAACAGCATCAGTGGGTTCTGGGCTCTCACTGGACATGCAGGTTCGGGATCGGCAACCCCGGGTAACCAGGCCGGGCCGACCCCCCTGCATCCTGGCGCCCCGGGTCCTTGGCTCTGCTGACGCCCTCCCTGGGGTGTCTTCCCTCCGCCCTGGCCCTGCCTCCCACCCCCTCCACGGCCCAGACACACACGCACAGATCTCTGTTCCCGAGACACCCGTGCGGCTTTTTGTTTCTGGCTCAGCCTCACACCCATTCTTCAGGGCCTTCCCTTGCTGGGCCCCAGGCGCTGGAGACGGTGAAGACTGATTCCCAAGGGCAGGTCTACAGACTAGAGAGGAGACCTGGTTGCTGAGGGAGAGCAGTGACTGACAGCGGGTACAGGGTTTCCCCTTGGGTGATGAAACGGTCGAGGACTGGACCTCTGCGATGGTTGCACGACGCTGTAAGTGCACCAGAAGCGTGTGGTCGTGCACCTTACACGGGTGAACCTTATGGTTTGTGAATATATCTCAGTAAAGCTGTTTTCAAGAAGTCCTGTTCCTGTACTTGGGGAGTTTGTATTCTCTATTGTTGTGGGGTTTTTTTTTCTATTTCTCTTTTGGCCTCTCGGCTTGCAGAATGTATTTCCCTGAGCAGGGACTGAACCTGGGCCCTCGGCAGTGAAAGTGCAGAATCCTAACCACTGGACCACCAGAGAATTCCCCGTGTTGGATTCTTAATTCTCTCCCCAACTTCCAGTTAGCTCCTTGAGGGTGGTAACCGGGTCTGGGGCCTCTGGGGCCAGCCCAGAGCCTGGTGCGTGGGCAGTGGCCAGGCAGTGGATGAGTCTGGGCTCTGCTCCTCCCACTAGCGCCCCCTTTGCGGTGAGAGGAGGAACTGCGGGGCCCTTCCTGTTGGGTTTGTCCCCGCTCTAGGAAAGGCATCCTGGGGGCTCAGGTTGCCATCTGTCTGCCCACGTCCTGGAGCTGAGGTTAGAACAAGACAGATGGCTTGCTTTGCTCTCGCCTTTCTCAGCCACGGCCTGTTCTCGGGACGTGTGCATTTCTTATCGTAGAGAAGGTGGGACGTGTGCATTTCTCATAGGAAAGGCGAGAGTGCAGCAGATGAATTAGTTCCTAGAACACGCTGCTCCCAGTCTCAGAGAGCTGAGGACACCTGGGGAATTCTCGTGGTCTGTATACCTTTATCAGTTTCAAGAACTGTGAAACAGGTGATCTGGGAGAGATTTTCAGATTGTGGCAGTTTAGAGAGAGCCTAAGAAATCCCTTTGGCTCTGAACTTTTTTATTAGGCCAGACCTCTGCTTTCTCATGTTGTGAATGGCGATGCTCACGGCTGGGTTTGAGCTTCCATAACAGTGCTCAAGAAGAACAGATGAAAATTGCCGAGGCAGTGTCATATATTTTAAGACACTCAGTATCAGAATAATCGTTCAATTTTTAAAATCTTTCCAGAAGCCCTTTAGCATACTTGTACATAGTAATATATTTCTTTTGAAAAGTTCACACTGACCACGTTCTAATAATCCAGTCGTTTTCTTTAGTGACGACCTGGTGGCTGAAGCTCACACCCTGTGCACCCAGCTGGAGAACGCCCTGCAGGACACCATGAAGGAGCAGGACCAGAGTTTGAGGGTAATGGCCCATGGGGAGCCCCGCTGCTCCACACCTTTTCTTTTCTGCAGCAAACGAGAAGCTGAGAGAGAGGCGATGCCCTGCCGCCTTGATCTTAGTGTACACTTGGGATTTGCTGGTACAACCTTCATATTCATCATGATAACAGGGCTGACGACTGTTGAACGAGCACAGGTACCTTACGTGCTCTGTCTCCTCTCATCCTCACTGTGCTTGGTCCTTATGAGGCCGGTAGCATCCCTGGGAGAAGGCCTCTCTCCCGCTCTTCCCTTCTGTGCAGTTGCTGGGCATGCATGTGAGAGGTGCGGTGCTGGGCTCCAGGGACAAAGCTGTCACCACCCCATCTCTCAGGGACTCGGAGCTTAGGGACTCAGCAAGCCCAGCTCTAGGGAAGCTGATCTAAAGAAAAATGAGTCCAGGTGCAGAGACATCGAGGCAAAGCTGAACTTTCTGAGAGGATGCTTAATTGTTCGCTTGGGTCTTTTAATGGCCATTTCCTCCAATACAGTCCCGCACTAGCGTTGCCGAAACTTCTCGGTTTGGGGAAGGATCGGAGGGGTCACTGCCAATGGTAATCACCTCTTATTTCTTCAAGTGCCATCCTGCTGTTTGGGGCTTTCCGTGTCTCCTCCTTGGTACTCTTCCTCCTCTGGGCCCTGTATGTTTCGACCCTTGCACTGCCTATGTGCTTCTGCCAGAGGGAAAGGAAGTCTGGCCAGGCGGTTCCACCTGGTTAGCCTGGAGCTGGAGAACTAAGATGAGCCCTGGGCACCTGGGTGTTCAGTGAGCATAGGTCAGTGCTGTGAGCTGCAGGAATCACACTTAAATCGCTTGGCCAGAGTGTCCAGGGGCTCTCCAGGGGCCAGGGGCTCCACGCCCGTCTGAAGATAAGCTCCTGCACGGTCTTGAAGACATAGCTCCAGCTCTGGGGTCCCTTGCAGAAACTCGACTGTCAATGAAAGGCTCTAGCCTTCCTTCTAAATCATGCTGGTTGCCTCCCAAAGAAGAAAACCAGGTACCTGGGTGGCCACAGGGTTGTTAATGAGCCCATTGACTTTCAGTCTCTAGACTGGAGCTGGTTGCAGTCGGAGGAGGAGGAACAGCAGGGACTGGAGCGGGCCTCGTGATGGTGGGCGGCCCTGGCCCCAGTGGGCTGCCTTGCCCAAGGCCCCAGCGTCATCGCGCCCGGCGTCCTTGGCACCCAGACAGAGATCACGCTCCTCCAGCAGCCATGACGGTCGCTGTGGACTGAAGGCATGGCCCTCCGTGGGCACAGCCAGCAGCTCGTCTGCTCGCTGGATTTCCTCTGCTGCAGAGGCCCAGTGGACGTGGATGCCGGGGGGCGGCGTGTAGGAGATGTCTCCAGGGCCGCCACTGCCCCTGCGAGGGGAGAGGAGTGCTCCAGGCTCAGTGGCCACACCCGACTGACTCCCAGGACAAAGTCTGAGCGGCGCTCGGTGCCAGCTGTCTCCTCCTGACCCCTCCTGCTCTCCAGAGGAGGTCTGTCTGCGTAGCTCGAGTTTCTGGATTCGGCTTCTCTTGAGCAGACCTCCAAACCCCGGATCCTGCCCTGTCCCATCCTCCTTTCTCCTCTGATCTCACTGCTGCTAACATTTGTCCTTCCACCTGCGATCTGCAGCCAGGCTGCGGTCCTTCCAGCCAGCGTGACTGGAGCCAGGAGGGAAAAGCATCTCCCTTCCTGCGGGTCCCAAAGAGTCCCTGGGAGCGAGCTGCCTTGGAGAAGAAGGAAAGACGGAAAGGATGTCTGTCACTCATGAGCCTGTTGACCCCCTGTGCCCACAGCCCTGCCCCGTGTGCGGCTGTGGGGGGTGTGGGGGAGGTCCCGCCCCTCGTATCCTCTCGCGGTATTATTTAGTGAATGTATTTAAAAAACAGATTCTCTATTTTGCAACATGACTCAGATCCCACTGTCTATTTTTATAATACCTCTGGTTAGGACTTAACACACTCAAAAACCCAGCTGCAATGGAACATTTGATGAAATTGAACGGTGCCAGGGCCCGCGCTGCCTCTCTGCTGTCTCACAAAAGCTGCTCTGTATAACAGAGGGACAGCACGGTGAGCTCGGATGATCCCAGGCAGGCAAGTTTGGTTGGAGAAGAAAGCCGGACGAGAAGAGTTTCACAGAATGCCTTTCGTGGAGGCGGTTCTGTGGGTTCCATGTACAGGAAGTTTGGGCAACAACGGTTCATGCTTTAAGTGCCTCTTAGAAATTCACATTGTGCACTGGTGTACTGAAGGATGGAAAGTCCCGTGATAATGAAGTGAAGTGAAGTCCCTCATTTGTGTCTGACTCTTTGGGACCCCATGGACTAGTACGCTCCTCCGTCCATGGGATTTCCCAGGCAAGAGTACTGGAGTGGGTTGCCATTTCCTTCTCCCGTGATAATAAACTGGTTTAATTCTGCCTAAATCCGCTGTTTCCCCAACTTGCTTGACAATCATACCTTTTATTTTTCTCTCGTGTGCATGTAACATTGATGAACAGCCTAAAGAACTGGAGAGTGATAAAGCATGATATAGAAAACACTGGTGAGGAACGCAGTGGGAATTTAGACCCGAATGGTAGGCTGAGGTGGGGTCAGATTAGGGAGGGAATGAATGTTGAGCTAAGAATCAGGGGCCGATTTTAATGGCAGTTGGAAGTCACTGAAGAATTTTGAGTAAAGAATCACCAAAGTTCATGCTTCAAAAGAGTAACATAGGGACTTCCCTGGTGATGCAGTGGAATCCGCCTTCCAATGCAGGAGACATGAGTTCGATCCCTGGTCGAGGAACTAAGATCCCGCATGCCAGGGGGCAGCTAAGCCCACACACCACAACTGGAGAGACTGCAGGGAAAGATTCAGCAACAGCAACTAAGACCCGATGCAGCCAAATAAATAAATAGAACATTTTAAATTAAAAAATGATAAAAGAGTAACATAACTGGAAAATGCTAATAGGTTGAAAAAATGAAGACCCTGGAGGTTGGACTTCCAGAAAGTGGAGCAGACGCACCTCCCCACCTCCTAGTGCAGCTGAGACCCTTGGACGTTATTTATAAACGAAGAAGATTCTGAAAGGTAGTGAGAAGGATGCAGAGCAGCGGGGACCTTGGCCCTGAGTGGTGGCACGTGGTGTGTTCCCCGGGGATTCCTCTCACCCCCTGCATCCCTGGCGGGGGCTGGGAGCACCAGCCAGTAACACCAGCGGAGACGCTGCTCTCCAGCTGTTAGGCTCCTAGGTCTGCTGTAACAAATCACCACAAACTCCATGGCTTAACAGACGTCTATTCTCACAGGTCTGGAGGCTGGAAGCCTGAAATCAAGTCCTCCAAAGTCTCTAGGGGTCATTCTGTTCCTTGCTTCCTCCAGCTTCTGGTGAACCCAGGAGACCCTTGACTTGTGGCCGCTTCTCTGCCTCTGTGGTCGTATTGCCATCATTTCTCTGTCTCTCATATCTCTCCTATGTGCCTTTTAGAAAATCAGATGTGCCTTGTGATCAAATTCAAGGCTGATCTGGATAAGGATACATGTCTCTTTCCAAGACCCTTATCTTACGTTTTGCAATATAAGGCAATATTTATAGATTCTGGGGATTGGGATGTGGACATTTCTTCCTGGGGGCCACCATTGAACCCATATAGCCCCTCCCCAAAATTCATGGTGTCAAGAATGACTTAGAAAAGAGAAGAGCAAAATAAAAGCAAGCAGAATGAATAAAGCAATAAAGATCAGAGCAGAAATCAAAGACATTGACAAATAGGAAAACAATATGATCAATAAATGAGCTGATTCTTTGATACGTAAAAAGACGGAAGACACAAATGATCGATATCAGGAACGAAACGATGAAATTACTGATGTTGCAGATACCAAAAGAATAGTGCAGGAATACTATGAACAACTATGCGTATAAATATAACAGAATAAATGAACCAATTACTTGAAAAACAATCTACCACAACTCATCAAATTTGAAATAATATGAATAGCAATATAGCTATGAAATATATTGAATTTATAATTTAAAAACCTCTGAAAAAGATCTCTGGCCCGAATGGTTACATTGGAAAGTTCTACCAGTGAAAAAACACTTACTCTGCACTATCTCTTCCAGAAAATAGAATTTGGAGGAAATATACCTACCTCCCAATTCGTTTTATGAAGGCATTAGCATGGTACCAAAGTAGACAAAAACAGAATAGAAAATGAAAACACATAAAGATGCAAAAATCCTTAACAGAATAATAATGAAAAATCAGCAGTGTTATAACCCATGACCAAGTGTGGGTTTTTTCATGGATATGAAGCTGGTTCAATATTTGGAAATCCATCAGTGTGATCACACAGAGGCTAAAGAAATATCACATGATCATATCAATTGATGCAGAAAATCTCAGAACAGTATTCAATACTGATTCAAGATAAAAGTCTGAGAAAAATAGAACTAGGAGGAAACATCAACTGAAAAGTAGCGTCTACAAAAAACCAACAACTACCATTTTACTTAATGGTGAAAGACTGATTGTTTTCCCCTTCCAATTCAAATAAAGCAGGGACATCCTCTCTCACTTCTGTTAGTTAACATCGTACTAGAGGTGTTAGCACAATAAGGCAAGAGAAGGAAATAAAAGACATAGGGATTGGAAATGATGAGATGAAACTGCCCTTATTTGCAGATGGCATGATGGTTTATGCTGTTTCTCAGTCGCTCAGTTGTATCCAAGTCTTTGCAACCCCATGGACTGCAGCATACCAGGCTTCCCTGCCCTTCAGTGTCTCCTGGAGCTTGCTCAAACCCATATCCATTGAGTTGGTGATGCCATCCAACCATCTCATCCTCTGTCGTCCCCTTCTCCTCCTGCCCCCAATCCTTCCCAGCATGAGGGTCTTTTTCAGTGAGTCAGCTCTTCGCATCAGGTGGCCCACGTATTGGAGTTTCAGCTTTAGCATCAGTCCTTCCAATGAACACCCAGGACTGATTTCCTTTAGGATGGACTGGTTGGATCTCCTTGCCGTCCAAGAGACTCTCAAGAGTCTTCTCCAACACCACAGTTCAAAAGCATCAATTCTGCGCTCAGCTTTCTTTATAGTCCAACTCTCGCATCCATACATGACCACTGGAAAAACCATAGCTTTGACTCTCTGGACCTTTGTTGGCAAAGTGATGTCTCTGCTTTTCAATACTCTGTTTAGGTTTGTCATAGCTTTTCTTCCAAGGAGCAAGCGCCTTTTAATTTCAATGCTGCAGTCACCATTTGCAGTGATTCTGGAGCCCAAGAATGTCTGTTGTTTCCATTGTTTCCCAATCTATTTGCCTGGTAGAAATTCCAAAGAATCTACAAAAGCTCTCCTAAAACTAAAGAGTGACAGGATACAAGATAAACATTCAAAATTCTATACTAGATGAGTGCATGAAAACCAAATTAAAATACACTAGCAATTATAATTAACCCAAAACCAAATTAATATTTAGATGTATTAGTATCCAACGTCCAAATAGCTCATATACCTCAATATATATTTTCTTAAAATAAGCAACCTGATTAAAAAATGGGTAGAAGACCCTGAAGAGAAATTTTTCCAAAAAGGAAATGCAGAGAGCCAACAGGCACATGAAAAGATGCTCAGCTGATCATCAGGAAAATGAAAATCGAAACCACAGTGAGGTATCACCTCACATCTGTCGGAGTGGCTGTCACCAAAAAGAACACAAATGTTGGCAAGTGTGTGGAGCAGAGGGAACTCCAGCACACTGTTGGTGGGAAAGGGAATTGGTACAGCCACTGTGGAAACCAGTATGGAGGCTTTTCAGAAAAACTGAAAATGGTGCTACCGTGTGACCCAGAAATTCCACTTCTGGGTATATATAGAAAAAAAAAACACTAATTACAAAAAAAGTACACATGCATCTCAGTGTTCATAGCAGCATTATTTGTGATTGTCAAGATATGGAAGCAACGTAAATGTCCATCAGCAGATAAATGGGTAAGGAAAATGGGGCACATATGCAATGGAATACTATAAAAAAGCTTGGGATTTTGCCACTTGCAGCAACATGGATGCCCTTAGAAGACATTATGCTAAGTGAAATAAGTCAGAGAAAGATACAGCATGATATGACTTACATGTGGAATCTAAATAAAGTACCACAAACCTGTGACTGTGACAAAAAAGAAATGGGCTCACAGATACAGAGAACAAACTAGTGGCTATAATGGGGAAAGGGAAGCGGGGAGAGACAGCATATGGGAGAGAAGGTGTCCACACACACGACCGGTGTAAGACAGGCTCAGGGATGTATTGTGCACACAGGGAATGTAGCCCACATCTTGTAATAAGTATAAATGGAATGTAACCTTTAACATTGTATAAAAGTAATATTAATAATAGATCCCAAGAACCACCCCTCCCCCCAAAAAAACTAGGTGTAAACCTAACAAAACATGTTTAGGACTTGCATGCTGAAAACTAAAAATGAGAATGAAGGAATCCAAAGGACTAAATAAATGAAATATTGAGAAATATCGTGTTCATGGATTGGATGACCTAGTGATTTCAAGTATCAGTTCTCCCCACATTAATAATCAGGCTGAACAATTTCTATCAAAATCCAAGCAATACTTTTTGTAGGTATAGGCAAGATCATTCTAAAATTTGCCTGCCACTTAGGAGCTAAAATAATTGTGAAAGAGAAGAGTGAACTGAAAGTAATGACACTACCCAGTTTCAAGACATAGTCAAGACTGTGTGGTGTTAGATAAATAGATGCATCATAGATCAATTGAGTAGAACAGAGGACTGAGAAATAGCCCCACACAAGTGCAACCAGCTGATTTTTGACAAAGGTGCAAAAGTAACTCAATGGAGAAAAGACAGTCTTTTTTTTTTTTTTAGCCATACCACATGCCTTGCAGGATCTTAGCTCCCCGACCAGGGATTGAACCCCAGGCCACAACAGTGAGAGTCAAGTCCTAACCCCTGGACCATCAGGGAATCCTGAAGGATAGTCTTTTTAACAAATAGTTGGATTTCCATTAGCAAAAATTAAAAAAAATCATAGAGTTAAGTATAAAATATAAAACTGATAAGAAAAATACATAAATTTTTCAGGGTGTAGAGCTTGGTGAAGTTTTCAGGCATTATTTCAAAACTATGGTCCATAAAATTTTAAAAATCAATAAAGTAGACTCCGTCAAAATTGAGAACTTTTTCTCCATGAAAGATACTTAAGGGAATGAAAAGCTATAGACTTGGAGAAAATATTTGCAAACCATATAGTTCACAAAGTATTCCTCTAGAATATATAAAGAATTCTCAAAGTATCTTTTTAAATTAACAATCTCAGTAGAAATTAGACAAAAGCCATGGAGAGCCATTTCACAAAAAACAAATATATATATATATATACACACACATGAATGGCAGTCATGTAAATAGATGTTCATTACAACTGATTACTGCTGCCACTGCCGCTAAGTCACTTCAGTCTGTCCGACTCTGTGCGACCCCATAGACAGCAGCCCGCCAGGGTCCCCCATCCCTGGGATTCTCCAGGCAAGAACACTGGAGTGGGTTGCCATTTGCTTCTCCAATGCATGAAAGTGAAAAGTGAAAGTGAAGTCGCTCAGTTGTGTCCGACTCTTCGCGACCCCATGAACTGCAGCCCACCAGGCTCCTCCAGCCGTGGGATTGTCCAGGCAAGAGTACTGGAGTGGGTTGCCATTGCCTTCTCCGAACTGGTCACTAGAGAAATGCAAATTAAAATGATTCATGATAAGATATTATCACTTATCAAAATGGCTAACTTTAAAAATAGTGACGATATGAAGTGAACCCATGGGAAACAGAGTCACTCATACATTGCCTGTAAATCGGTGCTCTGGCATGGTTTGGCAGTTTCTTAGGAAAAACTAAATGGATACCATATGACTCAGCAATCAATCATATTCCTGGCATTTATCCTAGAGAAATCTTAGGAGGTCCACACAGAAGGGTGTTCATTGCAGCTTTATTTTTAATGGCTAACAGCTGGAAACACTTCCCACAACAGGTGAATAGTTAAACTATGATACAGCACAGCTTGGAGATCTCAGGAATAAAAAAAGCACAAACTATTGGTACGGGCAACAATTTGGATGAATCTCAAAGACATTATTTCAAGTGAAAAAAAACAGCTGGTCTCAAACGGTCACACAACTGTGTAGTTCCATTTATAGTATCTTTCTCAGAATGACTGTTACGAAATGGAGAATACAAGGAAATTAGTGATTTCCTGGAATTAGGAATGTTGGAGGGTGGATATTTAGGTGTAATCCAAAGGAGATGCTCATGTTATAGTAGAATTCTGTATCTTAATTCTGGTGTGTGCGTGCAGGCATGCCTAGTCACTTCAGTCATGTCTGACTGTTTGCGACCCCGTGGACTGCAACCTGCCAGACTGCTCTGTCCATGGGATTCTCCAGGCAAGAATACGGGAGTGGGGTGCCATGCCCTCCTCCAGGGGGGCTTCCTGACCCAGGGATTAAACCTGGGTCTCCCACATTGCAGGTGGATTCTTTACTGTCTGAGCCACCAGGGAACCCCATGATTACTGGAGTGGGGTGACATGCCTTCTTGCAGGGGATTTTCCGAATCCAGGGATTGAACCCAGGTCTCCCACATGGAAGGCAGGTTCTCTACCCTCTGAGCCACCAGGGAAGCCCCGGTTGCTACACAGATCTGTATGTGATACCGTGATGTAGAGCTACACGCACACATTCACTCAGTGTCAGTTCCCCAGTTTTGAGAAAAACAGCAGCAGCAGGTTTATAGATCCTTCTACAGTGTATTTGCAACTTCTTGCAAATCTTGTAATTGTTTGAAACTTTCCGTGGATCTATAGTTATTTTAAAATTAAAAAAGTTTTAACAGCAAAAGATCCCTGGAGGTGGAAGCCCAGTTTTGTGGATGGCTGTTGGTGAGGGGGGAGTTTGGGGAGAAGAGGCAGAGATGGTAATGATGGAAAAGGAAAGATTGTGAGTGATGTGGACATTTAGGAATATGTTCTAAGTACATGCAAGAAGTGCTTAGCCACATGGATGAGCCTAGAGATGCTCATACTAAGTGAAATAAGTCAGACAGAGAAAGACAAATACTCTGTATTCTTGTTTATATGTGGAATCTAACAACAAAGTGAACAAATGTATGTAACAAAACAGAGACAGACTCAAAGAAAGAGAGAGGGAACTAGTGATTACCAGAGGGGAGGGATATGATAGGGATAGGGGATTAAAAGGTACAAAGGAAAGTTGCTCAGTCATGTCTCACTCTTTGCGACCCCGTGGACTGTAGCCCACCAGGCTCCTCCGTCCATGGGATTCTCCAGGCAAGAATACTGGAGTGGGTTGCCATTTCCTTCTCCAGGGGGTATTCCCAACCCAGGTCTCCCACATTGCAGGCAGACGCTTTAACCTCTGAGCCACCAGGGAAGCCCAAAAGGTACAAACTATTATGTATAAAATAAGCTACAAGGAGCTATGGTATAGCACAGGGGATATAGCCATTATTCTGTAATCCCCTTAAATAAAAGTTAATCTTTAAAAATTGTGAATCACTATGTTGTCCACTTGTAACTAGTATAATATTGTAAGCCAACTATACTTCAAAAAAAAAAAAAACAACAGTGCTCATTATGACCATAATTTCACATCTTCTTTCAAAGTAAACACCAAATTCTTATGGGTTGTAAGAACAGACTGTGGCCAAAAAAAGGCAAGACCGTTTGTCAATGAAATATAAACCAAAGGACCGTCAGTCACATGTGCCAGGCAATGCCATTGAAGGTGAGAGAGACTGCAGGGTCCCTCTGAACAGCTGAAAAAATTCCAAGCAACAAGAGGTGGTGTGACTAATCCATTGGTCATAGGGGACTGGCATTATGATATTGTGCCATTTGGTTGATGGCATTTTTTTCCTTGGTGGTCCTGGGTTGGCCAGAAGGTCCGTTCAGTCTTTTTCCGTAAGGTGGCTCTGGCAGCACTTTGTTGTCTTTAACTTCATTCAAAATAATTTTGTTGCATCATACTGTGACAGCTGTCACATCATCATGTATTAAAAAAAGAAACCACGATTGGTGAATTTGTATGTAGCCATTTAAATATTGAAGATGGAAGAAAAAAGGAACATTTTCAGCATATGATGCTTTATTATTTAAAGGTAAAAATGCAGCTAAACACAAGCAGTCTGTGCAGCATATAGAGAACATGCCCTGACTGATCAAACGTGTTAAAAGTGGTTTGTGAAGTTCTGTGCTGTAGATTTCTCACGGGATGATGCTCCACAGTCAGGTAGACCAGTTGAAGTTTATAGCAATCAAATTGAGACATTACTTGAGAACAATCAATATTATACCACGTGGGAGACTGCCGGGGACCAGCCCCCGCAGGATCCAGGGAAACCCGAAGGAGAAACGGCTTTGGTGATTGATTTAGAGAGAGATAAGGAAAGAATGTTGAAGATAAGAAAATAGCGAGAAAGAGGCTGATATTCCTTGATTTACATAGAAAGCCAATAAAACTCCGAGACAAGAAGTTTGCCCTGTTCACAGAGACCACAGGTGCCCTCCTGGTCTCCCAAGGGAGTGAAGACGCAGAACGTCTTCCCGTTCAGGTCTTAGAAACCCGGGCAGATAAGTGAACGCAGGGAGCCTCTATGCTCCAAAGGATCAGCCTGAAAAAGAGAGGGAGGGGGAGAGAATGATTGACACGGGGAGACCAAGCTGCTTTGGTGAGCGAGGCCCAATAGCTTTATTTTTAAAAGGTACTTTTATACCTTGCCTTATACATAGAGGGAAATGAAAGATGCAAGGTCATACAGAGTCAGCCCAAACATTCCAGCAGTTTTGCCCTTATCGAATCCAGGGCTTTTTCTGCATACCTTTCCCACAAATGACGTTGTGTACAGTGTCTTCTGGCCTTGGAGGCCTGTGAACATATTATGACCCTCTTTTGATAAAGGCTGCTCAACCAGAAAACCTATTTTCCCTCAAAGTGCTTTTTCTTTATATTTCTAATCTATGTCGGCCTCAGAAAATGGTAAACAGAGTTACATTTTTCACAGAGCAAAGGTGCAGTGAGTTGCAAGAAAGAACCAATTAGCTCAAAGGTCTGATGTGGTTAATTTCAAGGCTATATTTGTCTTTCTTACATTCTCACTATGTTAACTAATGCACTCCCAGGTGCACAGTGGATAAGAGATATGGGAACTTAGCAACAAGCATTGGCCCTATAATGAAATCCTACACCAGCACTACTCTAATAACTTTTAACTCTTGGAAAGGCTCTATGTTTTAGGCTTCCCATGCCTCTCACAGCTGGGAGGCTGTGAACAGTCATATGCGTAGCTGCAAGAGTCTGGATGGACCTGCCAAGCGAGCTAGAATGCTAACAGAGAGGGTTTGATTTGAGACACTCCTTTTATATGCAGGAGACTGTAAACTGGAGCTCTAAGTTAACTGTTTCCAGAGAAAGGTGGTCGGGGATAGCCCCTGTTAATGTCAGAAGCGTTGGTGACAGGCATAATACAATAAGGCACACAGACTCTGGTTTTGGGGTAGATGCCCGAGAAAGCCTAGGGAGCCCCTCGAGTCCTGAAGCCTTGCTTAACAGTTCTCTTCCACATGACCTTGTCATGGGTGGGATCTCCCATGCTGGCTCCCGGCAGGAGACAGGCAGCAGGCTCAAAATAGCCAAATCAAGTCTTGATTATCATTCGTACCAGCTTGGTTCTGTTCATCGCTTTGATGTTTGGGTTCCACGTAAATGAAGCAAGGAGAACCTGCTTGACCACATTTCCACTTGTTCTCTACCTAAAAGTAGTGGAAACATTCCATTTTTAAAACAAGTTGTGATGGGCGATGAAAAGCGCATACTGTGCAGTAATGTGGACAGGAGGGATCCAGGTTCCTTCCTCTTCATCTCCATCAGAGAGGGCTCCCTGGCCAGCCCCCTCTGCCTGGCACCCACTCCCTGCCCCACCTCCCAGGGCTGCCCTGGAACTCTGTTGTCTTCTTTGTTTTATGCTACTTATGACCATTGGATATATTTATTTGTCCCTCCACCACGCCACCCCCACCCCGACTAAAAAGGTCCACAAAGCAAGGGATTAACAGATATACACTACCTTATATAAAATAGGTTAACAATAACCCCTGTTGTAAAGCACAGGGAACTACGGCCTTCCCGATGGCTCAGTGGGTAAAGAATCCACCTGCAATGCCAGAGACGGGAGATGTGGGGTTTAGTCCCTGGGTTAGGAAAATCGCTTGGAATAGGAAATACCCACTCCAGTATTCTCGCCTAGGAAATTCCATGGACAGAGGAGCTTGGAGGGCTATCAGTCCATAGGGTCATAAACAGTTAAACGCAACTGAGCGACTAAGCACACACGTATACAGGGAATTATGTTCAATATCTTGTAATAATCTATCATGGAAAGGATTTTCAAAATGTTTATATAAATGTATAGATTTTTAAAAATATATATATTTGATTATATTTTAAAGATGTATATATATTAAAAAAGAATATATTTGATTATATGTATTTATGTATATTTTCAAAGACTGTATGTATAGATGTATTTTTAATATTTATTTATTGGGCTGCATCACGTCTCAGTTGCAGCACTGGGGCTTAGTTGCTCTGTGGCATGTGGGATCTTAATTTCCGGCCCAGGGATCAAACCAGTTTCCCCTGTATTACAAGGCAGATTCTTAACCACTGGACCACCAGGGAAGTCCCCAAATGTGTATATATATATATATATATATATATATATATATATTTTTAAAGGATGTGTGTGTGTGTATGTGTGTGTATATATACATTATATGTATATATACACAGGTATATATAACCAAATCACCTGAAACTAACAAAATATAACTTCAATTTAAAAAAAAAGGGGGAGAAGGAAATGACAACCCACTCCAGTGTTCTTGCCTGGAGAATCCCAGGGACGGAGGAGCCTGATGGGCTGCTGTCTACGGGGTCGCACAGAGTCAGACACGACTGAAGCGACTTAGCAGCACCAGCAGCAGCAGACCATGAGAAACGCCAGGCTGGATGAAGCACAAGCTGGAATCAAGGATTGTCGGGAGAAATATCAATAACCTCAGATATGCAGGTGACACTACCCTTATGGCAGAAAGTGAAGAAGAACTAAAGGGCCTCATGATGAAAGTGAAAGGACAGTGAAAAAGCTGGTTTAAAACTCAACATTCAAAAAACTAAGAGCATGGCATCCGGTCCCATCACTCCATGGCAAATAGATGGAGAAACAATGGAAATAGTGACAGTCTTTATTTTCCTAGACTCTGTAATCACTGCAGATGGTGACTACAGCCATGATATTAAAAGACACTTGCTACTTGGAAGAAAAGCTATGACCAAACTAAACAGCATATTAAAAAGCAGAGACATTACTTTGCCAACAAAGGTCCATCTAGTCAAAGATTTGTTTCTCCCCAGTAGTCATGTATGGATGTGAGAGTTGGACTATAAAGAAAGCTAAGCACTAAAGAATTGATCCTTTTCAACTGTGATGTTGGAGAAGACTCTTGAGAATCCCTTAGACTTCAAGGATATCCAATCAGTCAATCCTCAAGGAAATTAGTCCTGACCATTCATTGGAAGGACTGATGCTGAAGCTGAAGCCCCAATACTTTGGCCTCCTGATGCAAAGAACTGACTCACTGGGAAAAAACCCTGATGCTGGGAAAGACTGAAGGTGGGAGAAAGGGGAAGACAGACGATGAGATGGTTGGATGTCATCACTGACTCAGTGAACATGAGTTTGAGCAAGCTCTGGGGGTTGGTGATGGACAGGGAAGCCTGGCATGCTGCAGTCCATGGGGTCACAAAGAACTGGACATTGCTGAGCAACTGAACTGAACTGAGTCATTTTGGCTATTATGTCAACTGTCACAGTATTGCAGCAGTATTTTGTTTAAATAATCCTTATTTTATTTAATAAATAGAATAGAAAATCTGGAAACTTGAAAATAAAAACAAAACTTGGAAAGTGATTTCTTAAAGTGAACAACAACAACAAAAAAGACCTCCACAGGATGGGACTTGGTCTGTCCACTGCCATATACTCAGATTCCAGAGCAGTGTCTGGCTCTTAATAAGTATTCAGTAAGTATTTGTTGATTGAATGAGCACTTTTTACCGCAGAGAAACTTCCTCAATCACATTTTGTCTCAGAAGTACCCAGCAGCACTATCTCTTTAAAGGTTTCAGGCTTTGGGAATCTTGAAATGAGAGACAAGAACTTTCTGCTCTGTTACTTTTTTTTTTTTTTCCTATAACTTTTGTAACAGAAACAACTTCAATTATTGTCTTGGGATGGATGGAAGGGAGGAAAAAATTGACAGTTCAAGTTTCAAAAATATTATCCCCACAGCAGCTCTTAATGTTCCATTTTCCCAAGAGAGTCCACAGACTTGTAGGTTTTGAAGTAGAGAATGGTGTTTCTGCAGGAGCCAAAACACTTTCCATGTAGAGCCCTGAGGCCCTGCTCATCACCTTTTCTGTTTTTTTGACCACACCATGTGGCTTGCAGGATCTTAGTTCCCTGACCGGAGGTGAACCTGCAGCCTCCGCAGTGAGAGTGCAGAGTCCCAGCCACTGGATGGCCGTGGAATTTCTCCTGCTCATCACTTGATTTCCTCCCAGCCACCTCTGCTCACTCCTTTGCACCATGTGTGAATCTTTCCAGTTCTCCCAATGACTGCTGCGGCTTCTAAAGCTTTCAATCCCCTTTCCTCCTTTCCCCTTCCTCTGCTCAATTTTGTAAACTTTCAATAAATAATTATTTTTAAAATTGCTCTAGTTGGGAGCCCTGGGAGAATCTCAGAATCTATATTCCAAGTTAGATTTTGTTAGTGTCACAGTTTGTCAAAATGGTGACAAAACTTAGGATGACCGACTTGTCTGTTTGTCCAGAACTTTCCTGGTTTTAGCTTTGAAAGTTCTGTATCCCAATAAACCTCCCAGTTCCTGCCAACCCTGGATGATCACCATCCTACATCATAATCAGTCAATATCCTGTGTCATTTGAAATATTTGCCTCTTTACTTCAGTAAGATTACAATTTAAGATATCCATTCAAGTATTTATGGAGCATCTCTGTGTGGCAAAGAAGGATGAAGCCCCTTCTCCCATGGGAGAGCTTAAAATCCATGTTGGCAGGAGGGAGAGTAGGACAGGGAGCAGGTAACAGGTAGGTCACATGTGTGTATGTTTCAGATACTTTTCTTTTTTGAAAAAAACTTACTTATTTGGCTGTGATGGGTCTTAGTTGCAGCCCGCAAGTTTCTCTAGTTGCAATGCCCAGGCTCTAGATCTCACCAGCTCAAGTAGTTGCAAGGCGAAGGGCTAATGCCTTGCAGCGTGTGGGATAATCCTTCCCCATCCAGAGACTGAACCTGTTTCTCCTGGATTGGAAGGCAGATACTCAACCCTGGACTACCCGGGAAGTCCCTCAAATATTTTTCATGCTGAGATGAAAATAAAAGGCAAGAATGGAACAGAGAGTGCCTGAGTGTTCGGGACTGTGACAAGGATGCGGCTCCTGGGCGGGGACTCAAGCGAGGAGCAGAAGGAAGCCAGGCAGCTGCCTGAACAATGGGATAGGAGCCCTGAAGCAGGCACCTGTGTGCACACGTGTGTCCCAGACAAAGGGGAAGGTGACAAGAAGCAAAGCGGGGGAATTAGTAGGAGGTGGATCACATGAGGCAAACCAGACAAGACTCGCTGACGGATTGGTTGTGGGGTATGAAAAGGGCAGTTAAGAACGGCTCCACAGGTTTTGGCCTGATGGCAGGGCAGATTAAATGTCATTAACTCAGACGGGGAAGAGTTAAGGAGCAGTTAGTGGGGGCAAGAAGTAAGAATTTGTAGGACAGTTTATTGTCAAATGTCTATGATGATGGACAGGGAGGATGTCCACTATCTGGTTTGATATATGAGACTTGAACTCAAGGAAGATCAGGGCTAGAAATAGAAAAGGAGTCTTCAAACTAGACGTCTTTTTTTCTTTTTTAGTTTTTAATTGGAGCATAATTGCTTTGCAGTGCTGTGGTGGTCTCTACCGTACATCAACTCGAATTAGTCATGATTATATATACATAGCCCCCTCCCTTTAGAGCCTCCCTCCACACCCCATCCCACCCTTCCAGGTCATCACAGAGTGCCAGGCTGGGAGACCTGGCGTTTAAAAGGGCATTTAAAACCGGACAAGGTGGAAAAGCCAGTTAGAGGATCAAGGCTGCAGGCACTTTTCCAAGAAGGTTGGTGGGTGGAGGAGAAGCCGGGAACCAGCACAAACACACAAGACAGCTAAGGAGCAGTGAGTAAGGGAGAGCAAGGAAGAAGGAAAACCCACAACATGGACTAACTTAGAAGCCAGTAAAGACAAACTACAGCAAGAAGACAGTGACTGGGTGGGTCAAATGTTACTGGTTGGTCCAAGGAGATAAGGTTGGTCCAGAGTACTGATTATTTTCCTTGGGTTTTCTGAAACTGATTTAAAAAATATATATATATCATATATATACATATATATATGATATATATATACACACACACACACACACACACATAAAGAGTGATCACAATTTCCCAAACTTGTAACTTTCATCATTTAGAGGTGAATACAAACTCTTTTTTTTAGTGAGAAATAACCATCCTTCAGAACAAAATAATAGGAATAAAATCTGGAATAGAGATTGCATAGGAAAAAGGAGAATAGAGGCTATCTAAATGTTCTCAAGGGACTTAAGGTGTTGAGAAGCTTCAGAATAAAGTTTAAAGGCCAAGGATAAGCTGCTGCTGCTGCTGCTAAGCCGCTTCAGTTGTGTCCAACTCTGTGTGACCCCAGAGACGGCAGCCCACCAGGCTCCCCTGTCCCTGGGATTTTCCAGGGAAAAACACAGGAGTGGGTTGCCATTTCCTTCTTCAATACATGAAAGTGAAAAGTGAAAGTGAAGTTGTTCAGTCGTGTCTGACTCTTCTAGACCCCATGGACACTAGCCTACCAGGCTCCTCTGTCCATAGGATTTTCCAGGCAAGAGTACTGGAGTGAAGGTTACCATTGCCTTCTCCGTCTTTGATGTTAATTTTTTTCTATTCTCCTTTTATACACTTCTCAGATTTTGCTACAGTGTTGATGTATCATTTTGTAAAGTTTTTAATTTATACAGAGAGCAATTGCCTGGCATTGACAGTTGAGTATGAACCTCAGGAGTTAGTCTTGTAAATAAAATATTGCTGATGTCATATTTTCACTTCTCAAGCAGACTTGTAAATTTCTGAGATACAGGTCATCATGTTGTAATGGCAGTTGCATTGCTCATTAGCTAGGTTAAGGGATTGTCGGTGGTTTTTTCACTTTGGCCCCTAGCACAAATGGCGTTAGTTGCTCAGTCCTGTCCGACTCTGTGACCCCATGGACGTAGCCCACCAGGCTCCTCTGTCCATGGGATTTTCCGGGCAAGAATACTGGAGTGGGTTGCCATTTCCTTCTCCACCTAGCACAAATGGAGGGGAATAAAACATAAAATATCCTTGGACACTGGTTGGCATATCTGCTAACGAGTCTGGTGTGGCAGGCTTTCCCCGGATCCCCGGGTTTTGGTCCAGACTCCCGCAGGAGGCTTACCGGAGCCCTCTGCAGTGCAGGCTCACACAAGCATCGGACAGTAAGTCTGACGCTGGTGTTGCCCCTACTCACACGTAAGGCACGTGATGCATTCGGTAACTCATCATTATACACAGATGGTGTGTATCCTACCCCCACCCCATCATCTTACATAACCCCATCATCTGAAGTTTTGACTTAAGAATCAAAACCCGACTTCCCCTCCTAGGGAGAGGATTGCAGAGAAATGTACCGGGAAGACAGGTCCAACGCCTTACGTCAGGAATCCAGGTCTTCCCAGAAAAACCCCACTGGCTTGTAATCCCGAGGCACCCAGATCCCCACCTCCACACCGAAGCTCCGCTCGGGCTTCCCTCTCGTCCGGCTCACTCCAGGTTCCTTTTACTGGCTCGCGGTGCAAACCCCGCCCCTGGCCCCGCCCCCACCCATAGGGCTCCGACGCTGCCTCTAGTCCCGCCCTGGCACCGCCCCCAGCTCATGACGTCACTCAGGCGCCGCGCGACGCGCCCCCTGTCAGAGGCGGCCATTGTTCAGCCGGTCGCGGTGGCTTTGCCGCCGCTGGGCTGGTCCTGCTCCCTCGGCGAGTCCCGGCGTCTCCTCAGAGCTGGGAGAGGGGGCTGTGCTGTCCTGGGCAGTGAGCTCTCCGTGGTCCTCGGGCGCGGGCCGCCATGAGCAAACGGAAGGCGCCGCAGGAGACTCTCAACGGGGGTATCACCGACATGCTCACAGGTTAGTCCGGCGGGAGCCGCGGTCTTTCTCCTTTGCTGCCTCCCCGCCGCCTTCCCTTCCTTCCCTGCCGTCCTGACAGCCGAGGAGGAGTCGGCCGCTCGCAGCGCCAGGTCTTCGGTGCCGGCCTTCGCTCCGCCGGCGGCGGCCGGTTGTTAGCGCTGCTGGGGACCCTCGAGTGCGCTTGGGCTGCCTGACCTGGTGTGCCCGCGGGGGATCACTGGTGCCTTAAGAGTTTGTTAATGCCTCCTTCTAGGAAACTCGGTTCTTGTTTGTTTACTCGTGGCTCTTGTTCACCCAGACCTCTTGTTGCCTTTTCAGAACTCGCAAACTTTGAGAAGAACGTGAACCAGGCTATCCACAAATACAATGCCTACAGGTGGGACGGTGCAAGCGCTCTCTGGTAGCATGCGTTCTGGGATGTGTGGCAGTTGACGGGGCTGAGGGTCCCCGTGGATGTTTGAAACATCTGCAGAAGGAGAAAAGAAAAAAAAAAAGCAAGAACTGAGGGTATTGACTCTGGTGGCACCTTCCTGCCATATTTCTGGGAGAGCTCTGTAGGATCCGTTTTGATTGGTTCCCAGTTCTGATTGAAAATAGGTTAATAGGTACTTTTCCCCATCAACAAATGTAAATTACTGAAAATGTAGTTTGATTTCAGGCCCTGATGAAAGACAGTGAGGCCTGTGTTGTGAAATGGATGTGGACCAAGGGAATGTGTTCCATCTGGTTGGTCAGTGGGTGTTCTGTCGCCTTTTGGATCCCATCCTTGTCCATTTCACCAGGGCCCTTATCCCAGCCATTAATGCCCCATCCATCTGCTTCTGCACCCTTAACCTGGAAGCCTGTCCAGTCCCTCAACTCTTAAGAGCAACAAAGCAGTTGTCTTCACTTTCCTCAGCCCTTGAGCTAGCTAGCACCTTTCTCTTTTCTCCACTTTACAGTTAACCTTAAAGAATCTGTGTTCCTTGTCTCGTTTTCTGCGTCCCCAGCCATTCTTTATCTCATTGCACTGTAATTTCCTTCCTGCTGTTTCACCCACATCGCATCTTACTGAACTCTCGGTGACGTTCACCTTGACTTCCACAATGGCACAACTTTGTTCTTTCTTACCTTTTAATGCCCTTAGCCCTTTTTTCTCACTTCTGTAGTTTGCAGTCTTACCATTCTTGGCTTTGAATACCAGTCCGTAACTCCAAATCTGTTGTTCGCAGAAATTTTCTCCAGGTTTTCAAGCCTATGTTACCTTTGTCTCTTCCCTTTCAAAGCTAAACTCATCTTCTTTCCTTCTCACTCAACATAACTGAAAACTGTTTACACTCCCTTTCTTTACCTCTTGTGAATTTCTAGATAAAGTAATTATACTGTAGTCCACACATTTGATGATCTGAAAATTAGGTATCCAACCCTATATTCTGTTTGAGTCTTAGCAGGTTCAGAATGGAGGTGTTTGGTCTTGAAGGAGCCCCAAGTAAAAGATAAGTGAGAGAAGGAACAATCTAGAGAAAGGAAACAAAATGAGCCAGGGCATTAAGACGTGAGGGGTATTTCATTTTGTAGGGAGTCAGTAATTCAGTTTGTTTACGGGATATGTCTGAGTGGGAAATAAGTCTGGAAAAGCAGGTGATGCCTTACACCCCTGAAGGCTCCTCCCCACCCCTCAGTTCCCATACATATTTCTTTTGATGTGGCCAAAGTATTCTCTTCAAAAATAGTTATCTGGTCTTGTCATTCTCCCACATTAAATAATTAAATATTTTCTCTTTCCTTTGATAAAGCCCTAAAGCGTCATGCATACAAAAGGCCTTTCATGATTTAACCCTTCTTCCCTTTCAGGCTTTGTGTCATAGGGCCAATTATGTGGAACTACTTGTCTTTGCTGAAACAATTTCATCCACAGATTGCGCTCAACCTACCTTTCCAGTCTCATTATCAGTAATATGCTAGTAGAGAAGTCAGAAGAAATCTAGGTCTAAAGGTTACATGTGCTAGAATAGAATGAAAAACGAAGGTCCAAAGACTATCCAGTATCTATGCTTCAGACTTAGAAGCGCTGCTCTGTATGGGCATCAGTGCTTATCTACATTTAGCATTGAAATTATAGACAGGATACCATCAGAGAGCTCCCAGGGTAGACCCAGTCTGTCACCCAATTACTGAACGGGGTGTGTGTAGAGATGGCAAGGATCCCAAGTCAGTGCTTTAAGTGGAACTGAAATGAGAGCAGTGAAAAAACAACTGGTACCTGGACACAGGGGGATACAGCTTTAAGCCATGAATTTAAAAATAACCATCCATAAGCCAGTTTAGTATGTACTACATATGAATATTAGTTTGAATACTACTAGCTGCACATTTTTTTATGAAAGATTATTATGAACAGTTTCTAAAAACTAGCTATTTTAAAGGCTTCCCTGGTGGCTCAGCTGGTAAAGAAACCACCTACTATGCGGGAGACCTGGGTTTGATCCCTGGGTTGGGAAGATCCCCTGGAGAAGGGAGAGGCTACCCACTCCAGTTTTCTGGCCTAGAGAATTCCATGGACTGTATAGTCCATGGGGTTGCAAAGAGTGGGACACAACTGAGTAACTTTCATTTCGCCTCACCTCTGGTGGCTCAGACAGTAAAGAATCTGCCTGCAGTGTGGGAGACCTGGGTTCGATACCTGGGTTGAGAAGATCGCCTGGAACAGGGCATGGCAACCCACTCCAGTATTCTTGCCTGGAGAATCCCCATGGACAGAGGAGCCTGGCGGACTATAGTCCATGGGGTCGCAAAGAGTTGAACACAACTGAGTGACTTTGCACACGGCGTATAAATGTATATATGTGTGTATAGAGTCAGACACGATGGAGCAACTAAGCACAGGACAGCACAGATATTTTAAAAAGGCTCAGTGACATTTTCCACTTAATCCCCAAAAGGAAAGACTGCTGGCTTCCTAGATCACCCTAGTTTTACATATACGATTAAATTTGTGTTACTCTCAAGTGTGAGGATCTTCAGGATACTTCCTTCTGAAAGTTAGAGAGGTGGATGGTCTGTCAGCTCATTGAGCTTTTTAAGTTCTGCACAGATGTGGGAAATTAGTTATCTTGGTGAAAGTTTAAGCTGCTTATTTGCTTGTATGTATAAGATAAATTAACTGCCTCACTGGATTTCTAATTGGTTTTCCTTTTTCTCCCCCCTTATAGAAAAGCAGCATCTGTGATAGCAAAGTACCCACACAAAATAAAGAGTGGAGCGGAAGCTAAGAAACTGGTAAGTTTAGTGAGCAAGTTGATCGAAGAGTTCACACGTACCAGTTTGGTGGTTTCCCACGAAACGAAATTTGCCTCTTGACCCAAACAGGCAAATTTCAGTGCTTTCTTGGAATAACATTAATGCTATCTCCAGCATACTTTTTCACACTCCGAGTGTGTTTATTGGAAAAGGGGGTGGGTTAAAAAGGTTTTTTTAATATATGTAATTACAGTTTACTTTTGCCATGTATGCATGTGTTCATGTTCACATTGATTTCCAGCTTGAGAGTTGGTCCTTAAGAAGAGTGTGGTGACAGATTGGTGCCAGCACATCTGCTCGTGGCTATTCCTTCTGATGCCCACGTGTAGGGATTTCTGTGAGTTAGAGTTACTCTTCCCAAGGAGATCTTACTTACTAATAATAAGCTCATGATTAAGCCCCTTTGCATAGTATGACATTTAGCCCTGTTCTCTGTAATTTCCATGAAACCCTGTAAGCTGGTAGTGTCACGGTTTCTAGAGGTTTACCTGCATCTCTTGGTAATTTGCATGAACATCACTCGCTAACAGTATCTTAGGGAAGTCTTCGTATTGATAAAAGATTGTAAGTTACTCAATATTAAGGACCATATCTTATGCATTTGTTGTTAAAAATGCCAAACTGACATGACTTTTTGAGAAGTCGAGGTTCTGATAGTTGCCACCTTCTTTTATTCTTTACCTACCTGTGTAGGTCTCACGAGAGCCCTCTAGAATTTAGGTATTAGTATCTGACTGTCCTTAATTTTCTCATGAGAGCCTGTAGAGTGTGACCTATAACTGCTCTTCTGTTTTCACTTTTCAGAGTTATAATATTAGCATCAATCTTATACATCTTATGGTCGAGTGACAGACCCACATTAATTACGTGTCACACGTTCACCTTTTGTGTGTTACTCACAAGTTACGCTCGGGGGTTTTAAATCCTTTGTGCCGCTAACAGTTCTCAACTTCAGTAAATCCTCCCCACAGAGACTAGCCTAACACGTTTTAAATACCTTGGACTTTAATTCTGAGTTTCTCTCTTGGTGAACTGACTCAGTTTTACCACTTGTGCTTTCCTTTTATCACTTTGAATTTCTTTCTTTATGGTAATTGCAGATAGCCTGCTCATTTGTTGGAGACAAACTTTTGACAAGTTTGATGGATCTCATCTCAAATCTGAGCTCACGGTATATCTCTAACAAAAATGTAGAAATATCCAAAATTCCTTTTGCATAAGACTGGATTTTCACTGTTAATTTAAAAAGCACAGACCTACTCTTTGGCGCATGTGAGTGCTTCTCAGTAATCTAGAAACTTGAAATTTCCAGAATGAGAGTTTTGCCTTTTGTTCCTTAACGTTAGGTTTAGAAAGTAGCTTAGGCCAAAATTGCTTCAGATCTGTATGTATCTTTTGCTTTAGGAGATGAGAAACGCAAGCAGTTTCCCCTTTTTGTTCTGCTTCTTTTATTCACTCCTACCTATATTTGCTATTTTCAGAGCTTGACTATGCGTTCAGTGGTCTTTGGACACTTATTTAAACATTAAATCAGTTAAGAATATAGAAGGGTGAATTTCAGGCTAAGAGTAGGAAATAACTGGCACATGTTATATTTGTTGAACACTTAACTAAAAAGGACCAATAAACATGAAGAAAAGTTCAATGTCACTAGTACATCAAAGTTGCAAATTCAATTATATAGTGCCCACCAAATTAGCAGATACACAGTGTGGACAACAATGTGCGGAGAAAGACACTCATTTATTGCTGATCGAAGTGTTGGTTATTTATAGCTTTTCTGAAGGATAATGAGGCAGAATGTTGGCAAAATGTGTGTGTGTTTTGTCCCAGCAGTTCCACTTTGAGCAGTTCATCCTGAGGAAACCAGTAGAGAGATATTTATACAAGGATTCACTAGCTCATAAATTTTGAGCATCTGTATGCCAGGTATTCATCCAGGTGCTAGAGATAAAGCAGTGAAAAGATAGAATCTCTGCTGTCTTAGAGCTTATATTCTAGAGCAGTGCTGTGCAGTATATATTTACTGAACATGAGTCACATTTAACTAGTGAGCTCTCATTGCTGTTGAGTCGGTAAGTTGTGTCCAACTCTTTGTGACCCCATAGACTGTAGCCCACCAGGCTCCTTTCCCCATGGAATTTTCCAGGCGAGAATACTGGAGTAGGTTGCCATTTCCTTCTCTAGGGGATCTTCCCGGCCCAGGAATTGAACTTGCGACTCCTGCATTGGCAGGCAGATTCTTTGCCACTGTGCCACCAGGGAAGCCCAGTGAGCTCTTAAAATGTGGCTAATATGACTGAGGAATTTATAGTTTTGATTAATGTGCACTTAGGTAGTCACATGGAGCTGGTCACTGTCACACTGGCCTGTGCAGTTTACAGCACTGGTTCTCAAAGTGTGGTAGCCAGACCAGCAGCCTCTGCATTGCCTGGGAACTTGTTAGAAATGCAGTCTGTTGCATCAGAAACTCTAGGGCAGGACATGGCATGCTGTGTTTTAACACCGTCCCCAGGTTGTGCTGGGGTATGCAGAAGCTTGAGAAAGCTTCCTCTGTTCCAGAGGAAAGTCCACAACAGCATTGTTACAATATCAGAAATTGGAACCGTCCAAATGTTCTCCTGTAGGGCATTTTTAAGTAAATTCTGATATGTTCATACAGTGAAACACTATGAAGTCCTTAAAGTGGTTGTAGTTATACTTATTTATTGGCACGTGAATTTGTTCATGATGTAGTTTCAAGTCAAAGCACTTTACAAAGCAGTGTGATTCTATTTTTGTAAGAAAAGTAGGTATATATACACACATATATATACGCTTGTATATATACATACACAGGTAACTTTGCATGTCTATGTATGTGTATGTATGTGTATATACTGATTGCAAAAAAGTCAGCATATAGCAGATGTTAAGTGGCAAGATTATAGTTTATTTTAATTTTCAGAGTGATGAAATTAACAAATGATGCTAATATTTTTCTTTATTCAGCTCTGTAGTTTCTAATTTTTCTACAACAAAAGTTAATTTTTTAAAAAGCAAGAGTCATTTAAAATTGTCTTATTAGGGCTTTTCATTTGGCAGTCATTTAAGCACTTTGTCTTTGGGAGAATATATTTTTTTACTGGTGCTCAGTTACCTGTGTCCTTTGGACAATGATCATGTAATGGTCATTGTTTTTTCATTTCTCATTTTTTACTTTATCTTCTAGTGATTTGGTAAGCATTATATTTATGTGACTATTGTGTTTTTTATTTTCTATGTAGCCTGGAGTAGGAACAAAAATTGCTGAAAAAATTGATGAGTTTTTAGCTACTGGAAAATTGCGTAAACTGGAGAAGGTAAAATTTTTACTTATTTGTTTATTTGATAATTAGGACAGCTATCGAGTAGCACCATTACAGAGTAGGTGATATCATCCCCCTCCATGAGACTCAGTAGGTTAAGGAAGGAGCAGTTTATGGCTCTCTAAGTGTCCTGTATTTTAAATTTTAAATATCGCCCCTCTAAAATGTTCACTTATTTTATGTGACATTTAAGAGACTGTTAGCCTCTGTAATAGGATTATTTCTTTATTTTCATTACCAGTTAGAAGAGAGATATAAACTTAAACTAAGTGATTGTTATCTTTTAGAGTTTTTATCCTTAAATCCTCCCAAGCCATTTTTATGGTTTTATTTTATTCTGATGATAGTAATTGTATCACTTCTGGACTTTTATGAATAAGCCTTTAAAAAATATTGGATGAATGAGAAATGAGCCATCTTCATCTGCTTTCTTACTCACTTGTAACCCCTGAGGTTATTACATGAATACTTCTGCATGGGTTATCCAGGCAAATGTAATGGCCCTTAATAAGTCTCTTAGCAGACTAGTGTATTTCTAGTAAGATTGTTTGAGTCTTCAAAGCATTCCTAAATCATTGTTAGACTTTTTTTTTTTCCCTTAAAGATTCGGCAGGATGATACGAGTTCATCCATCAATTTCCTGACTCGCGTTAGTGGCATTGGGTAAGAATTCTTTTTTAAGCAGATAGGGTTGGTTTAATTTTTTGTGTGTCAGCCGAACTAAAGAAGTCACTGTTTCCCTTTAAAACCTGTGTCTTTCCATCTCTGTGCCTCTGCCCATGTACTTCGCTCTTCCTTCCATACTTTAGATGTTTGAAGCTGGTTCTTCAGTTGCTGCCTCGACTCTTAAGAGTGCCATTCAAGGCACCTGTCAGCTCCCTGATGAATCCAGTTTCTGGCTGAGTCCCCAGCCAGAAATACTCTTTCCTTCCTCTGAGCTCTGTTAGCACTTGTTCTGTGGGCGTATTATCACTCCCTCCAAATTATGTCTCTTCTGGCTCTCTGGTCATATTTATCTTAAACATTTAAAATGCCTTTTTTTCCCCTATAGCACAGTGCATATGAGTTTGGAACAAGAAGTCAAGTATTTCTTAATGGAGGCACCTTTATCTTAAATTTGATACTCAATAGAGTAAAGATTAACACCAAAATGTTCGGACTACAGCACTTTACTTAACTATTGTCTTGATAGATTGAGGCATAAGTATATGATGATTGTTTCTTAATGGCAACATTTTTGATAAGTTATTTTAAAATATTTTAAATTCTTAAACCTAGTATACAGAAAAGGAGCATAACTCTTTGGGGCCCCAAAACAATTATCAATATAAAATGTTAGCATTTGTTTTACAGAGCGTCTGTTACATCGTTCTCTTTCCAGGCAAGAAAGCTGAGTACAGAAACTGAGATGGCTGTGGCAGGGTCAGAATCAGGGCCCAGGCCTCTGAGCTTTCAATTCAGATACATTATTCCTGTGCCGTGTTGCCTTTCCAATGTGATTATCAGGTTCCGTACCTCACAGTTTCTGTACCAAGGCTCTTTGTCATTAAAATCTCAGTTTATTTATCATCTGAGAGGCCTTCCCTCATCACCCAATCTAAAGAAGACCAGCCACTCTGTCATAGTACCCTGTTCTAATTCATCTACCTGGTATTTTCTTTGTTTATGTATCTATTTATTGTCTCTCTCTACCCACTGGAGTGTCAGTAGGTAAGAGCAGGGCCCTTATTTGTCTTATTCCTGCAGTAGTTTCAGCACCTAGAGGAGTGAAGTCACTCAGTCGTGTCCGACTCTTTGCGATCTGACCCATAATAAGCTCTTATTAAATCTCATTTGCAAGAATGAATAGTTTTCAAGGGCCTGTATGTCTGGTTTATGGGTAAAGTACATAGGCATTATCACATCTAGCTGCTTGGACGTCTTTTTCACGTCTAAGTTCATGACTCTCTTCCTAGATGAAGGCTTCAAGGATTTGAACATTACCAAAGTAACCGCTTTGGGCTTTGGGGCTTCCCTGGTAGCTCAGCTGGTAAAGAATCTGCCTGCAGTGCAGGAGACTCCAATTCAATTCCTGGTTTGGGAAGATCCCCTGGAGAAGGATAGGCTACCTACTCCAGTATTCTTGGGCTTCCCTGGTGGCTCAGCTGGTAAAAAATCCGCCTACAATGCGGGAAACCTGGGTTGGGAAGATCCCCTGGAGAAGAGAATGGCTACCCACCCCAGTATTCTGACCTGGAGGATTCCATGGACTGTATAGTCCACGGGGTCGCCAAGAGGTGGGCACGACTGAGCGACTTTCACAAAGTAACCACACAACAGTTTAGCAGCTCTTTTTTAGCTCACCAGTAACTTTTATGTTTGACAAGAGAGCATTACTGGTTATTTGTTATAAGGATCCTGAGTTTCACTTGATATTGAGATGGTGTTTTTCTTTCTTTGTAGTCCATCTGCCGCAAGGAAGTTTGTAGATGAAGGAATTAAGACATTAGAAGGTGAGTCTGAACAGTTGGTCACTAATTTCAGGTCAGATATGGTCCTGAAGGACTGGTGATGCTCTAACAAACTGAAACTTGAAAAAAAACCTTTCTCAATTAGTAGACACGAATGATGTGCATGCTGGATCCTCAGTCCTGTCTGACTCTGCAGCCTCATGCACTGCAGCCTGCCAGGTCCCTCTGTCCATGGAATTTTCCAGGCAAGAATACTGGAGTAGGTTGTCATTTCCTACTGCAGGGAGATATGAATGATAAGGTTTTCTTTTTAAGTATACAGTAAAGAATAGATGTGAAGTGTAGTTTATATTCCCATTTTAACTGTGTTCTATAATTCAGAAGAAAATCAAGAAGAGCAAGGGGAGGCATCTTGGTTTAAAGAGGTAACTTCACTTGCAGAGTTTTAGATGATTTTAATTGCTTTTGTTTCTTTAGTAAAATTTTAGACCATTGAAATCCTGTACATTCAGCCTTTAAGCCAAGTCATGTATATTGAGAAAAATTCTGTTAAGGGGCTTGCAATTCTTATTGAAAGAATTTTTGCTTTCAAAGAAGTGATAAAAATAGAAGTCAAGAAATTGTAAGACATTTTCCTTAAACCTAATATAGCAATCTTTTAAACATAATCTGTCTCTTCATGCTTTCAAGGGTATGTACGATATTGATTCGTTACAGCCCATCTGTGGCATTTGGGGATTAATATTTGTGGGCTCAACTATTTATAAGCAACCCTAATGATGAGGTGGACAGAGATTTTGGGAGACTGACCTGGGATTGCATCCAGCTTCCACCAGTTTCTTAGACTAGATGACTGTGAAGCTCCAGGTTCCCAGCTACAAAATAGTTTCATAGTATCTCATGTGATTTAATGCAGTAATGTCTGTAAAAACTTAGCAAAGTGCTTGGTACCTAAAAATAATGACTGACTCTTAAAAGGTATGACTAATTAGTCATAGTATTAAGTTAAGAATTTGTGTGAATCTCATAGCTAAGAGTGAACTTGTTCTATATCTGCATCTCATGGAGGGTTAGTGCTTTTCTGCGTGTGGCATATATCATTTATCGGAATAAAATATTGGCTAAGAAGGCCAAGAGTTTGTTCCTCAGAGGTATTCAGTTGCGTCACTTGGGAGCGTCAAGGATCTGCAGTGATGGTTTTAGATTATTTCACTGTTCACAGATACGTAATGTAATAGCTGTTGGATCTCTCTATATATGTATAACAAACTCAATATTTCTGTTGCATTTTCAGTCATATACTTAATTTTTTGTGTGCACAAAACTATAATAAATATTACATGCTCAATGTGTCATAAAGATGCTTATCTTTCTCTGTTTTGTATCTCCAGAGAGAATTTGTGAACATCAGGTGGCCATTTTGTTGTTGTTCAGCTGGTAAGCTGTGTCCGACTCTTTGTGACCTCGTGTGTTGTAGCCCCCTGGGCTCCTCTGTCCATGGGATTTCACAGGCAAGAATACTGGAGTGGGTAGCCATTCCAAGATCTCCAGGAGATCTTCCGGGCTCAGGGGTTGAACCCCCGTTTCCTGCATTGGCAGTCAGATTCTTTACCACTGAGCTGCCTGGAAAGCCCAGAGTGACCATAGGCATTGCTTCTGAATCATACTTATCCTCTCATTTCTTTAACAAGGCTCATGCCTGTGCTCGTACCCACGAAGGGACCATCCAGGTGGATCTGAGTCACTTTCAGTTTAAGAAATGACAGTTTTTCTGATGAAAAAATGACAATAATACCGCTCCTTTCAACAGAATTTTTAGCACAGTGGCTGCACAAATCAGTACACAAAGAGTATTAACTCACTGAAAGAGGTGAATGAGCAAATGAACAGTATGAATGAATTTCTGTGGCTGCTGTTAATTATAAATTAAGCAATGTAAGTCCTTAGAAGGGTGGTGGCCACCACTGGTGACTTAGCAGTAAAGAATCCACCTGCCAATGCAGGAGACATGGGTTCAATTCCTGGTCCAGGAAGATTCCCTGGAGGAAGAAATGGCAACCCACTCCAGTATTCTTGCCAGGAAAACCCTTGAAAAGAGTTGGACCCAGCTTAGCGACTGGACAACAATGGAAGGTCCTTACAAGGCTGCTTTTTGCTGTACTCAGTGAAAGTTTGTATGATCTTGGTATGTTTTATGTACTGTTTTGTATAACTATAATTGAAATTTTGACTCAGTAAATAAAAATGATTATGAAATCAACTGTTAGGTTTTACTACATTGACTTGAAGTCACCTTTATCAAGTCCTTAGTATCTGAAAGTTTTTTTCATTGTCTTCTCACAGTCATTCCAGTGTTTCTCTAGGTAGTCCTTTGAAGAAAGGATCACTGAATTTAGCATTTTTTCCCCAAAAATTGGAAAATGTTTTTTTCCCCAGAAATTAGCACCTTAACTTTATTTATCTTCTATACAGATCTCAGAAAAAATGAAGATAAATTGAACCATCATCAACGAATTGGGCTAAAGTAAGATAGCAAATTTTCTTTTGACACTTGAAGTGTAAAAGTAAAAACATTTATAGCCATTCATCTGTACCCCATAAGTCTTCAGACTTAGCTAAACACAAATCATTTTACTGTTCAGAAACGTTAAGGTTGTTGCATACTCCTGTAGAGGGTATCCATGTATTCATTCACGTGGGTGTGTGTGTGTGTGTGTGTGTGTGTGTGTGTGTGTGTTTGGTTCCCTCATTGTGTGTGTGTGTGTGGTTCCCTCATTCCCTTGACTTTGGCTGAGAGCTTCCCCCTAAAATACACAGAATGAGGGGTGTCAGTCAGGGTGTTTGTTTCTTGCATGCATTGTTGCAAGCACTGCACTCAGCAGAGGTTAGGGTACAAACAGCTTCAGTGTAGCTCTCAAGAATTTTAGTCTCCCTGAGAAGATGGGCCATGACTATGAAACACTTAATTGTTTAAAAAAGGAATAGGAAAAATACCCCAAACACCTAAATAACAGAATAGGAATAACTAGTAGACATGTCATCTGTCAGCATGGGTAATTTCTTTGTCAAGTGTGAAATACAGAACCCCCCCTTTCTAACTATTTATAGCACATAGTACATTAGCCATCTCTACCCTAAGCTTGTATCTGCTCTGATCTTGTATTGTCTTGTGGGCCATTCAGTCCTAATAACTTTCTGAACTTGCCTGATGATGCCTTAGCACAATATTTGAAAATTTATCCTGACCTTCCAAAACTTCAAATCAGTGAGACATCAGGATGGTGTGGTTCCCACTCTCCTTGCACGTACAGTAAATGGACATCTTCTGAAGAACTTGCTTGTTGTGAGAATTGGTTTTGAACAGTTTATTTATCATTCTTGGATGTTACTTAATAAAGAATCTGCCTGCCAGTGCAGGAGATGTGGGTTTGATCCCTGGTCTGGAAAGATCTCTTGGAGAAGGAGTTGGTAACCCACTCAGTTGGAATGCCAACTCATTCAGTTATTTTTGCCTGGAAAATCCCATGGACAGATGAGCCTGGGGTCCATGAGGTTGCAAAGAGTCGGACACAACTTAGTGACTGAACAACAATGTTTTAATAACATTATTGAAATATCATTTCATATACCATATACTTTACCCATTTAAAGGTATCATTCAATGAGTTTTTGAAGTATATTCCCAGAGTTGTACAATCATCACTATAGTCAATTTTAGAGCATTTTTATTATCCCCAGAAAAGCCCAAACCCATTAGTGATCACTCCCCATTTCTCCCTAGCTGCCCTTCCTTCCCCCAGCCCCTGGAACCACTGTTCTACTTTGTGTGTCTAATAGATTTGGCTATTCTGGATATTTCATGTAAATGAAATAATATAATATTTGGCCTTTGTGACTGACTTTCACTTAGCATAATGTTGTCTCAGTTTATCCATATTGTAGGATCATATTTTAAAATATTTATACAAGTATTTTTCAGGATTTAAAAGCAGTAAATTGCAATCCCTGAATTTGCTGGTAGGGAGCTGTCTAACTTGAATCCATACTAAAATATATGTATTTACTCTTGAAATGTGAAGCTTATTTAAAATGAATTTGAATGGAATATCTGCAATATGAGTAAGTGTGACACTTATGGGTTTTGATCCAAGTTAAGGAGTAAACCTTTCCTCACACTGCCTCCCCCCACCCCTCGCAATTTTACTCTTAATGAATTTTTGTCATGATTTTTAAAATATCTGCTTGTATAAAGATGCCCAATAAGGTAAACAATTTAATGTTAAGATTTAAATTTTACAAAAAATCTTTTGTCTACTTATTCTGTCTTTATAGATATTTTGAGGACTTTGAGAAAAGAATTCCTCGTGAAGAAATGTTACAAATGCAAGTAAGAGAGCTCCGAATTATATTCTTTAATTAGAATTGAGAATGTCACTTGGTGAAAAGCCATTTTTAGAATACTAACTTAATTTTTCTTCTATTAGGATATTGTACTAAGTGAAGTTAAAAAAGTGGATTCTGAATACATTGCTACAGTCTGTGGCAGTTTCAGAAGAGGTAACATACTTCCTAATCTTAGGTTATTTATGCCTTGATGTTAAAATTGGCTAATGCATGCAAAAAACATGGATTAAAAAGATGTAACCTGTGTTACTTCATAGGTTTGCTAAGACCTTGTAGTATTAACTAAGTTTATGAGTAAATTAGAGGAATATATGAGTAAATTTGGAGAAGGCAGTGGCACCCCACTCCAGTACTCTTGCCTGGAAAATCCCCCAGATGGAGGAGCCTGGTGGGCTGCAGTCCATGGGGTCGCTAAGAGTCAGACACAACTGAGTGACTTCACTTTCACTTTTCACTTTGACGCATTGGAGAAGGAAATGGCAACCCACTCCAGTGTTCTTGCCTGGAGAATCCCAGGGACAGGGGGAGCCTGGTGGGCTGCCGTCTCTGGGGTCGTACAGAGTTGGATACGACTGAAGCGACTTAGCAGCAGCAGCAGCAGCAGCATGAGTAAATTAGAGGAAGTTCATCCTGATTTTATGATAGGATGGGTTTTTTTCCTGCTGTTTTGGTTTCTGGGCTGCGTTGGGTCTTCATTGCTGCACATGGCTTTCGCTAGTTGCGGTGAGTGGCAGCCACTCCCAGTGGTGAGCAGGCTTCTTGTTGCGGTGGTTTCTCTTGTCCCAGAGCACAGGCTCTAGGCGTGCAGGCTCAGTGGTTGTAGCACACAGGCTAAGTTGTTCTACGGCCTGTGGGATCTTCCCAGACCAGGATCAAACCCATGTCCCTTGCATTGGCAGGCGAACTCTTAACCACTGGACCACTAGGGAAGTAAGTCCAGCATGGGCTTTTTTGATGACCAGTTTTAATAAAATTTATAACATAATTTTATTATTATAAAGAACCTGCCTGCCAGTGCAAGAGACATAAGAAACACGGGTTTGATCCCTGGGTCAGGAAGATCCCCTGGAGGAGGGCATGGCAATCCACTCTAGTATTCTTTTCTGGAGAATCCCATGGACAGAGAAGGGCAGGCTACATACAGTCCATAGGGTCACAAGGAGTCGGACACAACTGAAGTGACTTAGCACTCACATAACATAATTTTAGGTGTATTAAATACTAGTAGTTGTTGTCTGGCCAGATGCTAGTGAAGCTGTGGGCAGGTTTTTTGCTTCTTGTTTTACTTTAATTTTCAAAGTTTTCTATAATGAATTAAATTTTAATGTCTCAGGAACACCAGTTTAAAACCAGAACAGCCAGGTTCTTTACATCTTGATTTACTATGTGAATATGAGCAAAGTAAGAACCACTCAATCCAAAATTTTGGAAGGGTAACCTAAAATTTGAAATTGTTATTTTTGATCAGTGTGTCTTAACTCACTGTGACCCCATGGACTGTAGCACATCAGGCTTCCCTGTCCTTCACCATCTCCTGGCGCTTGCTCAAACTCACGTTCGTTGAATTTGGTGATGCCATCCAACTATCTCATTCTCTATCCCCTTCTCCTCCTGCCCTAGATATTTCCCAGCATCAGGATCTTCTCTAATGAGTCCGCTCTTCACATCAGGTGGCCAAAGTATTGGAGCTTCAGCTTCAGCATCAGTCTTTCCAATGAATATTCAGGACTAATTTCCTTTAAGATTGACTGGTTTGATCTCCTTGCAGTCCAAGGGATTCTCAAGAGTCTTTTCGAACACCATGGTTCAAAAGCATCAATTCTTTGGTGCCCAGTCTTCTTTATGATCCAACCTAGTTTACCCCTATTATCTTACAAAGTTGAGAAAGAAAAACTTTATATAAACTTTGGAATAGATGTCCGACTAAATCCATGGCCACCTCTGAGTTCTGGTTAGGAAGTGGTAATACGCTGTCAGGAATTCCCTGGGAAGCTGCTCAGATAGTCTAGGATTCTTATCTATGACACCATAATAGTAATGGTTAACAATAGTCTTTAAATGAATGCATTAGTAAGAATTGAAGGCGCAGAGTGAGTGAGCCAGCCGCTCCGGGGGGGGGGGGGGCGGGGGGAGCAGCGCCGCGGCCGCCACCGCCGCCGCTTCCGCCGCCGGGACCAGGGTGTGGGGGGGCGGACGCGTCTCGATGCCGGGGGAGACGGAAGAGCCGCGACCCCCGGAGCTGCAGGACCAGGGAGGGGGGCCGGCGGCGGCGGAGCCCCAGCCACAGCCCTCTGAGGCGGCAGCGGCGCCGCCCGCGGGGCCCCCCAGCAGCTGCGTGCTGAGGGGAGGCCAGGACCGGGGCCGCGCCGCCGCGGCCGCCACCGCCACCCTGTCCCGTCGGAGGAAGGCCGAGTACCCGCGCCGGCGGAGGAGCAGCCCCAGCGCCAGGCCCGCCGACGCCCCGGGGCAGCCGGCCCAGGCCGCGAAGCCGCCGTCCCCGGCCCAGGGCAAGAGGAGCCCGCGCCTGCTATGCATAGAAAAAGTATCAACTGAGAAAGATCCCAAGGAAGAGAAAGAGGAGGAAGAGTCTCCCCTAGCTCAGGAACCTCCCGCGGCAGCAGCTCGGCCTAGCCGGGGCTGGCGCGGCAGCAGCCGCACATCCGTCTCTCGGCATCGCGACGCGGAGAACACCCGCAGCTCTCGGTCCAAGACTGGTTCCCTGCAGCTCATCTGCAAGTCAGAGCCAAACACAGATCAGCTTGATTATGATGCAGAAGAGCATCAGTCTCCAGGTGGCATTAGTGATGAGGAAGAGGAGGAGGAGGAAGAGATGTTGATCAGTGAAGAAGAAATACCATTCAAAGATGATCCAAGAGATGAGACCTACAAACCCCACTTAGAAAGGGAAACCCCAAAGCCACGGAGAAAATCAGGGAAGGTGAAAGAAGAGAAAGAGAAGGAAATAAAAGTGGAAGTCGAGGTAGAGGTGAAAGAAGAAGAGAATGAAATCAGGGAAGACGAGGATCCTCCTAGGAAGAGAGGAAGAAGGCGGAAAGATGACAAAAGCCCACGATTACCCAAAAGGAGAAAGAAGCCCCCCATCCAGTACGTCTGCTGTGAGATGGAAGGCTGCGGGACCGTCCTTGCTCACCCGCGCTACCTGCAGCATCACATTAAATACCAGCATTTGCTGAAGAAGAAATATGTATGTCCCCATCCCTCCTGTGGACGACTCTTCAGGCTCCAGAAGCAACTTCTCCGACATGCCAAACATACAGACCAGAGAGATTACATCTGTGAATATTGTGCTCGAGCCTTCAAGAGCTCCCACAACCTGGCAGTGCACCGGAGGATCCACACCGGGGAGAAGCCGCTCCAATGCGAGATCTGTGGGTTCACGTGCCGGCAGAAGGCGTCCCTTAACTGGCACAGGAAGAAGCACGACGCAGACTCCTACCAGTTCTCCTGCAACATCTGCAGCAAGAAGTTTGAGAAGAAGGACAGCGTGGTGGCGCACAAAGCGAAGAGCCACCCCGAGGTGCTGATCGCCGAGGCCCTGGCCGCCAACGCCGGCGCGCTCATCACCAGCACAGACATCCTGGGCACAAGCCCCGAGGCCCTCAGCCCGCCCGCCAGCGGCCAGGGCCTGCCACTGCTTCCCGAGCCCCTGGGCAACCCCGTCCCCGGAGAGTGCCTGCTGCTGGAAGCCGAGGGCGTGTCCAAGGCCTGAGCGGGTGAGCCTGGTGACGACGGCAAGCTCTTCGTGGGCGGCGGGGGCGGCACGGGCGCGGATGGGCTGGTCATGAACTCGGACATCCTCGGTGCTACCGCAGAGGTCCTGATCGAAGACTCGGACTCAGCGGGGCCATAGCCAGGGGCAGACCGGGCGCTGGGACGGCTCAGACTTTGTATTTAAAAGACAAAAAGGACAAAAAAAAATTTAAAGCATTTAAAATCTAAAAAATAAAAAATAAATAAAAAAAAGAATTGAAGTGAATTTTCTGATTAATACAGGTTTATATTATTATTTGAGAGTCTTAGACATTTATTTAGTGTTCATAGATGTATTTTAAAGCTATATTTAAATATTGTTTTTATCATTATTGAGTAATCTCTTAGCTCCATTTTTAATAACTTATAACTAATTTTATACAGTGCATATCTAATGTCAGTTACTGTTGTTATCTGAGATTCTGTTTACATCAATAAACCTGAATACTTGGACAGGAAGTTGACATCTTTTAACTAATTCTGAATGTGAAACAGTGAAATAGAAAGTTAGGCAATAAGTTAAGGCTCTTCTTACGTGTCATCACCTCAGTTCAATATTTGCCTCACTGCTACATTTACAAGGGGAACTCCATACATGATTTTTGCTGTTATAGGTGCAGAGTCCAGTGGTGACATGGATGTCCTTCTCACCCATCCAAGCTTTACCTCTGAGTCAGCAAAACAGGTACCTCTGAACTTATAGGCAAAGGTGATCAGTCTTAACACAGCAATGAATATCATTTTCTAAGAGATAGTTGGATATTTTCAGAATGAGTTTTTGTTTTAATTTTTCTGAAAGTCAGTTGAATCATTTTGTACTGATTGAATTCTGTGAAAGACAAAAAGTAAGTTGTTGAAAGGAATGCATATTGTTTTTCCACAGAGAACTGACAGAACAGCCTAAGATTTGAAAGAGATGAAATGTAGTAAGATACTTCCAGAATTATTTATTGCCTAGCATAGATACTCTAGAAATATCCAGTAAAATATTCAGGCTTTAACATAGAAGTATTTTGCTATTTAAAATATTGTATTAAGAAACTTTACCTCTATTAGAAGACCCATGAAGGCAAATGTTTTTTATTTTGGAATATATACCTTTTAAAGATAAGCAGGTAACTTTTTTTTTATGAAACAGGTAAAGACAAATGATGTCTGTTTGGAGGTGTCACGGGATTCGTGAAAAGCAGTGGTTTCATTTGATAAGGGGAATTTTCTGTTAGAAGAAAAAGTTGTCAGAGCATAGGAAAACTAGGCATTTATGCAGAGAGCATCGGAAACTCATGTTAAAAACACTTTCTTGTTCTAACAGGGTAATTGCTTTTTTTTTTTTTTCTTATCTCTGATTATGATTCTACAGCCCAAACTGTTACATCGTGTTGTGGAGCAGTTACAAAAGGTCCGTTTTATTACAGACACTCTGTCAAAGGGTGAAACAAAGTTCATGGTGAGTACTCGCTTGAGTTAACACATTTGAAGAACAAGTGTGGTGACCAGTAACTGTTCTGAGTGTGACCTCACTGTAGCTTAGTGTCCGTCAGTAAATAGGACATTCTGGACCTTGGAGGGGATATATTCTCTAATCTGAGAATGTTTTAATAAAGAGTCTGTTCAAAATTCCCCACTTGTAAATAATCTGTGCCATTGGAATAGGTGGTGGTGGTGGTTGTTCAGTCACTAAGTTGTGACTCTTTGAAGCCCTATGGTCTGCGGCATACCAGATATCTCCCATATTTTGCTCAAAATCATGTCCATTGAGTCATTGATACCATCCAACCATCTCATCCTCTGTCACCCTCTTCTCCTCCTGCCTTCAATCTTTCCCAGCATCAGGGTGTTTTCCAGTGAGTCGGGTCTTCGCATCAGGTGGCCAAAGCATTGGAGCTTCAGCTTCAACACAAGTCCTTTCAAAGAGTATTCAGGGTTGATTTCCTTTAGGATTGACTGGTTGGATCTCCTTGCTGTCCAAGGGACTTTCAAGAGTCTTCTCCAGCACCACAGTTAGAAAGCATCAGTTCTTCAGTGCTCAGCCTTCTTTATGGTCCAATTCTCAAATCCGTACATGGCTACTGGAAAAAGCCATGACTTTAACTATATGGACCTTTGTCAGCAAAGTAATGTCTCAGCTTTTTAATATAGTGTCTAGGTTTGTCATAGCTTTTTCTTCCAAGGAGCAAGCATCTTTTAATTTCATGGCTGCAGCCACCATCCACAGTGATTTTGGAGCCCAAGAACATAGTATCTGCCACTTTTTCCACTTTTTCCTCGTCTGTTTGCCATGAAGTGATGGGACCAGATGCCATGATCTTAGTTTTTTGAATATTGATTCTTAAGCCAGCTTTTTCACTCTCTTCTTTCACCCTCATCAAGATAATGGAATAGGTAATTAGGCATAATCTGCTCTTTTTAAAATATCCATAATGACTTTGACACATTATGTTTTTTCCCTAAAATAGCAAATATTCTTTGACTCAGAATGTATTAATAATTGAGATTAGAATTGTCTGAAGAGTATTATGTGTGACAGCACGAAAGAAAAAAGGAATTAGGGTCAGTGATGGAACGTCCAGGGAAAGAGCCATGCGGTGTGAGATGATAGGTGGGGAGCAGCGCCTGCAGAGCATCACGGAGAAACCCGCTGCCACAGACCGTCGAGGTCCTGTGGCCTTCCTGGGGAATTAAGACTCAAGGACTCAAGACAGATGGCTGACGGATCAAAACCAGATTAATAAATGGTCCTGTGTAGAAACGGGAGGCAGGGAGAAATCTTAGGGCTAAGGTGACAAACCACCTTTGTCTACTGCTCCCTTAAATATGGCATGTGGACCCTGTCTTCTCCATGCTCCCTTTTTTGTGAGCTATGCAACTGAAAGGAAAGAGCCTGTGCTTCTGGAGTGTGGATTAGGCTAAAGTTAACAAGAGTCTCTGTTTAGATTCGACAGTCTTAGCTGAAAGTCGAAGGTGGTTGAGACAGAAAATTGAAACGCCACGTCATTTAGAAACTAGACCGTGGTTGCCGGGGCCTGGGCAGGGTGGCAGGGAGGTGGGAGGGAGTGCTCAGTGGGGACAGTGTCAGCTGCAGACAATGATACAGTTCTGGAGATGAATGGTGGTGATGGTTACACTGTGTGAATGTGCTCTGTGCTGTTGAACTACATGCTTAAAAATGGTCCATCTTATGTAATTTAATCACATGTGCAGAAAATGTTAAGTTCGTGTGATTTTAATGGGCTATGAGAGTGTATTGTCTAAGTTGGCCACACTTTATCAATATTTTCAAAAGAACTTTCGGAAAGGTAAAAATAAAAATCCCAATCAGTTTTAGGGAATTAAATTTTTATCGATTCTCCTGAGTCTGTCAGGTTTTGAGCTTTTAACTCTGTCCAAAAGTGTATGCGCCCAAGATATTAATAAAAATAGGGTTTGTATGTGCCCTATGAACATTCTTTGGGATTTGGCTTGTCTTTAATTCCCTCAAAATGAATGTGCACAAATCTTATATTTAAAGAACATTCAGTCAGATAAAATTCTAAAAATAATATGTGCTGGACAAGTTTGGGGTTTTTTGTTTTGTTTTTAAGTAGTAAGAAAGTGTCCTGGTATGCCTGCGCATATTCGGGGAACTCTTGTGGCCTAAGTGGCTTCCTGCAATAGTCAGGTTTGTGAAAGGCAGTGAGCTATCTCCTGGGGAACTGCACCAGCTGTTTTCAGAATTAGCCACCAGGAAGGTGTTTATTTCAGTAAAGAAAGCAGAAGCTTTTTTTTACAGTCTGAACAGCATTCTGCTGTGCCCAAAGAGACCCAGAGGGAAGACCAGCAGAGGCTGTAGTAATCCGGCTAGCAAGAATACAAGGACAAATTACAAGCTGGCGGGCTGGGTGTAACCTGTGAAGGGAGGTGGGCAGCCAAGTACACGAATGCTGAGAGTTGCTGGCGGTAGTGGAATTCCTAGCTTCTCAAAGAGAATCCTTTGCTAGTAAGGTCATGGGCAGCCAAACCCCAGTGCTGCTGCAGGGTTAGCCAGGTCAGCCTTTACAGAACCTGTGCTGTGTGAGAGGCAGGGCCACTCCACCATCCTGGGGTATGGGCTGGAGCGGTGGGAATCTTGGCTCTCTCTTGCCTTCCTGTCCTCGTATATACCTGGCAGCACATGTACAGATCTTGCCAGAAAGGGAATCCTCCCAAACCGATTCCCAGAAGAAAACAGGTTGAGAAATAAGAAAACAGTTCTATTTTTTTGTTTGCTTTTAAAGTATAGAAGACTTTAATGACTGTAAGATCAAGAGACTAAGGCCTTTTTGTTGTGACATAAGCGTCCATCTAAGTGGGTTTGTGTATAAAGTTCAGGCAGTGGACATGTGCTTCCTGTATTTACTGAAGCTTAGAAAAGGCTACGTGTGAGCCTGCTGTCTTGACATTTGTCATTCATATTTGTTAGGATGAGAAGCACTCCCGGTCAACTTTGAACTCGTTTTGTTGTGGAGGCAGTAAGAAGTGGTTTGTATCTGGTGGCCAAGATGGGGGTGGGTGTGAGCGTGCTGCCTTGCAGTCAGTAGATCTGGGTACAGAGGTTGTAAGGTCTGAGCTCCATTGCCAGTTCTTTGCACAATGTTGGCAAATTGCTTTACTCCTGTAAGGCTTTAATTTTCTTATCTATAAAATTATATCTTTGCCCTCTGTCAAAGGACTCTGCACACAGGTGATATTCAGGCCATGTATGTGGAAACTTTGAAGCATCTGTACCAATATCTTTTGAAGATACTGAATCTTTGAAGAGTTATGCAGACTGTTATACTAGGATAACATATAATATTATAAAAATAGTGTGTTTCTGTTTGGAAATAGATCGATGAAAGGAAGGCAGTAGTCTAGAAGGTATAACATTGGGGAACAGAAGAAGGGATGGACAGAGGGTGGTGCTGTGAAAAAACAAAGTGGGGAGAAGGGCTATCGGTCAGACAAGAGGCTGTATTCAGTCGGTTCACCAAACAGAGTGTGTAGCATCACAGTGTTCTAGGCTCTGCCCCAGGAGCAAGGGATAGATCAGTGAATTTGAGTGCTACTTTTATTTGACGGGCGTGGAAGGGACTGCTTGTCCACAGTGAGTATATTAAGTAGGTGAGTTGCACGGTAGGTTAAGATAATAAATGTGTGCTCAGTCACTTCAGTCGTGTCAGACTCTTTGCAACCCCGTGGACTGTAGCCCACCAGGCCCCTCTCTCCATGGGATTCTTCAGGCAAGAATACTGGAGTGGGTTGCCCTGTCCTCCTCCAGGGGATCTTCCTAACCCAGGGATCAAACCCAGGTGTCTTACACCTCCTGCATTGGCAGGCAGGTTCTTTACTGCTAGCACCATCTAGGGAGTTCAGGAGAAGGTATTAAATAAGATGACCTTACTGAGATGACACCCAGGGAGAGGCTTGAGGTGAGGGAGTTAGCCCAGCAGATCTCTGGGGGGAAGGATGGCAGGCAGGAGTCAGGGCAGGGACTCTGGGCACAGAACATTAGTGAAGATCACCAAAGAAGTTTTAAGATCTCTGGGTTTCTGAAAGGAAATTGGTTGCAAAATGAATTCAGCTTATGAAGTAGAATAAACTCCACTCTATATCAATCCAGTTGATTTCAGAATATCTTGTTGCTATAATCACTGACTAAATAGTTTGAAAGATACAATCTTCTCTATGTTTTTAAAGTTATCTTTAAAACATGAATTCCTTTAAATTAATAGTAACGAAACCTTAGGAAAGTCAGGGTTATTCCAGATCTTCTTGTGGACTCATGGTCTTTCGTTAATTCAACTATTCTTCCTGTGAATATAATAACGTTTGGAAGAAAAACCAATTTCTTTTGCATTTAGATACCTTTTTATATAGATGAGTACCACTCATATCTTAGCGTTTTTGTGCAGGTTTGGCCTCAGAAGATGATTTTCTGATAGGAGAAACCTCGGCCACACGAGAGGAATGGAGGAGGCTTTATTTCAGAGTCAGCATAAAGCTACCTCATTGAAATGCCAAACAAAACTAATCCACTCACTCTAATACAGACTTTACAGTGATACAGAGAAATTCTTTAACACCAGCACTTCAGAAAAAGTTCAGGAAATGAAATTTAGCCTTGAGGAAAGGAACAAACCCATCAGATGGAATCCTGTTACTGGTGTGACAGACAGCAAGACCATTGCCCATGGTACTCAGACCTCCATGTCAGCAAGGTAGTACCTCATGGGAATTCCATCTGAGAAGTGTTAGTGCCTGAGAAGGTAGGTTTCATATTTGAAGATAGACAGGATTCGTTAATCTCTCAGCCAGAGGAGTTGCTAAAGAAAATAACCATTTTAGATTTTGATTCTTCTGTGTTGCTGAGTGAAACGGACGGCTTTTAGTGATGTGTGTACCAGCTGGACTGCCCTTCAGAACTGGAAGCTTGTAACTTGTGTATTTTTCTCGGAATGTGGCGTTTGAAGCTTTAACTTTGAAAAATGGCAATGTTTTTCTTTTTTACATATTTTACATATGGGTTGTTGCCCAGCCCATAAACTTTCCCCATTTTTTCTGGAAAAGGAAAAGATAACAAAACAGACCTTGATAATTGTTGTTTAAAAACTACCGAAGTATAAGGAAACTCCCCCATAGAGAAGAAATAAAACAGTCCTCTATCTTTTAATTTTTTTCTTAATTGTACTCTCTCTGTCTTCTCTAATTTCTGGATGATATCTCCAACTTCCAATTTTTCTATAATATTTTTTATTTTGATTTAAATCCTTTCCTAGAGTTTTCTTTTTCTGTAGCATTCTGTCCTTGTATCATGGATAAAATATCTATAATCTGAGAAGATTACTGGTAGCTTTTGTGGGTGTGTTTGTCTTCCTGAATAATCATTTTTTCTTCCAAGTTGCTTGTTTCTGTTTGTTCTGGTCTGTCTTTCATGCTTTCCTTGATTATTTTCTTGTTCAGAGTCACAAAAAAGCCAGATGGCTCATCATCTGCTGCTCCCTGTGGTTCTCTAGTAATCACGAAGTATTACAGTACAGGGGGTGATGACATAGAACGGAGAAAAGTTACGTTACAGGTTTTCATAGGCTAAAACCACCTCTGTTTAAAGCAGAGGTAACTTCACACTTAACAATATTTGATTAGAATTAAGCCTGAAATTCTTAAAAAAAATCTTTAAACATTTTAAATATCCATTTTAGGGTGTTTGTCAGCTTCCCAGGAAAAACGATGAAAAGGAATATCCACACAGGAGAATTGATATCAGGTATTATTCAAAATTTGTTGCTGACCTATTCTCCTTTCTTTTCTCCTCCCCCCCCCCACCCCTCCCCCTGGGTATATCTTGGAATTTACATAAATATCCAGGATCCCTTTTCATTCTGCAGACCCATGCTACTGCTAAGTCATTTCAGCCATGTCCAACTCTTTGTGGCCCTGTGGACTGTAGCCCGCCAGGCTCCTCTGTCCATGGGATTCTCCAGGCAAGAATACTGGAGTGGGTTGCCATTTCCTTCTCCAGGGCATCTTCCTGACCCCGTTTCTTACTTCTCCTGCATTGACAGGTGGATTCTTGACCACTAGTGCCCCCTGGGAAGCCCCTGAAGTGCCCTATGTCCTTGCAATAGACACTTTTTGGCCTGAAAGTATGTAAAAAGTAACACTATCGACAGAATCTGCTTTATTATCTCTGGATTTGCCTCTTCATAAGGTGCCTTCCTTATCAAGAGAAGAGCAGTTCTCTTGGGTTTCCTTACCCTACTGCTCTCCACCCAGGTGCCCTTTCCCAAGAAAATCTCTTGCTTTGTCCGCGCATGTGTCTCCTTGGGCAGTTCATTTCCGAGTGTTAGACAAGAGCCCAGTTTCGGGCCCTGGAAGGGGTCAGCCATCCTGCAACAAATGGCGACTCTGGTGGGACTCTTCTCCGCTGAGACTGACATCCTGACCACTCGGGGTGCTCGGGCCAGCTTGCCTGCCAATGGACCAGACCCAGCGTCCGCAACTGGGACCCTTTGGTCCCTGGTCTCCTCCTGACGCGGACAACTGGCCAGAGTGCCCCGACCGGTAAGGAACAAGAGATTTATTGACCTCTCTCCCCTACCCTCTCTCTTTCCTCTGCTTAACCCTTCCTATCCTTGCCTGTTTTTCTGGTCCCCTGGTCTTGGTTGCAGGAATCTGGTTGAAAGGCCCTCAGCCAGAGCTGAGGATTGGAGACTGATCACCTCCTCTTGGCAGAGAACTTGAATTCTGGTTCTGGTCTGGTCTGATTTCTGGTAGGGGCGAGTTCCAGTCCTCCCTTCTCTGGAGGCCCAGGGAAAAGTCCCATAACACCTGGGTATCTGTAGGTGGCAGGAGACGTCTGTAAGGCCACCCCTTTCACCTCACCTCTCCCACCTCCTCTCCCTTCTTTCAACCTGGCTTTCTTTCCTCCCTTGAAATCTTTGATGTTAGTACTTGGCCCTAGTGGTGCAGAAGGTAAAGCGTCTGCCTGCAATGTGGGAGACCTGGGTTCGATCCCTGGGTTGGGAAGATCCTCTGGAGAAGGAAATGGCAACCCACTCCAGTATTCTTACCTGGAGAATCCCATGGACGGAGGAGCTTGGTGGGCTACAGTCCACAGATTGCAAAGAGTCGGACATGACTGAGCGACTTCACGCTCATTTTCACTTTCAAGGTGCCTGCCACAGCATGAGGTGGATCCCGCTGGGGAAGGTGGTCCTGAGACCATCTTTGGGTTTGTCCACACCCCTTGCAGAGTGTGGTTTACTGAAGCCTGAACTAACTGCACGGTTGAGGACATTTGAATGGTCCTAGTGATGGGGGTCTCTTTAGGTTATTGGACTGCACAGGCTTGTATTGTGCCTTCCTGATTCACGCTCATTTTCACTTTCAAGGTGCCTGCCACAGCATGAGGTGGATCCCGCTGGGGAAGGTGGTCCTGAGACCATCTTTGGGTTTGTCCACACCCCTTGCAGAGTGTGGTTTACTGAAGCCTGAACTAACTGCACGGTTGAGGACATTTGAATGGTCCTAGTGATGGGGGTCTCTTTAGGTTATTGGACTGCACAGGCTTGTATTGTGCCTTCCTGATTATGAGTCCTATTTTTGCGAAGTTTGAAATGCATAGTAAAGGATTGCTCGCTTGTTTCTTTTGTTTAGGTTGATACCCAAGGACCAGTATTACTGCGGTGTCCTCTATTTCACCGGGAGTGATATTTTCAATAAGAATATGCGAGCTCATGCCCTAGAAAAAGGCTTCACAATCAATGAATACACAATCCGTCCCTTGGGTGTCACTGGTGAGTATTTGTGTCTGCATCGGAGATAATCCCAGTCATCGGGGATATTTTGGTTTAGCAACTTTGGTTTTTCTAAGAGCCTTTAAGTAACCATGGCAGTTAATTGTAGTTTCTTTAGAATTGTTAGTCCCTCAGGCAACAGAGAAAGCTTTGCTCCATAGGTGTTCCCAGGCCCTCAGCTCATGATGACAAGATTTAGTTATTTTCTGTGTTCGAATGGATTAAATTCTTTCTACTTCCATGGTCAGCAAAAAAAGAAGAAACTCTTATTGACCTAAAGGATTTTTGTTTTCTTAAATGTGCCTCCAAGATTTCAGGAAAACTCAGGTGTTGCTCCTTTCAGTGTCAGGCCAGACTTGGTAGCTTTGACTCCAAACTTTCACAGTTTAAAGAGTAAGAATTACATAGTCTGTTTTATAGATCTTATTAACATTTCACAGTCTATTTATTATGTGGTCTACTGTTATCTGCTAGGAGAATGAAGATTTCGTCTTTTTGTCCTAAAACTGTAAAGTAGGGCTGTGCTTGTCGCGTGTCAGTGGGTGTACAGACTACATGGGACCCTCACTCAATGCAGGTTTCACTTCAGTGGGCTTTGCGGGACTGCTGCATTGCTAGTCCAGGGACCGTGTGCTGAGTTGCAGAGGAACTCACTGGAGTCTTTTCTCTGGCACAGGGGAGATCCAGCAGAGAGGAGAGTCATGGATTAGGGTCACGTCAAAGGGCCAGAGTTGAGGTATTCAGGTTCGCTGTGTAGCACTGGTGATATGTGTGTGGCAAAGCATGAACAGAAGCCCTCGAGGGAGGTCTTTTTAAGTCGCTTGTGGACTATTTTCTTTTCCCTCTGAAGCAAGTCCTATTCAGCTCTCCATCCTGACCCCTCTGTAACTGAGCTCCAGAACTGGCTCATGAGGAAGGTCTCTTGGCCCTCCTTGCAGGCGTTGCCGGGGAGCCCCTGCCCGTGGACAGTGAGAAGGACATTTTCGACTACATCCAGTGGAAGTACCGTGAGCCCAAGGACCGAAGCGAGTGAGGCCCGTCCTCCCCGGCACAGCCCAATCAGAATCTTAATTTATTTCTTAAGCTTTGCTATGTAAGGGTCTGTGGTGTTTTTAAATAACTATTTCTTCTTCATGCCGTAACCTGCACTGTAGTCAATAAAACATCTTGTATGATTATCAGCTGTGATCTAGTTCTTACTTTATTAGCAAACGTCTAAATTTATATATTCTGTTGATGACTGCACTTTACTAAGGGTCAGTAGAGAGAATTAAGAGATGAGATGATAACAAATCTTAAGTGGGGATTTTTATGTTCTCCTTTCCTGCCCTTATGTTATAAACTACATTACCTCATTACCTTTCCTCCTGTTTACTGATTATAAATTAGTTAAAGTGCACCCAGGGGCCAGCCTCTGGAAGAGGGCTCAGGCTTTTTTAGAGATTAGAGAACTTCATAAATTTCACTTTTGTCTTTGCTTGACCCATATTTGATTCTGTTATAAATACTTATAAACTAAAGAACAGGTATGTGGTTTGTCTCTCAAATGAAATCTGTAGCAATTGATTGTAATCCATGAGAAAGAACTTCCCTAATTCAGTTCAGTTCAGTCACTCAGTTGTGTCCGACTTTTTGTGACCCCGTGGACTGCAGCACAGCAGGCTGCCCTGTCCTTCACTGTTTCCCGGAGCTTGCGCAAACTCATGTCCATTGCGTCGGTGATGCCATCCAGCCATCTCGTCCTCTGTCATCCCCTTCTCCTCCTGCCTTCAATCTTTCCCTGCATCAGGGTCTTTTCCAACATTCACCCATTTGTATCAAATATGACCATTTAAACTTCAAATAGACAAAGATTTCACTTTTTTCCCCTTGTTTTCCTCCAGTGTAACTTTTGAGTACAGATGGTCAGGCACTCCTTGAAAGCCCAAGCTTTGAAATGCAGAAATTATATCAATACAAAAATATGAAAAGTTCTTAAATAGTAAGGCTATTGAAAACAAACTAATGGAAAAGTGCTTTGGAACTTGCAGTGGGTTATACCAACATAGGCTATTATCTTTTGAATCTTGTATCTTTATTAACCAGGTTTCTGTTTTTGTAGCGAGATGGCGTTTCCCTTCCAAGACATGAAGGCTTATAAACAGTAGGGGCTTTAAGGAAGTTTTCCCTGGTAAGCTGACTTAACAGCAGATAAACTGTCACTCCGCTTCCCCACAATTCCCATCAGGTGTCAGAGCTTCACCAGAAATCACTTAAAAGATTTATTTGAACTAACTGAATGACTAGATGAACTTAAATTTGTTGTAGAATCACTTGCACTTTTCTGCAGAAACAGACAAAAAGCCAAACTAGTCTCTATTCCTCACAAGACAGCTTCTGCAGCTCAGTTTGTTTCACTTATTACAAGATGGGATTTTAAGATGTGTAGATGGGAAGATGTGCGAGTGCACGCCTGAGCCTTCTGCTGGGTTAGACCTGCAGCCGTTAGGGTTTCTGGCACACTTTCGACCGTCCGCGGCGTCGATGAGCCACCTGACTCCGACACACTAGCCCGGCCTTACATTTACAGCGCTGGGACTGACCCAGAACTGGGCCAAAGTTGTAATGCCTCCCAGAACAGACCTGTCCGTCCTGTAGCAGCGGTTTACAGACTTTGTTCCAAAAATGATGAGCGCAGCAAAGTTCGGGCCCGCAGTCTAAACTTGTGAGACACTTTTGTCCCTTTCGTGCTGTAACGAGATTGACACAGGCTTTAGTGATAAGCAGGTGGCTTGTTGGGGTGTGACTGGGGTGAGGCAAGGCAGGGAGGATAAGCCAGCAAACTTAGGCTGGAGCAGCACGCCTGGCTCCAAGGCTGAGCACAGCAGTGAAACGGACAGCTCTCCCGAGCAGAAGATACTGCCTGAGAAGGCAGAGAGCAGGAGGAGGAGAGGGCAGCAGAAGATGGGATGGTTGGATGGCATCGCTGATTCAATGGATGTGAACTTGGGCAAACTCCGGGAGATGGTGAGGGACAGGGAAGCCTGGCGTGCTGCAGTCCATGGGATCGCAAAGAGTTAGACGTGACGGCGACTGAACAACAACCGAGGTAAAACCTCTGTCAGAGAAAGATGGGGTTTCCTGTCTTGAGACGTAAAGTAAGTATCACTCGGCAGTGTTTTAGTAAAGGGGATGTGTGCTGACATGTTAAGAGACCACCGTTTAGACGGGGACCAGTTAACCTAAAGACACCACTAGGAGCAGCCGGTTCACCCTCAAACATTCCAGCTGCTTTCTGTCAAAGGTTGAATTTTAAGATTACAGCTGTTTCAAAAGCATCTTAGTGAAGTTTGTATTTTGTTTGAGAGTGAAAAGTTACTGCATTTGTTTTCATCTCTTTTATTTTTTATTTTTTTTAAAACAAGCTTATTGGCTTATCTGTGTTGGATGTATTTTTTTTAATTGGGCTATGTGTGTGTTAGTTGGTCAGTCACGTCTGACTCTTCATGACCCCATCGAATGTACAGCCCGCCAGGCTCCTCTGTCCATGGGATTTTCCAGGCAAGAACACTAGAGTGGGTTGCCATCTCCTATTCCAGGGGATCTTCCCAACCCAGGGATCAAACCCACGTCTCCTGCATTGGCAGGCAGGTTCTTGACCACTGCTGCTGCTGCTGCTGCTAAGTCACTCTGTCGTGTCCGACTCTGTGACCCCAGAGATGGCAGCCCACCAGGCTCCCCCGTCCCTGGGATTCTCCGGGCAAGAACTCTGGAGTAGGTTGCCATTTCCTTCTCTGATGCATGAAAGTGAAGAGTGAAAGTGAATTCGCTCAGTCATGTCTGACTCTTAGCGACGCCATGGACTGCAGCCCACCAGGCTCTTCCGTCCATGGGACTTTTCAGGCAAGGATACTGGAGTGGGGTGCCATTGAGCCACTCGTATATATATGCGAGCACATATATATATATATATATATATATATATATATATATATATATATGTATGACCACACGCTCATATTTGAATGCTGCTCTTACCCTTCTCGGGTGGTGGCGTTCCAATATTTGGCTTCCTCGTGCGTTTGTCTTGCTGAGCTGTGTGTGCCTTTGTCTCCCTCTCCATCATTGGCCGTACGTCTTCCCGTAGAGTACAGACATCTGAGAGACAAGCAGGCGGGGTTAGAGAACGAGAGCCACGGGCAGGCACATCATCAGGCTGCCTGAGAGATTGGCAGGGCCTCTGCCTTCAGTCTCTCTGTGACTGTCTAGGTTTCTGGGACACGTGCATTGCATATTTATATCTCACATAAGGCAGAGAAAGGGGCTTAAGAAACTGAATCAAAGCGGAAACAGTGATTCCAACTTGCACCCTGCCTTTAAAATCATCTCCACGTTGCTGGCAAGAGTTGTTGCCAGGAAAGGAACTATTTTGCTGCATCGAAAAGAGGCAGCTGGGGAGATTCACTTCCAGAATGACATCAGGGAGCCTTTAGAGAGTGCCTGTCGTGGGACATCGTCGTCCAAGAGACCCAGGTGCTGCCTCCGCCTCGTCGGAGCACAGCAGTCCTGTCGAGCTCTGGGCCGACTCACTGTTCACGCAGAGCATCCCGGGGCAGCACATGTTGACATGCTGGCACCGCCTCCGTGTTCTACGGCAGGTGGCGCAGAACGGTTTCTCATTCCAAAGTCTGACGCAGAATTTTCCAGCACCGCAGTCTTCGTCAGACACACACCATGAGTCCTGTGAAGGGACATTTGTTCACAGGGTAGAGAATCCAGGGAGATGTGAGCAAGCCTTATACTGCAGGCAGGAGGTGGAGGGAGCCGAATGCTGAGGCCCTTGAGACGTTGCCACCAGCCTCTAGCAGCATCTTCATTTCTTTCCACTAGAGTTGGTTTTCTCCCACGAAGGGGAGAGCAAATCACCAACAAAGAGACCTATGTGCTGCCAAGGTTATTCGTGTTTGAAAAATTGTCCTACATTTAAACCCAGAATTTAATTTTTATGCTCTTTGTGAAAATGGAAGAAAATGTTTTCCCATGTGTCGTAGAGGTGGTTATGAGATTTAAAAATATATATATTTGTTTACTTATTTATTTGGCTGCACCAGGCCTTAGTTGTAGCCGTGGGATCTAGTTCCCTGGTCAGGAATCGAACCCAGGCCCCCTCCTCTGGGAGTGCAGAGTCCCAGCCGCTGGACCACCAAGGAAGTCCTTGATTACGAGATTCTTGCTCTGTGGCTAGAAGCCCTCGACACTGTGCTACAGTTTAATGAGATGGAAGGCTGGTGTTTGTGGCAGCTCTATCTAGCTGACCTTTTGACTCCATCAGTCACCATTGGCCAAGTAGCCCTCGGGGGACCTCACCCAAGTCACCTGATTCTTAGGGATGCCTCATTTGCAGAGGAACAGATTCCAAAGACCAGCTTTTCTCATCTACAATGGATGCTTTTTCAAACAGATATGAACATTTCCTATAAAACAGTTCTGTGAAGTGAGAGGGTGACAAGCCGGTGCTCCTTGCCACATAGCATTAAACTAATAACTCCCAAATTCCCTGACTGCATGGCCTTAGTTAAATCCCTTAGCATGTCTGAGTTGCATTTTCATCGTCCGTTGTTAGGAGGCGTGACAACTATCTCAAGCTCTAAGGAAGCAAGGTATTATGTATCAGAGGCCTGGCACGTAGCACAGCCTTCTCAGTGTCCACTTCCTCTCTGATTTATAGGCGAATTGAGAGCTCAGTGCCCTGAAAAGCCACTGGGCTTCTTGGGTGAGTTAATGCGAAGGTGACTGGATTCTCCCAGGCGGCCTTCAATCCAGCTCACAGCCTTTCCAGCTCCCAGGCTAGTTGAGATGAACCGTTTGAGACCCCGATCTGAGTGATGCTTCATGCAAATCCAGCACCCAGCCCTCCTCCCTTGCAGGGCGTTACCTCCTGGGCCTCTTGTTCATCAGCAGAGTTCTTAACGCTGAAATCCATAACCAGGGCTCCAAGGGGGGCGCACAGCCAGCCGAGCCCCAGCAGGACCACCAGCATCATCCTCGACCCTCTCAGACCTCCCCGCGTCCTCTTTGAAGCTGGGCAGCTCTGCACCCGCAGTGGAGCTTTGGCCGAGATGGAAACTCAGCAAGTTGCTGGGAACTGCTTTTTCTGAAAGAGAAGGGCGGAAGGTGTGTGAAATGCCATAAGCCAGGTCTGATCTGCAGGTTCCCTCTTGAACTATTTATAGATGTGTCCCCTCCTTTCTCCCTGCTCCCTCCTCCTTCATTTCCTTCCTTCTTACCCCACACAGGCTAGAACAAATCCCTGCAAATCTGTTTGATCAATAGTTCAAAACAAGGACTCAGTCGAGTTGGGAGCACAGACAGGATTGCAGCCGCTCCTCCTCCAGTGGTTGAATCCCTCTTAATTACGGCCTCTCAAGGTCAGTTCAAAGGGCCAGCAGAGGAGCAGGATGTCTGTATCAAAGGCAAACTCTGATAATCTCCTGCATTTCCTACCTTCCATAATCCTGTGGGGGAGGAGGGAGTCCGCTCTAAGAGCTGTTTTCACAGCTAATTGTGCTCCCAAGAAAGAATGGCTCCTATTAGCCAATGTGCTATGCGGGATGCCAAAAACTAAGAGTTAGAAGGGTACTGAGACTTTTTTTTTTTTTTAATTTTTATTCTTACTTTATTTTGCTTTACAATACTGTATTGGTTTTTCCGTACATTGACATGAATCAGCCACAGGTGTACAAGAGTTCCCAATCCTGAACCCCCCTCCCACCTCCCACCCCATATCATCTCCCTGGATCATCCCCGTGCACCAGCCCCGAGCATCCTGTATCCTGTATCGAACATAGACTGGCGATTCGTTTCTTACATGATAGTATACATGTTTCAATGCCATTCTCCCAAATCATCCCACCCTCTCCCTCTCCCACCAAGGATCTCATTCAAATATGAAGGAGAAATCAAAAGCTTTATAGACAAGCAAAAGCTCAGAGAATTCAGCACCACCAAACCAGCTCTCCAACAAATGCTAAAGGATCTTCTCTAGACAGGAAACACAGAAAGGCCGTATAAACCCGAACTCATAACAATAAAGTAGATGGCACCGAAACATTTTAAAAGATGCTCAGGTAGTGAAGACTATGCTCAGGTAGAAACGAGGGACGATGCCTCTGATTAGCTCTGGCATCCAGATGTAAAGAGCCCAACAGCTTAAGAGCTGTGAATGTAACAGCACCTGTTCCGGCTAAATGTCAATTGGAAAAGAATTCTCCTTAAGATGAAAATGGGACTGTTTGAGGTTAGGATTATTTAATCCGGAAAATAATGAAATTTATGAAAATTGTCCTTTTAATGAGAACCCCAGAGAGCCCATTGTATATACAGATTTACACAACTTAATAGGAAGGTTGGGTCCATTTTATTGAGCAGTGGATTTAACTTGTGTTGTATGGTGGTGAATTGACTGAAGCAGAACAGTCTCCAATATAGCAGATTTCAGAGGGAATTTCATGCATTTTAATTTAAACTTTTATAACTTCTGCTTCATCCCCTTTTGTCTGATTTTTTTTCCAGTCAAAGTGTTACCTAACTCAAATAATTTTGACATGCACTTACCTTCCTGGTGGCTCAGACGGTCAAGAATCTACCTGCAATGCAGGAGCCCCAGGTTCAATCTCTGGGTCAGAAAGATCCCCTGGAGAAGGGAACAGCAAGCCACTCCAGTATTCTTGCCTGGAGAATTTCATGGACCGAGTAGCCTGGCCGGCTATAGTCCATGGAGTCGCAAAGAGTTGGATATGACTGAGTTAGCAACTCTTTGTCACTGCCTAAGTACTTTAAGGGTAGAACAGTCTGAATGTGGATCTAAAAATCCCTTTACCATTGGCTTTGTTCTCAGGGTAAATTCATCCCACTACCTGGGATGTAAGGTACCCTTTAAAATCTAAAGACGCATTTTTTCTATGCCATCAATGTCATTCTTAGTATCACTGGGTCTTCTTCCAGAACCAGCTGACCTCAGTTGTCAAGATGAACCTGGATATTCTGTGCCAGGGGACCATTCTCAGCCTCAAAGGCTGCCCAGTGCCCTGGCGGCTGGGGCAGGCAACCTGAGGCCCCTTTCCTTGGCTCTCTCCCTGGTGTTGGGGTGTCTGCCTCCATTGTGTGGAGTGAGGAGCTATTTCTTCTGCAAGTACTCCTTTCTCATGTGAAGCAACATGAAACACCCTTTGATAGTAGGCTATGCCTGGTGACTGGGTGTGTTACAGAATTTATTTTGAAGTTGGACAATTATGACCAAAGATAAAGGAGAAAGCCCCAGGGTTTGTCCCTTGCTGGGTTTCTCTGCTTCCTGTTAGCTAACTGAAGAGAGAATATTAGGGCAGAAGAAGCCTCTGGCAAAACACACAGACAAAAAGGACTGGCACAAATATTCACTGAGTACTTTGTATGGAGCAGAACCTATGATTAGGTATTGGGAATAAAAGATAAAAATGGTCCTTGCCTGTGAGGAGTTAATGTCCAGAAGACATGTATGTAGAGACAATTTCTATATATTACGACAAACACGAACAAAAAGGCAGAAATGTGGGGCTGGAGGATCACAGGGGAGGGCGCGATTAGCCCTCTGGAGGAGGGATTATTTGAGGTGGGTTTTGTGGGTTGAGTAGGAGTTCCCTAGGTTAAGAAGCAGGGGATGATACGTCTCAGGCTCAGACAGTGAAGTGGGAACAGGGGCAGGAAGGCGCATATCAGTTCTAGAGGGTCTGTGTGACTGGAGCAGATGGTGGAGAGACCAGAGAAGGCTAGATTGTGCAAAGCTGATAACAGGCAAAGGGAACCAGAAGACGTTATTTCATAAGCAGAAGAAAGTCACTGGGGATATTTGAACTTGAAAATTACAGGATCTAATTTTAAATGCTTTTTAGGAGCGCAGTGCTGGCAGCAATGTTGGGCTTACAGTGGGTGAAAGTGAATGCGGGGCCAATAAAGAGGAGGTGGAGGAAGCGAAGAGGAAGGCTGGTGTGAGCAGGTGCTGACAGTGAGGACGGCCAAGGATGGGATTTTGCAGGTGGATCTCCATCGCCTGATGTGAGTGAAACGGAGGAGTTCAGGTCACCCTGACATTTCTAATTCTGTGCACAGGTGGATGGTCATGTCTTCCCAAGTGGCACTAGGGGTAAAGAAGCCACCTGCCAACGCAGGAGACCTAAGGGAAGTGGGTTCGATCTCCGGGTCGGGAAGATCCCCTGAAGGAGGACATGGCAACCCACTCCAGTAATCTTGCCTGGAGAATCTCATGGTCAGAGGAGCCTGGGAGGCTACAGTCCACGGGGTCACAAAGAGTCAGACACACTGAAGCAACTAAGCACGCGCATGGATGGTCATGCACTGTAGATGGAATTAGGGATGGGAAAGTGGGTTGGGGGCAGTGGGACAGAGGCCAGGAGCACTGTGATCCAAGTCATCAAGCCTTTGCTGGGTATCCATCGTGGAGACCGAAGATTAACCCCTGTGTCCTCCGGGAGGAACACTCCCACGGACGAGAGGATGTGAGGATTCAGACATACCAGACGCAGGAGGCTGCAAACGGGCAACAAGACTGAAAAGCAGGCTTCTCCTCTCTGTCTCTGTCTGACTTTGTCTCAGCCTTGCAAGACTGAGAGCTTCAGAGTCAGGTGGACCTCATTGGAGCACCACACGGACGGGCCTTCCCTGTAGCCCCTGACTCCCGAAGGCATCCATCTGCCCACTGTAGTGTTTATAAAACTCTGTTGTGATTGGGCACTGTTTTGTCTCTACAACTATAGACAAAGGTGTCATCTTTGTATCCTCATGCTTGGAAGGCCTGGCACATAATAGAAGCTCCATACATTGTTTTCTGTGACGGAAGACTACATAAATAAATGCATTTATTGTGACTTTGAACAAGACACTCCACCTTTCTGGGCTGCATCTCCACAACCGTAAAGTGGGCATGACTCCCCATAAGCCCTACATTTGGAGGGTTCAGGGCATGCCTTTGTGTAGCGGGCCTGCTGCAGTAACTGGCACTCATACGCTCTGTCCCAGGCCACCCTCACTGAAGCTCAGGACCCAGCACCCCACACAGCCCTTCCTCGGCGGTGCTCAGCAGAAGTTTGTATAATACAACAGTTGTTGTTACTCAGCAGTTGAGTCGCGTCCTACTCTTCACGACCCCACGGACTGCAGCATGCCAGGCTTCCCCATCCCTCACCATCTCCCGGAGCTTGCCCAAGTTCATGTCCATGGAATCGGTGATGCCATCCAACAGTCTCATCGTCCGTCGTCCTCCTCTCCTCTGCCTTCAGTGTAATCCTATGCCCAAAGACACATCCACACCCAGCCCCAGTGGCCCGTTATTTCTAGGTCTCCCAAAGGCCAGAGTGACCTTGAGGACGATACCAGAGTCTCCCTGGAAGACGACCCGGGGTGTTTCCAGATCTGCAGAGGCTGCTTGTGGATAACAGTCAGGGTTCCTCAGCCAGGATGCCCCGTGACTGCGCTCACCACCCTCAGGCTGAGGTCAGTCCTTGCAGCTTAGAGATGATGGAGCAGTGGGAAGTGGATGCCAGGGAGGAGCAGAGGGGAGAGAAAGGCTTCAGAAGTGTTTCTGCTGAGAAGGAATTGATGCCTTTGACCTGTGGCATTGGAGAAGACTCGTGAGAGTCCCTTGGACTACACGGAGACCAACCAGTCCATCCTAAAGGGGATCAGTCCTGAATGTTCATTGGAAGGACTGATGCTGCAGCTGAAACTCCAATACTTTGGCTACCTCATGGGAAGAGCTGACTCATTGGAAAAGACCCTCATGCAGGGAGGGATTGGGGGCAGGAGGAGAAGGACGACAGAAGATGAGATGGCCGGATGGCATCAGCGACTCAATGGACGTGAGTCTGGGTAAACTCAAATGGTAAAGGACAGGGAGGCCTGGTGTGCTGCTGTCCATGGGGTCACAAAGAGTCGGACACGACTGGCCGACTGAAACCCAACAGTAAGTCAGGGCCCCTGAGGTCCCAGACGCAGACGGCGGAGCACTGCCCGCTCCCCATGCTGGGAACCTGGCCCCTCCCATGAGGACGCCCTAATGTACTCTCCTGGCCTGGATGCCCCTGGCGAGGACTGTGGGCCAACTGACAACCCGAGCTGGTCCTCCTCATGCCTCGGGGAGCTCCTGGCCCAAAGGAAGGGCAGGATCAGGGAGTATAGACTGAGCTCAGGGGAAATGAAAATACCCGAAAAGCAATTCCACCCCCCACCCCGGTTCAGTAAGGAGGGAGATGTGAGTCCCAGCCCGGGAAGTAGGGTGTGGGCTGGTGTGCAAGAGCTGACAGCTGTGCCCTCCAGTGACAGCTGCTGTAGTTCACATCAAAGTCAGCATTGTGATTTATATTCACTTCCGAAAGCGAAGTTTTGTTATGGCTCTCCTGTCAAGACCAGTTTGATTTCCATACATTCTGCATCTCTTAAAATCAAAGGAACCAAAAGGAGCAGGTCTTTGGCAGCATGTCACAGGACATGTTCAATAAGTGAAAGATGAGAGGGGCGGGTTGATGAGGGGAGACAAAGAGTGCAGGATCCCTGCAATCACTGTAGCCGTGTAAACACTGAGGTCAGGAGAGGACCGCCGAGGAACTGTGTTTACCAGAGGTCTTGCCCCTTCGGGTGGTTCCACTTCTGGAAATGGCTTGGATGCAGTCAGGAAGATGGAGTCCGGCCCATCACCGATCTTGAGGCCTTGGCTGGGTCACGGGCCTCTCAGCCTCAGCTCCTTGTGGCCTGGAGGGCTCCTCCAGACCAGGTTTTGGGGAATTTGCAGATAGATGGTGGGGGAGGTGACTGCGATGTCACACACCCTGGAGGCACCACTTGGACCCAGACTGCTGTCTGTGTGAGTGGCCCCCTTTCGGAGCTGTGCGGTCAGACGGTGTTAGGACCTCCCTTTTCTGCAGCAACAGCCTCAGCCCTCCTGACCCCACAGCAGACGTGTAGCTGAGAACGGCACCAGGGGCCCCTAGCTTGCTTAATCCAGGTCGTGCTCTGCCTTCTTTGGGCTGAAAAAAAATTCGATGATGCTGAGTGTGATGCATGAATCCTAACGGCCTTGCCTGCCTTGCTGTACCCCGTTCCTGGGCGCACACCATACTTCTGTGTGATGGAAATCCCACGGACTAGCTGCTTGCGTTCACGCTGTGGTCTGAGGTCAGAGTCCCCACCTGCTTAGGTTCCCTGCCACCTTCTCCACACACTTGAAGGAGGGACAAGGAGCCCTGCAGGGGGCTCTTTCATGAGGGCGCTGATCCCACTCACGAGGGCCCCACCTCCAGACCAAGCGCCTCGGGAGGTTCCCACGTCCAACACCATCACACTGGGAGCTAGGAGAGCAACACATGAAGGCCCACAAGCATTCAGACCACAGCATTGCTCTTCGTCCTCTGCATCCTGTAGCCCCAGACATACTCGTGTTACACAAGACACGGACATGGGGGTAGTGACAGCAGTTGCCGCTGTGAAAAGGCAAGGAAAGATGTTTAAAAAGCTGCCCGGTTATGACCCAGCAATCCCACTTCTGGGCATACACACCGAGGAAACCAGAATTGAAAGAGACACATGTACCCCAATGTTCATCGCAGCACTGTTTATAATAGGCAGGACATGGAAGCAACCTAGATGTCCATCAGCAGATGAATGGATAAGAAAGCTGTGGTACATAAACACAATGGAGTATTACTCAGCCATTAAAAAGAATACATTTGAATCAGTTCTAATGAAGTGGATGAAAGTGGAGCTGATTATACAGAGTGAAGTAAGCCAGAAAGAAAAACACCAATACAGTATACTAACGCATATATATGGAATTTAGAAACACGGTAACGATAACCCTGTATGCGAGACAGCAGAAGAGACACAGATGTATAGAACAGTCTTTTGGACTCTGTGGGTGAGGGAGAGGGTAGTATGATTTTGAAGAATGGCATTGAAGCATGTATAATATCATATAAGAAACGAATCGCCAGTCTAGGTTCAATGCAGGATACAGGATGCTTGGGGCTGGTGCACTGGGATGACCCAGAGGGATGGTACGGGGAGGGAGGAGGGAGGGGGGTTCAAGATGGGGAACACGTGTATACCCGTGGCAGATTCATGTTGATGTATGGTAAAACCAACACAATACTGTAAAGTAAAAAAATTGAATAAGAAAATAAAATTTAAAACAAGCTGCCCGGGTCTCAATACACATTAGCTGGAAACAGCATCACTTGTCTTCAGTCACGGCAGGAGTCAGGCAGCTGGGACGAGGCCTTGGCACTGAGTTGACTCAGGGAACTGATGGCCTTTTGCTGATGCCACTGAGGGTCCCAGCAGCCTGCACTCATCCGTGTAGGAGACTTGGGTGGTTTCCTTTTCAACTGAAATACACCTGTGTTCTAGAGTGGGTCACAAGGTCCTTTCAGCCCCTTTGTTATGGCAAGGCCCTTCGGCACAGTCCACTTTGCTTTATTCTCATTGTTGCTGTTTAGTTCGCTAAGCAGTTGTCAACTCTTTGTGACACTGTGGACTGTAGCCCACCAGGCTCCTCTGTCCATGGGATTCTCCAGGCAAGAATACTGGAGTGGGTTGCCATTCCCTTCTCCAGGGCATCTTCCCAACCCAGGGATCAAACTGAAGTGTTCTGCCTGGCAGAGATTGTTTACTACTGAACCAGCTGGGAAGTCCTTTATTCACTGTACTGACTATAATTTAATAATAAATACCCTGCAGGGAGGACAGACGCCTAAAGAACTGAGTGGAGACCAACTTCCATTCTTCTTTTCAGCTTCTCTTCTTCTATGCCGTTTCCGCTCATGGTTTCATCATTTGAGTCTTTCTCTGTCTCCTCCTTGCTCTGCACTCTCTCAGTCACATCCTTCTGCACCCCTGTAACTCACCCACTTACTCCTCCTCTTCTCCCCTGTGCCTTCAGAGCCTGGTGGCACCGTAGCCTGATGACCAGCCCTTCAGGCCAAGAAGCAGCCTCCACCATGCGGGGTGGGGCTGGGGGTGTGTGGCCAGCGCAGGGTCTTTCTGTGGCATCTGTAAGCAGGCGGCCAGAGGGTTCGGAAGGGAGAGTGTAGAACCGAGCCCCCCACCCACCGCGTATGACTTTGCAGGACAGAGTGGACCTGAGCAGTGGCCCACACACACCCCATCGCCTGTTTCAGGGGAGGAGCACACAAAGGGGAATCCATCCAGCCTGCGGACGAGATGGGGTCTGCACTCTAACTGGAATCTGATTCTTCTTCCTCAAAGGTAGTGGGTGAATCCCACAATATTAGGAGACCCCAGACCTGCCTGGTGTCCCAATTCTAAAGAAGCAAATTTAAAAAAAGAACAGCTCTGGTGACTACAGTTAACAGATCTGTGCTGTGAACTGGAAAGTTCCTGTGAAAGCAGAGCATCAGTGCTCTCACCATAGTAACAAAATGACAATTATCGGAGGGTAAAAGGACTCCTTCCTTAACCTGTATGTGTCAAACCGTCACACTGTACACCTGAAACTTACATAGTGTTTCATGTCAATTATACCTCAATAAAGCTGTCCTGAGCTCTGCACACAGAGTCCCCACTGGAGGGGAGAGGCTGTGGGCATTGACCCTCTTTGGGGTGCTCTCCAGGGATCCCAAGTAGTAGAATCCCTTCCCAGGATCCAGACTCTGCACCCCTTCATGGTGAGTCTGCCTCTGGCTTTTCTATCGACCTGGGAGTTGTGTTGTATGTGACTCACGGGGTGTGATCTGTCTCCTGCCTGAGGTGAACCCTGGGAGTGGTCCAAGCCTCCCCAGAACTTTGACCACAGAAAGCCATATGGTGGGGCCCCTTGGGCGGGCCTCATCCAGATGGTTTATTTCTGGGGAATCTCCATTTTAAAGATGAAGACACCGAGGCTCAGAGAGGTCAGGTAACTTGCCGAAGCTTACACAGCTAGTGAGTTGCAGACCTCGGATTTAACGCAAATGTTCTGGTTCCCAAGTTCATTCCTTCCTGCACACCACACTCCACAGTTCAAGTTCCCTGAAACATAGCTATATATTCACCAAAGGGACACTGCTTCTTTCTATTTTCAGGTTACATAGGAATATGTCACCCTCCTTTTTCTTAACTTATCCTTTGTGTAAAGTGATCATAGTGCTTTACTAGCAAGTGGTTAAAAAGAGCTAATTTCCAGGTTGTGTAAGCCAGGCTGTACCCAAACCCACAAGTGGAACATGGACAAAATTGATTTCCTCATAAAAACAATTTGTAAATATTTCCTGCCCTTTTGACATTCAACTTGGACTCTAACTTGGGTAGGGAAGCCCCATAACTGTATTCACAATTGTATGGAGAGCTTGGATGAGGCTCTGGGGGCAAGGGAAGGGCTGGGCTCATCACCCTGACTCCCATCTGCAGCACTCACCTGCAGGGTCAGCTTTTCTTTACCTCATTTCCTTGTGCCCCCTTGTGGTCAAGAGTGACATGAGTGCCCAGAAGGCCCAACGTGAATTCCAGGGACTGATCTCAGCAGCAGTTCCCAGTTTTGGGTGGAAATTCCCCAGGGCACAGCAGTCCCCTTCTCATGAACCTAGGTACTTTCCCACCTTGTGAAAGTCAGTTTAACTTTTCTAATTATAACAAACACATTTCCAAATTTTAGAAATTTTGGAAAATACAGAAAAGTGTGAAGAAAATAAAAATCACGTATACTCTGACCCAGCAGAGAGTCACTGTCAGATTTTGGAAACATTTTCCAAACATTTCTTCTATGCACATACATACACACACACACACAAATATACAGCATCTATTTAGTTAATATATAATGTATGTATTATCAATCTATCACCAGTCCAGAGTTAAGCCATTGCCAATGTCCACGTCTATGGGGCTTCCCTGGTGGCTCAGATGGTAGAGAAACTGCCTGCAGTGAAGGAGACCTTGCTTTTTCTTTAAGTAAAATTGTAACACATGCATACACACACACGCACGGAGTTACACTGTCCTTAAACTTTTGTCCCGCTAACCCCACTTTTTTAAACTGGGCCTTTCCCTCAGATTACCAGATACTAGCAGAACACATGGTTGAACCATATCCCAAAATATGAGTGTATTACAATATAATGAATCCTCTAAGTGTCAGCCATTCAACTCAGTTCAGTCGCTCAGTCATGTCCAACTCTTTGTGACCCCATGGACTACAGTACAGCACTCCAGGCTTCCCTGTCCATCACCAACTCCCAGAGCTTTCTCAAACTCATTGCCATCGAGTTGGTGACGCCATCCAACCATCTCATCCTCTGTCATCCCCTTCTCCTTCCTGTTGGAAGTGGTTTTTATAGACTTTAATGACCTGCTGGGCCTGACAAAGGCCAGGTCTGTGCCACAGTGCAGGTTGGAGTGGTAATTTTAATATTCGTCTGGATGTGAATAAATCTAAGTTGGCTTGCATGGCTTTTAATAGCCTATAGCATATGAATTTTCATCTGTGTTATTAACTAATGAACATTTTCCATGTGCCAGGTGGATCACTGTACTCTGGATACATCACCGTCTTTACTATCGACTACAATCCCAGAGATGGGGGAGCCTGGTTGGCTGCTGTCTATGAGGTCGTAGAGTCAGACATGACTGAAGTGACTTAGCAGCAGCAGCAGCACAATCCTCTGAAGTAGACCTTATTTGGTTGTCTCACAGATGTCGAAACAGAGACGTAGAGTTGTTCGCCAACAACCACAGGGTTGGCAGGTCTGAGGTGCCAACACAGCATCTTTTTACTCCAAAACTCATTTTATTTAGCCCACTAAACTTATATTGCTTTGCCAATGACATTGATCATTTTTTGCCTCATTTTCCAAGTCTCACATTACGAGGCCTTTGGGAGCAAGCGTCTTCCTTATCTTTTCTTAGCCTGAAATGCTTAAACACAGCAGGCAAATCATCTTTGGCTCTGGTTTCAAGAAGCAACCTGGTATTATGTTCTGAGTATCAAAGACTTTGTGGGGTTTTCTTTTCTTTTTATCTTGAAAAATAACTTTAGACTTACAAGAAAGATTCAAGAATAATGCAATGAAGATCCATAGATCCTCTACCTAGATACACCAATTGTTAACATTTTGAATGTTTTTTTCCTGATCATTTGAGAGTTTGTTGCAGATACCCGCTATGTCACTTATGAATAACTTAATCTCCTAAAAAACAGGCCATTTATCCATACATGCGTGTTAGCATGCAAGTTCTGTCGCATCCGACTCTTTGCAAGCCCATCAGGATCCTCTGTCGATGGGGTTCTCCAAGCAAGTGGGTTGCCGGTGCCCTCCTCCAGGGGATCTTCCTGACCCAGGGATTGAACCCGCATCTCTGTATCTTCTGTATTGTACAAGGATTCTTTAACGCTGAGCCACCAGCAAAGTCCCCATTTCTATATAATCAAGATATAATCATTACCCTCAGGAAATTTAACATTGTTGCAATACTAATACAGTCGACATTCAAATTTTCTCAATTGTTCCAATACTGACCCTCAATAGCTGCTTTTTGTTTTTTGACCCAGGGTGCAATTTAGGATTACTTGATTCTCAGGGTCATATCTTTCTTTTGTCTCCTTTAATCTAGAACACTTGACTAGTCTTAACAGTTCATGAAGTTCGCGTTTTTAGGAGAGACCAGGTGGTTGTTTTGCAGAACTGTCCCTCAACTGGATTTGTCTGGTTCCTCCGGAACGGAGAGAAAGCACTTCTTCGGCGAGTCATTCTCACACAAGACATCAGTCTGTACCATCCCTGGCGCTGCACAGTTCCATCACTCGGTCTAGGTGATGCGTTTGATGTGAAGGTTACCCTTTTCTCTTCACTAAGTCATCTGTGGGATAATACTTTGGAACTGGACGAATATCCTCAACCGTTCAGCATCTACTGATGAATTCTGCGTGACCCAGTTCTTGGTGCCTCCAAAGCAGGGATTTTGTTTCTGTAATTTCTCATACGTTTGAGTCGGAATTCTTCTCTAAAGGAGAGCTGTCCCTCATTCACCTCCTCTCTCCCTCTGGATTACATCTTTAAGTCATGCCACTTACCCCTTGGGGACCTATGTTTCTCATCGTTAAGATGAGGTGACCTAAGGGCCACATTCTTGAATTTCAGTCACTCTGAGACGGAATCTCCTCACAGGTCTCTCAAGCGTCCGCTGGAGAAAGACGCGGCAAGGGGCGACCTCTCCGCGGGCAAGGGTCGCCAGTGGGCTCCGCGCCTTCTCGCGAGAGCGGGCCCCTCAGGGGATAAAGGCGCGGGCCCTGCGCCTGCGCGCTCACATCCACCCCGTCTGCCCCCGCGCGCCGCCCTCCGCGGCGCGCGCGCGCACTCGGACAGTTGGAGGTGTTGGCCGCCTCGGGCTCGCGGCGCGCGCCCCCGGCGCGACTCTCCGGCGCAGCCGCGGCGCGGGGTTCGGGGCTCGGGGCGCGCAGGCGCCGCGGGCGTGGGGCCGCGCAGGCGCGGACGGCGTTGGTCCGAAGAAGACCTTCAGCGGTGCCCTGGCGGAGCGGACAGGCCCCTCCTAGCGGAGCGGACAGGGCCCTCCGGTCGGAGGTGAGGCAAGCCGGGGCCGCGGGCTGGCGGCCGGGCGGGGGCCGGCCGGGCGGGCGGCCGTCCGGCAGGGACCCGCGGGAGGCGGCTAACGGAGGCAAGGCCGCCGAACGGGGCGCGGGCCCGCGGGCGGGGGCAGCGGGAACCGGCCCCTCCGGGGACGGGCGGGCCGCGCCGCCACCTGCGCCTCGGCCCGGCCGGTCCCCGGGAGGCTGGCTTCGAGGGAAGGCGGGTCCGGGCACCCCCGAGCCCCGGCTTCCTCTCCGGCCTCGGCATCCAGCATCAGGGGGCCCCTCTACTCCCTGCCCCTGAGGGGAGGGTGCTGGACGTCCAGCTGAGGGGGGCGAGGCGAGCTGGCTGTCCCCACGGTGATGCTGTTGTAGCCGCCGCTCCTCCACCCCCGACCCCGGCACCTCCCCTCGCTCCCCGCCCCCGCCTGCGGCTCCCGCAGCCCGGGGGCGCCGTGCACGTCCACGGAAGAGTGCATCGGCAGAGCCGCGGCAATGTGTTGGAACGTGACGTGTCTGGGGCTTCTCGAGTTTTTGCTTGCTCATACCAGCAGTGCATTTCCCATCGGGATCGTGGGCCTCGAAAAGAAAGCTTGAACTGGGCACAGTAGAGGTCAGATGACGCCCCCCACCCCCCACTCCCCCAACGCGACTTTGCAGAGTGTCTAGCAAGTGCTTTTGAAAAAGAAGCAAAATGCTGAAAGACTGTAATGGGTCCCTAGATGGTGGTTGCCAAACACTTAAGTGTATCTTTCCTTTTTTTTTTTTTTTTAAAAGAGCAAACAGTAAAGCTTTAACGTTTTTAATATTTGAGTACGTAGAGCCTGGTTTTTACACTTCACCTCCCAAGTTATGGGCTTCAGGCAGAATTTCAACAGGTACCACCGTCGTTTGTGATCGTAAAGAGTAATATCAGATTGCAGTTGGCAGTGTGTAAAAGGTCTCAATTTGATGGTTGGGACACAAAGGACTTGTGTTGTAAACTAATTGCTCAGGATAGGAACTTGGACACCTTGTGGCCTAGAACAAAGTTTTATTATGGTATGACTCAGTACATTTATCTTCTTCATCTTTACTCTTTCCACTTTACATATAGTCTTAAACTCTGTTCTCCTAACATATCCTAATGTCTGTCGTATTGGACAGGTTTAGGTTCAGGAACACATTTTAAATGAATTCACAGTGAAGACGTGCACCACAAAGTGTGTGTTGTGTTCAGGTGTGGTGGAATAGGCAGAAACTTACTAGCAGGAGGCCAGGCTAAGAGCTCCGCTAAATAGAAATAAATAGGTTTGAACGTGTAGGTGGTTGAGGCATCGGAATTGCAAGGGCTCGCTGCTGCTCTGGATTTTACTAGGGGTAGTAATAGGGTTAACAGGGGCTTCCCAGGTGGCTCATTGGTAAAGAATCCACCTGGCAAGACAGGAAACGCAGGAGAGGCCGGGTCAGTCCCTGGGTGGGGAAGATCCCCTGGAGGAGGAAATGGCAACCCACTCCAGTATTCTTGCCTAGAGAATCCCACAGACAGAGGAGCCTGGCAACTTAGAGTGCACAGTGGGGCTAATGGGGTTGCTTGAGGTGCTCCAGCGTGACTTTTGAGGATGCTGCTGGAAGAGATTTCCTGTTGTGCAGAAAGGGCAAAGGAATGGTATATTCAGCAGTGTTGATTGGCCTCAGAATTTTGAAGTGAGGGTCATGTTGGCAGTAGAGAAGCTGGGTGAATCCTCAGGCAAGATGAAGTGAAGCACCTAGTGTTTTTGAAGACTGTAACTTTTAGAGTGTATACCGATTTTTGGTAAGCAGATTACTGCAGGTAGGATCTATCCTCTCTCTGGTTAATAGGTTAGATTATAGCACTGTATTTTAAGAGTTTGGAGAGAGGGCATATTCTGGATGAATACACTTCAATTAGTGTGGTAATTCTTAAGAACTGAATTTCAGAGTGGCAAAAATGTTAACCCTGAAGATGTTAAAGTCCATCTGCTTTACAGATCCTCAGAAAATTTACTTTGTCATCTTATACAGCTCTCTGGCTTTACAACTGCTCAAGACATGTTTTACTAATGTACATTTTTGCATTCTTTTAAAAAGTGAAAGTCCAGTTTAACAGAACATCTGCTTCAGCCTTCAAGAAATTTCTCTTCTTTGAAATGCAATCAGAAAGATGATCTCCATGAATCTCATGAGAAACATCCTTTCATTCTTCAGGTTTCTGGAAAGCTCTTTTTAAAGGAGCAGCGTGCTTTCTCTGAACTTTGCTTGCCTTAGGGGTTAAGCATTAATGATACAAAGCAGGAAACATTGTATACTACTTCTTACAGAACTAAACACTTGAACAGTGAATAAGTACTAAATATTATTTATTCCCTTGTCCTTATTTTTCTTTATAAGATATGTGTAACACACCGACTTACTGTGACCTAGGAAAGGCTGCCAAAGATGTCTTCAACAAAGGATATGGTAAGTCTGCTATTGTAAATTGCCACTATGGGGTAAGCATTCATACTGAATGCCTAAGATATGGGAGATACCATGCTCAGTAAAATGAGGTTAAGTCAACATTAATCTATTTCACAAGATTTAAGGGGATAACTATTAGCAGGTTACTAGACTTCTTTTTATAGAGCTGGAGTGCCACAAGCGTTAAAAGCCATTGTGTACATAAACACATATTTGCACATTTAATATTATCTGTGGGGTAAAATAGTATAAATCTGTAATGTATGTGCCTCCTTTGGTTAGCTCTGGGGACAGTTAAAGCAGGGAGTGTGTTTCCTCCTCCAAATAATGGCAGTGTTTTCATGAGCGTCAAAACCCAGCTTTTGACTTCTTTGGAGGAACATACAGTGTTTAAAACCAAGTAGACATTTAGTTTTGGTTTTAAAAATTTAGTCTTGAAATTTTAAAGTTTTTGTGCTGTACACATTTGATTTTTTTTATTAACTAGTGATGTTAATTATGTCTTTTAAGCTTGTATATATGTATAATTTCTCATAATTTTGGTTCTTAAAATAGTGCATTTTTCTTTCATCCATAGGTTTTTTTAACTTATATTTTTAAAATATGTCTTTATTATTTTGGCTTTAAAAATCACGCTTAATTTTTGTTAGCATTTTGTTGTAATTTTTGGTTACAATTCAATTTTTGTTAGAATTTTGTTAGAATTCAGTTTCTTGTGGCACTCTCACCTAACAGGAATACTGAATATTTTCCATATGAAGTGTACTAGGGGCTATTTTCATAATTTCTAAATTGCAAAGTCTGGAGTGCATGTCACATTTTGTACATCACTTATTTTGTGTGTGTGTGTGTGTGTGTCTCTAGGATTTGGCATGGTCAAAATAGATCTGAGAACCAAGTCATGCAGTGGAGTGGTAAGTACTTAATACATTGCTAATAGATGTAGCATAATTAAAGGACCCTGTTTGAAAATCATTGTTTAGTCAAGTTACTTGAAACAGCATACCTTTGGTGCTACGCTATCTTCCTTACAGCTTTGTCCTCCTCTCAGATTTCAGAGAGCCACTCAGCCACTTGAGCCCAAGGACAATCAGGTTGAATTTGGGGGGAGATCTTTGTTTGTCATTATAAAAGTATTCTGAGTCTTAGTCTCAGAAAATCTAGAATACATGTGTATACATATGTGTGTGTATATATTTTTTATGCTGTATTTTTATACTTTTGTGAATATGTTTGTGGACACTAAAATCTTTGCTTCCTTTTTATTGGGTTCATACAAATTTTGTTGCCCTTTTACAAAAACAAACTAACTTTAGTCTCTGTCCCATCACGATTAGTTGAAACAAATGTAGAAATACATGCAGAAGGTTAGTCAGCTTTTATTAATGTTCATTAAGTCTTTTTTCCTGGAAGTTAGGAAATAAACGATATATCACCATATTATCAGAGCATCACTAACCAGAGCTTTTGTAAGTTTCAGCAAATAGATCAAATTTACATTCACCTTATTCTCTGATTTCTCCATATTGGCTGCATCTTTTTTTCTTTGGTATTTTCCTATTCAAACCAATGCAAATTTTATTTCTGGATATAATGATTTCTTTAGAAGGGCAAGAAGCATGTGGAGTATTTATGGTGCTTTGTCTCATACTTCGTGTAATCCTGGTTTGTCACTATTCTTTCCCTGGGTTTTCTAGTAGTAAATATTTATGCAACTACCCTCGTAAGATGGAATTTTATTATGTAGTCTATTAAAACAGAAAAATCACACTCATTTTAATTAGTATTTCAGATTTGCTCAAGGTAGTTTTGTGTTGAGAAAATCAACAACTAAAATTTTATCTCCCTTTCATGCTGCTGTTGTGTGTGAATATTCATTCAGATGGTAAGAAAAGCAGTATATTTGTGTGCTTTGTCTTTCATCCCTTGCCCCGGGTTGCCTAGATCGTATCTCGGTCTTTTTGTGATGTGCTACTTATAACAGCGCCATTTCCATGACTGTTTTGTTGCATACCAGCATTACAGCAGAACTGTAGATGTTATGTGCATGTTATAAATGTTTGGCACTGTTTGAGCTAATTATGAAATTAAACAAAAATTGGAGTAATTGTGAACCTGAAACTCAGCTTAGGAAAATTATGGCCTTGTGTTTGAGATTTGGAGCTCTGGTATTTTAGATTTTTGACAAAGCTTCAGATGAAGAAATAGTGGTGATAAGAAAGAAATACAGACTAAATACGCTTCTACCTTGTTTGCACCAAAATTAAGGTTTATATTTGTTATACTTACAAGTTTATAAAAGGTAAATGTGAAAAATAAAACACTCGGTAGCTGGATGTACTAAAAGAAAGTGATGTGAGTTGTTAAAACATGGCTGGCATTTTGTCATGTTTTGCCAAGGCCTTGCCCTTAGTGTGCAGTGTGATAGTCTCTTTGAAAACTTGCTGTGCCGTGTAGATAAACAGATCACAGTTTCCCAGTAGTGTCATCAGCCTATAGAACGCGGGTTAGGGGGCAGGGTGTTTCGTGGAGGAAGGATTCATATTGCAGGTGGTAAGACAACTGGGGCAGAGTTGCTGGCGTTTCATGACTGTTGGCAATATTTCCGAGATGGTCTTTAAAAACAGGGCCAATCAGAAATGTGGTTTCCTTGACAGTTCCTAGACGGTCAGTGACAGGTGCTGACTGTGTGCTTCCCCCTAGAAGGAGATGTATTTCTAATTGCTTACTGTCATATGACTGAGGGACACCTAACTAGGGAGGAGGATTTATTTTGAGCCATTCATAGTAACTATTTGACAGGGGAGAGGGAGGAAGAGGGATAACTTACAACATTCCATTTTGTTATGAAAAATGGCGAGATACTTTCAAATATTGAAATTGTTTACAGATCTGAAAATCTTACAGATAGTTTTGTGAGCAAGAGCAACACATTTTTTGTAACAGTGTGAATGTACTTAATGCCGGTGTACTGTACACATAAAAATGGTTAATTTATGTGAAGTGTATTTCACCACAATGAAAATTTTAAAAAGTTTTTAATGCAGTAAAGTTCTGGCCCTATTAAAAGGAGGGAATCTAAAGCTTCCAGTGTTTGGGGATTTTTTAAAGACTTTAAAATTAACTAACAGTTCAAAAGGTCTGATAGAGAACCAAGTCTTTTTCATGTCATGAAGTAAATGTTTAAGATTCGATGTTTTTGTCTTTTTAGGAAAGGCATTTTCAGTAAAGATATTTTTCTTTTAAAAGAGAGCGTTTGGGATTCCCGTTTGAGTAAGAGGGTATATGGAACAGAAATATCATCAAGAGAGGTGGAGTAATGTGGAGTTTGCAAAACTGGTTAAAACATCTAGAGATTAGAAGGCGGGGGGGAGAGCAGGAAGTAAGCTGCTGCAGAGTAGGGTTGTGATAGAAAGTCAGTTGCATTGGTTTCTGCTGCACTGAATGCTGTTTTCTGGAATGAATATTTTCTATTTGGTGAGCTGATCTTAATTACTTTTTTCTTACCAGGAATTTTCTACTTCTGGTCATGCTTACACTGATACAGGGAAAGCATCAGGCAACCTAGAGACCAAATACAAGATCTGTAACTATGGACTGACCTTCACCCAGAAGTGGAACACAGACAATACTCTTGGGACAGAAATCTCTTGGGAGAATAAGGTACGAGAGTGTTGGAAGTTATTTGCAGGGTGAACTTATCCTGGGCATGAGCTGATGAACAGACTTTGTCATCAGTTTGTGCACAGAATATGTTTTGTCCAAATAGAATCTGAGCGAAGTCTTGCACACTGTCTGGTTGCCATGTTTTTTCTCTGCATGTGGCCTTCTTTGGTATGTTTTATGTTTCTATAAAGTAAGATTTTGTTGGTCAGTACATAATTATGACACCTTTTGTTCTGACCAGTTCTACTTACTGTTGTACAGTTGGGCATCTCCTGAGCAGACCAAGCTCTTTGCAGTGATTTAATTTTGCTTTTGTAATCATTGCAAAACTGACTCCACAGAAAAATGTTTCTAAAAATTCTTTAATGTTTTCAAAGAAACTCTTTCAGCCGATGCTTGTCAAGTGCCTGCTACATTCAGGGCACTAGTTTTTGAGGTATGTCTGTACGCCCATTATTATATATAGGTAATGCATCTGTATAGCTGAATAAGTTACTTGAGGTTGGTTTGTTAACTGTCCAGTTACCATAATAATTTCAAAAGAGTATCACGATTATTTTGTCGCATCGGGATTGCGTTGTTTTGTACTCTTAATTTACATTACTGGCCATTATAATTGGATCTGACCTGTATGTCTTAGCCCGTTTTTTGGTGAGAATCGTGATGAAGCCTGGGGTGAGGGGAGAGGGGTGGGGGCAGGGAAAAGGAAGAAGAGGCAATTTATGAAATAATCTAATGTTTGTCTTTCTTTAATGACTTCCTTATTAGCGAATAAGTTAGAGAAAACTTTAGAATTGGTTTCTCAAGTCAAGAAAAGAATTGAAAAATGCTAATTGTTCAATTTAAATCTTTATTTTTCAGTTGGCTGAAGGGTTGAAACTGACTCTTGATACCATATTTGTACCAAACACAGGGTAATTATCCCAACCCCGTTTTCTGAAATGGTCTTGTTTCTTGAAGGGATGGAAAGGTTTAGAGGAGGGGGCTGCGGGAGGAGCTCAGAAGGGGAGGCAAGCAGAGACCTGTGGGTGCAGGAGACGGGGAGGAAGACCGCCGGAGGCAGGGGCCAGTTTTCATTTGAAATCTGGGCAGATGAACAAGAACTTGTAAATCTAATTCAAAGAGGCACATTGTGGGGAAAATGTCGGAGCGAGAAGGGTCTGAGCCTAGATGTGTTTAAGCTCTCCCGAGGATGCCTGGATGTGAGGTCTTGCTGGGAAGTTAACATCTTTAGAGAAGTGTGTCGTCTCCTGGCAGCAGCACAATGTAAAGAGCGGTTCTGCTCACTTGGTTTCTTAGCCTTTGTGAATCCCCCAGCTTCTCTGGCTCAGTGTTTTCATCTGAAAAGTGAGGATTTTGTTGTTTCCTGCCTGCCTGTCTCTACAGGAGCAGCGGCTCGGTGGGTGCGGTCCTCCTGAGCCGCGGCAGGCTCGCCCCTCCTGCCGCACACCTGTGTTGTCCCGGGCGAGGCTCTCATAAGAGGCCTGACTGCAATCGCCCTGGACTGTTCAGGACTAATTTTGTGTTTTCACAAAATTGTCCTTCAGATGCGTACTCTTGTATCCCACATTGTCCAGGGAGACAACACTGACCTGAGGAAAATAAACATGCTTACCAAAAAATAAAGTACATTTCTCTCTGTGACAGGTCAATAATCTAAAATTTTGTTGGGTGTTACCTTTTGTACCATTTGGAAACATTTAAAGAAATTTGTTTTTTTGTGTGTCTATGTACATATGCATTCAGGTTATTAATTTGGTACTGAAATATCTTGCACCTTTTTATACTTTTATTATGAAGTTAATCATGAAATACCTAATCATCTGAATGTAGAGAATAGGTAAAAAACAGTATATATATTTCAAATCCTAGCAAAATTACATTTGTAGAGCTAAGTCATTTGAAACATTGTTAGTCTGTTTGTGCCTTCTCCCAAAATAATATTTACATTGGGGGAGAAAAGGGATCTTACTCTCAAGATTCCTAGACGGCAGTAAAAGCTGATGTTGTTTTTGTTTGTTTTACAGAAAGAAGAGTGGGAAATTGAAGGCCTCATATAAACGAGATTGTTTCAGTCTTGGCAGTAATGTTGATATAGATTTTTCAGGACCAACCATCTATGGCTGGGCTGTGTTGGCCTTTGAAGGTTGGCTTGCTGGCTATCAGATGAGTTTTGACACAGCCAAATCCAAACTGTCACAGAATAATTTCGCCCTGGGTTACAAGGCCGCAGACTTCCAGCTGCACACTCATGTGTGAGTGCTCCAAGTTCAGAGTTCCTCCTTCAGTGCCGGTGCAGCCGCCCAGAAGGATGGTGGCCGTGAGCATGTTGCGCAGATTGGCAGGGGGTGGTGCCTGCATGTAGTGAAGCTGTGGTGGACACCCTGCCTTGCTGTGCTGTCCTCGAAGTCAGCAGAGCACCACGGGGCTTGGTGCCCTTGGCGCAGGTGCTCGCTGCTGGTCTCTGAGCCCGCAATGAGAGAGCGAGGGCAGGGATTCCCTTTGATAAGAGGGGTCCTTTGGAGAGGTATTGCTGCTTCCTCTGGTTCCCTGCTCATCTTGGCAGTTTCTGGAAGCAGGTCTGTTTGGATCAGGAATAACCCCGATTGATCAGAGGGTCCTGGAGCAGCACCAGTGTAATTCTGTGGAGGTGTTCAGGTACCCGGGTGTGACCCCAGGTACCTGTGTTGTATTCAGAAGTAGCAGGGTCACCAGAGCAGTCCTGGGTTCAAGTCTGTAGGCTGCACCCTGTTGGTTACATAAATTTGAACTTGAAATTGTTACTTCATGTCTTGGCCTACTGGGCACTAACAGTGTCCCAGAAAGAGAAGGATTAGCTCTGTGTTTTTGAAGTGTTGCAGATTGCTGACCACTCGACACTCTAATCCACTTACAATGACTAAAGTCCCTAGTGGTGTAGACAGAGACATTGAATTGGTGAAACAGTATTATCAGGAAAGTCATCAGAGCTCAGGGGCTGACCTCTGAGATGCTGTGAGACAATACCCTGGGTCATGCCTGGTAGCTGTTGCATGGAATGCACTTTCTTATGCTAGGATTGTGTTTTGAATGAAATCCAGAATTGACTTGTACTACTGTATATATTTTTTCACAGAATCTTCATAGAACTCTATTTTGAAGTTTCTAAGTACTATGAACAACTGAGAGACATACAAATCATATTTTCTTGGTGTCTGCCTTTGTGCCTAGTCAAATGCTGTTTAAGAAATTTATATCATGTGGGGGAGCCACGTAAATGAATCAGATGTTACTGTGCTTTAATTACGTGGTTATAAATTATATAACTTATTTGACAGTCATTTATGCTAGAAGTTTACTGAGATCTGTAGTTATAAAACAAGACCCTGATTTAGAGAGTCTTGGAATTTGTTTCCATATTGTAACAAACTAGATACTTAAGGAGATTTTCTTGTGCCATGAAAACAGGAATGATGGCACCGAGTTTGGAGGCTCGATCTACCAGAAGGTGAATGAGAAGATTGAAACGTCGATAAACCTCGCGTGGACAGCCGGCAGTAACAACACCCGCTTCGGCATCGCTGCTAAGTACAAGCTGGACAGCAGAACTTCTCTCTCTGTAAGGATGTGCTGAGTTCCGAGTGGACGCTGTGAGGTGGTCCTGGTTTGCATGTTCTTTAGTAACTTTGAGCTGGTCACCGGGTAGTGAGAGGGGCATCTCCCTAAAGTCAGGAAACATGGGTTTCAATCCTGGTTCCTCCTGTATTTGTTGTCTGACCTTCTCAAGTCATTTTATCTCTTGGCCTCAAAATGTTCTTATCTATAGATTCCTGGGTTTCAGTCACTTTTTCTGTTGCCGTTAGTGAAAGTCTCTCAGTTGGGTCTGATTCTTTGCGACCCCAAGGACTACACAGTCCATAGACTTCTCCAGGCAAGAAAACTGGAGTGGGCAGCCTTTCCCTTCTCCAGGGGATCTTCCCAACCCAGGGATCGAACCCCGGTCTCCCGCATCGCAGGCCGAGTCTTTACGAGCTGAGCCACAAGGGAAGCCCAAGAATACTGGAGTGGGTAGCCTATCCCTTCTCCAGGGGATCTTCCCAACCCAGGGATCGAACCCCGGTCACCCGCATCGCAGGCCGAGTCTTTACCAGCTGAGCCACAAGGGAAGCCCAAGAATACTGGAGTGGGTAGCCTATCCCTTCTTCAGGGGATCTTCCCAACCCAGGAATCGAACCCCGGTCTCCCGCATCGCAGGCAGATTCTTTACCAACTGAGCTATTAGGGAAGCCCAATTGCCATTAGTAATTCTGGTTACAGTGCTAATTGGGCTCTTAAATTTCAGGTCCTGTGCTAAGACTTTGTATGTATTATCTCATGTAATCCTCACAACTGCTCTTGTTTGGTGAATAATATTGCCCTCCTCCCCCATTTTACAGACAAAGGAGCTGAGACTTAGAGCGGTCAGGTAACTGCCCAGGGTCACTCAGTAAGAGGCAGTGTCAGGGTTTGATCCCAGATCGCTCTGTCACTAGAGTTCATCCTCTTAGCCCTGTCAGAGGTTGTAAAACTGGTATCTCAGGAATCCGGTGTACAGGGAGGGATGTTTGGCCACATGGTGTTTTAACATTCTGCTCGAGGCCTTTACGCTGCATGCTCAAGGTCCCCTCTGTGTCTGCTAGTCCTACTGACTTCTTAAAAGATTTATCTTTTTATTAATTTAGCTTTCAGTTTCAGTAATTCGGGATTGGTCCGAAGGTGTTTCCGCTTTGGAAATCTGATTCATGAAGTGGTGGTGTTGGCCTTGCATATTACGAAGTTGATTTTCTGCTTCTGTTTGATCTCTTTATCTTAGGCTAAAGTAAACAATGCCAGCCTGATTGGACTGGGTTACACTCAGACCCTTCGACCAGGTGAGTAACAGAATGAATAACAGTGGGCTTGGAGAAGGTGAGTGAGGAATAATGAAAATTATAGACAAGCTGTAGTCACTTTAGGGAAATTCAGACAATTGTGTAACATTCGGTTGTTCAAAGTAAAATAGATTCATTGCTTTTGTTTAAAAATATGTGTGTGTATTTCTAATTATAACTTGGTTCCTCTGGCTTGTGAGTTTGGTTGATCACTCATTATTCTTAAGTCTGAACTCCAAGTAGTGTGTCCTATCTGCTTTACAGATGAGGTGGTTATGGATCCCTAGTGTTAAGTTAGTAATAACTGTAATCTCTCTGCCAGCTGAACCCATGCCGCTGACTCCACCCGTGGTTTCTAGGAAACACACAATCTGATTGTGATGCTCATTACAAGTAATTGTGATCTTCTTCTTCTCAGGAGTGAAACTGACCCTGTCAGCTCTAATTGATGGAAAGAACTTCAATGCAGGAGGGCACAAGGTCGGTCTGGGATTTGAACTAGAAGCTTAATGTGGTTTTGAATAAAGCATCAGCTTTGTCCCTGGAGGTGAAGAGAAATGAACCCACTATGTTTTGGCCTTAAAATTCTTCTGTGAAATTTCAAAAGTGTGAACTTTTTATTCTTCCAAAGAATTGTACTCCTCCCCACACTGAAGCTTAGGTACCGAGTCCATCCTAAGGGAGGTGCTTGAAGGCATGCCCGGAAGTTGTCACGTTCGTGCCACATTTCAGTTCAGTTCTGCAGTGTTATTTTCAATGTGTTCCTCAGCGACGGTGTAGGGTCATGTTCAGAGGAGATGACCCGCCCCTCCAGTTGTCCGTCGCGTCCTGCATGTCCCACACCACTGTTTCATGACCTTGTAATATATTGGTCTCTGTACGGTAGTAGAATCTTTGGTTTCGCATCAGAGTAAAATAAACCCATCACATTTGGAACATAAACCGACTGGACTTGGCGGTGCCGGTGCCGTGTTTGCTGTGACCGACTCTGCTGTGAGGAGCGCTCTCACAGGCGGGCTCTGGTCTGAACGGGTCTGTGCTCCTGCCTGTCGCCGCCACTTCTGTTGGCCTCCCTGCTGCTGCTGCTGCTGCTGCTGCTGCTGCTGCTCTGGGTGAGGCCGAGCCTCATCCTGCTGGGCGGAGGCACGTCTGCTGGGCTCCTCGCTGCTGATTGCAGTGAGAGAGTCTGTCCTCCTGGTAGTTCTGTAAAGTCCCTGGGGAGGAGCGAGAGTGTCAGTGGGTGGAGAGGGGGCAGCGGGGAAATGTTGCCAGGGCGAGGCCTGGGGACAAGGCTTTTGATCTAGAAAACTGATGCCCAGAGTATGGAAATAGCGGTTCAGAAGAGGAATGAGGAGACTGATATCTTCAGGGCTTACTGGTAAACTGTCTTTCTAAAAGTAGAATTCCAGGGGAAAAAAAAAGTTTTTCACACTCTGCTGGTCGCAGCAGATCCAGTCAGTGTAGTTGTAAGTGAAGGTGGACCCTGCCATTCCGCCCTCCAGCCCCTCCCACTGTCACTAACTGTGGCGTGCATCCTTGTGGATGCTGTCCAGTGTCTTGAGTGACGACGTCAGTGTCTCTATAAAATGTGAAAACGTGTGTCTTGCCTTGCAGCACACTGCTCAAGTTAACAAGGCAGTTTTTCTATCTGTAGCTGCGCCTTGTATTTTTCGTTTTTATGCTTCTGAATCTGTGGTGCTCATTTACTCCCCTCTTTCCTGTACTCAGTTTGCTGTGCAGATGGTGCTGCACTGAGTACCTTTGTCCACTTGGCTCTGTCCACGCCGTGAGTGGCCCCAGGGCGCACTGCCCAGTGGAGCCTTCTGTGACTATGAAGATGGTGTATGTCCACACGGCCCCATTCGGCAGCATGAAGTAGGTCAGCGGAAGGGCTGTCTTTAATTCTGTTTTTTATAAAATCGCACAGCCACGTGCACAACTGTGGCTGCTGTATTAGTGCAAGTCCACAGGGTCAGTGTCTGGCAGTTCGGTGCTGAGTCATAGGTACTGTGCCCATTTGGTCAGTAGCGCAAAGTCACCCTTTAGAAATTTGGTGCCAACCTGTGTTTCTACCAATGGTGGTCAGGGTGCCTATTCCCCTGCATCCGCAAAAACGCTGAATGTTAACAGACTTAAAGATTTTTTTTACCACTTTTAGAGGAAAAAGGTCTCAACAGTATTTCCCTAATGGCGAGTGAGACGGGGCTGTTTTCATGGGTCCACTGATACTTAAAATTCTCCGGTTGGCGTGTTCAGATTCCTCACTCCCAAGTCAGTCATCTTAAGAACAGCTGGACACGACTGCTTTTGGAAAATGTCGGTGCTGCAGGGCACTTCCCTGCCACCACCACAGGTTCTCTACGAGAATCCAGATTCCAGCCCCCACTTCTAATGTCAGGTATCATCTGTGATACCAGCCACACGATAAAGTTTTATTTTCTCATTGTCTCTGTGGGTTGAATCTCCCTCACGGGAGATTATAACAGAAAAGGAGAAGGGATGAGGGGGTAAACGACGAATTCATTCTGTGTAGGGGATGCCTGTGTCTTTCAGGGAGAACTCTGCAACCTGAGTGTGGATGGGACGCTGAGCTGGGCTGGCTGGGCCGCCCTGGTGGTTCCTGGGGTTAGAGGCTGTCACTGTGGGCGTCTCTTCAGCCGGGCAGTTGTAAGGGCAGGGGATGGAAATGCTGGCGTCCGAGGAGATGCAAAAAACCGCCGATGAGATGCTCCCTCATACGCTTCATTAACTTGTCTGGTGAGGGTAGTTGTATTTATAGCCCGAGGTAAGTGGGAAGGTTGCTGCAGGTCAGTGTGTTTTCCCTTCCTTGCGTGTTTTTTTTTTTAAGTGATTTCTTCTTGTAGAGCCGAAGAGCCAGTCTTTGTGTTGATACGATAACCCAGACATGAACAGAAGGATGTGGAGTTCAGCCTTTATTCCGCAGCTCCGTTGGATTGTACAGCTGCTGGGCTGTGATCTGAGTACCCCCATCACAACAGTCGTAGCAGAAAGGAGAGCACGTTTGAGCATCTGTGCCAGACCCTGTGCTGGCTCCTCACGGTGACTACAGGCATCTGGAGTGCAGTTGCCCAGGAGAGGGAGCCTCAGCAGTGCGCTGGTGCTGAGGTGCTCACCAGCTCTGCTGTCCCCCGTAAAATGCCCCTCAGCACTTCCCCTCTGCTCCCCAGGTCCCCCTCCTCTCCTTCCCTACCCCTGGCCCCTGTTAGCCTTACAGCTCCTGTGGCCTCACCATTAGTTGACCTTCCCTTTTAACATCAATTGATTCTGGACCGTGCCGCCATCCTCAGTCTCGCCTCTGCAGCCTCACTCTCTGACCAGCTTGTTTGGCCTCCGGTGGGTGGCTGACCACCTACAGACCTTTGCTGTGAGCGGCCTGTCAGATGTGCTTTTCAGCTGCTCTGCGGGCTCTGAAACGGCGTCTCCCCAGGGAAGCAGTGCTGTCACCATCCTGGTGCTCTTGGTGTCTCTGGCAACATTCTGCCTCTTCTGTGAAAGCCCCCCTGCCACCCCAGCTCCTGCCTCCTGGGCACACTCCCACGGGGGGCCAGTCACACCTCGTGTTGGTTGTTTTGCTCACCCACCTCCCCTGAGGATGAGCTCCAAGAGGCCTGCCGCCTTGTGTCCTGTGGCTAGGCCAGCACTTGGCACATGATGGGCACATAGTGGACATTTATTCAGTGAATGTGGGCCTGAGTAAATGGTGGGCCTGGTCTGGGGTTTCTGCATCCAGACTGAGGTTCTCCTCTGGCAGGTACTCCTCTGGCCATCAAAGCGGCACAGATAACTCCTGACCTTTCTGACAACTCTTTGAATTATGATATAATAAACACTCTGTGAGGTGACTTCACTGCTGCAATTTAAAAAGGTTCTGGAAAGATGGACATGATTGCAACTACACTTGACACCACTGGGTGCCACTCTTGTCTGCCAGCAGAAGGCGCCAGCCTAGCTGTGGGGTCCAGGCCTCCTGCCCTGGAGGTCAGTCTGTCTTGTTCCTTTTGACTTCCTCCCTCTCTTCCTCAATAACCTCCCAGCTCACAGTCTGGAATTGACATTGTTTGGTTTAACCTCTAGATTGCTGGCCTTGGGAAATGACTAGCAAACGCATCCTGCTCTGGCTCTGTTGATGGTCTACAGCCTGTGCTTCGTGCAGGCTCTGCCCTGGAGAGACGGGAGGCTGGGCTGGGAGGCTGCATTCCCCAGGAGCCCCTCAACTCCACGCCCCGTCTCTGCACCGCAGAGCGTGTGTTGACGAAACTTCAGCACAGTAAGATGTCAGGGATGCAGGAGGGTCCCTGGTCTGAGAAGTGTGTGCATTTTGAGGAAGAGGCTGATTAACTCAAAGCAAAGACTGTCAGCATCCCGTCCCCTTGGGAGGGTCCCTCCTCTGCCTTCATGGGGGCGAGAGGTCATCCCAGTTAGGTGATTTGGGGGCGGCAGGGGGATGGGGCAGTGGGCAAGGCTTGTCTCTGCGTGCTGTTTTGTCACTGGCTAGTCTCAGTGCAGTGGCTGGAAAAGAGGATTGACAGGATTTCACTTCTGTTAAATTTACTGTGAATTGATTTGTGGCCTAGCCTGTGATCTATCCTGGAGATTGTTACTTGTGCACTTGAAACTAATGTGTATTCTGCTGCTTTGGGATAGAATATTATATATATAAACAACAATGCAGAGACTGGCCCGAAAGCCAGTGTTTCTGGGTTGATTTTCTGTCCATCCATTGATGTAAGTTAGGTGCCCAAGTCCCTTCCTGATACTGTGTTAACGTTAGTTCCTCCCTTTATGTCCGTTAATCTTTGCACTGTGGAGTGAGCTGCTCCTATGTTGGGTGCGTATATACTCACAGTTGTTACATCTTTTTGAATTGATCTTGGATGAATCCCTGGATTATTATGTAATGTCCTTGTCTTTTTTGTTAGTCTCTGAATTCTGTTTTGACTGACAGGAGTACTGCTTTCCCAGCTTTCTCTGTCTCCATTTGTAGGGAGTTCCTTTCTCCATCCTTGCAGCCTGTGTGTCTCCACCTGAAACGATTCTCTTGCAGGGCCCCGTGGGGCTGTGACATTCGTCTTGCTTCGTATCGGGGCCTCTGTCACCCTGGCTGTGAGACTGAGACAGCAGCCCTTCTGCCAGGACTCAGCTTGCTGACACCGTGTTGTGCTGTTATCTTTCTTATAAAGTTTAGGAGGAAACAGAACTTTCTTTATAGTTTTATCTAAAGCAGGGCCATGAAAGGCCTGAAGTACCAGTTAAAAATCAGGGCAGGCAAGTCTCTTTGTGGAGAGGAAGAACTGTTTCCACCTGGCCAGCCCTCCTCCTCCCCTACCTTCCCGGCCCCAGAAGGAGACAGAGAGCATGGCTTCTGCCACAGAGGCTGGAAGTTTCCTTCTGAAGGTCCTGAGGCTCCAGGGAGCTGTGTCCTTGTGTTCTGGGCTGCTCGAGCCAAGAAGGGAGACAGGACGTGGGCTCTGGCCAGGTCCTCAGCCCTAGACGGGCGAGCTGCAGCCCCAGTGCTGCTGAGTCTGGCTGACTTAAGAGTGAAGCAGGGGGCTTCCCTGGTGGTCCAGTGGTTAGGAATCCGCCTGCCAACGCCGGGGGCACAGGTTCAGTCTAGTTGCTCGCCACAGCTAGAGAAAGCCTGCATGCAGCAACAAAGACCCAGTGTAACCAAACATAAAGACCAGTTTTAGAGAAGTTCCTTTTAAAAAAAAGTATGAAGTGGGAAGACCGAGCAGAGTGTGACAGAGGTCCCATCGGGGACCAGCTCTCTTGGCAGATGGCTCAGCACTGAAGGCCCAGTGTGTGAGAGTTCGTGGCCGGGCTGTGGGCCATTCTTTCCCCTCGTGTATTTTGGGCACAAACAGATAACAGTAGTAAAATAAGAGGGGGGGGGAAAAGGTATTTGAAAAATAAAAGCAAACAAATTATAGCTTTTATTTTTGTGGAAACTCAGAAAAAACATAGGTATGTAGAAAAAGACTTCAGAGGCAAACTTTTGAGGGGCATTTTTAATTATAAATTTAATATGGTTGATTAATGAAAAATCACAATGAAGTACCGAGAAAGTGTTTGTCAGTATAAAAGTTTAGCAGCATTTCCACAGTTTCAGGCTCTTGCGTTAGTCGTACTTCCTCCCGCTATCAAAAACAAAGAGGACTCCAGTGGGGACCACAGCAGAGCAACCAGGGATGCTCCGCTCCGTGAAGGATGCTCCGCCTCCTCAAGGCAGTCCTCAAGTCCAGTGTATTGCCTAACAGGCCAACCCTCCCCACTCCCGAATTTCTAGAAGGCCAGAGCACTTGCCTCATGACTGAGGTCGGAGCCCCATTCTTCAGGCTGCAGGGGAGGAGGGGGCGGGAGTTTAACCTGGACTTGACGTGTAGCGCTCGCTCACGCGTCCTCGCGTCGGTACCTCCTCTACGCTGACACCGTCGAGGGGCCATGATCTGGCACGGGCCGCAGTGGGGGGCTGGAAGGGGGACGTGCCCGTGGTGGGGGCTGGCATGGCACCGTACACCCTGCTCCAGGTGGTGGTCTCGCCGCCCCCAGGGTTAATGCTGGGATTAGTGAGAAAGTGGGGGGGGGGGGGCACAAACAGTATGAAAATATAATACTGGCAAACTATTCCGCTGCTTCTTTGGTACTTTCCAAAATTCTCTGATCAAAAAAGTTTAAGGGGAGCACACCATTAAAAAATTACAGTTTTAAGTATTTACAGAAGCAATTCATGATATATTACATAATCAATACACAGTATATGAACAAATTCTTCAGTGAAAGCACTTGTGAACTCCTGTTCCAGTATGAGTCAACAGCACACGGACACCTTCCCAAATAGGCCTCCTTCATCCTGTGTCTCACTTACATTACAGTATATTAAACGGGGAAAAAAACCACCGTCTTCCAATCTACACTTTCCTTTTAAAAAGTTCTTAAAATCTGCCACTGAAATCGGTATGTACAAAGATCTGTTGAATATTGAAATCTAGGCAGGTAGCTCCACTCCCATCTCGAGCATGTCTGAAATAATACTAGCTATTATTCTATGTATACAATATATATTTAATATATAAGTAACCGCACCATGTTATGCCGCCACGATACCAGTTGAACGCACAGTATTATGTACAGTAGTTAAGTTAGCTCTGGACGATGACTCTACGCCTAGGTGGACAGTGTGGTCTGGAACATCTGAGAGGGGTGTGGAGGTGCTGGCCGGGGGACAGCCCGCGCATGGGCACGCGTGTGCTTGTGAGCCCACACCACCCACACACACGCCCCGGACCATCCCTCATTTGCTGGCCGCCGAGGAGCAATCACACGAACGGCAGGATCCCGTGTATGAGGAGAGCCATGATAGCAGCACTGAACAGCCCGGCCACGGGCACCGTCACGAACCAGGCCACGAAGATGTTGCGGAAGAGGCGCCAGTCCACGGCCTTCCGCGAGCGGATCCAGCCCACCGCCACCACCGAGCCCACCTGGAGGGACACAGGTATGTCAGAGTGAACCGAGGTGAGACGCAATCTACATTCAACCAGTAGCATAAGATGGCCTGTTCTTTCCCCTAAATCTGATGAGAAGCTTTTAAAGACACTTGTTAGATTTCAGCTAGAATTATTTTAGGATCACTGTGTCCAGAGGACAGTTCTGAAGCACTTTTCCACGCGTGTTCTGCTCTATTGAATGGATGCTCAGCCAAGTAAATGTCTCCTGTTCTCCCTGAGCTTCATCAGCCAGCTGTGATGGCCCTTATTTTGAATATTCTCCAGGCAGGAGACTTGATTACAGTGGTGAACCCCCTGTAAGTACACAATGGGATGGCAGTAATGTCACCCTTCTCCTAGAATAAAAGCATCATAAAACGTTGGAGCTGGAGATCTTGGCAAAGATCTAATCCATGTGGCTCAGTCTGTGGAAGATAAAACACTTCCAGAGGGTGCAGGGAGTAGGAGTAGCAACACTGTCATGATTACACCAGAAAAGACCCTGATGCAGGGAAAAACGGAGGGCAGGAGGAGAAGAGGGCAACAGTTCGTACAATCCAATATAAAAAGCAACCTGATTAAAATACGGGCCCAAGACCTAAGTAGGCATTTTTCTCAAAAAGACATACAGATGGCCAGCAGCCACGTGAAAAGCTGCTCAACATCACTAATCATCCAGGAAATACAAATCAGAACCATAATGAGCCATCACCTGTCAGAACAGCTATCATCAAAAAGACCACAGATAACAAATGCTGGCAAGGGTGTGGAGAAAAGGGAACTCCTGTACACTGCTGGAGGAAATGTAAATTGATGTATCCACGGTAGGGAGGTTCCATAAAAAATTGGAAATACAAACTACTATACAATCCAGCAATTCCACTCACGGGTATTTATCAAAAGAAAACTAAAACACTAATTTGAAAACCTGTGCACCCTAACATTTACATACAATAACAAAGATATGGAAGCAACCTAAGTGTCTATCAATAGATAAATGGATAAAGGAGAAATGGTACACACACACACACAGATAGGAATATCACTCGGCCATAAAACAGAATGAAATTCTGCCATTTGCAACAATATAGATGAACCTGGAAGGTATTACACTTAGTGGAATATGTCAGAGACCCAAATTTTGTATATTTTTACTTATATATGGAATCTAACAAAATAAGTGTAACAAAAAAGAGAGTCATAGAATCAGAACAAAGTAGTAGTAACCAGAGGGGAGTAAAATAGGTGAAGGAGGTTGAAGGGAGCAAATCACTAGGCATAAAATAAATTACAAGGATGTGATACACAGCATGGGGAATATAGTCAACATTTTATAATAACTTTGCATGGGGTATCATATATAAAAATACCAAATTATGTTGTATACCTAAAACTACAATATTTTACATCAATTATATTAAAAAACAGATGAAATAACACCTGATAACACAAGGTCTTTCGTGTATTTTGCCCGTCTACATATTGGAATCTGAATGTATCTCGATGTATTGCTGCTCAGTTGCTGTGTCTGACTCTCTGAGACCCCACGGACTGCAGCGTGCCAGGCCTCCTTGTCCCCAGCCATCTCCCAGAGTTTTCCCAAGTGCATGTCCACTGCATTGGTGATGCCATCCAACCATCTCATCCTCTCCTGCCCCCTTCTCCTGCCCTCAATCTCTCCCAGCATCAGGGTCTTTTCCAGTGAGTCAGCTCTTCACATCAGGTGGCCGAAGCACTGGAGCTTCAGCTTCACCATCAGTTCTTCCAAAGATTATTGAGGGTTGACTTCCTTTAGGACTGACATGTTTTCTCTCTCTGCAGTCCAAGGGACTCTGCAGAGTCTTCTCCAGCACCACAGTTCAAAAGCATCAGTTTGTTGGTGTTCAGCATTCTTTATAGTCCAACTCTCACATCCATACATGGCTACTGGAAAGACCATAGCTTGACTATACAGACCTTTGTTGGCAAAGTCATGTCTCTGCTTAACGCACTGTCTAGGTTTGTCATAGCTTTCCTGCCAAGAAGCAGTGGTCTTCTAATTTCACGGCTGCAGTCACCATCCACAGTGATTTTAGAGCCCAAGAGGAAACCTGTCACCGCTTCTACCTTTTCCCCTATATTTGCCATGAAGTGATGGGACCAGATGCCACGATCTTAGTTTCTTTAATATTGAGTTTTGAGCTGGGTTTTTCACTCTTCTCCTTTACCCTCAAGAGACTCTGGCTCTTCACTGTCTGCCATTAGAGGGGCATCATCTGCATATGAGGCTGACACTTCTGGCACTCTTGATTCCAGCTTGTGCTTCGTCCAGCCGGGTATTTCACATGATGTGCTCTGTATATAAGTTATTCAAACAGGGTGATAATAAAACAGCCTTGTTGTACTCCTTTCTCAATCCTGACTGAATCAGTCAGTTGTTCCACACAGGGTCCTAACTTGCTTCTTGACCTGCATACAGGTTTCTCAGACAGCTAAGATGGTCTGGTATTCCCACCTCTCCAAGTGTTTTCCCAGTTTGTTATGATCCACAAAGTCAAAGGCTTTAGTGTAGTCCATGAGACAGAGGTGGATGTTTTTCTAGAATGTTCTCTCTATGATCCAGTAAATGTTGGCAGTTTGATCTCTGGTTCCTCTGCCTATTCTAAACCCAGCTTGAACATCTGGAAGTGTGCGATTCACGTAATGCTGAAGCCTGGCTTGGAGGATTTTGTGCATACCTTACTGGCGCGGAGAGGAGTGCAGCTGCCCGGCAGTCTGAACGCTCTTTAGTGCTGCCTTTGTTGGGGACTGGGATGAGGACTGACCTTTTCCAGTCCTGTGGCCACTGCTGGGTTTTCCAATTTTGCTGACATATTCAGTGTAGCACTTTAATAGCATCATCTTTCAGGATGTGAAATAGCTCTGCTGGAATTCCATCACCTCCACCAGCTTCACTGGCAGCAGTGCTTCCTAAGGCCCACTTGACTTCTTACTCCAGGATGTCTGGCTCTGAGAGACTACACAGCATGGTTATCCAGGTCATTTAAGATCTTATTTATGTGCTGTTTAAATAAATATTAACTGATATTTAATGCAAATATTTTCTAAGCCAGTATTTTTGCTTTCATTTTAAAATTTCTAATTTCATACACTAAAATATGCTATACTTTTTCCCTGTGATTTATCTTTGGCTTGGATATTTGATATTTAACTCTTTTTTTTTTTAAATACTTACTTTTGGCCATGCTGGGTCTCTGTTGACGTGTGGGTTTTTCTCCAGTTGCGGCAAACGGGGCTACTTTCTAGTTGTGATGCACAAGCTTCTCATTGTGGTCACTCCTCTTGTTGGTGAAGCACGGGCTCGTGGGCCCATGGGCTCAGTAGGTGCGGCTCCCGGGCTCTAGAGCGCAGGCTCAGGAGTTGTGGCGCACGGGCTTAGTTACCCCGTAGCAGGAGAGATCTTCCTGGATCAGGGATCAAACCCATGTCTCCTGCATTGCCAGGTGGATTCTTTACCACTGAGCACCAGGGAAGCCCATAACTCTCATTTATTTTAAATTTTCTAAAATAAAATTCTATTTTATTCTAAAATAATTTTAAAATATTATTTAAGCCATCAGATTTTGCACGTTGTAAAGCATGTATTTTGACAACTGTGGGTCTAAATTTGTTTCTCTAGGGGGAAAGCCAGTTATCCAACATCACTTACTGGTCAAAATTTTCCTTCCTCAAAACTACATGCTCATATGTACTAGGTTCTATCTACTTTTTTATACAAGTATCTAATTTCTTATTATTGTGGTAAAATACACAACACAAAAATCTGTCATGTTAACAATTTTTAAGTGTACAGTCCTGAAACTCTCTGCCCATCTGCCCTCTCTCCCCATCCTCTTGCCTCCTGTTTGCTTGTGACAGACTTCCTATCTGGCCAGGCTGTTCCCTCGTCATTGTTTCTCTTTGTAGATCATTTTATATTCCTGCTAATTTAGCCCACAAAATTAACTGCAGCCTTAGTTTGTAAAGCTCTAAGAATTTGGTTGGCGTTGTGTTTGAGGATAACTGACATCTTTATAAAACCTAGTTCCCTACCCAACGACACAGTGTGTCTCATAGCCAGGTTTTCTTTGACCTGTGAGCAAAGCTTTGTGTTTTTTCCCTGTACATCTCTCACTTCATTAGGATTTTTCTGAAGTACCTTTTATTTTTGTTCCAACTATGGAGGAGTTCTTTGTTTTTATCTCATTTTCTTACTGGATATTGGTGACAGGCAAAAGTTCTAAATTTTTGTGTTTTTTTTTTAATTGCAAACTTGGTCATTTTTACTGAATTCCAGGAATATCTTAGAAATCCATGCTGAATTTTATTAAATGTCTTTTTGGAGTGGAGCTCAACAGACAACCATATGCCGTTTTCTAATGGATCGATGAACCGTATTATATTGAAGACATCTGTAAACACCCATTTCTTGAGCTCTGTGAGGGGCCTGCCCCGTGTAGGTATCAGCAGCAGATTAAAACCTGTCCTGCTCAGAGCCGACTTTCTGACAACCCAGAAGATCAATGTGGTCCTGTTGAAATGTTCTTTTATAATAGTGTTGATGTCATTTATTAGCATCTTACTTAAAGGTGTTTTTTTTTTTTTAATCAACATACATCTGGAAATACAGCTTTGACTGTTTGTGGTGTTTTCAATCAGGTTTCAGTATTAGGTTATTCAGTATATGTTTCATAGAACAAATTGGAGGGCTTCCTGTTTTATTTTCTCCTATATTATGGCAAGTTCATTTAATGTGAGAATTTTCTCTTCTAAGATGGAAAAGGTTAACCAGCGACTCCGTCAAGATCTAGAGTCAAGCAGCATTCTCCTCCTTTCGCCTTTTCAAGTGAGAATTGTTTTTGGAGAACTTCCTTACTTTCTTCCTACTGTTCTGATCAGGTTTTCCGCTCCCCCTCCCCACTTCTTGTTTCATATTATTTGTCATGTGTGCTTGCTAAGTATATATACTAAGCAGCTTCAGTCGTGTCCAACTCTTGGCGACCCTAAGGACTGTATCCTGCCAGGCTCCTCTGTCCATGGGGATTCTCCAGGTACGAACATTGGAGTGGGTAGCCATTCTCTTCTCCAGGGGGGTCTTCCTGACTCAGAGATTGAACCCAAGTCTCTTGCATTGCAGGCAGATTCTTTACCATCTGAATTACCAGGGAAGCCCAGTTACACCACTATAAATCTATTCAAATCCTTTACATTCCCAAGTACTTCTGTCTTCTTCATTTGTCACAGACTTAGACATAGTAATTTCTGAGTTCTAATAGCTTTTGCCTTGTATTTTCAGTTGCTACATTATTTGGATCACAAAGGGCCCGGAGTCCCATGGCTTCACTATTAATGAGGTCTTTTGTTGATATAAGGTGGTATTCTCTGCTGTCATTTCAACTTTTTGAGTATGTTTCCAGATTAAGCTCATCATCAAGCACTAACAGCAACAGAATTACTGAGAAGTAGGGGAACCAGACAGCATCTGTATTAGAGTCATCTAAGGTGGTCTTTCCATTTTCCAGATTAGATAACTGAAACCTAGAGGCTAGTGATCCTGTTTGTAGTTATTTGAATTTGATTTACAATGTTATGTTAGTTTCAGGTGTAAAGTGATTCAGTTATATATATATATATATACACACATACAGGTTCTCGTCTGCTATAGGTTATTATAACATATTAAGCTTAGTTCCCTGTACAGTAGGCCCCTGTTTATGTTTCATATATAGTAGTGTGTATCTGTCAATTCCAGACTCTTAATTTATCACTCCTTTTCCCTTACCCCTTTGGTAACCGTAAGTTTTTCTACATCTGTGCGTCTGTTTTGTAAATGAGTTCATCTGTATCATTGTTAATTAGATTCAATGCATAAGTGATAGCATACAATATTTGTCTTTCTCTGTCTGACTTAATTCACTTAATATGAAAACCTCTAGGTCCGTCCCTGTTGCTACAAATGGCCTTATTTCACTCTTTTTTGTAAGCCTTTCACACTTAGCAGTGCTTGTTTGCAGACACATGGGTGGGAGTTTTGAGACTGGGTGTGGGGGGCCGTGTCATCGTGGTCCCCGTGGTCCCTCGGTGCCCAGAACAGCACTGCACACAGAGCAGAACAGGTGAGTTTTTCTTGAATGACAGGAGTCACTGGACCTAGGAAAATCTGCCTCTGTTTTCCTGAAGTTAGTGGCTATGTTTGTCTACCGGAGGCCCCTGGGGATATTTCAGAATTCTCCTAGGTATTTGGCAGCCCCAGGTTAGCAGACTTGGGTTCCAGCCTGGCCCACCCTGGGGCTCCCTTGGACAACTCCCAGAGCCTGTTTCCTCTTTCTTCATCTTTAAAGCTCCTTGCAGCTCCAACATCTCAGCACTAGACAAGGAATTAATTCCCTCTCACCCTGAGCTCTAGAGCCGGATAGTAACAGTGGTTAATATCATCTGCAATTGACTTGAAGGCAATAAGGTCGCTCTGACCACCATACAGAAGAGAAAACTGAAACAACCACGTCTTATACTTACAGGAGCGATTTGTGCCTATGTCTGTCCCCTGCCCACTCCCAGGCCTTCAGAGGGGGTGGGGGGGGTGCTGAGTGATGCACCCCTCCACACCCTACCCAGGCCTACGAGCATGTTTCATGGACACAGGACCTCAGTGCAAAACCCCCAGTGAGAGAACCAGGACACAGGGAAGGAGGGCGGGGAGGGCCTAGAGGGGCTGCTGAGAAGAAAATACCCTCCCTGGGAGACCCCAAGTGACTCTCTCATCCCTGAGTGCACACTCAGAGCCACCCCGACTACCCCCACCACCTCGCCCTGGTGACCAGGCCAGCCTGCCTACCTTGCAGTGCGTGGTGCTGACTGGCAGCCCGATGTTGGAGGCGATGACCACGGTGAAGGCTGAGGCCAGCTCGATGGTGAAGCCGCTGTGGGGGAGACGGGAGGCCGTCAGGGCGCTGCCAGGGGCTCACCAGAACCTCTGGGTGGACTGGGCCTCATGGCACCAGAGCCAGGACATCGCGGCAGCATCACACGGCACTCGCTGCGAGGCCGCGCTCAGCCCTGAGGAGCAAGTCCTGTCTTCTTGATGGGTTTTCAGAAACCTCACCTGAAGGAGCTGGGCCAGGAATACCTGCTGCAAGGAAAACTACACACGTCGTTTCTAAATGGACACAGGGAAAACCACACTCTTGTTTCAAAAATGTGTTCTTATTATTATAAAGGAGTGACTTTTTGCTCAGATTACTAGTTTTTTTTTTTTTTTTCAAATCAATGCTAGAATCTTTCGTTAAAATGAATTTTGTTAAAATGAATTTCAAGACCTTTTACAGTAGGTGGTGGTGGTGGTTGAGTCGCTAAGTTGTGTCTGACTCTTGGGACCCCAAGGGGTGTAGCCTGCCAGGTTCCTCTGTCCATGAGATTCTCCAGGCAAGAATACTGGAGTGGGTTGCCATTCCCTTCTCCACAGGATCTTCCTGACCCAGGAATCAAACCCAGGTCTCCTGCATTGCAAGCAGTTTCTTAACCAACTGAGCTATGAGAGAAGCCCTTAAAATATGTAGTCCTGAATTTTAGTTGTACTTGGAAAACTCTCTTGTGGATTTATTTAACCCCTAATATATCTAAATATCTCCAAAGGAGGACCACAGGAAGCCAGGCGGGAGGCTCCAGACCCCACCCCAGGGCAAGGCACCCCCCACCCCACCCGCTGAGCCCAGGCAGCCCAGGAAGGATGTAGGCAATCACCCCTGCGGGCAGCAGGTGGAGCCGGTGAGCAGAGTGTGGGGACAGGCAGTCCCGGCCCCGCCTTTACCACAGGTTTTCTGGACCTCAGGCCGGTAAGACACCCCGTGGGATGGGAACAGGGGCTGCAGGTGGATTCGCGTCTTCTCTTCCCTTCTGTGTCTGCCCCATCTCAGTGCCACCGTGGGTGGGGGCCAGCAGAGCATGAGGGCGATGGGGGAGATGGTGCTCGGAGACGCCCCACTCTGGGGACCGCCCGCCCCCTCCCCCGCCAGAACAGGCTCTGCAGGGGGACATCGACACACCCGCTCCGAGGCTGCCCCCCACCCCCCTCCCCACGCCCCACCCCCACCCCTGCTCACCTGGACGGCGTGATGGGGGTGAGGTCTTTCCCCATGGTCTGGATCACTCGTCTGCCCCACACCCAGAGGCCCGTACAAATTCCAACCCCTCCGTAAAACAGCAGCCAGACCGGAGTCGCGGCTTCTTGCAGGACCGCACCTTGCTCGTAAATCAGCCACAGAGCCACCAGCGGCCCGATGGCATTACTAGGAGGAAAACCAAGCAGATTGAACAAATGTCCATGCGTACAGATGATGCTGTACACAGCATTCAGTGACTTCTCAGTCTTGAGAACAGCCCGTCTTACCGCATTTGTGGTTTGCCTGTGTAATCTGTAAGTGATAACGATTTAGCCATTTTTGGGGTTATGGCTAAAATAAACAAAAAATTTACCATTGACTATTTTTAAGTGTCACTGGAAAAGGCGCTGATGCTGGGAAAGACTGAAGGCAAAACCAGAAGGGAGTGGCAGAGGATGAGATGGTTAGATAGCATCACTGACTCAGTGGACATAAATCTGAGCAAACTCGGGGCAATAGTGAAGGACAGGGGAGCCTGGCATGCTGCAGTCCACGTGGACAAGGAGCTGGGCATGACTGAGCGGCTGAGCAACCGCTGCCACTGCGCAGTTCAGCAGTGTTAAGGAGAGTCACACTGTTGTTAAACAGGCCTCCAGAAAGTTTTTAATCATGAAAATCTGAACCACTATACCCATTAAATGAGAGTTCTCTTGGCCTTTCCCCCTTCCCCCAGAAACCACCAGTTTACTCTGCCTCTGTGAATTTGACGGACTATACTAGGTTTCTCATGGAAGTGCAAGCATACTGTATTGTCTTTTCATGACTAGCTTATTTCACTTATCAGAATGCCTTCAAGATTCATCGGTGGTGTAGCATATGACACAACGCCCTTCCTTTTTAAGGAAGAATATCCCACTGGGTGTGTGGTGTGCAGATGTCTCTGAGGCCCTGTTTTCCATCCTTTTGGGTATATACCCAGAGGTGGAATTGCTCCATTTTTTGAGGAACCCTCAGACTGCTTTCCACATTTTCCATTTTACATTTCCACCAACAGTGCACAAGGGTTCCAATTTCTCACATCCTTGCCCACACTTGTTACTTTGTTTTTACAGTAGCCATCTTCATGATGGTGAGATCTGTTATTTTTAAAGTACTGAAAAATCAGAAGAAGTGGACACAAAAACCAAGTTCTTCTTTCCTTCCTTTCTTTCTCTATTTCTTTCCATTTTCACTGCCAGCACAGCTGCTAACATCAACTACCAGTGTGGGGCAACCATGTCAGCCTCCCAACAAAGGAACCACAAAACATATATCTATTTCTCAGGCCAACCCTGCAAAGTAGGCATTGGTCTCCTATTTTACTGATGAGAAAACTGATGCTAAAATCATGTCACTAGCAGGAAGCAGAACTGGGATGTGAGTTTAGGATTCACTCAGGTGCTCACCCCTCCCTGAGACCCATGATTGTCACTCAGGCTCTTGACAAGCACACACTGTCTTTTTTTGGGGGGGAGGGTTCCACAGCTTTTTTAAAATTAAGACTTTATTTAAGACTTTAAGTCTCCCCATCAACAACATCCCCACCAGAGTGGAACATCAGTTGCAACTGAGGAACCCACAGTGACACGTCAGAATCATTCGAAGTCCACAGTTTACATTAGGGTTCACTCTTGGTGATATATGTTCTATGGGTTTAGACAAATTGACATGTATCCATCATCAGCATATCCTATACTGCCCTAAGATACTAGCATATCCTTAGGAGCCCCTGGTGGCTCAGACGGTAGTCTGCCTACAATGCAGAAGATCTGGGTTCGATCTCTGGGTTGGGAAGATCCTCTGCAGAAGGAAATGGCAACACACTCCCGTACTTTTGCCATGGACAGAGGGGTGTGGTAGTCTACAGTCCACGGGGCTGCAAAGAGCTGGACATGACTGAGTGACTTCACTTTCACTGGTCCCTTTCATGAGAAATGCTGGTCTACAGTTTTCCCTTAAGGACTTTGTCTGGTTGTGGGATTAGGTTAATGCTGGCCTAACAGAATGAGTGAGGAAGTATTCCTTTTGCTTCTGTCCTCTGAAAGAAATTGTAGACAAGTATAATTTCTTTCTTAGAAGCTTGGTAGAATTCACCAGTAAACCCATCTGGGCCTGGTGCTTTCTGATTTGAAAGACTGTTAATTATTGACTTAATTTTCTTAATAGATACAAGCCTATCAGGTAGTCTATTTCTTCTTGTGTGAGTTTGGGCAGGTTCTGTCTTTCAAGAACTGGTCCGTTTTATCTAGCTTATCAAACTGGCGAACATAAAATTATTCATAGTATTGCTTTCATAGCATTATTAACTTTTTTTTTTTTTTTGTCCGTAAGATCTATAGTGATGTCTGCTTTTCCATTTCTGGCATCAGCAATTTGTGTTCTCCTTTTCCCTTAGGTAGCCTGGCTAGAAGACTATAAATATCATTAATATTTTCAAAGATCCAGCTTTTAGTTTCATTGATTTTTCTCCATTCATTTCCTGATTTTAATTTCATTTATTTAGCTCTAATTATTATTTCTTTACCTCTGTTTACTTTGGATTAATTAATAATTTGCTCTTCATTTCCTAGGCTGGAAACTTAGATTATTGATTTTACATCTTTCTTCTTTCCTAGTATATGAATTCTGGAGAAGGAAATGGCAACCCATTCCAGTACTCTTGCCTGGAAAATCCCATGGACGGAGGAGCCTGGTAGGCTGCAGTCCATGGGGTTGCTAAGAGTCAGACATGACTGAGCAACTTCACTTTGACTTTTTCACTTTCATGCATTGGAGAAGGCAATGGCAACCCACTCCAGTGTTCTTGCCTGGAGAATCCCAGGGGTGGGGGAGCCTGATGGGCTGCCATCTATGGGCTGTGCCATCTGTGGGCTGCCACAGAGTTGGACACGACTGAAGTGACTTAGCAGCAGCAGCAGCAGCTTTATATGAATTCAATGCTGTAAACTTTCTTCTAAGCATTGTTTTTGTTGCTTCCCACAAATTTTGGTGTGTTTTCAATTTCATTTAGTTTAACATATTTTGACATTTCTCTTGGTATTTCTTGTTTCAAATGTTATTTAGAAGTATGTGGTTTAATCTCTTTTGTTACTGATTTATATGTAGTTGATTGATGGTCTGTTTCACTCAAATACGTCCTCATTGATTTCTGCTGCTGGGTCTATTCACGTCTCCTCTGTCTGAAATCAACAGTTGCTCCTGCTTTCTTTTAGTGTTAGCATGCTATACTTCCCTTCTTCCATTTACTCTTTTTCCTTTTTTAAATCCCTTTACTTTTTTTTAAATTTAAATTTATTTATTTTAATTGGGGGCTAATTACTTTACAATATTGTATTGGTTTTGCCATATATCAACATGAATCCGCCACGGGTGTACACATGTTCCCAGTCCTGAACCCCCTCCCACCTCCCTCCCCATATCATCCCTCTGGGTCATCCCAGTGCACCAGCCCCAAGCATTCTGTATCCTGCATCGAACTTAGACTGGCGATTTGTTTCTTATATGATATTATACATGTTTCAATGCCATTCTCCCAAATCATCCCACCCTCTCCCTCTCCCACAGAGTCCAAAAGACTGTTCTATACATCTGTGTCTCTTTTGCTGTCTCGCATACAGGGTTATCGTTACCATCTTTCTAAATTCCATATATATGCATTAGTATACTATATTGGTGTTTTTCTTTCTGGCTTACTTCACTCTGTATAATCAGCTCCAGGTTCATCCACCTCATTAGAACTGACTCAAATGTATTCTTTTTAATGGCTGAGTAATACTCCATTGTGTATATGTACCACAGCTTTCTTATCCATTCATCTGCTGATGGACATCTAGGTTGCTTCCATGTCCTGACTATTATAAACAGTGCTGTGATGAACATTGGGGTACATGTGTCTCTTTCAGTTCTGGTTTCCTTGGTGTGTATGCCCAGCAGTGGGATTGCTGGGTCATAAGGCAGTTGTATTTCTAGTTTTTTAAGGAATCTCCACACTGTTCTCCATAGTGGCTGTACTAGTTTGCATTCCCACCAACAGTGTAAGAGGGTTCCCTTTTCTCCACACCCTCTCCAGCATTTATTGCTTGTAGACTTTTGGATCACAGCCATTCTGACTGGAGTGAAATGGTACCTCATTGTGGTTTTGATTTGCATTTCTCTGATAATGAGTGATGAGAAAGAAGAATGGAACTGGAGGAATTAACCTGCCTGACTTCAGGCTCTACTACAAAGCCACAGTCATCAAGACAGTATGGTACTGGCACAAAGACAGAAATATAGATCAATGGAACAAAATAGAAAGCCCAGAGATAAAGCCACACACCTATGGACACCTTAACTTTGACAAAGGAGGCAAGAATATACAATGGAGAAAAGACAATCTCTTTAACAAGTAGTGCTGGGAAAACTGGTCAACCACTTGTAAAAGACTAAGACTAGAACACTTTCTAACACCATTCACAAAAATAAACTCAAAATGGATTAAAGATCTAAACGTAAGACCAGAAACCATAAAACTCTTGGAGGAGAACACAGGCAAAACACTCTGACATAAATCACAGCAGGATCCTCTATGACCTACCTCCCAGAATATTGGAAATAAAAGCAAAAATAAACAAATGGGACCTAAGTAAAATTAAAAGCTTCTGCACAACAAAAGAAACTATAGGCAAGGTGAAAAGACAGCCTTCAGAATGGGAGAAAATAATAGCAAATGAAGCAACTGACAAGTAATCTCAAAAATATACAAGCAACTCCTGCAGCTCAATTCCAGAAAAATAAACGATCCAATCAAAAAATGGGCCAAAGAATTAAACAGACATTTCTCCAAAGAAAACATACAGATGGCTAACAAACACATGAAAAGTTAATCCCATTTACTTTTAACCTAAGTGTTTTCACATTTCAAGTGGGTTTCTGGTAGATAGCAGTGAGTTGTGTTTTTTGATCCGTTCTGATAATCTCTTGTCTTTTAATTGGTGCATCTGGATCACTGAAATTCAAGCTGATTGCCGGCATAGCTGGATTAGCGTCCACCGTATCTGTCAGTGCTTTCTATCTGTTGTCCTTGTTCTTTGTTCCTATTTTTGTCATCTGCCTTTTTTCCCCCCTTCTGTTGTTTTAACTGAGCATTCCATATGATTCCATTTTCTCTCCCTTCTTAGCATATTGGCTATACTTTTTTTTTTTTTTTGCTAACTTTCTAAAATGGTTGCCCTAGAGCTTGCCATATATACCTAGGGTTAACCCAAATCCCCTTTGCAATAACATTATACTACTTTACTGATAGTGTGAAAGTGTGCAAGTGTTAGTCATTCAGTTGTGTCTGACTCTGCCACACCATGGACTATAGCCTCCTAGGCTCTTCTGACCATGGGATTCTCCAGTCAAGAATACTGGAGTAGGTTGCCATTCCCTTCTCCAGGGGATCTTCCTGACCCAGGGATCAAACCCAGGTCTCCCACATTGCAGGCAGATTCTTTACCATATAAACCATGTAAGTTAAGTGTAGATAACTTAAAATTAAAAAAATAATCCCAATTCCACCCTTCCATCCCTTGTATGTTTCTCAGCATTTGCTCCTTCCTTATGTGAGACAGGATGGCTGGAGCTGGGGAGCATCCCTTCTCCCTAGGGGAAGGCCAGGGCAGTCTGGAGTGTGTTCCCCCTTCCAGGTCAGTTAGCCTGCAGTAATCCCCTGCAGGCTGGGCTCTGGTGACCCGGTTTCTCCTGAGCACAGCCTGGCTAAGCACAGGGCGTCTGTTCTGTCTAGTGGCTGCTTTCCTTCCCCCCAGAGCAGGAGGGATTCCTCTTCCCTGATATTCACTGTTAGGATCTGGTAGGGCTCCTGGATAGTGGGGTCCCCCCTACCCTGGGTCCCCCAGAGCCTTAACTCTCTCCTTGTCCCCCATGAGCCTCCAGGGCCCATTGCTCCAGTCCAGGATTGCATGGTTCTTGCCACAGCACCCGCTCCTGAGTGCCCCCTCCAGGACCCCCAGCATCTCTGCCTCTCTGACCCTGGGGACAGTGGTTTGTCCTGTGTTCTCCTCTGCCTCTGAGATCCAAGAAGAGTTGTTGACTTTTCAGTCTATTTGGTTTTTACTTGCTGTTAGGATGTAGTGATGATTCCCAAGCTCCCTACAGGCTTCGAATGACGCCTGTGGTTCCCAGCCCACCCTCCACACTCCGGAGACCGAGTCACAGAGAGCTGGTTTCCCGCGCTGGCTCCTCTTTGTGTGGCCCTGGCAACAGTCACATTTCTGAGCTTCAGACTCCCAGTCTCTGAGAGGTATCACTTACAACTGCAGGCTTCCCTGTGGCTCAGACAGTAAAAAATCTGCCTGCAATGTGGGAGACCCAGGTTCGATCCCTGGGTAGGGAAGATCCCTAGGAAAAAGAGTGGCTACCCATTCCAGTATTCTGGCCTGGAGAATTCTTTGGATAGAGGAGCCTGGTGGGCTACAGTCCACGGGGTCACAAAGCATCCCACATGACTGAGTAACACTTTCACTTTCTTTCACTTAGGACTACAAAGGACTGTTCTGAACAGGCCTGGAGTAAGTTACAAGTGCTTCAGTTCTGAGGACTGGTACAAACTTAACACCCACTTGTTGAGTAAACAGAAGCCCCCTCCTCACTGCTGCACTGTTATTGCTAAACCTTGCTTTCATCAGACTACATCCCTGCTCAAAAGCCTGAGAATCAGTCTCCAAACTGCAAACAGCTGCTCTACACTCTGGCCATCTGCAGCAGCTACCGTCTACACTCTTCCTTGGCCTTGAAATGCTGTTTTGGGGTGTTCTGTTACTCTCCAGGAGTATGCCTTTCTTGTCTCCTTAATTGGAACTTAGTTCTAGAAAGGGATCCAATTCGTAACATGTTGCTGGTACCAGGCTTTTCATAAAGAATTTGTGATAAGGAGGAGGAACTGGGCTGGTGGGGGAGGGGAGTAAAAAATTTAAGAGAGGACAGAACATGGTGCCCTCCGTAAAATAAGTTGGCAATGCCTAGGTGACCCTGAGCAGAACATAAGCTGTCCAGGCCTCTTTGTCTGGCTGGAAGACGTCTTTTAAAAAGAACAGAAACGCAGCTGCACATGGTATAAAATGGAGTCATATAACTGGGCCAAAAAAAATATAATGATGGCACATTTCCCTCATTTGGACAGAAACATTAGGCTGCATAATAACTATAATAGTGGAAATGTCTGGACATTGATTATGGGAAAGGACTGTTCTTATCTTATTATATAAGCACCTCCCCTTAATCCTCATAGAAATCTCCTGCATTGGTACTAGTTTTACCCCCATTTCACAGATTGGGACACCGAGGCTTTGGAAGATTCAGTGACTGATCCGGATGCCTGGCCAGACTCTATACATTCCTGCACATTCTGGCCTGGATGCCCAGCTGACCTGAGCTCTCCATGCTCTTGCTAGTGATTCTTTCCGGAAGACCCACCAGGCACACTCCTGCCTCGGCCTCGCAGTGCTTTTCCCTCTTCCAGGAGGTTCTCCTATAGATGCCGTCACAGCTGTGCCCTCAGTCCCTGTGGGTGTCCCTAGGGGACCCTCCTGACTGGAGCGGCCATCCAACACGGCGGCACCCCGGGGTCTCCCACGTCTCTTTTCTGACCCGTCACGCGGGTCACTACAGGAGCTACTTGCTCACACATGACCCTTATACAACTTGGGGGAAATCTCCCTCTGCTTTGAAACCAAAAGGCACTGATGCCAAATGGCACTGAACGCAGGCCAGGGTAGGAAGCCGGGACAGGCTTGGGCAGAATCAGGGCTCCAAGCCCAGCTCTACTGATTCCACCTGTTGTGATTTCTGACCCCAGGCCAACTCTCCCTGCATCTGGTTCACTCAAAGACCTGCGCCACGGAGATGCAGGTGCTGCACTTGCGGACAAAACCTGGCGTTGGCCGACCCCAGGCGGTTGCAACCTGCGTGGTTCTAGGGTGGGTCAGGTATCTGCCGTGCCCCTCCCCGCCTCCTCAGCCTGACCCTGCCCACCCGCCCCTCACAATCACCAGGCCCCTCCCCTCACCCCGCCCCCTTATAAGACCACGCCCACCACACAAGCCCTCCCCGGCCCCGCCCGCCCAGGTTCTCACCTCACGTCATTTCCTCCGTGCGCAAAGGAGCCGAAGCAGGCGGTGAGGACCTGCAAGAAGTGGAAGAGTAGGTGCACCTCGGCGGAGTCCTTCTCCTCCTTCTCCTCGTCCACCGGGTCGTCGCGCGGCGGCTCGGGCTCGGCCAGCGGGGGCGCCAGCCGGACCTCGACGCCGCCCTCCTCGGCCTCGATCTCCGCCTCGGCCACGGCGTTGCAGTAGCTGGAGTAGCTGTCGTAGCGCAGCCGGCGGCGCGAGTAGGCCACGGCGTCGGCCACCAGCTTCTCGCTGTCCTCGGGCGCGGGCGTGTCGCCACGGCGTGTGGCCAGGCCGGGCAGCCCGCAGATGGCCGCCGTGTAGCACGTGTAGCTGTTGTTGCGCCGCAGCTGCCGCGGGGCCCCGTCGGCCGGCCGCTCGTCGCGGATGCGGTGCAGCAGGTCCTTGTAGAGCCCCGAGTCCTTGTGCACCGTGTGGTACACGTGGCCATCAGCCCGCGCCGTGCTGTCGAAGCCGAAGGTCCCGTTGGACACGGGCGACTTGGTGGTGCCGTGTGTCATGGACAGTGCCCGGCCTGCGGGGACAAAGGATAGATTGAGCCCAGCCTGAAGGGGACAAGGGACAGACCGAGCCCGGCCTGCGGGGACACGGGACAGACCGAGCCTGGCTGAAGGGGACAAGGGACAGCCTGAGTCCACGCCTGGGATGCTGTGGGGCCACCATGTCAGTTCAGGAGGTTGGACAGTGAGAGTTTTTGCATTTTTCTGCCGTACTCTTTTATTTTCCAACCTGACAACACAGGCCATGCAGTATGGTAAAAATAAAAAGGGAAACTTGGAAACATACAGCAAAGGGTAAAACTAACAGTACGGCAGTTGAAAAATGATGCTGCATTCTCCTAAAATGCGGAAGCACTCTTTCCTTTTCCAGGAACGGGTAGGAGAAGGATCCGTGTCGGGAGCTTATTTTATAGAAAACTCGATACAAGGGGGACTCAGTCCATCTCCCTGTGAGACACACTCTCCAGGTGCTGCTTAAAAACATGACACAAATGAGCCCACCTATGAAAGAGGAACAGTCACAGAGAGAAAGGACAGAGCGGCTCCTGGGGCAGGAGGGAGGAGGAACGGGGGGAGCGGCTGGGGCAGCAGATGCAAGCTCACAGGAGGGGTAAGCAAGGTCCTACTGTACAGCACAGGGAACTATATTCAACATCCTGTAATAAACCCATAATGGAAAAGAATATTTTAAAAAAGGATGTACATATATATATATACACACACGTACCACTTTGCTGTACAGCAGAAGTTAATGTGCTGTTTAATCAACCATATACTTCAATTGAAAAAAAAGGCTGGTGGACACAGTCAAAGGCGGTCTGTCAGATCAGTGGGCAGAGCCCATTCTCTTTCTTGGCCAAGTTGCAGATCCATCCTGGACCGCGGTGCCAGCACCCCTGCAGGGAGGTGGGCCTGGCAGAGGCAGGAGGTGGCCCATCACTGTCCATAAACACTGTGGGACAGAGGACCCTCACGATGGCCCTGATGGTTTCTGCGCTACTCTAGTGAGACCACCGCCCCGGTTCCAACGTCAGCTTTCTCTCTGCACCTCCCAGGAGGAAGGTGTTTGGATACAAAGCTGGATAAACTGATAATCCAATCTCTGGCAGTTAGGTGACTGCATGTCGAAGACACAGGTGAGGGGCCCAGAGGTGCTGCTGGGAGACTGCAGGTAAATGGCTCTTGGAGGAAAGTCATAGGACAGGAACAAGCTCGCTCTGGGACTGACCAAACCCTGGACCCTTCAGCCCCCGAGTTTTCTCTGGGGACACTTGTTGTGTGCTGGAACCTCATTGCCACATGCAGGCCAACTGGCCCCCCAAAACTGCCTCTGCCCCATGCCACCCCAGCCCCCAGGAACTTACCATATGGGGCCCGGGGGTGGTGACCCCCTGACATGCTTTCTGAGGTCCCTGAGGGCTCTGCAGCTGAGCCCGTGAGGGGGACGGTGCTGTCGTCGTGAGCCTTGGCACCTGGCAGCTCTTTAAATACTGGGGACTCCACTTCCTGAATTTTATTGAGACTTTCATCAGAGGCTCTCGATAAAGCACCTTCTTTTTGTAATTTGCCTGAAGAAAATAAAGAGTCATAACTGAAAATTTGGGATGAGGATTCTTATTTTTGACAAATGAATATAAAAAAAGTATTTATCGTGATACTTTTATACTTTGGGAACAACAAAAAAAAGGAAAATAAAGTGGACAATTCAGTCTGGGAAACAGGCTAGAAAATTCAGCTACGGAGGGAAAGATGGAGGCTCAGCCCTGAGTTATCTCATCCAAAAGCAACAAAAAAGACAGGATTAGATCTGGTTCCCAAGGTAAACATTCTGTAAATTCTACAACCATCTAGCCCGGCCTTCTGTTTTCTTAAACTGACCTCAGAATCACTGAAATGTTTATCCTTTTTGTCTTCATAGATACTGTTAGGGTCTGTCTGCTTTCTTCTGTTCAATAAGAGACTGCGCTCAGATTTCCTCAGGTCACCAAGTCTTAGGAAACAAGTAAATCATTTTCCTCAAAAGGAACAGAGAGATTCTGCTTACTGTTAAATATCCTTTACTTCCAAAAGAAACCAGGGATTTTCAAAAAGTGGTTTTGAAGCTGGAGCGCGCTCTTGGTAATCAGATCTGGTATGTGGGTTCATGGTCTTGCTGCCTCACACTTCCCTGAGGAAACGTCTACGCTCTAACCTACCCAACTGACACGGACAGCCTTCTCAGGTCCTCGGCCGGATACACTCGTGCATCAGCCTCATTTCTGTATTTACTCAGACAGGTCACTTCTGTCTCTGTTGTTGCTGTCCAGCCGCTCAGTTGTGTCCCGACTCTTTGCGACCCCATGGACTGCAGCACGCCAGGCTTCCCTGTCTGTCACCGTCTCCCAGAGCTTGCTGAAACGCACGTCCATTGAGTCGGTGATGCCATCCAACCATCTCGACCTCTGTCGTCCCCTTCTCTTCCTGCCCTCAATCTTTATACCTCTATCTCTATATTTATCTAAATCTAAAAGACAGATTAAAAAAAAAAAACTAAGTTTGTTTACTACAAGGAATAAATAAAGGTACACACAGGTTTCTGATCTCAAACTGCTGACAATGTAGACGAGAAAAGTTAGTATCTGTAAAGATTATAATAACAGATTTTTTAAATTGTGTTATTTGGTTTGTTTTTTCTTGTTTTTGGCCACACTGTGCAGTTTGTCGGATCTTAGCTCCCCAACCAAGGATTAAACCTGGGCTTCTGCAGTGGAAGCATGGAGTCTTAACCACTGAACCATCAGGAAGTCCCCCAAAACGTGCTAACGTATGAAACAGGTATTACCATTTTCTCTATTTTATAAATGAGCAAATTGAGGCCCACAGAGACTGAATCCCTTGCTGAAGGTCACCCAGGTAGTAACATGTAGTCAGTTTACTCTCTGTCCATACCCTTAACCATAGTCTGTACTTAATAGAACAAGGTACCTGTATGTTGAAATGTCAAAATACATGTTATTGGCCAAAAAAAATCCCTTGGCAAGCCAGAATGGGTAGTAATGTCAGTTTCCTACTGTAACATTACAGCCTAAAGGTGGGAGCAAAGATTCTATGGTCCATAACTCAGGGAAGTAGCGCAGGACAGGGAAGCCTTGGCGTGCTACAGTTCATGGGGTCACAGAGTCGGACACGACTTAGCAACTGAACAACAACAATCAGAAAAAGCTTTACACGTCAAGAGCATTCAAGTGTAGTTTATCATTCCCACTGGGGTTAAACCAGACAAGCAGAATGTTTAAGGGGGTGGGGGGGGGGGTTCCTTCTCAACCAAGAGCAGGGGGCGGCTACACAGGAGAGGAAGAAGCAGCTGGATATGAATCCGTCATAGTGTGAAATCACTACTTAGTTTGAAGTTGTATGTACTAATGTAGTGTTTTAATTATTAGTTTTTAAAACTTGCACGTGGTATACTGGCTGTGTGTGTGTAGAATTCTGATTCTAAAAAATGTCTAGGGATCTCACTGGCGGTCCAGTGGCTGGGACTTCACCTCCCAATGCAGGGTACACAGGTTCAATCCTTGGTCAGGGACCTAAGATCCCCACAAGATCCCATGTGCCTTGTGGCCAAAAAACTGAAACATAAAACAGAAGGAATATTGTAACAAATTGAATAGACTTTGAAAATAGGCCACATTAAAAAAAAATCTTAAAAGTCTAGATTCCTATAACGCCTATCCCTGTAGTCAGCCCCTCTGCCCTAGCCCTTGACAATCACCTGTCTGGTCTCCGTCCCTACCGTTTTGTCTTTTCCAGATGTCATGTAAATGGAACCATAAGACATGTGCTTCTGAGGCTGGCTCCTCCGACGTGGCACGATTAACCATGGCACCCGAGGTTCATCCATGCTGGTGCAGGCTCAGTCTTCACTGCCGAGTAGCAGTCTAATATGTGGATGTATTTATTTCCAGAAATACGTGTGTGTGTTCTGTGGATAATCCAGGCTTTTAGTTTTTGGTGATAGCAAATACAGCTGCTATATTCATCTCCAGGCTTCTGTGTAAATTTAAATGTGCATTTCTCTAGGGTAAACACCTAGGAGTGGGTAAGTGATTAACCTTATAAGAAACCATCAAACTCCTTTTCTGAGCGGCTGTGCCATTTCACGTTCCCAGCAGGAGTGCATGAATGAACATTCCAGCCACGCCTCATCTTTGTCAGCATTTAGCACTATCCTTTTTTTTTTTCTTAAAGCCATTAAAATAGATGTGTGGGAATACTTCATTGTGATTTTAATCTGTATTTCTGATGTCGAGCAGCTTTTCATGGACTCATTTGCCATTCATGTATCTTTTTTTGGTGAAACAGCTATTTAAAATTTTTGTTTTAAATCGGGTTATTTTCTGAGCTTTCTTCATATGTTCTGAATACAAGTCCTTTGTTAGAGGACTTGCAAACACTTTCTCTTAGTCTGCAGCTTGTCTTTTCTCTTAATAGTGTTCCTTACGGAGAAGGCAATGGCACCCCACTCGAGTACTTTTGCCTGGAAAATCCCATGGATGGAGGAGCCTGGTAGGCTGCAGTCCATGGGGTCGCAAAGAGTCGGACACGACTGAGAGACTTCACTTTCACTTTTCACTTTCATGCATTGGAGAAAGAAATGGCAGCCCACTCCAGTGTTCTTGCCCGGAGAATCCCAGGGACGGGGAAGCCTGGTGGGCTGCCGTCTATGGGGTCGCACAGAGTGGGACACGACTCAAGCGACTTAGCAGCAGCAGCAGTAGCAGCAGTGTTCCTTACAGGGCAACAGTTTCCAATTTTGATGAAGTGCAATTTACCAACTTCTTTTATGAATTGTGTTTTTGGTATCAAACCTAAACACTCTTTGCTCTACCCAAGGTCCCAAAAGTTTTCCTCTTTTTGCTCCCAAAGTTTCATGGTTTTCTACTTTACATTTATACTTATGATGGATCTTGAGTGAATTTTTTTTTTTTGCAAGGTATAAGGCTTTAGGTCAAGGTTCTTTTGGCATTCGATGCCCAGTTATTCCAGTATCATTGATTATATCAGTGATTTTCAATAACTCAGTTGGCCATATTTGCCGGTCTGTTTCTGGACTTTATCCTGTTCTGTTAATCTAGGTGTTTATCTCTTCGCCACTTCCACACTCTCCTGGAGCTTTTTGTGGCATGGGTCCTTCAACTTTACTCTTCTCCAAATTTGTTTTGCCCATTCCAGTCCCTTTCCCTAGAAAATTTTTAAATTAATGAATTGTTTCTTTTCGGCTGTGTTGGGTCTTCGTTGCTGAGTGAGGGCTCCCTCTAGTTGCAGTGACAAGGTGTGCCCTTCATTATGGCTCACAGGCTCAGCTGCTCTCGGCATGAGGGATCTTCCTGGGATCCTGTCCCCTGCAATGGCAGGCGGACCAGCAGGGAAGTCCTCCATATTCATTCTTAAAGTGACTTGTATAAATCTACAAGATATCCTGCTGGGATTTTTGTTTAAATTGCATTAAATGTACAGATCAATTTGAGAACGGACATCTTTCTGGTATTGAGCCTTCCCATTCATAAGTGTGGTAACGTCTCCTCGGTTGTTCAGTTTTTCTTTGAAATGTGGGTTTCAAATTCAGATATGTCCGGATCAAACCATGATTGTAAGGTACACTCTGAGGCCAAATGGAAATACTTCTTTTCTTTTGAGAGCCCTGTAAAAGCGTGTGGCCATAAGGCTTGGAATTCAATCATGTTGCCAGTGACAGGAAAATAGCTCCTGCAGTTTTCTAAGCCAGGGTCTTCTTTTTTTTAAAATTGCTTTCACAGAGGTATAATTTCTGTACAATGAAATTTATACCTTTTAAAATGTGCAGGTAGATGACCTGTGACAAACGAGTACAGACTATAACTACCCCTCAATTAAGACAGAGTCCTGCAAAGTTCCCTCCTGTGCCTGCAAAGCTCTGTCCTGTCCCTAAAGTGCCCTTCTGTCTCTAAAGCTCCCTCTGTCCCTGCGAAGTCCCCTCACATTCCCTTCTGCAGTGTCTCCAGCAGCCCCTGGTTTCGGTGGCTGGGGATGGCTGTCCTCTGGAGGCCTACAGGATGAGTTTGTTTGTGCGTGGCTCCTCCTGGGAGTTCGCCTTCTTCATTGCTTATCCGCCCTCTGCTGTATGAAGAGTCTGGTCATCCACTCACTTGTTAATGAGCCTGTGGCTTGTCTCCACTTGGTGGCTAGTATGACTTAATTTGTGTACGAGTCTCACTTCTCTTGGATAAACACCTAGGGGTGGAATTACTTAAGTCATATGATGAATGTTTGCTTAACTTCATAGGAAACTGCTAAACGAACTTTTCCCATCGTTGTACCAGTTTTTATTTCACCACAGACGCGTGGGAATTCCAGTTATCACACTCGGAATCTGGTCTTTTTACCTTCTGCCATTCTTGAGGGACGGCAGTGCTATGCTGCTGATTTGCTACCTGCTGTTACCCACGGCAACGAGGACCTCATTCTCACCAAGATCCCAAGATATCCAGGAAAAGTCTGAGCCAGAAAGCAGGCAGGCGCCCTGAGACAGGGACCGGCTTGACCGTGGTTGTATTCCCTGTCACTCAGGATCACAGTGCATGATGCCTGCAGCCTTAGGAATCAGAGCCTTTTTGCAAATCAGAAGAACAGAAAAGCACTTACCTGTTATCTTCCTCCGCATCCACGGACACACAAAGAGCCACACGAAGAGGGCAAACAGCAGCGCAACCCCGAAGGAGATGAGGGCGATCGCCCACATGGGGAGGACCAGGCCCATCACTGGGGACAGAGGGGACACAGCTGTCACTGGACACGTCTCCAAAGTCGGGTGTGACATCCCCACTCCTGCCATTCCCCGACCCTGAAGTGCGTCATCTGGATCCTGTGATTAATAAAGCTCTCAGCCACAATATCGTGCTAGACTTTTTCTGGGGAACAAAGTCTTGTGTTACACGACCGGGACTTCCCGGGTGATGTGGTGGATAAGAATCCATCTCTCAGGGTAGGAGACACGGGCCTTTGGTCCAGAAAGACTCCACATGCCTCGGAGCAACTAAGCCTGTGCAACGCAGCAACTGAGCCCCGCACCCTGCGGCCCTGTTGCTCTAGGGCGCCAGAGCTCCGCAGCAGGAGAAGCTGCTGCCGTGAGAGGCCACGCACCCCGGCAAGGAGTAGCCCCCCCTCCACAAGCAGAGAAAGCCCACGATGAGGGCCCAACGCAGCCAGATAAATGAATTATAAAACTGTAAAAAATAATTGAGATATACTGTTTACCTTGTGACTCTGTTGTTAACTCAGTGAGTAGGCTAATCATTAAAAAGCGACCAACTTGCCACAAACAACATATTAAGTTGGGAATAAACCCATTTACAGTATTACCTCAATACCTAAATTCCCGAGTGGACAAACGGGGGTAAGAAGGGGTCTGTCTGCCCTCCCGATGCCTGCCGCCGCCTTCCCTGGGCACCCCGAAGCCCAGGGCTACAGTGGCCACAGCAAGGCTGACGGCCGCCTCTCTGGTTTCTCAATAGTCAGCAGCCCGGCTTTAAAAGGACATGACGCTTGGACCACACACACAAACCTTTGTAAAAGTCAGCTTAAATTGAGAAACAGCAGATGCAGGAAGAGTCTGCTGCCCCGCTTTGTAACTGCCGGACAACACGGCATAAATTTCTTGGGAGAGATGTGCCTTCCTTGTTCCAGGAAGAGGAGAGTGACTCCCATCACTGGAGACCAGGCACCACCACCCAGATGGGTCAGCACAAACAGACCTTGCCACACTAACTCTTCTCTCCCGTTAGTTTCCTCTGTATGTGTCCTAGTCTCCTTCCAGGGTACAGAAGTCCTGAAGTCTGACTGCTTCTCCTGGTGCTCATTTCTTTTCTGTGAAGGCTTCCATATGCATAAACGAACCCTTTTATTGTTTAAAAAAGAAAAGTCAGCTTAGATAGAAAAGTGTTGTCAAAGGACACTGACTTTCAAGCTCAATTCTTCTTTCAAGGGCCAACTCATGGAATTACAACACAGAAAAGCTTTTCATTGCTATCCAGTCCAGCACACAAAGTTGCCATTCCCTCAGTCAATAAAAAGGTGGAAGGTGGAGAGACATCAGGCTTCCCTGCCCTGCAGGGCCCCAAGCCCCGCTCCCCTGGTGACACAGGTGTGATACAGATACCCACAGGTGCATCCCTGCACAGGCACAAGGAGACAGGCACGAGTGTGCTCACTAGAGCATTACCTGTAACAGCAAGAGTTTGCAAGGCAACCGACACACGCGTCATCATGGAAGTGGGAAGTCAGCATGGTGCATGGCATAAAATAAGGTCGAGATAAATGGACTGATAAGAAGTGATGCTCTTGTCTAGTTAAGTGAGGAAGGCCAGCGAGATCACGGTGTGTGCAGCACCACCCAACTTATGTCTAGAAGAGACACCGCCGTTCCCCCCTCCACCACGGCCAAGTGTACACTCCTGAACAGATCGTAAAAGTTCTGGGAAGAACCAGCGGTCATTCCCGTGGAGGGATGGAAAACAGGAGGGGTCGCTCCCTGCGCTATACACTGTCCATCTGAAGCACAAGGCTACCCACCCCGGCATCTCACTCCCGAGCCCAAGGCCCTCAACATTATACCACATTCTTTCTAAATAGAAGGAGAGAAGGGCTCTTAGTCACAAGCCCATGGATAGTGACAAAAACAGAGAAGGCAAAGGAAAAAAAAACTGTAAAGAAACTTCAATAACTTGAAAAGCAGAAACTCACAGTCATTTGGGAAGCAAAATCAGGTCTATTTATTTATCTGCTTGTTTGTTTGCTAAAGGCTCCTACAGCACTTACTCTGTGCTTTCATACTGCTAACTTTGAAAATTTATAATAAGCACACACTTTTGTAAATTGTTAAGCTTTTTTTTTTAAAGTTCGAAATAAGTGAACTATTTAAAACTCTGCTCTTAAATAAACCTCTAATGCTACAGGCTTTGTTACTATTAACTGTTCTTTTTTTAAATATAAAACTGACTTTCTTTTTTCCATTATTTTTTTCATTGGCGTATAACTGCTCACTGTTAACCAGTCTGTAAAAAGTAAGGGTGGCTCAGACAGTAAAGAATCCACCTGCAATGCAGGAGACCTGAGTTTGATCCTTGGGTCAGGAAGATCCCCTGGAGAAGGGAATGGCAACCCACTCCAGTATTCTTGCCTGGAGAATCCCATGGACAGAGGAACCTGGAGGGCTACAGTCCATAGGGTTGCAAAGAGTCAGACAAGAACCATTCTATATATATGTATATGAACCAGCTTGAAATTATTCAGGTAAGGTATTATTAGACATTTTGGTAATGGTGAGAGGGAGAATGGGTAGTTAATACTCTAAATGGGGAGTCAGGATTTTCATATATAAGTATGGAAAGTAAGAACCAGAATCACCCAGCCTTGGCACCGTGGAAGGGTCACTGGTGGGAGCAGACACTCAGTAGCCAGGCAGCTCCATCCTCCAGCGCCTGGACACACCAGCAAGCAAGGCCCCACGTGGGGCTGTGCCGGGGCAGCTGGCAGCCCCGCCCCAGCCCTGGCTCTGTCTCCGGATCCAGGCTTGGAGCTGCTTATAAAACCACTCAGGCTGACCTCACTCGGCTGCGCCTGCGGTTGGGGCTCCAGCTTCTGCTCTGTGTCTGCATGTCAGTGTCCGGACACGGGGAAGGACCACTCCAATGTGGTTTCTTGCTGAACTGAATGGTAACTGTTAATTACCAACATCAAACCAACTGCGGCTTAAAACTACCTGGCTTTTGAAGAGTCCTCCCTGTCTCCTTTGCGGCTTCTGGTTGAGCTGATGATAAAGCTGACACTTGGGCTACTTTGGCCTCACTACCTTAACCTGATCTAAGATAGGCGAGCTCTGGGTACTGAGGGAGGGGGATGAAGCCCAGGAGCTGGAGAGATGAGTGTCTGAGCAAGTGGACACTGTTGCTCCCAGGCCCCCTTCTCCTCCATCCCCTCTGAGCAGAGCCCTCAGCAGGGCAGAGCAGGGCCGCTCCACATGCTCCTTCCAGGCCCATCTCTGTGCTGAGGTTACATGGGCTCCGGAGGGCATCAGGACCCAAACCCGAAAGGGACAGGCTGAGGCCGGCTATACACAAGGCTCATGATGCTTCGCAGGGACGATGAGCCACAGGGTCACCTGCTCCTGAGTCTTAACCATCACAACTGCCTTCACCATCAGTTTGGCCTGGAAAGTGGCCAGGAAGCTCCAGAGCCACCCTCTGAGTCACAGGACTGGATGGAAGATCAGAGGGTGAGAGGGCGGGAGACACAGGGGAGAAAAGCCAGGGGTGGGGGCAAGATGGCGAAGAGCAAAGGAACCAGGAAGACAGGCAAGTTGCTGATGGTGAGAAAGAGAGAGAGGAACAGAATGGGGACTGGATTTTACCGAACTATTCCAGCAATTTAGCAAATCAACAGAGCATCGAGAGCACACACCAGCATGAACGTATATACGAAACAGAGACAGACCCACAGACAGGAAATAAACTTCTGCTTACAAAGGGGAAAGGAGGGAGGGATAAGCCAGGAGCCTGGGATTAACAGATACACACTGTGTGTACTCAGTCGCTTCAGAAGACCCCATGGCCTGCAGCTCACCAGGCTCCTCTGTCCACGGGGTTCTCCAGGCAAGAATACTGGAGTGGGTGGCCGTGCCCTTCTCCAGGGGATCGTCCTGATCCAGGGATTAAACCTGCGTCTCTTACGTCTCCTGCATTGGCAGGCGGATTCTTTACCATTAGAGCCACCTGGGAAGCCCAACAGATACACATTCAGTTCAGTTCAGTCGCTCAGTCGTGTCCGACTCTTTGCGACCCCATGAATCGCAGCACACCAGGCCTCCCTGTCCATCACCAGCTCCCGGAGTTCACTCAGACTCACGTCCATCGAGGCAGTGATGCCATCCAGCCATCTCATCCTCTGTCGTCCCCTTCTCCTCCTGCCCCCAATCCCTCCCAGAATCAGAGGCTTTTCCAATGAGTCAACTCTTTGCATGAGGTACACATTACTATATATAAAATAGATAAACAAGGACCTTTTATATAGCATAGGAAACTATACTCAACATTATGTAATAACCTATAAGGTTAAATCTTAAAGGGAAAAGAATCTAAAAAAGAATACATATGATATATAATACATGATATTATACATTAAGAGTATATTATATAATATATGCTTAACATGTAATTATATAATTACACATTACATATAAGTTACATAATTTATATTATATATGACTTGTATATTATAAATTGTGTACTTATATAGTTATGTATTTATATATTATACATATTATGTATCACATGTGTTAAGTATATGTATATAATACTGATTAACTTTGCTGTACACCTGAAATGAACACAACACTGTAAATCAACTATACTCCAATTAAAAAAAAAAAAGAGCAGCCGGACTTACTTTTAAAGCCTCATGTGAGAGCTGCCGACTAATAGTTAGGGGACCCAGCTCTAAATTGTACTAAATATACAGAAGCAAGTTTCATGGATAAAAAAAATCAATGAAATGCAAAAATCCAGCACAGGAAAGCCCTTCAATCAATGAACTTTCAGGGGAAAACTTTTCTCCTTCTGAAAATTTAAGGTAGACTTTTTACAACAAAATTTTTGACAAAAATACTTGGTACTGAATGGCCTTCCTGCTAGAGTCTCAAATTATCCTCGGATAAGATGCTCAAGAGGGCACTGAGGCTCGGCCCGCACCCCGGGGAAGGCAAAGTAGGACACAGCTTGGGCTTGAACTGCTCCGACCCTCGGCCAAGAGCGGCTGCCAGGAGCCCACACTGGGCGCGCGGAAGCCCAGGCCTGGCTCCAACCCTCAATGGCCTTTCATGTCCAGCCCTTTCATTTTCTGAACAGCAAAGATATGATGAATAGTGATTCAGCTCAAACCTCAGGCATCCTTGCAATTCTCTCCCAAACCCCCTGAAGATCAGGACATCCAACGGCCTTGGGGAGCAAGTAGAGAGAGCTGCCAGACCCACTCACAGCCTTCCGAGCCCTGACTTTAGCACAGCTCTTAGTTTTCACACACAACAATCACTGTTACAATCTGATGCTTTGAACATGTTGATCTACAACAGAACCAAAACTAGTGACTCCATTTATTAGCGAAGAGAGGACGAGTAAAAGGTGATTCTACAGATGAGGTCCACGTGGTGTGTGTGTTAGTTATTGCGGGAAAATGAAGCTTCTCTCAAACCCCTCAGGCTCTAGCCCATGTTAGTTCCCTTATACCTCTCACCCACCTCTCCTGCACCCTCTCTTTTCGTTTTCTCTGGTTTAATTTGATAAATAATACAAGATTATAAAAAGAACAGCCACAGATAATCAACACAGCCCTACCTACTGTATAGCACAGGGACCTCTGCTCAATATTCTGTAATAACCTACACGGGAAAAGAATCTGAAGAAAAACAGATTCACGTATAACTGAATCACTTTGCTGTTCACCTAAAACTAACACAACACAGTAAATCAACTATATTCCAATATAATATAAAAAGCTTTTAAAAAATCAACCATACAAAACTGTAGGAGGTACAAATATGAAAATGCCTCCTGTCCTCCCCTCTGGAACCCACTTCCCAGAGAAACACTGATAAATATTTGTTATGTATCTTCCCAGGCATTTTCTAGAGATAAACAAACATCTAATGCAGAGTGTTTGTGTGGATTTCTTTTACTTTGCCTTAAATTTAATAGATGTAAACTATACTGTATATATTGTTCTGGGCCTGCATTTCTCACATAACAGTATACTGTGGACATTTTCCCACAGTAACTAATACACACACACAAGTTGACCTCATTTGAAGAATCACTTTTTGCTAGTCCTCCCTTCCCTGATAAATGGAGTCACTAGTTTTTGCTCTGTTTCAGATCAACATGTTCAAAGCACTGGAGGAGCTCCCTAGGTAAGAGGAATCCTGCGGCAACTTTAAGAAGATGAAGTACCACTTTGAAATTACAAAATGCTCTTTCCTAATCTGTCCTATAATTGGGATCTTTCTTCCCCCTGCATATGGTACTAGCTTTCTCAAACCAGGGTTTCGTTACAACAGTTCTGAGAAGGAAGTGAGTTCAAATCACTCTGTCCTGAATCCTCCTCTGAGTGAAATTGGAGACTCTTCTCAGCCCACACCTTCCCCACCCAGGGCTGGGAGCCACCCCAGCTCCAACGCCCACTCCCTACAGCCTGGAATGTAAAAAACCGAGCATCTCTGGGAATCAAGCTCCTTCTCCTGAGTCACCGGGGACTCGAGGGGGGCCTGATGCTCTGGATTCCCTGGGGCTGGACCAGAAGGGCTGCCACTGGGGGAGGAAGAGGAGGAGGAGATGGAGGGGAGAGGGAGGAGGTGGGAAAGGAAGAGAAGGGGGAGGAGGGGAGAAGGAGGAGGGGGAGGAGGAGATGGAGGGAGAGGGAGCAGGAGGAGAGGGAGCAGGTGGGAGAGGAAGAGAAGATGGAGAAGGGGGAGGAGGGGAGTGGGAGGAGGGGGTGTGGGGGAGAGGGAGAGGAGAGTGAGGGGGGGAGGAGAGGGAGAGAAGATGGAGAAGGAAGAGGAGGGGAGAAGGAGGAAGAGGAGGAGGAGGCAGCCCATCTCAGGCACAGACCACTCTGGGGAAGCCAGACACCAGGCCTGGTGGAGTCTGAGAACTCAACTGCTGGTGAGGAGTTAGGGCTTTTGAAGAGCACCTCTTTATATAAGGACTGTGATAAGATAGCAGTATGTATGGTGAAAGGATCATATTACTAGGGTTCGGATTAGGGTTAGGGTTATTAGATAAAATGGTCTGTATAGTCAAAGCTATGGTTTTTCCAGTAGTCCTTTATGGATGTGAGACTTGGACCATAAAGAAGGCTGACCTCCGAAGAATTGATGCCTTTGAACTGTGGTGTTGGAGAAGAGTCTTGAGAGCCCCTTAGATTGCAAAGAGATCAAACCAGTCCATCCTAAAGGAAATCAACCCTGAATATTCACTGGAGGGACGGATGCTGAAGCTGAAGCTCCACCTTTGGTCACCTGATGCAAAGAGCCAACTCACTAGAAAAGACCCTGATGCTAGACAAGACCCTGATTGAGGGCAAGAGGAGAAGAGGGCAGAAGAGGATGAGATCGTTGGGTGGCATCACCAACTCAATGGACATGAATCTGAGCAGACTCCAGGAGATAGTGGAGGGCAGGGAAGCCTGGCGTGCTGCAGTCCACGGGGTTGCAAGGAGGCAGACACAACTCAGCAACTGAAGAACAACAGCAGGTAAAGAGATGGTTAGAGCAGGGACCCTCCTAACGCACAAGCATCAGGTCACCCCGCGCGCTCCGTCCCATAAACCTGGACTGCTGGGCTGTGCTTCTGGTTCAGCGGGTCTAAGCCTGGGAATCTGCATTTCTGACAAGTGACCACGTGATGCCAATGCTCCTGGTGCAGGGACCACACGTGGACTTGGGAAGCATCATTAGCTAATCTGCTCGACTCCACAAAGTCGTGTGCCATGTACCTCACTCAGCATTCATTCTAGAAAGGCAGAACAAAAACCAGGTCCCGCCAGCTGAAGCCCTTCATCAAAAATAAACTTCAGGCTTGTATCCAGCCCAACCCAAGTGATTTATCCAACCCAACCCACTTTATTTCCTCAAGTTATTTTTGCTTCTTGTGAATTATTTTTTTAAGGACAAAAAGGCAAAGACACTTTCTGAAGAGTGCTAACTCAGTCTCTGAAGTATAAGGATGACGTCTGAGACAAGTCACGTCAAACGCAAAGTAAAACAAATCCAACTAAGCCCAAGATATAAACAACTTCAAAATAATTTAGGGAGGAGGAAGGGAGGAAGTCAAACCAGAGCTCCATGACTCAGCCCATGGGGACCCACCGGGTTCAACTCCATGCGGGAAAGTGCCAGTTACAGAATCTCTGAAAGTTACAACAGGGTAGGTTGATGCCGCCACTGTTTGTTAGAACATTTCATTCTTTCCTCTTATCTCTAAGGCCCTTACACTGAATGGAAACGTTTTAAGGAAGAAAAGGACTAGGAAGATTAAATCTCAAAATCGGCAGAAAGGCCGGCCAGTTGTGAGAGAGGCAGAGGACTGGGTCTTCCCGGCTCACTTGTCCCCAGATATGACGCCAGGGCTACAGACGACCCAGCTGGACGGCAGAGAAGCCAGCACGCGGAGACAGGATGGAATTAACGTCTTAGTTTCAAGGGCAAAGTGAACCTTCAAAGTTTAAATAAAAATAGGATTTGGACTCACCTACTGGATATTTAGAAACACTCTCCAGAGCCAAGACCTCAGCAAAGTCCTTTTCTGACTCTGGCTGGACCCTCTGTCCTGACCTCCTTCCTTCCCTATGCAAAACCCCTCACCCCCAAACTTCAAGTAAGGAAAAGCTCCCACAGCAGCATGTGTGGGGAGACAGAGACCAGCTGCCTCAGGACACGCTGGAGACGTAAGGCTGAAGAGATGGCTGATGGCAGTGAAGGAAACCGCGCCCCCGGCCCCTGAGCACAGAAAGCGCCGTCGTGAGCAGCCCCCAAGCTCAGCACTCTGCCCGCATCACCTCCTGTCTCGTGGCCTCCCTCTCACAGTGGTTCCTGCCCACCCGTCTCTCCTTTATGAGGCGCAGAGGCTCGGGGAGAGGAAGCGATGGGCTTTCCCAGCACGAGGAGCGTCGCCTGTGTTCCCAGGTGAGTATCCATCACCAAGGTTCTCGTACCGACTTCCCGGTATTCCCAAACAGAGGGGCAGCCACCCTCTTCACACTACCTGGACATTAAATAGATACTAAACCACATCATTTCCAAATTTTTAGAAGCCTTTTTCTGGTGGGGGGGTGGTTGGTGCTGAGCTTCATGACTCATGGGATCTTAGTTCCCCAACCAGGGATTGAACCTGGGCCCTGGCAGTAAAAGCACCAAGTCCCAACCACTGCACAGCCAGGGAACTCCCTGGAAGCCATCTTTAAAGAGAGTGAGGAGAAAGGACAGGATGTATGAGGCGGATGTATTCTGATCGTCATTTACAGTGACATCGGGGACCAGGGACTAGATGCTGGGTGTCTGACCCCTGCCCCGTCATGTGCCAATGGGATACCCTGATGGGGGCTTGGAACTAGGCTGCCCACTTCCAAGTCTGTTCTGTACCTCGCTAGTTTCATGCCCTCGGCACTCAGCCAGCTTCACTGTGCCTATTTCCCACCTGTCAGGAGACGCTGGCAATATTACTGATTTCCCAGAAGAGCTAATTCATTTAAAACTCAGCTCAATAAAAGCTTTTTTTTTTTTATTATTCTTCAAAACTTCTCGATGAAGTATTTATATTATCCTTGGTTGCCTCCTTCATTTTATAGCTTCACTCCTCTAGCATCATTTAATCTCTTAGTAATCTGACTCTCCTAGCAAATTTGCAATAAAACTGCAGCAAACGATGAGAAAAAGAGGGACTTCCTTGGTGGCCCAACGGTTAAGTCTACACACTTCCAATGTAAGGGATACAGGTTTGATCCCTGGGCGGGGAACTAAGCGATGGCCAAAATATAAAAAATTAAAATTAAAATAGTCTTTTAAAAGATGAGAAAAAGAAGTGATGGAAAAAATAGGTAAGTCTAGAAAAAGTCAAATTCTAATAAAAATCATACATTTGTGGTCTTCTGACATTCAGATCAAGAACCAGGGAGAGACAGAAATAGAGGCTAGAAAAAAAATGTAGACTTTAGAAAGAAATGATTCTCATTTCCACCAGTTCCTATTTCTAGGACTCTGTCTGACAAAGGCCCTCTTGCCTTCCTTTGCTTAATCTCTTTTATCACTAGCGCAGGGGCGTCTGGTCGTCAATGGCTGCCCCTCTTTCTGCTCAGCTCACTTGGGCTCTGGGAGCTGAGTAAAACCAAGAACAAGTGCTCAGGTGAACAGGGCGTCTCTCTGCTCCAGGTGACTTCCCCCCTGGTGCTCCGGGGCCCACCCAGCACCACGCGAAAGCTTGGAGAGATGCACAGACTTGCGGTGGGGCGGCCTTCACACTGTAGAACTGCTTTTTCTCTGCCTCTGCCTTTTGTTTTTTTAATGGATCATGGAAACAGCCTTTGACAAATACACTTCATGCTCTGAATGGTCAAGCCGGAGGGCGATCTGGCTGCTGTTGTCCGAGGCGGGGGTCCCACCTCTCCAGCTCACCATGACACTGACCTTGCACTTTTCATGTAACTTAGAGCAGCTGTGATGCTTCACCGCTCCCCCTACCCCTGCCCCTGAAATCTGAAAGCCCTGACCTCAACTCTTCAAAGTTGTATAAGAGCCATGTTCTGGATGCTGCAGAGATGCCAAAGTAGGTTACGCGGTGCTATGAATCACGGCGGGGTGTGGCACATCCCTGGTGGCTCAGGGGTAAAGAATCCGCCTACGACGCAGGGTGTAATGGGTCTGTGCTGGGAAGCTCCCGTGTGCCTCGGGGCACCTAGAGACCGTTCTCTGCAGCAAGAGAAGCCAGCACCAGGCACCGCACTAGAGGGCAGCCCTGGCTCGCCGCAGCCAGAGAAAGCCCACGCGCGGCAAGGGAGACCCAGCGCAGCCAAAAATGAAAAAGAAACAGAATTAAAAAGAACCATTCGGAAAGAGTGAAGCACACAAACATATAGTTAGATATGGCTACTAAAGCCTGAGAGAAACTGCCTTGAGAAAACCCCGCTGGCGAAATTAATAAGGATTTCCCCCATTTCAGAAGAGGGTGCTTTCGACTGTAAGGACGCACCATTTAGCAGAAGCTTTATCTTTTCAACAGAGACAGGGAGACTTCTGTCAGATATGGCCCATAACTGAATATGAATCCTTAATGGACATTAGCGAGAAGGAAAACACCACCACAAGCCTCTCCACTGACTGGACGCCCCCACGATGACGGGTGTGTCAGGATCTGGCCATAGGAGGCCCATCCCAGGGAGAAATGGGCACCCCCTCCACCATCCTCTCCGCAGAAACTCGGATGGAGATGCTGAGTGAGGCCCCTATGAGCTCATCAACACGGAGATGTGTGCAAATACCAATACTGTGTTAAAGGGCTTTACCTACTAAAAATGTTAAAGAAAGGGACTTTTAACCAGGCCCCACCCCAAGCCCTTGGGAAAAAAGAACACAGGCCATCAGAACGGGAAGAAAAGGAGTAATTCTGAAAACAAAAGTATCACTGGTTTGAGGATCCGGGGGACAAAAAAAGCACAGCTCTAGTGACTGGACTTACTGGTCTGATGAGCTCTGGGGGTGGCCAGTGGATATTTGTGGTGTGGACAGGTGACAGCCCCCCAACCCTGCCTGGGGGTGAGAACCTACTGTTTACACGTGCCCCCTCCCCCCGCTGCCCCCGGGTCCCCAGCTCGGGGAGGTTCGGGCTGGCACTTCGCGTCCTGTGACTCAGCACCAGGAAGGGGATGTTAATCATCTTTTTTTTTAACCCAAGTCTCTGCCTTTTCTATTTCACACCTCTCTTGAATATGTAAAACAAGAAACTGTACCTCCTACTCTTGGCTCTGCTCCGTAATGACTACGAGCGGAGTAGCGCTTCTGGCTGGCGGCCAGCAACAGCACCAGGCCCAAGTCCACCACCCAGGCTGGACTCTCACACGCCCGCCGGCTGAGGGCTCTTACCTGGGGCTCCGGTGTACATGATGGAGAAGACATTGATGGCGATGGTGGCGGCGTAGAATACAGGAAGCGCCCGGAGGCCGTTGGGAACGGGGTCCTCCTGCAGGGTAAGGAGATGAGGGGGCAGGTCAGGACTCCAGGGGTGTCTGCAGGTGGGCAAGATGACACGCAGTGCTGCTCGGAGAAAGCCCCTCCTGAGGCTGTGTGCACCCCCAGACCCAGTGCTGGCCTGGGCTGTCCCTCCCACACGAGCGCTGTGTCAAAGGGCCGCCACGGGGACCAGCAGAAACATCAAAGCACAGGGACCGTGTGGGCTGGCAGGACACTTGGGGACAGAGAAGGGGCTGCTGGTGAGGCCAGCTCCCAGGACCCAAGCCCCAAGCCGGCCTCCCCTTCAGAACCCAGGGCGCTCGCTATTCTAACGATGTGCACACTGGCCCTCTAAATCCACCTTCCACAAATATTTTCAGGCCTGACCCTCTGAGGACGCCCTGAGAAAGTCAAGTGACTTAAACACCACGGCGTTACTACTAGATTTTATGTGACTCCGTGACATGTTTGCTGTGTTGAAATACATAAAGTAAACACAGAACTATGTGCTGCTGCTGCTGCTAAGTCACTTCAGTCGTGTCCGACGCTGTGCGACCCCATAGAAGGCAGCCCACCAGGCTCCCCCGTCCCTGGGATTCTCCAGGCAAGGACACTGGAGTGGGTTGCCATTTCCTTCTCCAGTGCATGAAAGGGAAAAGAGAATGGGAAGTCACTCAGTCGTGTCCAACTCTTTGCGACCCCATGGACTGCAGCCTACCAGGCTCCTCCGCCCATGGGATTTTCCAGGCAAGAGTACTAGAGTGGGGTGCCATTGCCTTCTCCAACTATGTGCTATGAGTTTCCAAATCTTTTCACAAAGTAGAGCATATCACCTTTAACTGTCACACTGAAAAAGAACTGTGGGCTCTTTGTCTAAGAAAACATTTTTTTTTTTAACAACCTTAAGCTTCTGGTACAACATTTCCTAAATCTAATGTTTCAAGAAGAACGGTACTGCATGTGTTTAAGGCAAAATATCACCTGGGAGAATATTAGAAATTAAGAGTTCACAGAGGAAAAATGTAGAGTTTGAGGGTTTGGATCCACAGAGAATTCTGAAGCAAAAATATGAACTGGGAACTCAGCGTAGCACTCGCACGTAGGTGTTGCTTAAATAATTCAAAAAGGGGCTAATTTCTAATGACTGTGTAAAACACTCTTGTACATTGATATGAATCTATTACCTACCCTATTACAAGGAAAATCAAGTCTAAACATTTCCTTTTTTTTTTTTTAGGTCTAAACATTGATGAGAGCTACAGAAGTCAGGATCAGTAGCGCATGTGCATGCTAAGTCACTTCAGTCGTGTCTGACTCTTTGCGACCCTATGGAGTAGCCCACCAGGCTCCGGTGTCCACGGGATTCTCCAGGTTAGAATACTGGAGCGGGCTGCCATGCCCTCCTCTTGATGTGAGCTACAGGAGCCAGGATCAGGAGAGACTACCTCAAAGGTTCCTACTGTCAAACGCAGACGTGCAGAAATTAAGCCCGTTTGCAGAACCTAAGCGCATCAAGAGCCTGCCTAGAAGGTCTCTAGCGGCCCCCAGCACAGTCAGGAGGCTGGAGTGAATGGAGTGAGGTGTCAGGAGCACTGAGAGTCGAGGTGGGAGGTGACGCAGCCGCACGGGCGTCCCGGCCAGGCTCAGGAGGCGGCAGGTGAAGGGCAGGCGTGCAGGGGCGGGCAGGGCCTGGGAGGAGCGTGCCGTCCCCTGATCTGCCATGGGCCCGGGACAGGAACCTGGGCTGAACCAAAAGCAGAACGCCCACACGCTCACATGCCTGCCACCTCGGCTTCCAAACTGTTCTTTTCTGGGGACAACAGCTGCTGAAGATAGACTCCCAACTGGTAGCTTGTGAAGGTGTAAAGTCTTCTGTTTGTGTGCTGTAACTGAATCACCTTATGTTTTCTTAAATAACCTACTCTTTTTATTTTTTGCCTCGCCACAGGGCATGCAAGGACCCAGTGCCCTGACCAGGGATCAAACCTTCAACCCCTGCATTGGAAGTATGGACTCCTAACCCCTGGGCCACAGGGAAGGCCCCAGAGAACCTATTCTTAACACACGAGGACAGCTGCCTCACCGAGCCCCGTCTCCTTACCTCCTCCTTTCTTTCCTTCCTTCCACCCACCCATCACCTGTCACCCATCCAAGCAGCCTTTGTTCTCTCTCAATAGACACTCAGCCGGCGCCTCGGAAGGGCTGGGCAGAGCTGGGCACTGCCTACACATGTGAACAGGGAGTCATGGTGTCCACTCTCAACCTCACAAAGAGTGAACCGGGAGCCAAGCAGGAAATAAATCCCTGCACGATGGGAGAGTGCAGTGATGAGAAGGCAGGCGCTTGTGCGGACACAAAGGGAGGAGCCCAGTGGAAGCTGGGGTGGGAGGTGGGGCTTCCTGGGGAGGGACACCTGGGGGCGGAGGAGGGGCAGGAGCCCGCCTGGCAGGGATGCCCGGGGCAGCAGAAATGAAAGGGGGAGGCTTACCAGGCACCTGCCAAGATGCTAACAGGCCCCGGCACAGCACGAGCCCGGGAGAAGGGACGGTCAGTGTGCGATTACCCAAGAGACCTCAGCCTGACTCGAAGAAGAGCCGTGTAAGGACACAGCTCCAGGCAGGCGCGTCCGATGGGCCTGGCATGTGCCGAGTGACCAAGGGCAAGCGGCAGGGCTTATAAAGCGCTGCAATAACCCCTGACGTTCCCCTAGAACACTGATCTCAGTAAGTTTTCATTTTCATCTCATTTTATTTTTGATTAAAAAAAAAGTACCTCCATAGGTGTAGTTCCTGCTTTTTATCTTGTCCTCAAGGACAGGAAAAAGAAAAAAATCCAGTGTCTCATGCTTCCCTTCCCCATTAGAAAACAGAAAATACCTTCCATCTGGGTAAAAAAATTCTCCAGTTGTTTTTAGTGCTGGGCAGTTTCAAAATCTAACACTATCTCACTCTATTCTGTTTACCGGTCACAAAATCATTGTTTTTCCTTTTTGAGGTGTGAGCATTAGTGCCCAGGAATGCTGACCAGTGAACTAAGTCATAGGGCAGGGCACCTCGTGTCCAGTCCTGGTTCCGGGGGGCCCCCAGGCACTCCACCCGAGTCCTCAGCCTGCATTATAATAATGTCTGATTCCAACATCCGGGGCTGTGCCTTAGTAATTACCCCTCTGAGCCCTCTCACTATTAATTTTTATTGAGCAGAACCAAACTTAGTTCTAAAACTTAACTAAAAAAGATAATAAACTCGCTTACCTTTTTTAAGATGAACATTCTGATCAGTACAAACAGCACGCCAGACATGAAACCAGACAACAGTGGAGATATAAACCAAGAAGCAACTGAATAATTAAAAGAAAATCCAATGAATGTTAAAATTCTACACAATTCAGGTCCTATTTACATAAAAAGTGGTAACTAACAGACAGCACACACATTAACAAACATTCCTAGAATCATTCACCTTTAACTCAGAACTCAACAAACCCACTGACCTCCACAAGGGGGTCACCACCCTCAGACACAAGCCCCACCCAGACAAGCATGAACTCCTCCAGCCCACCATGCACACGGCCACCCCAGCTCTGGCCTCTGCAGACGATTCCTCTGATTCCCACTGAGCCCCTCCTGTGCCAGCTGCGGGGCTAGCTGAAAAGCGGGCCCCGTCCCTTTCATATTCCAAGGCCAGCCTGGCACTGTTCCGCAGCCTCTGGCCATGCACTAGAAACATCTGCGGGAGTTTCCAAAAACCAGTTAATGCTCCGGCTCCAGCTACAGAATTCTGATTTCAAAGGTCTGGAAAGGGGCTTGGGCACTGATATCTTTATTGCTCTCCCAGGTAATTCTAAAGTGCAGCTGGAATCAAACCACTGTTTCAGGAGCCGGGGATCTCGGGTGAGCTTCCCAGGATCTTGGGTGAGCTTCCCAGGATCTCAGGTGAGCTTCCGGGGATCTCAGGTGAGTTTCCTGGGATCAGGTGAGTTCTCTGGCCGTTTGTGTCCTGCCTGGCAGGTCAGGCATCTGTTCAGGCCTCAGAGGCCACTATGATTCATAAGATGATGGAGGTGGTTGAGAGAGTGTTTTTCGCAATGGGCATGTGGGTACTTATGGGGTTCGATGGATTTTCCTCTCGCTGAAGAAGTCAGAGGCAGGAAGCAAGCTGTCAGACCTCTCCAAACAGTCCCCACTGGGCAGCCCACAGTGCAGAAGGAGCACCAGGTAGGCTGGTGGGGAGGACTCCTGGATGCAGTGGGGGTGAGTACCTCACTTCCACACTTCCCCAGCACCAGGAACGCTGACTCCTGGACAAGGGCCCAAAGTTTTTCTCTGACTACAGACTGATTTCAACCAGGTAAATTTCTTAACTCCCTGTGAACAGCAAATAAGACACTGGTTTTCAAAGCTGAATGACAATGCGGCATTTGATAAGAGCATCCAGAGTTAAAAAAAAAAAAGCCTAACTGTTCACCATCTTTGCTAACAGAAATTTTAAGGGAAAACATATTATCAGCATACATGAACATTTAAAGGAAAAAACATAATGGTAACTTTTAATAACACTTACTCTAGAAAATGTAAACTTTCCTTCTTATACGTAAAAGAAAATGCCAATTACCAATCTTGACCAGCTCCATCCACTGCACACCTTGGGTACCAATTGCAACGAGGGAGAACCCTATGGTGGCCCCGACGATACAGTGAGTCCCCGAGATTGGGAGCCTCAGGAAGGATGCGATGAGCTGCCAGACAGCTGAGCCTGTGGGTTGAGGATAAGAGACAAAGAGAGGCAAGTCAGGGACACGGTGCAGTGTCTCAGATCGCCACAGAAGGAAGAAACCCACACTGCAGTCCTCCTTCCCCACCCCTCGCTGGGGTTAATTGTCTCCGGAGTGTTTCTTAACAAAGTCCCGACAGAAACCAGTCAAATAACTATAGGCAAAGGAACGTTCTTCAACACGGAAGGGATAATGATGATTTATTCAAGCGAAAGTCTTTGATGGTATGAAAAGAAAAGCCTGATGCCAGCTACAAGTTGACTGTGTCACGTTTAAGCAAGGATGCAGGTGATGAGTGAGTTCTGATGTGAAGTGCGGCCAGGACCAAGCAGGAGACTGTGAACCAATGAACGTGGAGAGACAGAGACAGGAAAGGCTGTGTATCAGAGAAGATTTTGCTGCAGTTAGCATCTTTTGGTTGCATCATAAGGAGACTGGAGACAGGCTATGTATACTAATATGTAATATATATTAGTATACTAATCTGTATACTAATACTGTATACTAATTGATACAAAAGAGGGTAAAATACAAACATCAGATCACAGTATTAGGACTTCCCTGCTGGTCCCATGCTGTGCTTAGTCACTCAGTCATGTCCGACTCTTCGTGACCCGATGGACGGTAACCTACCAGGCTCCTTTGTCCATAGGATTCTCCAGGCAAGAATACTAGAGTGGGTTGCCATGCCCTCCTCCAGGGTAGCTTCCCAACCCAGGGATCGAACCCAGGTCTCCCGCATTGCAGGCGGATTCTTTACTGTCTGACCCACCAGGAAAGCCCTGGTGGTCCCGTGGTTAAGAATCTGCCTGCCAACGCAGGGGACACAGGTTTGACCCTGGTCCAGGAAGATCCCACATATCCAGGGGAAACTAAGCCCATGAATCACAACTACTGAACCTGTGCTCTGGAGGCTGTGTGCCACAACAAGAGAAGTCACTGCAAAGAGAAGCCTGCGAGCCACAACCAGTGAGCAGCCCCCGCTCACTGCAATTAGAGAAAGGTCCGAGCAGCAATGAAGACCAGTGCAGCCAAAAAAATAAAAATCACAGTGTTGCACACCTAAAACTGCTATTACCCATATGTCACGTCAATACACTCCAATTAAAAAAAGAGGGTAATTCCATGTTGCTTTTCATAGTTTTGTCTCTCCCATGAGAAGCAACCGTGATACCAAACCCCACCCTGGGCACCTACCCACAGCCCCTGCCCGGCCGCCAGGCCTTTTCGGTCTGCTCCCTCCAAGCCTGCTAACTCTCAGGAGTCAAGAGGATCCCTGGGTTTTGGCTTTGTGTCCTTTCACCTCAACTTCACCACCCTCTTCCAGGCTTCGTGTTTTTCTAGGCCAGAGTTCACGCCAGATATTTTCATAAGCAGATCAGGTTTTGCAGGGAGTATTAAAAGCATCGGCTGGGGAGAGATCGCTTTCAGAAACAGTTGTTGAATAGCTCATGAAAGACTGCAGGGGAACAAAGGGGCGGGCTGATAAACAGGGCACGTCATTAATCCCAAACGTTAATTCTGGAAATCTGGTTGCTTGGCAGCAGCAGTGCCTTCAAACAGACCCCTGGCATTTTCTCCAAAAATATCTGCGCTACAGAGGCTCATGAGAGGTCCCAGTTTGTGTAGCAAGGGGACAGCTGCTCTGGGAGCGCTGGGCACCATGACCTTTGAGCTGAAGCGGGCCATGACCCCAAGCCTATCCCTGAAACGTGTGTTGGGAGCAGAAGGGCCAGCCTGGGGCTGCCAACCTGGTGACAGGCTGGATGGCGGCGCCCACGCTCCCCCGCGGACAGTTCTGTGAGCCAGGACACCTAAGCCCTGGGCTCCTAGGGGGACGGATTGTTTTAAAAATAAAGCCAGAGTTGGGAGTGTGTTACACAGCACAGAACTAGAACTGAAAAAGCAACCTTTATGATTGATAGTCTTACAAAAATTAAAGTAACCCAGTGATGTTATGGGAATGAGAAAAATTGACCTACGTGAACTCAGACCATGAGGTTTTCTGTCTTGAAAGCCACTCTCCTCTCCCTGGGGTGACTTTATAACAGGAAGGTTTGTAAGGAGAGGTAGGGGGATAGGGCTGCCTGAGAGAAAGAGGGGAGAAATGACTGGAGGATGGAGTGAAAGAAGCCTTGTGTGCAGGGGTCTTGTGAGGCGAGAGTGGGTGACAGGCCTCTTCGACCTTGGGGAATCCTGAAAGTGAATGGCATTATATTAATATTAAGAAAAACAGTGGAAAGGACTCCCGTAGAGGTCCAGTGGCCAAGACTCCAAGCTCCCAATGCAGGGGGCCCAGGTTCCATCCCTGGTCAGGGAACTAAGGCCCATACGTCACAACTAAGAGCTCTCATGCTGCAACTAAAGCTCTTGGATGCCACAGCTAAGACCTGTGCAGCCAAATCAACACATAGAAATAAATACTTAAAAAAAGGAAAACCGTGGGATAAAGAGATAGTCTAACCTAAAGATAAAGGTGACCTGCCACGAAGGAAGGGATTAAGTGTGGGATTGGGGTGCAAGGAAAAGAGGGCAGCAGAGGATGAGATGGTTGGATGGCATCACCAACTTAATGTACATGAATCTGAGCAAACTCTGGGAGATAGTGAAGGACAGGGAAGCCGGGTGTGCTGCAGCCCATGGGGTTGCAAAGAGTTGGACACGACTGAACAACATCGGGTGCGAGACAAAACCTGGGGAGACTGGGGGGTTAAGATGGCCTCTCTGAGGCTACGGGCTCCCAGACGATGCAAGAATGGTAGGGCAGGTGTGGGTTACAGGGCGGCCGAGGAGACTCAGTACTTCCGGGGGTGCTTCACGGTGAAGGCTTGGTCACGCTGCTGTGGGTACTGCTGTGAAAAGATGGAGAATTCTGAATTCTCAGTGGGTTTTGGGAACCATGGGTGGTTTCATACTGAGTGGATTGACTACTGCTTTAGGGCTGAGCTAGAGTTCCCAGAGAGGCCATGTTCGGAAAGCCTGGCTGGCATGAAAAACATCTTCCACCCAATCAACTTAACGCTACCATCATGCTATGGGAAAACACAAAGACCCATGGGCTTGGGGCAAAGTTTATCAAGAAAAAAGAGAAAAAAAATAGAGTGAAAAAGACAAGGGAGGAAAGGGGAAAAGAAAGGGGTGTTGGCTTTAAAAGAGGAAGACTGGGAGAATTCAGGCATTTGAACAGAATCATCTTCATTTGAGCCAAACATAATTATATCACCCTCTCAAAGCTACCCAGAATTCTCATGTTCAAGGAAACCAATTTTAAATGTCTAGGTAGCTCTCATCTCACCAACTCACAACAAAATAGGCTTTGAGATTCATCTAACCACACACACACAAAAAAAAAAAAAAAAAAAGAAAGAAACCAAAGCAAACAAAATCAAGTTATTCAAGCAAAACCACAAACTGCTTTGGTTAACCTAAATTCTAGCGGAGGTAAGTGTACTTCATTCTTTGAGTGGAGAGACTAGGCCAGGGGTGGGGAAAGCCCAAAGCCGGGCAAATTATGCTGTCCACACAGCAAGTCAGTGGTGACACGGAGCTCAGCTCACAGGGCTTCTGTTCACCTGGGGCCCCGGGGTAGCCTCACCAACAAATCTCCTAGACAAGCACCACCACTCCCCACAGGGCCTACCCAATACAGGGAGAAATCGCTATTAAAGCTGAACTTCATCACTCTAGACCACACAGGGCGCTACTCAATACTCTGTAGCAACCTATATGGGGAACGAATCTATAAAAGAAAGGATGTATGTATAACTGACTCACTTCACTATATACCTGAAACTAACTCAATACTGTAATTCAACTCTAAGCCAACAAAAATTTAAAGAGACTGAACTTGAGCAACGTTTTCACTTCTCCTTTACTTTCAATATATCTTGTCCGCATCACTCTGACTGGCAAAACCTTAATTTCTGCTTGATTTGATTCAGTTCAGTTGCTCAGTCGTGTCTGACTCTTTGTGACCCCATGGACTGCAGCGCACCAGGCCTCTCTCTCCATCACCAACTCCCGGAGTTCACTCAAACTCAGGTCCATCGAGTCGGTGATGACATCCAGCCATCTCATCCTCTGTCATCCCCTTCTCCTCCTGCCCCCAATCCCTCCCAGCATCGGAGTGTTTTCCAATGAGTCAACTCTTCACATGAGGTGGCCGAAGTATTGGAGTTTGAACTTCAGCATTCGTCCTTCCAATGAATATTCAGGACTGATTTCTTTTAGGATGGACTGGTTGGATCTCCCTGCAGTCCAAGGGACTCTCAAGAGTCTTCTCCCACACCACAGTTCAAAAGCATCAATTCTTTGGCACTCAGCTTTCTTTATGGTCCATCTCTCACATCCATACATGATTAATGGAAAAACCATAGCTTTGACTAGATGGACCTTTGTTGGCAAAGTAATGTCTCTGCTTTTTAATATGTTATCTAGGTTGGTCATAACTTTCCTTCCAAGGAGCAAGCGTCTTTTAATTTCGTGGCTGCAGTCATCATCTGCAGTGATTTTGGAGCCCCCCAAAATAAAGTCTGACATTGTTTCCACTGTTTCCCCATCTATTTGCCATGAAGTGATGGGACCGGATGTCATGATCTTCATTTTCTGAATGTTGAGCTTTAAGCCAACTTTTTCACTCTCTTCTTTCACTTTCATCAAGAGGTTTTTTAGTTCCTCTTCACTTTCTGCCATAAGGGTGGTGTCATCTGCATATCTGAGGTTATTGATATTTCTCCCAGCAATCTTGATTCCAGCTTATGCTTCATCCAGCCTGGCATTTCACATGATATACTTTGCATATAAGTTAAATAAGCAGGGTGACAATATACAGCCTTGACGTCCTCCTTTTCCTATTTGGAACCAGTCTGTTGTTCCATGTCTGGTTCTAATCGTTGCTTTTTGACCTGCATACAGGCTTCTCAAGAGGCAGGTCAGGTGGTCTGGTATGGTTGATATGATAATGTCTTACATATTGATCACCACTACTGAGGGCAATTTTTACAAGTAACTGTTATTTTTCTAAGGGAAATGTCAATTATACCTGACTATGATGAGAAATATATATTCAGTGAAGGTGAGTAAAATTCAATCATTACAGTAACTGTTATGGTAAATGAATTCTTTGGTTGTCAAATCACCCTCTATTAAATTATTTTTCTTAGACGTTCTTAACGAGCTGGGCACTCCATCACACCACTGTTGATGTCACCTATGAGGTGATGGAGGTGGCGGCTGTCAACACGGCAGTCCACAGACTGGGTGGTCCCCAGGACCTCTTTAATGGTTGCAGACACTTCTCCAGCCAAGACCACCGCTGCATCTGTCAGGTAACGTTGACAGTCTCATCAAAAGCAGTGTTTCTGCTGTGCTTAATGTTTTTCTGCTTCTTTCTGTCTTGGCAGCTGCTTCAGGGCTCTAATCAGGGCAGAGGCAGAAGGTACCACCTCAACGTGGGCCTGTCTGGGCTGAAGGTCACTTTCATTGTCATCCTCACACCCTTCCAATCACTGGTTGCCTTGGCCATGTCATCACCAACCTTTTTTTTTTTAGAGACAGACCCAGGAGGCCAAGCTTGGGGGCCAGGGCAGACAAGGGACCTACTTCCCCACCAGGGCACTTTAGGTACACAACTTTGATCTTGTTGGGGGTCATCGAACTTAGGCGGCAAGCTGGGGGTGGCTGATGTCGGACAAACCTGGATTTGGGACAACCTAAGAAAGTTGCATCTTGGCCGCCTCTGAGCCGAAAGTCTGTGTACTAAGAGCAAATATTTAATTCTTAAAAATAATGATCAGTTATATCAATGGTGAGCCTTACATTTTTCAAACACAAAATGTGCAGCTGAGGAAGAGGAACTCTGAGCACCTATGATCAGCCTACCACGTTTCAGTTCAGTCTCTCAGTCGTGTCCAACTCTTTGTGACCCCATGGACTGCAACACACCAGGCCTCCCTGTCCATCACCAACTCCCGGAGTTTGCCCAAACTCATGTCCATTGAGTCGGTGATGCCATCCAATCATCTTATCCTCTGTCGTCCCCTTCTCCTCCTGCCTTCATTCTTTCCCAGCATCAGGGTCTGTTCAAATGAGTCAGCTCTTTTCATCAGGTGGTCAAAGTATTGGAGATTCAGCTTCAGCATCAGTCTCTCCAATGAACACCCAGGACTGATCTCCTTTAGGATGGACTGGTTGGATCTCCTTGCAGTCCAAGGGACTCTCAAGAGTCTTCTCCAACACCACAGTTCAAAAACATCAATTCTTTGGCTCTCAGCTTTCTTTATAGTTCAACTCTCACATCCATACATGACTACTGGAAAAACCATAGCCTTGGCTAGACAGACCTTTGTTGGCAAAGTAATGTCTCTGCTTTTCAATATGCTGTCTAGGTTGGTTATAGCTTTCCTTCCAAGGAGTAAGCATCTTTTAATTTCATGGCTGCAGTCATCATCTGCAGTGATTTTGGAGCCCCCAAAAATAAAGTCTGACACTGTTTCTACCGTTTCCCCATCTATTTGCCATGAAGTGATGGGACCGGATGCCATGATCTTCGTTTTCTGAATGTTGAGCTTTAAGCCAAGTTTTTCACTCTTTTCTTTCACTTTCATCAAGAGGCTCTTTAGTTCTTCACTTTCTGCCATAAGGGTGGTGTCATCTGCATATCTGAGATTGTCAGTATTTCTCCCTGCAATCTTGATTCCAGCTTGTGCTTCATCCAGCCCAGCATTTCTCATGATGTATTCTGAATATAAGTTAAATAAGCAGGGTAATAATATACAGCCTTGACGTACTCCTTTTCCTATTTGGAACCAGTTTGTTGTTCCATGTCTAGTTCTAACTGTTGCTTCCTGACCTGCATACAGATTTCTCAAGAGGCAGGTCAGGTGGTCTGCTATTCCCACCTCTTTAAGAATTTTCCACACAGTGGAATTTTTCACATTTATTATGATCCACACAGTCAGAGGCTTTAGCATAGTCAATAAAGCAGAAATAGATGTTTTTCTGGAACTCTCTTGCTTTTTCGATGATCCAATGAATGTTGGCAATTTGATCTCTGGTTCCTCTGCCTTTTCTAAAACCAGCTCGAACATTTGGAAGTTCACGGTTCACGTATTGCTGAAGCCTGGCTTGGAGAATTTTGAGCATTACTTTGCTAGCGTGTGAGATGAGTGCAACTGTGTGGTAGTTTGAGCATTCTTTGGCATTGCCTTTCTTTGGGATTGGAATGAAAACTGACTTTTTCCAGTCCTGCGGCCACTGCTGAGTCGCTTCGTAGTATTTAATTCCTTACTCAGGACCTGCGTCTGCTTCCAATCAAAGACCTCAACTACTTCTCAGACTAACCTGCTGCCACAGAAAAGATGATGGGCCATCCTAAACCTGGCCAATGACCTGCACGTCCTCGGTGCTATGGAAGTGCTGCTGGTGACTCATCTTGGGACCCGTGGGAGGGAGCCGTGTTCTCAGTCCACCAGCCTCCAGCCTCCCATGGCATAGCTCTCCCCACAAAAGCATGTGCCCTGCTGAAAACAGAAAGTGGCAGGACACCCCCTCACCCCCACCCCATGCCCATGCAGACCCGCCGCCTGCTATCTGTCACCTGGACCTAGAGGCAAGTGGAGGAGGGTCTTGTCTGCTGCACTTAAGGCCCTGCTGCCCGAACCTCTCTGCTGCTATGGTGAGGGAGCACCCATATGCTGCCACAGGTCTGGGATCAGCGTGGACAGAGAAGGAACCACTCATCCAGCCAGCGATGCTCCTTCATCCAGGCACCCTGACCGTAACCCATCAGAGGCCCTACTGCAAACAGGTGACGCACAAATGGTCTTCTGGCCAGAAAACAAAACAAGCGTACCAGATGAACCCCCCCCCGGGGCGGAATTAGAAAATCTGAACAAAAACCAACAAAAGGATGACAAATGACAGAGAAGACCAACGCTTCTCGAAACACAGGCACTTGAGATTCATTTGGTAACTGCTCTAAAACTTAAACTGAGAATACCAAAGTTAAGCTAATGAACACTGGTTTTTGGCATCCAAGTTTTTAAAACATCGCCTTGGAGCTAATGAAAAATATATGAAAAAACAGAAATAAACCATCAAGGTTTCTAAATAAACCTAACAAAACCTCTGATTCACTTTAACGTGTTCTTTCTTTAAGAACTTTCAAATAGCTTTAAAATGACAAAGAGCGATGCTACAAATATCTTTTTTTTTCCGGACTTTTTGAAAAGCACTGACTTAGCCAAAATCTATTTGAACACATTCAAGAAAGAAATGGTTGCTTGACATTTGAACACTGACCAAAATCATAACATACAGAAAGCACAAATAAGATATAATGAGAAGCAAGTCTGAAAAATATACATACACATCTATTTTATATATATATATATATATATTGCTGAATTACTTTGCTATACAGCTGAAAATAACAAAACACTGCAAATCAGCTATACTCTAAAAAAACAACAACAACTACCAAACCAGTGTTTGAAAAGTTGAAGCAAAAGTCTCACTTATGGGTATGACAGAAGTCAGGCAAAGAAGTGGGTTGGGGACACACTCCCACGGGTGGGAAGACGAGGCTACTTACCAACCATGGCACTGACCTCCCCGGCCATGAGCGTCTCCACGGTGTTGTTGTACAGGTTCACGTCGATGATGCCCTTCCGGATGGTCTCTCCGACTTTGGCCCCCAGCAACACCGAGCCGGTGGTTTCAAAGATGGAAGCCAGGATACAGGCCTGCCTCAAGGTCACCACGCCCGAGCCCACGGCGGTACCAAACGAATTGGCAACGTCATTGGCACCCACAGAAAATGCCAAGATAAAAGCTATGATGAAACCCAAGATGACCATCCACAGGTACTCGTCCATCGCCATTGTGGACGCGGGGCGCTGGGTGCTTTTCTTGTGCGGAAATCTCTAAAATCGGCCAAGCCTGAGGTTCTACGGGGCGTGAGGCTGAGAGTTTCTGTAAACAGTGAGTCTGCTCTGGAAAGTGCCGGGTGATGTTGGGGCTGCACAAACTGCTAACTGCTGGTTTTCAAGCTACTGTCAGGACAGTTCATTGGGCTGTGTTCAGTCAGCGGTAAAACACATTCCATATTTTCCCTCCTGATCTGGGGAAGCTGCGAGGGCTCCTCCTGTGTCAGAAAGAAAACAAGAGGAGTCAGTCACCCTGAGGACCGGGCGACAACGGTCTGTTCTTCCAGGAAGAAGTGTTTGGGGACGACTCGTGGGCTCTCCCTTCCGCGTGCGTGTAGCCAATCTGACCATGAAGCGATGCTGGAAGGCCGTGAGCAGGCTAACCTCTACCCCCGCCAGCACCAAAAGAGAGCTGGTTCTGCAGCTTCAGAGGGCAGTCACGCTTTACGGTTGCAGACTGACAGGAAGTCCTACTAGGGCACATTTTTACACAATAGGATGAATATGTGTGGCCTTTATTTTAGAAGGGAAAAGTTCTGACAGAGGAGCAAAAAAAAAGAAATGAGAAATTCAGAGTTACAGAGCTCATCAAATACACGGAACATGCCTAACTTCTTGGAGCAGGGTTACCCCAACGTGGCTATGACACTGTGGGGTGTGGCTCCTTGTCCACCTGCTCACATACACACTTCACACCGAGCTTACCAAACCTGTGTCTGAGCACGAAGTGACCCGTCCACAGGGTGATGGGGGAGACGGAAGCTAAAGGGGACAGCGTCCCCAGCAGGATGGGGACACTGGAGCAGAGCCACCTTGTCAGAGCGCGAGGGAGAGCAAGTCACTACTCACCGCCTCCCACCTCACCTGGGGATAGCCAGAGGCCTGAGCACAGCCTGGGAGATCACCCCCAGGTCTCCCCAGGGGCCCCCAGATGTCCTTAGGGTTCCCTGCAGAGCCCTGGGAGATCTAGCAGGGAGTCCCAAGGAGATCTGGGGGAAGCCCTGGGGAGATCTGGGGGGAGCCCCAGGGAGATCTGGGGGGGTCGCAAGGAGATCTGGGGGCAGCTCCAGGAGATATGGTGGAGCCCTGAGAATATCTGGGGGGAGCTCTTATCCCTGGGCTTCCTCCATAGATCTCCTCGGGGCTCCCCCCAGATCTGCTCGGGGCTCCCCCCAGATCTCCTCGGGGCTCCCTCCCTAGATCACCCCCTGCCAGATCTCATCTCATCCCCCAAACCTGCCTGGACCCATTGGCCTCAGGTCTTGCCCACCTCCTCCCCTCACTTGTTCCTGCCTCTTGTGTGAAAACCACCAGCTCCCTCAGCTCAGGGCCTTCGTACCTGCTGGTCCCCGGGCCAGAAACAGCCTCTCTGCCAGCTCACTGCCTGCTCCAAGTCCCTTTCTGCCCAGACGTCACCACCAGAGCGGGCCCCGACCTTAGTAACAGCAGCGCCACCCACCCCATGCCATTATCCCTCTCTCTCACCCAACTGTTTGCCTTTTCTACTGACCACCTCATTCATCCGTTCACGCACTCACTCCCGTCTGGCTTCACGCACGAGGATTCCCAGCTGAGTCCCCAGCACACAGACTAGCATCCGGCACGGGATAAGCCCCAGTCAAGCTGCTCAGTAAGTGAAGAAAGAAGCTATTAGATAAAGGAAGGCTTGCATCGGCTTCTTCCTGGGATCAAGAAGTGATGTCACAGAAGTAATACATCCATGAAGGAAAAATGTCATGAAAAGCTTCAGAGTTGTGGTGTTCTATTATTAGACAGAGTACCACGTCTGTGTACCTGAGTGGTTCTCAGCATTGAGAATGATGCCTATAAATGCTTACTGAACTAGTTAGCCTCATACACCACGTCATATAAAATATAACCATCAGTCAACATTAAGGTTATTTAGAGGGAAAAAAGCAGGACACAAAATTTATGTACCTATGACTGTGGCAATGTTAAAAGGTATATAAAAGACCCAGAGGTAATTTACTAACAGTGTGACAGTGGTTGAGCTGACAAGCAACAGTAGAGATCAAGTTTTTCTTTCCTCCCAAAACTCTATACTGTCGTGACGTGCTTTCCAAATTAAAATAATACATAAAAACAAATCAATAAATATATAGAACCATCTTTTTAGGAAAAATGATCAACTAAAATGCATCAACCACATGTGCTGGCAGCGTGACAGGCCCAGGACGAAGCAGGAAGTGTGCTCAGACCACTTTCTCACTTTCTAGGCTTTGTAGCCCACGTGACTCTGGAGACGTGGGAAAAAGACTGCACTGAGTTGATAAATGAAAATGCAAAGTCAAACCAGTATCTGGACCAATATTATCTACCTTGAAATACAAAGAGTTCTAGATGAAGCCTTGCCGGTCAGGTCAGGGGGCCCAGAGGCCAGCAAGGACAGCACGGGATGCTGTTTACTGAGCACCCTGGTGGCCCGTCACCGGGAAGATGCTGAGTGGCATGCAATGTGGTCCAGGAAGGGAGACGGATGCTCATTGACAGACACACGTCAGACTGTCAGGCGTGCCAGGTGCTAAAGCGGGAGGCCCACATCATACACAGCCTCACGAGCCCACAGGTGGGGCACCTGGTTTGTGTGAGCAGGAAGGGGTCCCCTGCCACTTAGGTGGATGGGGGGTGTCAACCTGGGACTGGGGGGGGTCACTCCAGGCGGTTCCCAGTTGGGAAGGAGTGGCATGATGGGGGAGACCAGAGGCAGCCTGGGGAGACGGAGGCTGGGCTGGACCACACTGCTGGTGGCCACCTGCTAACACTGGGGGGCTCTGTTAGAGGGGTGCTCAGGCTCCCCTTCCTGGCGGCCCCTGGCCACAGTGCAGAGGGGGGCCAGGATGGAGGCAGTAGGGGACGTGGGGAGACTGCCTCTGAGGCCCCTGCACGGCGCAGGTGCAGATGGGGTGTCCTGAACCGGGGACAGTGTGCTGACAAGCAGAAGAGGAGGGATGGAAAGAGGGGTTCCGGTGGCTGATGCCGCTGGGACGCAGTGCTGGCTCGTCAGTGGGGATGGAGACAGGAGCGCTGGGCTGAGGAGTCACCGGGCAGGGTGTTCTCCCATCTGCGCTGTGCTTGGTTTTGTTGGTAGGTGGCAGGGTGGGGTCTGGGCACAGCTCACGGCTGGACACTCGACACACACAGGGGGTAAGGCGAGGCCCTCGGGCCGCCTCTGCTTGGACTGAGGGTTCTCACAGCCTTTGTGGTACCCCGGCACCACCTCAGAGCAGAGGTTCTCTCTCCCACTCACATGACCTTAGACAGCTTATCTCCACAATTGTTTGTTTTCTCCTTCACACTCAATCCCGAAGTTCCAAAGCACCTGGCGGAGGAGAACGGCCTGCCCCTTTTAAGAGACTAAATTATTTCCATCTTGCATGATATTTTCCCAGCCTACTTCCTATTGCAAGTACCAACATTTTGATTTTCTTCATTGATTTTTGTCCAATGTGGGCAAAATGAAGTGCTTAAATAACTACACAACAGGATGCACTGAAAAAGAGGGTCGCGCTGCTGAAACTGAGCCCTCAGCGGGCTGGAAAACCACTGTGCGAGCTTCAGCTTGTCAAGAACGTGGCCAAATTCAGAGTAGCCGAGGCCCGACCAGGAGGCTCGGGTCTGAAAGTAGAGTTTTGAAGGGGTGGGGGGGTGGTTGGTCACATCAGGGAGGAAATTCGACTTATTCAATAAGTAACACTGGGCCAACGTGCCAGCTGCTATCTAGAAGGAAGAAAAAAGTGAGATTCCCTACCTCACCCCAAGTGAAAGATTTAAATATAAAAACTGAAATCAGAATAAAGACTACAGGTAAATATTTACTCGATGCTGCGACAGGGACGCCTGCACGCGACCCTGGAGGCAGTGGATGGAAACACACGTGTGTTCATGGGAATCCTACAGACAGAGGCTCTGAGTGTGGGAGCAGCAATGAAACGCCTTCTCTCTTCCTCAGCGGAGATGCTCAGCCCGGGGCGACGCTGATCAGAAAACCTCCAGCAAATGCCTTGTTCTTCCTGCCTCTCCTTGCCCGAGTGTGAAAACCCCTAAACAGCCAGACTCACAGACCTAGGGTTACAAGACGGTCGTTGGTTTTCCGATGCCCCTGACCTTTTGCACTGGAGGAGAGTTCGAACTCCTGCAAGAAGTACTGAGGGTCTGTAGGGTCTGTGCCCCCGACGGGTCATGTTCACAAGAGCCTCCCTTTCCCCGGTGAGCCGGCGTCTCAGCACCCCGCGTGGTCTGGCGCCTGGGCCTTCGGCTCTGAGCCGCGTTCCCAGGACTCCTGTGTGGAGGCTTCAGACTCTCTTCCTCTGTCAGCGTTGATTCAACTCTCCCCAACGCCCTCCTATCCACCCTGGGAATCGGAATGTTTACAGAAGCGTGAAAACAAACATTCTCAGAATATTTCTAGTCAGGTTTGTACACTGCTTAAGAACAGGAACGTTGCTGAGTTGTGGCATTTAATAAACTTTGGTGCACAGAGAAGCCTGGATCGGCGGGTCCTGCTCTGAAATGCTGCCAACGGTGACACCCCAGGAGACCCTTGACCCTCCCAGCAAAGGTCTGCTCCAGCGCCCCCCACCCCACGCCAGCCTGGGGTCTAACCATCTCCCCAGTTGGCACCTACCAGCCCCAGACAAGCAGGTCCACAGCGGTGGGCTGTGGGCTCTTCAGGGACCCAGACTCACGCAGAAAAGAATCCCAAAGATGACTTCCGGCTTTTTCCCCAAGTACACACCGATTTCCATCAGTTCACCTACGAGTCTCGAACTCAGCTTTTTTTTTTTTTCTTTAAAAAAAAAAAACCACCTCTGATCCTGAAGGACGCTGACTGAGCTAGCGTCACGTTTCACCCAAGTCTTTCTTCTGCCCCGGTGATGCTGAAGGAATTCAATATATCTATAAAATGTCTTGTTTCCTGGGTCTGCTTGGAAACAGCCTAAGTAGGGTAAGGTCCTACTTGATGAGGCTTAATCTTATTTACTGACATGAGCTGAGTCATAACTAACAGTTGCCTCCATCCTCCGGCTCGATTCAGAAGCAGATACCAGGAGAGGGTCCCCTGTGCCGTTCTGGCCCATGAGGATCTTTTCTGAAGGCTCACGGCCGCACCCAGGCCAGGCCCTCCCACCAACAGACGATAGGAAGGAGCCAGGTCCCCACGCAGAAAACCTGGGGCTCTGAAGTAATTTCCCAACTCCTTTCCTGAGGCCCCAGGTACCTCGCACACACAACTCTCTGAAAATGAAAAACCTGCTCTCCCGGCAACGCGCACTGCATTGGGAGTTCTGACACTTAGGTCAAAACGGCGGGGGAGACAGGTATCCCTTCAGGGGCAGGATGTAAAATCCAGTAATTCTGCTACCTGTGGGTGAGCCTGATGAATAAGATGCAAAGATGACGAGTTTTTTCCCCTGGTGGTATTTCAACAGAATTGAAGATTTCACTTTCGGAATCTTGCAGAAAACAGCGCAGCAAGCACAAACGTTTTTTTCACCTTTTAGGACGCAGACCTTGCCATGAAGAGTGTTAACATTCTCTTGAGTAGCTCTTGACTTCACAGGCTTAAATGGTAAAATATAGTTCAAAAATAACAGTATATTTAAGATAGAAAACACTGAGCTTCACGTTTTCACGCAAATGATGAAAAACTGAAGTATTACTAGGGAGGGTCTGAAACAGCTCTCAGCTCCCTTTTAAAGGGCCTGTTTCCAGATCGGCCATAGGGCACTGAGCGCAGAGGTGCCTGGAGACAGCCAGACAGGTGCTCTCCTGATAGAGGCGGGGAGGGGCGAGGGGCAGAGGGGACGAGGAGGGAGGAGGGAGAGAGAAAGGGAAGAAAACTCAGAAGGTCAGGGACCGCCCGGAACAGGGGATGGAGGCGGCGGATGCAGGGGATGGAGCACGGGCGCAGCCTGGTAACAGCAACGCTAAGACACGCAAAGTGGAACAGGAGAGGCCGGGACCTTGGCCCAGCCCTGAGTGTCCGTGCCCCCTCCTTTTCTCTCTACTATTAGAGGGGAGCACCTGTTTCTCCCACCCGGTGAAGGGGACGAGCCCAGGACAGGTCACCCCGGGTCCACCCCAGTCTCCTGGGCAAGTCACGGCCACGCCCCGTCTGAGAAGCAGCAAGGAGGGCACATAGCACAGTGGTGTGTGAGGTCCCGGCTCAGCACAGGGGTCCACGCGCGGCAGAGAAAGCCCTGGGCGATGGGCAGGAACCCTGAGGCCTGAGCCTGGCCCTGCTGCTAACCCGCGACATGACCACAGAGAAGTCTCGTTTCACCATCTGTAAAGGGGGGACAGTAACAACACACGGACTTTTTGAAATTATTCTCAGGGTCAAATCCATTTTTTTCAGTGTTTGCGAGTTGTGGTTGGCTTCAAGCAACTTGAAGTTATTGGTTATCAGGGCAGTCACAGGGAGAATAAGAGCGTAAGGGTCCAAAATCCTTTGAGAAGGGTCTTCCTCACTCACATGGCCCCACCTCCCTCGAGGGCTGCTCTTCTTCCTGCTGTACAAACTCTGGCCTTGTCTTTGCCTAAAGACTGACACACACCGTAAGGCTCAGGAACTTCGTGGAGGGGTGGACGGAGGAGAAGGGGTAGAGAGAAAAGAACTTGAAAAAGCGCTAGGAAAAAAAAATCCGCACAAAATGGGAAAGCCATTTTGGAAAAGAACTCAGGGGTTTCTCATACTCTGAAGCATACGCTTACTGTGCAAGCCAGCAGACCCGTGAGAAATGGAAACACACGTCTATACAGGAGACTCTAAGTTCTCTCACAAGCAGTTGGTGTTACTATGCACGTGTGTCAAAACTTGTGCAACTGTACACTGACCACTGGTGGGCTTGCCTGTACATAAATTATGCTTCAGTAAGGCTGCTTATAAAATAACACTGGAATATATAAACACGTGCGGTGATGGATGCATTAATTAACTGTGTCAACTAGATGGGAAGAATTCTTTTGCAATGTATATGTATAAAAACATATAAAACCACCACAGGGTACACTTCATATTGTAACATTTAAATGATAATCTTACCACTTTATCAATTGTACCTTAACAGAGCTGAGGGGGATGAAAAGAAAACAACACAAGTCAGATTTGGTATTTTCCCTTCCTGCCACATTGTCCAGCTGAGATGAAGTATAAAAGCTAAAACAGTTTTTTAAAAAAAGAAAGAAACTGCAGCAAGGAGAGAAGGAACATTCCAGCTAGACACAGTGCGACCAGGCTCAGGGGCAAGCCGTCACCCTTGCTCCAAGCAGTGGCATCGAGAGGCACAGAGCTAATGAGACCCAAGGAGGGGCTACCTCACAGGGAAGTCCTCCACAAAGGGATTCGGACACAACTTTTCTGAGGTCGGAGATGAGAGAGGAAGGCCCAATGCCAGGATCGCCCACTGACCGCCCTTCAGGATGGGCATCAAGCGCTTCTACAGTGAAAAGAGCACGGGTCTCCCTGTGGAGACAAGTCTCCATTCCTTTCACAGGAGCCAAACCGAGGACAGGGCATTTCATGAGCATTTGAGGTCAGGGCAAATACGAGCCATTTCGGCTGAAAATCACATCCCTGGAAGGCCACGGGCTGGAGACGCGTGACGTCTACATTTGTGGACATCTCGTGTACCAAAGTTTCTGGGAGGTCAGGTCCAGTAAACGAGCGGATGAGATCATAAAACTGTCACCTTGTTTGTAACTCCGACACCAAATTCTAAAGTGTCCTGTAATGTCATCCCCCGTAAGTACAGTCAGAAGTGATTTACACAGCTCTGAGTGACAGTGTTCAGTTTCATACGCAGAATGGTGCTCGCACACTTGCCAGGCTGGGCCAGAGGCAGGGCCAGCCATGTCCTCTACCTGGAACAAGGAGGACTCAGGTGGGGGACGGGTGTTCTTTATGACGTGACTCTCAACGGTTAAAAAAACCAATAATAGGAAATGTGAACAAACACTCATGTACAAAGATGTTTATTCCGGTGTCATCTACTACCATCGTGAGCAAAGAGCAGACGGGACAGTGGCTGAGGAAGCGCGGGTGACTTCTAAAGATGGAGTTTTATACAGTCACTAAAACGGTGTAACGTGAGAGCTTTGCAGGACAATGGATCATAGTAATAATGCTGAAGGAAACAGGCGTTCACAAAATGGCCTAGACCACACTGCAGCTGTGCTGAAGAATGCTCCAGGCATGGGACTGAGGACACAGGCCCAAGTTCAGAGCGACTCCAGGTGTTCTCCACATTTTTTCATGTTACTAACATTTTCTACCACGAGCAATTACTACTTGTATTATTTTTTAAAATGCCTACAAAACACTACAAAGAAAAGCACATTTTCCCCCGCTAGGTTAGGAATGTAACACCAAAATAAGCTTAGTTTTTCCTAGTAAACAAAATGAATTTCATAGGAGTCTGCCTGTTTTTCAGCCTCTCAGAGATTTCTACTTGAGCTGTACTGAACAGTTCTGCTCTCTTGATTTCCCTTATCTTTGTTTCTCACTCTCAAGGCTGCCTCTCCATTCCTGTCTGAGCCCTGGGGGCACGGGTGTCTGTGTGGTTTGGGGCCTCCCGTGTGCGGGAGTCTGAAGGTCCCTCCTCGGCCACACCTGCTCCCTCTCTGGTCCCTTCTCTCACCTTCCTGATGAGTCTCTGGAGGTTCTGGCTGCCAGGACTGAACTTCACCCACAGAATAAGAAACTGTCCTGATGGCCCAAGTACTTCACAGTATTTCAGGGTAATGTTTACAAGAAACAACCTAGGTGATTAACTCTTTTAGCCTATCTTGGTTCAGAGACTTAGAGAACATTCAAGTCTGAAGGGACTTAGTTCAGTTCAGTTCAGTTCAGTCGCTCAGTCTGTCCGACTCTTTGCGACCCCATGAATTACAGCACACCAGGCCTCCCTGTCCATCACCAACTCCCGGAATTTGCCCAACTCATGTCCATTGAGTCGGTGATGCCATCCAACCATGTCATCCTCTGTCGTCCTCCTCTCCTCCTGCCCCCAATCCCTCCCAACATCAGGGCCTTTTCCAATGAGTCAGCTCCTCGCATCAGGTGGCCAAAGTATAGGAGTTTCAGCTTCAGCATCAGTCCTTCCAATGAACAGCCAGGGACTTTAGAAGTCATCTATTCTGATTTTGGTCCTTTTGAAGATGTGACTGTCCTCACTGGAAGTGCACGTTGTGATGACCCACTCACTCCACAGGAGGTGCCCCGAGGAAAGCAGCGGAAGTGATGCCCTGGGGAGGTATCCATCAGACCTTCTCAGTGACACTGGCTCCTGCCCTGGAGCTGGGATGCCTTGAAGTCCTGGTCTCTGCAGGGAATGGGAGGGCAGATTCGATGGGGAAAGACGAGAGGGTGATAAAGACAGCGGATAAGCAGGAATGCTGCAGAGCCTGCATCCTGGAACATTCTCAAGGTCCGATGATGTCTTGAGTCCTGCGCATCATCCAGAGACCACACGGCCAGGAAAAGGCAGTTTAGCCTGGAACCAGGAACCACAGGATTGTCCTGTGGGGAGAGCGGGTGGAAAGCTCTGACCCTCTCTTGAGCCGTGCAGTCAGCGGCCTTCATGAGTTTATGCAATGTGAACCCACTTCTTCTCGTCCCCCAGCAACAGTTTCCACTGCAGAGCCTGTGGGCTCAGCCCTCATTCCTGGTACAGTCAGTCTCTCTGCATTCCTGTCATTCTGACATTTAAATTTCTTCTGGGCTTATAAAGCATTTGTGTTATTTAGATGTTTTCCACACAGCCTTTTGCTCTCTGGGAAGGCGCTGGCTAAATCTAGTAAATAAGAATATATCTTTTTTAAAGGATAAAGAAATAAAAGCAAAATTCATTCAAATGAGGTAGAGTTAAAGGAGTTGAGATGATCTGACCTAAAGAAGGAAAGATCTAGGAAGTCCTATATGACTTACTTGAAAAATATTTTTTAAAAACTGAAAGATCGCCTCGGGAGGTATAAGTGTGAATGCCTTGTGGTGTTCAAATGGGATTTGACTGAGTGATGTGTTAAAGTAAGAAAGCTTTGATCTGTTGTTTCCACTTTAAATGGATAATTTAGTAAGTCCACGTAAAGGCTCATTTCAGTTCAGTTCAGTCGCTCAGGCGTGTCTGACTCATTGAGACCCCATGAACTGCAGCACGCCAGGCTTCCATGTCTATCACCAACTCCCCAAGCTTGCTCAAACTCATGTCCATCGAGTTGGTGATGCCATCCAACCATCTCATCCTCTGTTGTCCCCTTCTCCTCCCGCCTTCAATCTTTCCCAGCATCAGGGTCTTTTCCAATGAATCTGTTGTTCCCATCAGGTGGCCAAAGTACTGGAGTTTCAGCTTCAGCATCAGTCCTTCCAATGAATATTCAGGACTGATTTTCTTTAGGATGGACTGGTTGGATCTCCTTGCAGTCCAAGGGACTCTCAAGAGTCTAATCCAACACCACAGTTCAAAAGCATCAATTCTTCGGCGCTCAGCTTGCTTTATGGTCCAACTCTCACATCCATACATGACCACTGGAAAAACCACAGCTTTGACTAGACAAATCTTTGTCAGCAAAGTAATGTCTCTGCTTTTTTAATATGCTTTCTAGGTTGGTCATAGCTTTCCTTCCAAGGAGCAAGCGTCTTTTAATTTCATGGCTGCACTTACCAACTGCAATGATTTTGGAGTCCAAGAAAATTAAGTCTGTCACTGTTTCCATTGTTTTCTGATCTATTTGCCATGAAAAGCCTATCAAGAGAAAATATATTATCCACCCCTCTTCATCTAATTGGAGATACAGCAGTCTTTCATCATTAATAAGAAAAGCTACACTCAGATAGGAGGAGAAAACTTTGTAACTCAATGGGTTGCCCACAGTGAAATGAGCTCCCACTGGAAATGTGGAATTACCTGCAGTGGAGATTCGAAAAACAGGTTGTGACCACCTCGCCAGAGTGTTTTAGGTGCAATACTGCTTGAAACCCAAGGACAAGAACAGCTGAGCCTTATATTATCTATTCCCACTCCCAGACAGAAACGGCCTCTGAACATCTTTCCCTTTTTGTATGTACTATAGACACAGATTCCCTCCAAATATTCTAGGTCACCTGTTTTTGTTCACTCGTAACCAAAAACAGATTTGCTTTCAGGAGCAAATCACTTAATATCCTTTCTATCAACTGGCAAACCTAAGGATCACTTGTTCCTGTCCTGTGCCCTGAAGTGTTGGGCTGCTTGGCTAAGTCCCAGGAGCTATATTAGGGAAATACTTTCCCTTCAGCCACGGTTGAAAATGGAAATATGTATATAAATAGACATCTTGGTTCTTACATATCTATTTGCTAATTTTATTCCGAGTATAATGGAAGTTCAATAAAGATGCGAATGATACTTATAAAAACATTGATTCCTGCTACCACTATGTATTATTTCTATTACTGGAACATTAATATAAATGGAAGAGTTGATAGGTGAAGATTATTATCTTAACTATTATCCACGCTCAGTTTACAGCCCTGTATTTCTTATTTTCATCCGAGGTTCTTAAGCAAAATTAATAAATATTAAAATGACTTAGTTGGACTTTTTCTCTCTGCAAGGGAGCAAAGTCCATTCAAGTCTCTGAAGTACCTCATCAGAAGGCAACAAACTTGATTCAATTCCACCAGTAAGGGCAAAATAGTAAGTAAAGCAGCCTAAACAAGGCAGTGAGTCCATAAATTTGGTTGGTAAGTCAGGTGAAAATTTAGCAGTTCCTCATACCTCTGAGACTATGAAATTAAAGTCTCATTACTAAAATTAGAGGGGTCTTCCTGATGGCACAGTGGTAAAGAATCCACCCACCAAAGCAGGACACATAGGTTCGATCCCTGGGTTGGGAAGACCCCCTGGAAAACGAAACGACTACCCACTCCAGTGTTCTTGCCTGGGAAATTCAATGGACAGAGGAGTCTGGCAGAGTCTAGTCCAAAGGGTCAGACACAACTTGGTGACTAAACAACAACTAAGTTAAGAAACCACAAGCATTTGCTTGATATCACCTTCGAAAAACCACAGAGACAGAAGGTTTTAAAAAAGACAGTTTATAAGATTCCTTTGAAAATGATTTCCCCGTTCTGAGAGTGCTCCTGTGGCTTCATTCCTCATGTGCAGTTAAGATAGAAACTTCCCAGGGCAAGTCACTAGCTCCCTGTGTCTGTTTCGTTTAGAAAGCTTAGAGCCAGGAAGGCACTTGTATGTGAACATAAGGAGCTTTCTTACAATAACCAGAAAGCCACCAGATATAAGCTGCTCTTCCGTGATGTTTGAAATCAGAGAGTTGGACTGTGAAGAAGGCTGAGCGCCAAAGAATTGATGCTTTTGAACTGTGCTGTTGGAGAAGACTCTTGAGAGTCCCTTGGACAGCAAGGAGATCCAACCAGTCCATTCTGAAGGAGATCAGCCCTGGGATTTCTTTGGAAGGAATGATGCTAAAGCTGAAACTCATGCGAAGAGTTGACTCATTGGAAAAGACTCTGATGCTGGGAGGGATTGGGGGCAGGAGGAGAAGGGGACGACAGAGGATGAGATGGCTGGATGGCATCACGGACTCGATGGACGTGAGTCTGAGTGAACTCCGGGAGTTGGTGATGGACAGGGAGGCCTGGCGTGCTACGATTCATGGGGTCGCAAAGATTTGGACACGACTGAGCGACTGAACTGAACTGAAGACAGAAAGAAACCTATACTTTCTTGCATCATCACCTACTCCGTCACCTTTACTGGAGCTCCTGGGTGTGTTCCAATGGCTGTTCTGTGTCGCTTCCTTTCAGCCGACTGAACCGAACTCGTTTTAGTATTTCTTGTAAGGCGGACCTGTCAGCAGGGCATTCTCCCAGCCTTTATTTACTTGCTGATGCTCCTATTTAGAAAGACAGCTCTCGGGGATACAGGATTCCCTTAGCACTTTCCTGGGTCCTCTCACTGCTGCCTGGCCTCCACTGCTGTGAGAGGCCCTGGGCTTCCCCCAGACGCCATGAGTCACGGCTGCCTCTCTGCATTCCCACTTTCTCCTCATCTTTCGGCATTTTGACTGTAATATGTCTGGGTGTGGACCTCTTCGCATTCATCCTAATTGGCACTTGTTAAGCACTTTGGGTGTGCACATTAGTGTTTCTCATTGGCGTTGGGGATTTGCCAGCCATGGCTTCTTTGACAGTGTTTTTCTGCCCTTTCTCTCTCTTCTGCTTCTGGTATTCCTGCTGGGACTCTTCACAGTGGCCCATGTTTTTCTGAGACTGTTCATTTCCCCTCATTCCTTTTTTCTTTCAGTTCTTCTGAAACTGTAACTTCTATCACTTCTGTAACTTCTACCACTCTATCTTCAAATTTGCTGCTTCTCTCTTCCGAAAATGCAAATCTACTGTGGAGCCTCCTGAAGAGTTTTTCATTTTGGTTACTGTACTTTTCAACTCCAAAATTGCCATTTAAAAAAAATGTTTTGTGATTAAAATACGCATAGAATTTTCCATTTAACTATTTTTAAGTGTATAGTTCAGTGACATTAAGTACATTCACGTCATTGTGTAAACATCACCACCATCCGCCTATAGAACTTATCTTACAAAACTGAAACTCTGTACCCACTACACAATAATTTTCCATTCTTCCTGGCCACCACAATTCTACCTTCAGTCTCTGGAATCTGACTGTTCTAAGTGCATCACATGAGTGAAATCATACACTCTGTCTTTTTGTGAATATCTTATTACGCTTAGCATAATGGCTTCAAAGTTCATCCTTGTTGCAACGTGTCAGAATTCCCTTTTATTTTTAGGCTGAATAATAGTCCATTGTACGTATGGACCATATCTTATTTATCCATTCATCTGTTGATGGACTTCTGGGTTGCTTCCACTTTTTGGCTATTGTGAATAATACTATTAAAACAGTGTACAAATATCTCTTGGAGTCCCTGCTTTCAGTTCTTCTGGGTATACAACCAGAAGCAGCATTGCTGGGTCAGATGATAAATCTGTTAATTTTTCCAGGAACCACCAGTAAAATACTACTTTGTACGGCAGCTACACCATTTTACATTCTCACCAACGGTGCACAAAGGTTCCAGTTTCTCCACATGTTGTTTTCTATGTTATTGTTTTTTCAGGCGAAGTCATCTCAATGGACATGAGGTGATATCTCGCTGTGGGTTTGACTTTCACTTTTCTAGCGATTACTGTTGGTACATCTCTTTATGTGCTTGCTGGCCATCTGTATGGAGAAATGTCCATTTAAGTCCTCTGTGCAGTTTTGAATCAGTGTATTTTTCTACTGTTTAAGTTGTAGGAGTTCTTCATATATTTATATTGTGGATACTAGCCCCTTGTCAGATATATGATTTACAAATATTTCCCCCACTCTGTAGTTGGCTTTTTACTCTGGTGTCCTTTGATATACAGAAACTTTTAATTTTGCTGTAGTCCAATGTATCTATCCTTACTTTTGCTTTTGGTGGCATAACTACATTTGTTTTTTTTTTTTTAATCATTTCTATCTCTTTTAAGGATAGTCTCTATTTGATGAGTCACTGCCACCAATTTTCCTTGAATTCTTTCAGAATAGTTTAGATTTTGAACTAAGATAATATAATAATAGCTGCTCTGAAGTCTGCTAAGTTCAATAAATGGGTCCCTCAAAAGCAGTCTCTCCTGCCTGCTTACTTCTCCTGTGTATGTATCACGCTTTTCAGTTTCTCTAACATGACTCATACTTTTTTCTTGAAAAATGGACATTTTACAAAGGACAACGTATATTGTAGCAATGCTGGTTACCGGTGCTCCCACCCCGCAGATGTCTGTTGTTATTTGGCTGTTCTCTTGGCTGCACGACGCTGGGGACCTCTCCTTATCCTACAGCGCACAGCTGTTACTGTGCCCGCTCAGATAGTCCCCCACGTCTTTGTATTTTAGTCTGGCTTGCTAGAAATCACCCATGGGACAGCATAAGCTACTTACTGGTCAAAGGTTGTGCTTAAGCCCCCTTAGCTAGTGAGATTTCCAGGCTCTACCACGGTGTTTGGGGCTTAGAGACTACTTTGCTCAGAGAGCAAAGGATGGAGGGAGCATCTGAAAGCAAAGGGGCAGCGCAAGGGTAATTGCTGGAGAGCTGGGATTATTCTGTATCCTGGCTGTGCTGGTGGCCATAAAACCCCGAGCATGTGTAAAACCTCATTCAGCTGTACACCAGAAAAAGGGAATTTTTGCTGTATGTAAATTTTTAAGTGACTGGATCTGCCTAAAAGGCATCTATCAACATATCCTATGGCCGCCATCAACATATCCTCATGGTTTGGCTTAAAAAGAAAAGATAACTTCTACACCTGGAGTCATATCCAATTGATCACTTGAGTTCTTAAAAGGAGACAAAAACCAAATCTTTCTTATTATACGATCGCCTACTGGAATCATTTCGTCTCAGAACACATATACTGACTAAAAACCAGATCCTTCTAGTACTTAACAGTTAGCATGACAATGCATGATAACTACCGCGTGATAATGTCAAGCTTTTCTACCTGGCCAAAGAAGTCTCTTCTGGATTAGACTTCAAGTCAAAATTCTGGATTCCATTAATTGTTACTGACAAGGCTCACAGAGCCTGAAGACATTATGACTTAAAAGACGGGGGAATATCAGAAAAATGTCCACAAAAGTAGAGATGGCAAAAACCAGGCCTGACAGAGGAGGTGTGAGGGTGGGCGTGCTGCCTGCCAGGTGCCCAGGAATTCTCGGCTCCACTCGGCAGGCTGAGGCAAAAAGTGATGGGCCATCCCAGCACGCCCCCATCCCTGCTCCAGCGCCACTTCAATTTCAGGTCAGGTTGAAAGCAACCCCTCTTTCTTTTAGAAACCTTCACGCTCATTGATGAGTTCCTTCATAATTCCCAGCCACCTCGCTACGCTGAGTACAACTGCACCTTCTCGTTTCCGATTCCAGTCTTCAGAGAAAAGACAGAAACAAACACACAAACAAACAAAACAGATGAATAAACAAACAAAAAAAAACCCAAAAAGGAAGAAAATGAACTCGGTCCAAGTTTTTAAGCCAAGATTCAATGACCCTTTCCCTGGATAGCCATCAGCTTCCTGCCTTTTCTAATGGAGTTAGAGCCTCAGGAAATACTTTTTTCTGCTTTCTCTCTTCTGAAAAGGTGCTCTCTTCCTTCTTGCCAATCAACTGGCAAAGCCTTCTGTCAATCAAACTGTAACTGCCGACTTATTCGTCTTGATGCGAGTCTGTGCTCCCACTCAACGCAGGAGGAATCTGTGACTCAGTGCAAGCTGGACCCACCTGGCAGCGAGGATACGCTGATGTGGCCGCCATCAGCATATCCTCACCAGGAACAGAGCTCCATCCACTGGCTACCTGACTATTTGGGTTAAACGGTTCACCCACTGCTCCTTTCCCCTCCCCTGCCCAGAGAAAAAGATGATAAATCCATGTGGGATATGTCTTTACTTCCTGGGGAAGGTGAGAGCCTGGAGAAGGATTACAAGATTATTCCAACCATACCGTTGCAGGAGAAAGAGGTGAAGATGATGAAGAAAGCAAGGAGAGGATGAGGATGCTCCTTTAAGAAGGAAACCTGAAAAACCAGCTCTCTGGGCTCCCAGGACTCTGGGAAAGACTCCTGACGAGTAACAAAGGCTCTGAACCAAAGGTTAGGCCACAGTGTGATCCATCTGGCTTCTGGAGGCACTTTTGCTTTAAGTTTAACGTTATCAGTCTTGTTGAAAGTGGATTCAACTCAACCTCCACCCAGACCTCTGTCCCCAAGTGAACCTGGTGATGGATCCATTCATTCTGGTCAAGGCTTAGTGTTTGAACAGACTTCAAAGGGAGACCTTTGCCACAGCCATCAAAAGTATTTATTCTTTCATGTCACTATACAAAGTGGGTAGAAAGGGAGGCCTCCTGTTAAGGCTCAATAATTTCTTAAATCAAGTACCACCAGTACCAAAACAATTCCCCCAATTACCCTTCCGATTAGGCCATAAGGACACGCTGGGAACATCTGGCAGAAGTAACGTAGCAGCAGATGCTCTCTTACGCCGTTATCACCTCGGTTAACGCTGCCAAGATGCACGCAGAAGCCACACAGTAAGTGCTGCGTAAATACGACCCAAAGCCTGCGGCCATGGTTCCACCCTCCGCTATGCTGGGCCTAAGTGAATAATCTTAATGCTAGGTGTACTATTTTAATGACTTTTAAAAAAATGTTTTATTTGCCAGCTCCCTGCCTTCCCTCTCCACATGACAATGCTGCTGCTGCTGCTAACTCGCTTTAGTCGTGTCCAACTGTGTGCAACCCCAGAGACGGCAGTCCACCAGGCTCCACCGTCCCCGGGATTCTCCAAGCAAGAACACTGGAGTGGGTTGCCACCTCCTCCAATGCATGAAAGTGAAAAGTGAAAGGGAAGTCGCTCAGTCGTGTCCGACTCTTAGTGACCCCATGGACTGCAGCCTACCAGGCTCCTCCGTCCATGGGATTCTCCAGGCAAGAGTACTGGAGTGGGGTGCCGTTGCTTTCTCCGTGAACCTGGCCAAACTGAGATTCGTGGGACAGTTCACGGAACCTCTGGAGCACTGAGGTCACAAGGCAGGCCCTTGCCAGATGCCTTTTGCCTGTGCCTGGAACATGTATGCCCAGTGGTTCCTGACCTTCTGAGACCCCATGGGGCGTAGCCCGCCAGGCTCCGCTGTCCATGGGACTCCCCAGGCAAGAATACTGGAGTGGGTTGCCATTTCCTTCTCCAGGGGATCTTCCCAACCCAGGGATGGAACCCATGTCTCCCTGCATTGGTAAGCAGGTTCTTTACCACTAGCACTACCTGGGAAGCCCAGTATGCACATAAAAGTTTTGGTACATACAGAAAAGAAGAAAGTAAAACAAGGAACACTGCTCCTAGCCCACCCCTGCAAGATGACCACTGTTTCTCTGCACACTTGGGTGTGCTCGCTTTATCCACAGGGGGAGGTATTAATTACACAAGCCACAGAGAAGCCACTGATGAATCAAATAAAATATAAAAGTCAAAATAAAAATGAATTACGACAGTTCTGTTTTGAAAAGAAAGGTTTTCATTATTTCACAACTCATATATGCTCACTGAAGAAAAAAGCCTAAAATACAGGTAACCAGGAAGCCAGGGGAAAATGTGAGCTCATTCCTGTAGCTAACTGTTGTTATACTGGGGGCACTGCATTCTTTTTTATGTGCATATAAATGCCTTCCTTTTCAAAAAGGAATTAAAGCTATGAATACCCATTTAAAAATATCTTCCATTCAAAAAATGAGCTGATACTTAATGTTTTTTTGTAACCTGCTAGTTTCACTCCATATATATCCAATACCATCATTTCAAACAGCTGTAGCACGCTGTAATACGGGGCAGGACCATAAATTACTTGGCTTCCCTGGTGGCTCAGATGGTGAAGAACCTGCCTGTGATGTGAGAGACCCGGGTTTGATCCCTGGGTCAGAAAAATCTCTTGGGGAAAGGAATGGCTACGCACTCCAGTATTCTTGCCTGGAGAATCCCATGGACAGAGGAGCCTGGTAGGCTACGGTCCATGCACCTTATTAGGTTGTTTCTGGGGATCTTTGAATTGTTAGGTCATTAATTCTTTCTAATTAAAAACTAAGGAGTTTTCCTTTTCTCTCCTTTCAAAGTTACATTTTTTGATTCAGCAACTGCCATGAGATAAAGCTAATCCCAAGTGACCTAACCATTCTCATTTTTAATGACACATCTGTGGACTAGATACGACTGACTTTAGAAACAAAATTATTGCTGCCAGGGTGAAAATACCCAAAGAAAGCCTTTTCCGTCACTTTTCTTTGTATAGAAATGAAAATAGCCTTTGCCTGCTATCGTGAAGAACCAAATCAACTAGCCACTGGGCGTTTCCTCTATTGGACATATAGTTACTGAGAGTTCAGGAGTTTAAAAGACAGTATGTTCAATTCAGGGGCAGATCCAAGGTGTTCAAAGTCAGCCGTCTCTGCTTCTGAACTGCTGAGATAAAACCTGTGTTTTCTGGGTGCAATCAGAATATGGACCAGGCCTCACATACAGTGTGCGTGACACGTGACACAGATGTGGGACATGACGGTGCACATGCCTTCACGTCTGAGAAGTCAGTTGGTTCCAATGTAATGAGGTCTGAGGACTTGGTGACAACTCGCAGAATGCACCTGCCACCTCCGCCCTCTGTCCCCCGTGACAGCACACATTGGAGTCCGTGCCACACTGCCTCACCTGCAGGAATGCGGAATCCTCTGCAAATGCATAACTGACAACAAATGCTGAGGGCGCCCCCGTTCCAGCTCTCAGGGCCGAGCTCTGGGCCTCCGCGCCGGGCCCAGGCTGGACCGGCCTCTCTGGGGACAGCAGCTCACTCCCGCTGTGACACCTTCTAGGCAGCACTGTCAGAACATGTCCTCAGGGAACCCTCCCTCCACTGGGATCGCAGAGCGCCGACTGTCCCAAACGCCATACAGGGTGTAGCAGATGGACAGACACACTCTCCGGAGTTTCTGCTTTCCACCCCAGAGCACTCCTTCAAGCAAATCACACAGGAAGAATGTACAAAAGGGCAAAGACCACGAAATTGAGATGCATCTGTATTACGTGCAAGATGGAGGGCGGGGAGGGACGCTTAGGAGGGAGCATCTGGACTGGGGAGGCAGGAACGGCGAGCCGCCCGACTCTAGGTCATTCATCACGTGGATGGAGGCAGGGCACCTATGGCCTGGGACACTACGATGGAATGACTCACTATTTATTTGCATGAAGCGCCTACTATGTGTCTGGCTGGCTGTTTGCTGCAGATGTAAACCAACAGGGTAAACAGGCCCCCAGGCCCCGGCTCGGGGGAGAACCATGAACACAATATGTCGAGGTGCTCCGTCTCCAGCCTCCCGATGTCAGATGGAAGGCCCTGTGCAAGCATGGGTCAGCATTCCCGCGGTGCAAGGGACACAGATCGGGGAGTGGGGTAGGGCCACACTCCCTGCCCAGCCTCCTTGCTTCTTAAAGGGAGATGAGTCCCCCCTTCCATGGGGACTGTCCCAACAGCCTATGACGTGGAGGGGCCACAGGCTAACACCAAGGGGCCCCCATACAGAGCAGAGACGGCGACACCTGATGGCTCAGCATGACTGCATCAGGCTCTCATCTGCTCCCCATCTGGCGTGGGCAGGGTCCTAACTACTGAGCTCACAGAAGTAACTGCAAAACTCTCCTGGCTAATCATTAGTCTTCTCGAAGTGATAGGAGACAGAGAGAGGAGGGAAGGCTGGCGGGGATTCGGACAGGTCGTTTAACTCCTGACTTCCGAAGGAATACTGAAAGCCCTGCAAACCCAGGTTTCAACGGCTTCAGGAAAACAGCTTACCTCTTCCAGTACCCCAATTCCCCATTTTATAACACTCTTCTCTCTGTACAACTTGTCCAGGGGTCCTCCAACTTCATCTGAATCACTTGCGGAGTGAGTTAAAACACAGATTGCTGGGCCCTCCCCCCTCCCCAAACTGTTTGAATCAACAGGTCTTGGGTGGGGCCTGAGAATGTACATTTTTCACTAGCTCCCAGGTGGGGCTAAGGCTGGCTGCATGACGAGAACCACAGTTCTACCCTAATCATCACTGGACCAAACCCTTACATCCTCAACAGAGTTGGACACCAGCTGGCCTCTGTCCCTGGGCCCTGGAATACAGATGCCGGACTAACAATTCAAGAGTCCCCTTGGTCATTTTTTTCCCCTCCTGGCTAAATAATAGAAGTTCCTAACATCTTTTATAGGCATCATTTTTCAACCCTTTAATCATTTCTGAGGTTCTCTGTCGAGCTCTCTCTGAAGCCCTTTTAGCTGTGGGGCTGTGAACTAGGCCTGGAGCCTTAGTCAGAGATGGGATGAGGTTGAACATAAAGGGAAAATGACTCACACCACATCCTCCTGGGTATTAATCTCTTGCACCCGCGCCTGCCTTATGAGTGCCCTCTGATTCATGCCATTCCGACTCCTTTATGGGCTGCAGTAACACCAGGCTGACCTTCAGAAACGCCTTTCTTCCAAGAAGCTCAAAGCCCTTCTCTAACTAACATAGCAGTTGACCCAACATCCCCAACTGGGCTAAGTAACCTGTTCAATTATGTATCAGTTTTTAAGAGGGAGAGAAAGTCTGGAACCCAAATATCACTGTATGGAGAAAGATGCTCCTTACATTTATAATATGTTTGAACATGTAGGTGGTTCATGCTTCGGCTAGATGGCGCTCTGGATGTTTCTGGGGGTAATAATGGAGCTAATAGGAGCTTCCAGGTGGCTCAGTGATAAAGAATCCACCTACCAAGGCAGGAAACACAGGAGATACAGGTTCGATCCCTGAGTTGGGAAGATCCCCTGGAGGAGAAAATGGCAACCCACTCCAGTATTCTTGCTGGAAAATCCCACAGACAGAGGAGCCTGGCAGGCTGCAGTCTCTGGGGTCGCAAAGAGTCGAACACGACTGAGCAGCTGAGCGTGCACACGTGTCAAGCTGCCTTGTCTACAGATGAACAGCACGCACTTTCCAGCTGCAGGTGAGACTCCCGATCCCCTTCCCTGTGTGGGACTCGCCACAGTGACCCTGGGCTGTGGACCGGGCCCTGGGGGCCTCTCACCTCCATCCCTTCCCTAGCTGCTGGGAGAGACAGGGAAGCAGGGCCCGGCGGCACTGCTGGCAGGAGCCCAGACGGGGAGAGCGGCCCCCGGCCCCCGCCCCCGCCCCCGCCCCACGTGTTCTCCATTTCTTCTGCTAGTTCACTCAGTGTCAAGTTGGGCCCGCGCTCTGCATCTGCGTCCCGCCTAACACGAGCACGTGGGCTCCTGGAGTATAGGAACTACGCTTTCTTTGTGCATTGTATGGCTCTGGGGGTGCTTCATACATGCTAAATAACAACAGTCTCTCAGCACGTCCAGGAGCTCTTGGCATTCCTGCCGGGGCCCAGATCCTATTACCATACCCTTGTGCCCGAGACCCGCAGTGTGGAAGACACCCTCTGCTCACTGCTCCTTTCATGCCAGACGAAACAGTGGAAAACTCAGTGGATCAAGCCCTATTCCTGCAAGGTTTCCTTCTGAAAGAGAACATTCTAGAAGTGCGATCACTGAGCACCTGCATTGGGCTCCCAATCAAAGGGCAACCTGTTAGATCATTTCAGTTCCCTTCTGGCCATGCTGACAGTAAAGGGGACCCAGAGAGAAGGCGCCTCTCTGCATTCCCGAAAACTCCTCAAAGCTTCAGAGCAGAAGGCTCTTCTCTAGGAATGAAATCCCAGGAAGAGCAATCTCCTGCGATCAGGAGTTGTCAGAGCCTCCAGGGCTAGGACTATTTTAAGAGGGGGAGGCTGAGGACAGGAGGGCAGGTGGCCAGGGTGAGCAGCTTAAGCAGGGCTAGAGGACACACGTGCAGAGTCAAGTGCAGAGGAGCGACGGGCAGCACAGGTGTGTCTGACACACGGCTACACACGGTTGGAGCCACAGGCTCCGGGGTCCTTCCCCAGGCCACAAAGCTGCCCGTGGTTCTCAGCATCTGGACCTCCTGCTGGTGACTGTGAGTTGAGCTCACTGTGATTGGTCACGGTCAAGGTCACAGTCAAGGTCACAAGCAGTCTGGAGTCTCTTCCCAAGAGGGTACCGAGACCCCCGTCCCTTCCCGGGAGAGCCCTTCCTTCCCCCAGGCACTGGTGAGCCGCAGGAGGAGGGTCTCTGCTCCAGCAAACCCTCCTGACATTCCCACACCAACACTGACATCACCTCCGGTCCTGGATCACTCTCTCACGGCACATAAATCACAAAAACAAACACTCGGAAAGTGTTTACGAGCATTTTAGCAACTCCTCCTAAAAGAACATATGCTTCCTCGTAGTAAAAATACCTTGGGAAACATCCTTCTGTTAAGTTTTTTAAAAACAGACAAATCTTACACGGCTTTTTTTTGCAGGACTAAACTACAGTTGCGTGGCTGAATAATAGCTTGAGGAGGATCTAACACCCAACCACAGTGTAACTCTAAAAACACTCCACTGAGATTCTGATGGTACTTCATTAAGAGTTAAAAGAAAGAATAGGAACAGTTAGTTTCTTTGGATAAAAGTATATACTCCAAAGGAAATCCTGGAACAAAGTCCCTTCAACTGCTGAAGATGACATTACAGACTTTTCTGTTATAATTGCAATGAATTTGGACGGCAAATTTCTCTTCTGCTCAATAAAAAGACTTCAGTTAAAAAAAAAAAGTTTCCTTCCAAAAATAGACCAAGCACTCAGTCCTATTTTCCCGTCTTACATTCTTTTCCTACTAAATGTACCCTGAAACATTTCCTTTCATTGTTGGCACCTTGGGTTGTTGGGATTTAAAATCGGACAATACATAGTAACAAAGAAGTCTTTAAATAAAGCTTTCCAAATGGAAAAAGGCATCTGAGGGTATGCCTTCCCCTGGGCCCAGAGGATGGAACCCTGACGCCTGGCAGCATTAGAACTGTTTCATTAAAATCGACATTCCCAGAGTAGGGGAGGGAATATACATGTTAATTGATAAAGGAATTCCTGCCAGGCTCTGTGTTATAAGCAAGTTGTTTGGCATGAAGTCAGCGTCTTGTGAATTAAAACACACTTTGAACCAAGCCAGGTGATTCAGATGTAATTAAAATGATTCTACATTAAAATCTTTAGTTTTCCTCAGTCCAAACTTAAGTTGGCAAAGACTTGTTGAATTAAGAGCAGTTGAGCTAGGGAATTTCCTGACCTTTGGTTAATTCTGATCCCTAACCCAATCTTCTAGAGGATAATTTCAATTACTTTTCCAAAGGCTTCCTCTTAAATTTATTTTATTTTTTAACGGCTTCTCTTTAGACATGGGTGTATTTTGAGGCACCAAATCCTCCTTTAACAAAAACTATCTACACATTTCACAAAATTACATTTGACATTCCCATTGCATCTGTACATAAACCTGTAGCTCACAGTAGGTATATCAGGAGTCCAATTTCAACATTTCCCCCCCCCAACAGTTAGGTCACCACTGAAAGTAAAGCTCAATGACACACCATTCCATTAATCAAACATTTTAACAGATAAAGTATGCAACAATGCACGGATTGCTTTTGCAAAGATAAAAATAGTAAGAATCAAATACTTTCTCTTGGGAAAATCAAGTGAGGCAGGTTTCCTGCAGTGAGATATGTTTAAGGAAAAAGCTTTGGCCACCATTCTTAGAAGCCTCTAAAGCACTCAGCTCAGAGTTCCCCGTTTTCCCAAGAGATAAAATGACAATGGATAGCAACATGAGGGAGACCTTAGGCGAAAAGAACAAGGAGAAATCTTTCGGTACTTACAAGAACTTTCAAAGGAGATGGGAACTGCAATCCTTCAGAGACCGCTCTCCGGATCGCCAACACAGTCTGAGTCTAAAGTAGGCTTCTCTCACACTGGCCGAGAAGTCACATTTCAGCTTACTAACTTCTACTCGGGTAAATAGTTTTACAACTCATAGAACAAACCCCCGGCTAAAATTAACCGCACCGGCGCAGCCCGCAGGAACTCGCTGATCTGCACCATACGCGCCGGGATTTATTCACTGGGACAACGTCGGTGTCCTCTTAATGGGAGCCCCGGCCAAGGGGCGTGCCCTGCGAACAACGCAGAGCATCGTGATTATGCTAATTACTGAATGCGGTCCCCTGGTGCTATCTCCTTCCTCGCTGTTTTCACAAGTGCCGGCCCACGGAGAGGGCGAGCTCTTTTTCAGCACAGGCACTCACTGGATTTTTCAGCTCTTTAAAATCAGACAAAACTTTAGCAACAAGGTGGCAGTGCTGTGCGCTCTTCACAAGGAAAAAAGAAAAAAAAAAACCAAGCCAAGGGACGTTCAGTCAGATTATCTACGCAGCACGATCAGACCTGGTACTGTTGTTTGGTCTGCTTAACTTGTGTTTGACTCTTTTGTGACCCCCGTGGACTGCAGCCCGCCAGGCTCCTCTGTCCATGGGATTTCCCCAGGCAAGCATACTGGAGTGGGTTGCCATTTTCTTCTCCAGGGGATCTTCCCTATCCAGAGATGGAACCTGCGTCTCCAGAATTGGCAGGCGGATTCTTTACCACTGAGCCACCAGGGAAGCCGAGATCTGGTACTGTGTGAAACTGAACAGGCATCCAAGACACATACCAATAAGTCTATCAACAAAGAACCTTAAACGAAAGCTTTTTTTTTTTCTCGCTACATAATGAACTAATTTCATTGATTTGCTCTCTGGCTTTGTCTTCTGCACCTCCCAAGGAGTTGCTATGAGGATGCAGGTTTACTAATAGACTACAACTGAGAATAAACATCTCAAATATTCGCAAAAGGCACCATCCTTAGCAAGAAGCATTTTGAAGTGCATTTAACTGCCTGGCTGGCTAGAACTGGTCAACTGTCCTTTATAGATGACAGACCATCTATAAATCCTGTTGAAGCTCAAGTTGACCGTTAAAGACCCCAAGTACACAGCTGATATTCAAAAGAAAATTAGAGATGACACTGAACTTTCTTTGAAAAATACAACTGCCTCAGTAAGTGCAACCTGGGCCAAGGACACCAAACTCCTTAATATCTACTCAAGATGGTTCACACTAGTTTGCTGTGGATATTCTAGTTCTTATGATATATTTCGCTCTTATTGGGTACTTCATGAGAGATTTCAAGGCATGAGCATCAATCAAATCTCCGAACATCTCTGGGAGATGTCATTTTCCCATTTTGTTTCTTAAACATTTGGGCAAACAGGGAAATTCAACAGCTTGTTCCACGCTTTTTGCTAAATCAACACGGGATTATTCCACCCCGCCTCCTAGCCACTCCATGGCATGTCTTCCATATTAACTATTTAGCTATAATCCTGCAAATCTTGTCGGAGCTATTTGGTTTTCTAATTTTAAAATGTCATATGTCAGTTTAGATTTCAGGAGATTTATTCTGCTCAGCTCCCCAGATCCCAGGTCAACTGTGGCACAGGCAGGCAGGTGACGGAACCTCAAGACTTGACCCTGTCCTTTCGAAGCACCGGCCCATGGGGCACGCCACCCGAAGCGGCGAACGGCTTGGTTTTCACTGGCATGAGCACAATCCCCCTCCTGGCTGTTTACAAAAACTGTGGGCTGCCAGTCTGGGTGTTTCCACCCCCAGAGCCCAGCTTTAGGCAGCGGAAGCCAGGACTTGCTCACCCCCCATGAGATGGTAGCTGTCTGCGCTCATCAACCGCCCCAACCCAAGTCCCTGCAGTGGGGCACCCCACCCTGAGCCCAGAGGAAAGAAGTTGGTACTTATCAAAGATGGCTGACCTCGGATGAATACGATCAATTCTCTGTGATCCACTGCGAACTTACTCTGGAATTCTCAACACCAAAGGAGGACGTCGTTAGGTTATTTTCGATACAGTGATCCTTAACTTACTATGTCATGGTGCAGTCAAAGAGTTTCTAAGCCAAACAGTACTTCTTCCCTCAACAAACAACAATGCCAATACACCATAAGCACCTATGCACTGAATCTGGCATCAGAGAGAAACAGGGAGTGGACCCCACGTCCCTGACGCTGAAGGCAGGGGACGCTGGGCAGTGCTCCAGTTCTTCACATGTCAAGTGTGCTGAGTGTGACTACACTTTTCTTTCAACAGTGGCCACACCTGTCCCAAGATCCAAGAACTGAAACATTCCAAAGTAAATAGCGTATCTTCCAGTGTCCATGAGTCACCCTGCTGTTTCCTTTTCATTAGCGAGAAGAATGGAGAAGTCAACTGTACTCTGTCCTGGGCATACCTATGACAGGAGAGAGAGATCTCTGTGCATCATTTAAAAGCAAGGGAAAGCCTTCCTGTTCGAGGTCACACACTGTGGGGCAGGGGGAGGGAGGCAGAGCTGTGCCAGCGAGGGGAGGTGATATGTGGGTCTCCAGTCCAGCAGATCCAAGAAATCAAAACGAAAATTCACATTAATGAACTGACCTGGATAAGGACCCTCTGGAGCAAGCTACTTCTATAATTCAAAAATTTCCAGTCACGTTAAAAAAGTAAAAATAAACAGGTGAAATTAATTTTAATATTTTTAATTGAACTCCATATATCTAAGATACCATCATTTCAACATGTCACAAAGATAGCACACCTGAAACTAACCCACAACATCGTAAATCAATTATACTCCAATATAAAACATTAAAAAAAACCAGATAGTGAATAGAAAAACTGCCAATGAGAGGGTGGGAGAAAGGGAAAGCTGGGGAACTCAGACAAATTGAGATGGGAGGAAGATGACTTAGAACAGAGAAAAAAAGGACTAAAAAGAGGGCAGACGGACGAAACGGAGGAGAGACGGAAAGCAGAACAGAGTCTGTCCCCGGGCACGGAGTCCAGGTATGGGACCGGGTAACAAATACTGGAACGTTCCCACCCTGGGACCCAGTGCTGCAGACCCAGGAGTCAGGAAAGACAAGGCCTCTGCGCCGTCCAGGAGCTCATGTCTGAGTAAGACGGACAGACCGCCATGCCCCACCCGGCACATATACGGTTCTTGCGACCCTGAAGACGCGGCTCTGTGCTGCGTACTAGGGGAGCACACGAGTCAGGGGGCACAATTTCATTCTGAAATGATGGTTATCTCTCGTGAATGTGAATTAACTTTTTTATTCAAGTATAGTTGGTTTATAGTGTGCGTTTATTTCAGGTGTTCAGCAATGTGATTCAGTTATAACATATTCTTTTTCAGATTCTTTCCCTATACAGGATATTAGAGGATATTGGGCATAGTTCTCTGTGCTAATATATAGTAGGTCTCTTATCTATTTTGTATATATGTATATATTTATATGGTATGTACATGCTACTCCCAAAGCCCTGATTTATCCCTCTCCCCTAAAATTTTAAATATATGTCTTAGGCCATCTCAGGATTCTGCATTTTATTTCGAAATCTCCAAGAGTCACAGAGAGATTAATTATTCTAACATATTTTTAAAAAGGACATCTGGAACCAGCAGTAAAGTTTCCTCTCTGAGGTATTCATCATCTTCAAATTAAACCTGGTGATTTAGTCCAACTAGTGAAGGGACAGGGTGGGAAAGAAGCAGAAAAGGGGAAAAATTCACATTTCATGATCACCAGTTTTTCAGAGGATGGCATGAAGAGTACTCAATATCTTCATGCTCCAAAAAAAAAAAAAAAAAAAACAAACCACCCAAAAAATCATCACCAGTCCACTGGGGAGAAAGTCAGAAAGATCTGAGTTCAAAAGGCAGCTCCTAACCCGGCTGCTTGACCTTGGGCACCACTCTGACCTGGGGCACGTCAGCTGACCTGTATGAGTCCACTTCCCCGCCCGCCCCGTAAAACAGAGGCGGCGGTGTGACATCAAGGGGCAGCAAGGACTCCGGCCACTGGCGCCCGCCGGGCCCAGGCTCCCAGTAAACTGCCGCCTTTACACACACAGCCCCCGACTGGGACGTTACTGAGGGAGGGTAAGAGGCTTCCTGCTTTGACAGTTCAAAGCTTCAAAGAATAAAAGGCTGAAAGGGGCTCCAAATAATCGTGACGTGCTGCAGAGAAGCCAGGGCCTGTAAACTCGGCTCTGAAAACTGTGCCCCTGGGCAGCCGGCTCAGGTCTCCTCCACTCCAGCAGCGCATGCTGGGAGCCGAGGGCTGGCTCAGAGCCGAGGGACACTGAGTGACCATTCACACAAGTCCCGAGTCCGGGCAATGGGACGGTAATAGCCCCCTATCAGCTCCTACTTCCCTGGACCTACACCGACTCTGGGCTTGGTCTGCGGGGCAACAGCAAGCATAAACCAGAGACTTGAGTGCAGGCCTGGGGTGGGGGAGCCAGCCCCCGGCTCCAGCTGCACTTCAGGGCACCGAGACCACCCCTGGATGCCCACCTAACCTTCTGAGGGTAAGACCACGTGGGGCACAGACTTGCCATCTGCACTGAAGCCCCACCACAGTCAGCCCGACGATGGCCCCCCCAGGCTCGGAGGCCACCCCAGGCCAGGTGGCCCCAGCCAGGCTGCCAGCTGACTTCAGAGACCCACTGGCTAGCTCCATCCAACCAGAAGAGTCACCCCGGTGACCCACGGAACCGTGAGACTTCAGGCTTGCTTTTCCCGGCTGCTAGAATTAGGAGGCCTGTTACACAGCAAAAGCTCACAGACACACAATCTCCAAACGGTCTGTAAGCAGTCCATCCCTTTACTTTCCAATGAAACCCTCTCAGACTAATCTGTGTCTATCTTACTCTTAAAAACGCACAATTCTCTTTTTTAAAAAACCCACAATTCTGATTACTACAATTACTTTGCCATATCCACCAGCACGTTACTCAAACTAAAATGAAACAGTGATACGGTCTGAATGTGAAACTGCTAAAATGGTTAAGTTTAAGCTTTATTTGTTTCATCCTATAATTAGAAACAAATATCAGGTTGGTTAAAAAGTTCATTCAGGTTTTTCTGTATCCTTTTATAGGGAAACCCAAACAAACTTTTTGGCCAAACTAATCTATGTGGCCTTCAATGCTACAGCTCTCTGCTAAATGACTTCTCTGGCTTCCCTGGTGACTATGTGGGAAAAGGAAAAAAATCTGCCTGCCAATGTAGGAGACCCGGGTTCGATCCCTGGTCTGGGAAGATCCCATATGCCGAGGTGCAGCTAAGCCCTCACACCGCAACTACTGAGCATGCCAGTGCCCTAGAGCGTGGGAGCCGCACTCGGCAACAAGAGAAGCCACAACGAGAAGGCCCCGCATCGCAACTAGAGAAAGCCCATGTGCAGCCACGAAGACCCAGTACAGCCACAAATAAATAAACAAATAAAACAAGTTTTTTAAAAGATGATTCTCTATCCTGGCCTTCAGACTGATTACATGGGTGTACTTCCTGGCTGTTCAGTCCAGTCGCTCAGTGCTGTCCGACTCTTTGCGACCCCATGGACCGCAGCACGCCCCGTTCACAGCTGTTCAGTCCATCTTAATACTTCAGAAATGGATTAAGAGTACCATTTACGCACACGTGAGCAGAGAAAACGGATTCAAAGAATAAACCACCTTTTCTTCTGCACTTCTGTAAGCTAAAAATATATATACACATAAGTAGCCAGTTCTTCAAGACAGTTCTTTTTTAAGACTTTGAGAGACAGTTAATTCTGCATAATTTATAACAATTGTATGAGGACTGTAAAAATAAAGGCAGCATTATTACTGCTGCTGTTTAAATACTTATTTTAGACAGTTGATCTTTTCAAGTATCTTAGAAGTCCACGGGGAAAATTGATCCTCACCATGCATTCCTAAGAGTCATCCATTTAACAGACACTTGCTAAACAATTGCTTCCTGCCATTCCAAAACCCCCAAGCATTAACAAGATTTCAAAGAACGGCAGGGTGCCCAAGATTGTAGTGCAACATGGTGTTAGCAACAGTGCTGCCTTCAAGAGGCTTATAATCTGATAGAAGACATGACGGCATATATATGCACTTTCTACCATATAAGAAGGTAATCAGTAAGCATCCTAAAGGGTAAAAATCCATTCCACCAGGAATCTTCTGGTGGGCTTAGTCAAGAAAGGCACCTTGGAGAAAGTAACATGTGAATTTGCCTGCTGATAAGCTTTCAACAGCGAAAGAAGTGGAAAGAACATTATAGAGAACCAGCAACGTGCAAGTCGGAGAAAAAGGAATGCTGTGGCGCATGTCTGCACCGTGTATGTCTGGGAAACGGGTTTCAGCTCTGCCAATTAACAGCTGTTTAGACCACTGATAAAGTCGCTTCCTTTCTCCAAATCAACGCTGAAAAGTGTCCAACGAGAGTATGGAGGCCGGGGTAAGACTGCCCGGGCTTCTTCTAGTTTCATCACTTCTAGTTTCTGGTTGCTGACTCTGGGCAATTAATTCTCTCTCTGTGCCTCAGGTTCATCATCTTTAAAGAGGGTATAACAATATACAAACTCCATAGGGTGACTATGAAGATTAGATGGGTTTATATTTGTAAAGAATGCAGAACAGTGCCTGTTGCTTAATATATAAGTGAAGTCGCTCAGTTGTGTCCGACTCTTTGTGACCCCATGGACTGCAGCCCACCAGGCTCCTCCATCCATGGGATTTTCCAGCCAAGGGTACTGGAGTGGGTTGCCATTTCCTTCTCCAAACATTCTGTTAAATAAACAAACTCACACGTTTATGCATACATAGCAAGCTAGGTAGACAGATGTGCATGAATATAGAAATACAGACATAGCTGTATCATCAAGGACAGAACCTGGTTTGTACTAGATGCCAGATTCCTATATATATATTTTTCCCTTTGAAGTTCACTCTGTACTAGAGCACAGGGCCATATATGCCCCAATATTAGCATCCACTCAGTTAAAAGATTGGAGACTGTCCTTCCCTCTTTCTCTTGAGGCAACAATTCTGCCTGGGAGACGCCAGGCTTACTAAACTGCTAGACAGACATAGCACGGCTGTCAGATTCAAACAAAGCTGCTCTAATGTCTCATGTAATAAAAACACTTTCAATGGAAAAACAAGCATAGGCTTATTAAGTATCATCTCAACCTCTATAATTTATTAGCATTCAAGCTAATGCAAAACAAGAAACCTTAAATCTAAGATTTCAGGCAGGAAACAAAAGCCCCGAAAAACAAGATTTTAAGCCACGTGAATCGAAAGGTGGGTTAACAAAATTCTAATTCCAGTCTAATTTGGCTTCAAGTAGTTATATATCCAAACTGAAAAAATTTTAACTGAAGTTTTATTACATGAATCTAGCAAATATGAAGCTGAATTTCTCATTTTTAAGATGAAAATACTAAAGACAGTTGACAGAGTATACTAAAAGTACTTGAAAATATTCTGCTACGTTGAAAAAAGTAAACATTTCCTGTAATCTTATACTACTTGCTTAGAGACCTCTTTTTCACAGATAATGTATAGGTAAAAACTTCACCTACCACAAATCAAACTGCACTGGTGAATGGGATTTGAATGAACCAGTTATGCTGAACCACTAATGATAAATGCCCCCTTCTCAGTCTATTCCATCCAATTATAGGAAAATTGTTAAGAACTGGGCAATAAGCTATTAACTTCCAAAATCTTTTGGTACATGATCAGTTAATATTTATTTCTGTTGTTTCAATCCACAAGCAATTAAATTTGTTTCAGAAGCATCTACAACTTTTTTTAGAATAAGGGTTACCCTACTTCCTAACTTGAAATTTAAGACTATCTGAGGACTGTAGGTTGTAGGCAAATTCTTTAATAAGAGTTACCCTTCTGGGTTCATCTGAATCCCAACTTCACTACCTGCTAACTGAGCCACCACAGGCAAGTTAACAGACTGTTGTAAAAATGAGTTAATGCACATATAACACGCAGACAGTACTTGGCACAGATTTTAAAAAATACATATTTTACCTACATAAAATAATAAGGAAGGGGAAATTGTGTTTGAACCACCTGTACATAGTAGAGAATCTATCCTACTTTGGGACTCTCTTAAGTTTTTAGAGGAAATTTGCAGGGTAAAGCTGAAAGGACCCTCATTAACAGCCAGTCCAAAGTGGCAATGTTTTCCAAATAATAATTTCAAGTGCGTGCTCAGGGTTCCTACATTCTGTTCTCAAGCTGCCAAGCCCTCCTGAAATGCCCAAGTGTGGGGAAACATGACACTTGGTGTCAGTTTACCAAGAGAGTTGGGAAATCAAGAATGTACTTTCCAATTTTGAATCTTTTTGTTGTCAATGGATGCAGTCCATTCCCAACCAGACACACTGAGAAGTGGTCACTTTGGCAATCAGTGGTTCAAAATCAACCGCCAATTATAGGAGCTGAAATATTTGTAAGAGATTCTCACTTCACTTGGCTACAAGAATCCAGGAGGTTTCAATACGGGGAGCAGAGGCTCTATCTATCTCTCTCTCGAGATAGATGTACGTGATTCTGTCTCAAGCACTGTATATTTCATCTTAACAAACATTCCCATGAAGGCTCATCTTTCAAAATATCAGCGATAAGCAAAGAAGGACTGACAACTCAGCTCTCAGAACTGTAACAGCCCAGTAATTATAACAGCTGTTCTCTGAAACACAGAGACCAGTTTCTTTACAGAGACCCTGGTTCACACAAGGGGGGACGAGCAGTACTGGGGCGTCTGTAGGCTGTGAAACAGGAGACAATTACCCATTTTAGACCTTAATGCTCACATTGTAAGACGCGGTCTGTTCTTTTTCTTGACATTCTATTCCTGTCTCTCCAATTGCCAGGAGAGGGAACATCATCCAATTCTTTGAGTCAGATCTGTTTTTTTTTTTTTTAAAAAAAAGGCTCCTAAAAACTAACTAAAAATTAATCTTTTCAGTTTCACGACTTAAGATCTTTTCAAGTAAACTACACTGAAAGGAAGAATTCTTGATAAATCCAGATTTTTAAGGCTTAACATGGGGAACACAGCCAATATTTTATAGTAAGTATAAAGGGAACAAAGCCTTTAAAAGTTGTGAATTGCTATACTGTAGACCCGTTACTTATAAAACATTGTACAACTATACTTTAATTTTTAAAAGTAAAAAAAAAAAACACAAAACCCTCTTTTTAAATAAGATGATGGATACATAAAAGAGCAGTATATTAATAAATTCCAACCAATACTTCGATTTTGAATAAGAAAATTTTTGTTCTCATTATTCAACTCTAACATATGATACAGGATTACAGGATAATAAACAGCCAGTTAGACAAAGAGTATGCTAGTTGTTAACACGCAGCATATCAGAAATACATGCAAATCACAACATCAGATTAGTACTTACTGTTCTTTGTATAAGTGTTAAACAAGCCATCTCTTACTCCTAAGAGTGGAGTGGTGGGCCAGTGTTCAGAAAAATAATTAGGATAAAACCTCAAACATCCTCCCGCACAATATCCAAGAGAGTCTCTCTGAGATTATTTATGAAAAGTAATCTCTTTCAAAATTTAACTAATTCTGGCCACTGAAGAAAAGGAGGAGTCAATCAAATTTAAGTTATGATTCTTTAGAATGTGTTGGACAATTCTGAGACACACTGAGAAAAAAAGCATTAAAAATAGCCAAGAGAAGGCAGCAGCTAAAACACAAAGGCCAGAGGTGAGATCAAAATTAGAAACGTATAATGTCTGGAGGGCTGTCCATATAAGGATATCTTTAAATCAGTAACTAAGTTGGGACCATCCACCGGGCAAAATAAACAGCTGCCATCATCGAAGCGGCTGACTCCATCTCTCATTCAGAAATCTCTGGACCATCTCATGAGACAAATATGACGTGACTTTATGCTCAACAGTGTTTGGGGCTATTCTCAAAGCTGGTCTCGACTTTCCCAGTCCCACATGAGAAACACATATACACGGATCTTTCCTTTTTACAAAAGTATGAAACGGCAACAATAGCGGGGATCTCCCTGGCCTTCCAGTGATTGAGACTTCACCTTCCACGAGCGTGATGTGAGTTCGATCCCTGGTCTGGGGACTGGGATGCCACATGCTTCCCAGCCAAAAAAAAAAAAAAAAAATCTGAAAGCATAAAACAGAGGCAGTGTTGTAGCAAATTCAAAGCAATATTAGAGGATAAAACTTCTGCCAAGCCTTCCTCACCCCATCTGCTAGACTATATTTACTTACACTCCCCAACCCCATAAATTTCCTGATCCCCGGAGTGGGCTGCTGTTTTCCTCTTTCACTTATTTATTTGTTAGACTCTCAGGGAGCTTCTTAAGCTGGTGCCAAGCCCAGGAGAGATGAAATAAATAAGGATCTTACCTTCTAGGAGTTCAGTGTGGTATGGCAGACCAACACAGAAATAACTAATATAGCGCAAGGCCTATGTAACAGGAATTTGCACAAGGAGGCTTGCGACTGTCTCTGGCATTGAGGGGAGGGCCTGTGATGGAGAGGACCAGGCAGAGAAAAAGCAGAAGGCATTTGAGGCAGAGAGATCAGGACAGGCAAAAGCTCAGAGTCTGTTCTAAGAACAGCAAGAACTGTGTGCCCGGAGTGTAAGTGACAGGATGTGAACGGGGGAAGAGGCGGAAGATTAGGCTGGAAAAGGCAATGACTGCGGTCCCTGCGGGCCATGCGAACTCTCATCAGCGCACCATCCTGCCGCCCTGAGGCTCTCAACTCTGGCTACATGTCAAAATCCCCTGGGAAACTTTAAGACAGAATTGATGTCTGGTATTTGCTAGCATCAATTAATTGGTCAAGATGGGGACTGGGCGTTGGTGTTTTAAAAAGTCTTCTCACGTGATTCTAGCATGTGGTCGGGGTGAGAACAGCCACTACCAGGCAACAGGGAGTCAACACAACCAAGCGAGGAGGATGAGGATCCAAGAGCAACATAATAATAATGAAAAGTTAACTGAGCAAGAGCGCAGGGCAGACCAGAGCGACTTCCCTGGTGGTCCACTGGTTAAGATGCCACGCTTCCAACACAGAGGGCATGGCTTTAATTCCTGGTCAGGAACTAGATCCCACACGCCATGGGGTCAGTCCAACAAATAAAAATGAAAAAATAAGTAAGTAAATAATATTCTAAAATTAAAAAATAAAAGAGTAGATCAGAGGCACAGAGACCAGGGGAGGAATGTCCATTTACAGGTTCCCGAATATAGACAAAGAGAGGAGTCTACGCCAGTAGTTAGTATTCACCTTTTCTGGGTCACCAACCTGTGCAAAAGTGAGTGATAAAAGTTAAAAGCCTTAAAAAAAGAAAAGCTAAAAGCCTTTTCCTAAGGAAAAATGCACATGTCAAAAAATGTACAAATAACTTCGAGGGGTTATGAACCTCTTTTGAGTAGTAGATTCAAGTGAAGAAATCCTGACCCTAAAAGCAGTGACTAGAAGGAGGAGTGGAGAAGGCAATGGCACCCCACTCCAGTCCTCTTGCCTGGAAAATCCCACGGACGGAGGAGCCGGGTGGGCTGCAGTCCATGGGGTCGCTAAGAGTGGGACACGACCAACAGACTTCACTTTCACTTTTCACTTTCATGCATTGGAGAAGGAAATGGCAACCCACTCCAGTGTTCTTGCCTGGAGAATCCCAGGGACGGGGGAGCCTGGTGGGCTGCCGTCTATGGGGTCACACAGAGTTGGACACGACTGAAGCGACTCAGCAGCAACAGCAGCAGCAGAAAGAGGAGAGAGACTTGAGGCAGAATCAACAGCACTGACGACTCCCAGGTGAAGGGAAGGGACAGGGATGTGGGCTGACACCCTACTTCCAGCTCGAGGGTCGTGATCAACTTACTTACTTACATGTCAGGAACGACACTAACTGGTAACGTGTATTCATCTCAGTGAGTCTTCCCAGTTCTAGAAGATGAACTGCCATCTTACTCATCACTGAAGAAGCTGAGACTGAGAGATATTAAGGAGCCTGTCCAAGGCCAGGCAGTGTGAAATGGTGGAGCGGGAATTCAGTCCCAGAGAGGAAGCCTCCAGAGCCCCCAGCATGTCTGGTGAGCAGGCCCCATTCATTAAAACAGAAGAGACAGGCGGACAGAGCAGAAGTAGGTTCAGTAGGAGAGGAGGAAGGGGCAGGGGAGGGAATATACACATTACCTTGAGATATGCCACGTTCAAGATGGTACAAGACATATTAATGACATTATCTGCTGAATCAGCAAAAAAAAGAGAGGCGCTCAGGGCGGGGGGGTGGGGTACAGTGGAAGACACAGCTGTAGAATGTTTAGGGAGCTCCCTAAACACGTGCTAAGTCCCAGCACGGGCTAAGTGCCGCTCTGCAGGTGTGCGTGCTACCCTTTCCTCTCTGCAAGTGAGCAAACAACACTCGGGTGAGCAGGGTGGCCAAGCCAGCAGGGGGCACAGCCCACCCCTAACCTAACATCTCTGGCACCAGAAAAAGGAGTAGAAACCCTGGTCCTAAGTGGCAGCAGCTCCCACCCTGTTCTAAAACCACTAGTGTGAGATACAGGTTTTTTTTTTTCCTTTCAAAACTTTATATTCAAAAACTTGACAATATTTACTTCCACCTTTCCATCCTTTATTTCTAAAGGATTCTGACACTGTTTCAATTATTTGAGCGACAATAAGAGATATCTGCGTCTCAACCAAGAGAAGTATCAGAGCTACACTTCCACAGACTTCCGCAGGGCAGTGTGCAGACTCAGGTGCAGGCTTGTGCAGACAACAAGCAGGACACAAATTCCGCACAGAGCTTTTATCATCCGAGTCAGGATTCAGAACAATTAGCCCAATGGAGATAAGTGTCCTGTGTTCCCGGAGGCCACAATGAAGCCAGGAAGTGGTGAAATTTCCTTTTTTACTCTTTTTGTAGCATGAAAAGAATGTGGCTTTTCTCCTCTCTAAAGAAACAAAAATAAACTCTTAAACCATACACTACAAGTCTAGACTAGTTACTTCAGGTTTAACAGTGGAATAATTTGTGCACTGCACGTTTCAGATATAAACCTGTTACAGTTCAACATTTCGGCACCTTTAAAAATACCTGTACTGGCAGTCACGTAGCCTTTAAGTTAAAAGCATCAAAAAAGTACTTTAAAAGAGCCTGCAACATTATCCTAGAATTTTCTCCTCTTCTAGAATTCAGGTACCTGAGGGAAGAAATATGATGATCGAATGAAAAGGGTACTGAAGTCCTACAGCACAACCTCTCACTCACAGCACGATTCCTTCCAGAGCCCCGGTCCTGGCCACCCATCACTAGGCTCGAAGTCATGGCTTTCCAGGGCCCCACCCCATCACTGGAGACCTCTCACTAGGTGCTTGTGCTGCGTACTGTGCTTACTCGCTCAGTCGTGCCCGACTCTTTGAAACCCCACGGGCTGTAGCCCACCAGGCTCCTCTGTCCATGGGGATTCTCCAGGCAAGAAAACTGGAGTGGGTTGCCATGCCCTCCTCCAGGGGAATCTTCCCAACTCAGGCACTGAACCCAAGTCTCCCGCATTCCAGGAGGATTAACCAGCTGAGCCACCAGGGAAGCCCTCACTAGAGCTCAGATGAAGTCAAAATCCTTTGCCTTGTGATTTCCATTCATCAGATGTTCACCGAGCACCTGAGATCCACAGCACAAGCTCTGCAAACCACCGTCTGGTCCGGGCGGTCCTTTCTCTGCGCTGCTCTCTCACACCCTCTCCCTCTGCTCCAATAACAAACTCCCCGCCCCCCTCCCGGGGGATCCTCAGTGTCTCCACTTCTCAGCCCATCACCCATCTCCTTGCTCTGCTAGCGTCTCACCGAAGCGTGGGTCACAGGCGTCAACACAACCACCAGGTGTGGCCTAGCGCCTGTTTTTAGCAGCTGCATCACAGAGAGGCTTGCAGAAGCCTGTGGTCAAATAAACTCTAGCTGATCTTCTCAGGTGGAGAAGGCAATGGCACCCCACTCCAGTACTCTGGCCTGGAAAATCCCATGGATGGAGGAGCCTCTGTGAGCCCATCCTCAACTCCTGCAGATACTTCCTCTTGCTGATTTTATTTATTTATTAAACTTTTTTTTTTAATTTTTATTTATTTATTTGGCTGCTCTGGGTCTTAGTTGTAGCATGTGGGATCTAGCTCCCTGACCAGGGATCGAACCTGGGCCCCCTGCACTGGGAGCTCAGAGTCTTAGCCACTGACCACCAGGGAATTCCCTTGCTGATTTTATTTAGAACGCTGCCACAAGCTATCCAGATGATTCTGAATCGAGAGTCTGCTCTGTATGGCACTAGTCATCTCTCCTAGGTTGATGTCATCTGGAAAGTTAGATAAACTTCTCTCAATCCAGTCTTTACAGAAAGAGGACACTGTGATTTAAATGTGCTATCAACGGAAACTCAAAAGTTCCCTGTGGTCCCAAAGATCCCTTTATAGAATCTTGAGGCTCAGAACTACCATTTGATTTTATCTGTTTTCAGTCTTTCTTGAGGGAACAGCTCTGCTGAAAATCTGATGAAAGCCATCACAAGGATTTGCTGTTCAGCCACTCAGCTGGGTCCTACTCTTTGCAACCCCATGGACTGCAGCACGCCAGGCTCCCCTGTCCTTTGCTATCTCCCAGAGCTTGCTCAAACTCATGTCCATCTAGTCGGTGATGCCACCCAACCATCTTGTCCTCTGCTGTCCCCTTCTCCTCCTGCCTTCAATCTTTCCCAGCCTCAGGGTCTTTCCCAGTGAGTCGGCTCTTCACAACAGGAGACCAAAGTATTGGAGTTTCAGCTTCAGCATCATTCCTTTCAGTGAATATTCAGGGTTGATTTCCTTTAGGATCGACTGGTTTGATCTCCTTGCTGTCCAAGGAACTCTCAAAAGTCTTCTCCAGCACCACAGTTCGAAAGCATCAGTTCTTTGGCGCCCAGCTTCTTTATGGTCCAACTCTCACATCCGTACTTGACTACCGGAAAAGCCATAGTTTTGACTGGACAGACCATCGTGGGCAAAGTGATGTCGCTGTACACAGTTTTTCAGTCAACATCAGATGATTCCAGGACCTCCAGGAAGCCCATCCGTTGGCCTGTTGAGGTAAAACCTTAGGAATTCTAGAAGCTATGTAAAATACCTACGGTCATTAGGATCCATTCAGAGCCATTTCTAAAATAACTGATTCTCTGTCTAATGCCCAACAATGCCCTGATGAAGCCAATTACTTGGAATTCAACTGACCTTAATTCACTGATTCTATCAGAGAAGATATACAGAAACTAAGAAATCTGAAGAAAACCAAACCACAGGTTATAAGAATACTTTAGATACAAAAGTTATACATACAAAGATACGTGTTGCAACACTGTTTATGGTGGAAAAAAGGAGGGGCCATCTTGAATATCCATCCGCATGGAAATGGCTGAATAAATTATGTATGTTGAAAATGTTATTCACTTTTTGAAAACAAGAGTTAGATCTGATATATTGATCTGGAGAAACAGCCATGACCTATTATGGAGGAAAACAAAGCTTTAGAATAATGTATTGAGTATGGTTCCAAATAGGAAAAGGAGTACGTCAAGACTATATATTATCACCCTGCTTATTTAACTTATATGCAGAGTACATCATGAGAAACGCTGGGCTGGAAGAAGTACAAGCTGGAATCAAGATTGCCAGGAGAAATATCAATAACCTCAGATATGCAGACGACACCACCCTTATGGCAGAAAGTGAAGAGGAATTAAAAGCCTCTTGATGAAGGTGAAGGAGGAGAGTGAAAAAGTTGGCTTAAAGCTCAACATTCAGAAAACGAAGATCATGGCATCTGGTCCCATCACGTCATGGCAAATAGATGGGGAAACAGTGGAAACAGTGTCAGACTTTATTTTTGGGGTCTCCAAAATCACTGCAGATGGTGATTGCAGCCATGAAATTAAAAGACGCTTACTCCTTGGAAGGAACGTTATGACCAACCTAGATAGCATATTGAAAAGCAGAGACGTTACTTTGCCAACAAAGGTCCGTCTAGTCAAGGCTATGGTTTTTCCAGTGGTCATGTATGGATGTGAGAGTTGGACTGTGAAGAAAGCTGAGCACTGAAGAATTGATGCTTTTGAACTGTGGTGTTGGAGAAGACTCTTGAGAGTCCCTTGGACTGCAAGGAGATCCAACCAGTCCATCCTAAAGGAGATCAGCCCTGGGTGTTCACTGGAGGGACTGATGCTAAAGCTGAAACTCCAATACTTTGGCCACCTGATGCAAAGAGCTAACTCATTAGAAAAGACTCTGATGCTGGGAGGGATTGGGGGCAGGAGGAGAAGGGGATGACAGAGGATGAGATGGCTAGATGGCATCACTGACTCGATGGACATGAGTTTGACTGAATTCCGGGAGTTGGTGATGGACAGAGAGGCCTGGCGTGCTGCGATTCATGGGGTCGCAAAGAGTCAGACACAACTGAGCGACTGAACTGATGATCCTACTTGAAAAGCAAAAAAAAAAAAAAAAAAAAAACCTAACAAATCTTATGTCATTAAACATACTTTTTTCAATGTAGGAAAAGGTGCAGAATTCGCACCTGTGAACACGGTGTGGAGGAATGGATGTTGCTGTTGTTCATCCCTGCACACTCTCGCTTGTTGCAAGCAAATACTGATTTTGCAAAGCAATACATTCTTAAAAGAAAATAAACTAATAAAATTGACCACAGCATCTATAAACAGGATCTCTCACCCCGACACTTTGGGCAGGTTTTCTAAACCCATTCTGATGTCCCCAAAAGGTTTCCACCCACGGGATGCCTTGGACCAAATCTAACTTCCTTTTGACTTTTCAGTAATTCTCTGAACAGTTTCTCACTGTTTTGGTACTTGATTCACCGTCACAGGCATTCTTCTGTTATACTTATGAAAGCTGTGTTGTGTAGATTAAATGTGTCCACAGTCCACAGGTGTGATTTTTTCCCCCTTAGGAAAATATCCATCTCGGCAGAGCCATAAGTAAAAGGGACGCAGAATCCACCAGTCTAATACGTGGGAGATGTGTGCAGGAAGCAGAAACACTAGCCCATTCTAAAGCAAAGACACAAGAGCAGAGAGACTGCTGTTTGTTGGTTCAGGGCTTCTCAACCTTGGCTAAACATCAGAAGTACCTGGAAGCGTGTTTTAAAAATACCAGTGCCTGGGTGGCACTTTCAATGATTCTAACTTAATTGGCCTGGTTGTAGGTTCTTGTTTCATTCTTAAAGCTAATGAGATAATTCGAACAGAGTTAAGAATCAGTTTTCTATATTTCATTCTCTTTCTTTTCTTCCATTTTTTTTTTTTTACAAAGAACTTTTTATTAGTTACTTTAAGGCTAGAAGATAGTTGTATTTGGGAAAGCCAAAAATGATCAAATCAGTTGATTCTGTCCAATGTCTATAATTCATATCATCTTTATGTGGACTTCTGAGGCCCAAATTATTCAGTTCAGTTCAGTCACTCAGTCGTGTCCGACTCTTTGCAACCCCATGAATCACAGCACGCCAGGCCTCCCTGTCCATCACCAACTCCCAGAGTTCACTCAAACTCACGTTCATCGAGTCGGTGATGCCATCGAGCCATCTCATCCTCTGTCGTCCCCTTCTCCTCCTGCCCCCAATCCCTCCCAGCATCAAGAGTCTTTTCCAATGAGTCAACTGTTCGCATGAGGTGGCCAAAGTTTTGGAGTGATTCAGCTTCAACATCAGCCCCTCCAATGAACACCCAGGGCTGATCTCCTTCAGAATGGACTGGTTGGATCTCCTTGTAGTCCAAGGGACTCTCAAGAGTCTTCTCCAACACCACAGTTCAAAAGCATCAATTCTTCAGTGCTCAGCTTTCTTCACAGTCCAACTCTCACATCCATACATGACCACTGGAAAAACCATAGCCTTGACTAGACGGACCTTTGTTGGCAAAGTAACGTCTCTGCTTTTCAATATGCTATCTAGGTTGGTCATAACGTTCCTTCCAAGGAGTAAGCGTCTTTTAATTTCATGGCTGCAATCACCATCTGCAGTGATTTTGGAGACCCCAAAAATAAAGTCTGACACTGTTTCCACTGTTTCCCCATCTATTTGCCATGACGTGATGGGACCAGATGCCATGATCTTCGTTTTCTGAATGTTGAGCTTTAAGCCAACTTTTTCACTCTCCTCCTTCACCTTCATCAAGAGGCTTTTTAGTTCCTCTTCACTTTCTGCCATAAGGGTGGTGTCGTCTGCATATCTGAGGTTATTGATATTTCTCCTGGCAATCTTGATTCCAGCTTGTGCTTCTTCCAGCCCAGTGTTTCTCATGATGTACTCTGCATATAAGTTAAGTAAGCAGGGTGACAATATACCAAATGTGTTAATAAAGTTACTTAAATCCATGGCTACCATCAATAGAAGCCCTTCACATGTCGAAAGAGTATTTGTAGCTTCATCTGAATAATGACTCATCATTTATTATAAACCTTGGAGGCAATGATTTTATGAAACATCTTAGAACCCCAAACATGATGTTGGAAAGCAAAAAGCATCAGCACGGACCTACAGATTATCTGAAATGTTGCCAGACATTAGTCAATGATGGACTTGCTGATTTTTTGTGCTAATCTAGAGGTATTTTTAAAAATTGATCTTACCACATCACAGAAAATTGAAAACCAGAGAAACCATTATATGAAACATCTCTCCCACTCAAATTTAGTATCTGAGAACAATAATATACCCGAGAAAACATGTTAATAAAATATGAAAGGGGATTCGTTAGCCAAATGAAATATTTATTTAGTACACATTACATTACAGTACAAAGAAGACAGGATTCTATACTTTGGATGCAAGCCACAATTCATACAGATAGTTTAAAACAAAGGACAATGACAACGTATATTACTTAAATTGCCTTTATATATAAGTGTGGATGGTATTAGCATGTATTTGCAAAGATGCTTTCAATAGCCCACCCAAAAAGGTCTGATCAAGGAACTGTATTCCTAAGCATTTGTGAAATGAAAACTCGGGTCCACACAAAACGCCTGCACGTGGATTCTCATAGCAGCTTTATCGTAGTGGCACTGAACAGCAAACCACCCAAATGTGCTTCCAAAGGACAAATGGCTAAACTGTGACGCATCCTTACCACGCACCAGTACTGGGCAGTAGAACAAAAGAAACTGCTGATATACAGATCAGCGAGAAGGCATCTCAGGGCGTTATGAGGACTTCAAAAAGCTCATCTCAAAAGGTCACGTGCTGCATAATTCCATTTATATAATATTCTCAAAATGACGGAATTATAAAGCCGGACAGGAGATTAGTGGTTACCCACGGCTGGTGGGCAGAAGGAGAGTTATGAAGGAGCAGCAAGCAGAAAGCCTTGGGTTGATGCCTCAGTTCTGTGTCCTGATTGTGGCGGTGGGTTATGCAAATCTACACGTGATGGGTCTGATGGAGAAGGGACAGGCTGCCCACTCCAGTATTCTTGGGCTTTCCTGGTGGCTCAGCTGGTAAAGAATCTGCCTGCAATGTGGGAGACCTGAGTTCGATCCCAGGGTTGGGAAGATCTCCTGGAGAAGGGAAAGGCTACCCACTCCAGTATTCTGGCCTGGAGAATTCCATGGACTGTACAGTTCATGAGGTTGCAAAGTCAGACATGACTGAGTGAATTTCAGTTTCACACATGATGGAACTACACAGAACTACATACACACACAAATGCATGTGTGTAAAACTGGAGACAACAGAGTAAGGTCTGTGGGTTGTACCAGGGCACAGAACTACACACACACAAACGCACGCCTATAAAACGAGACATCCAAGTGAGCGCTGGGGGTTGTACCAAGGCCCTTCTGTCTTTGCTCTTGTACAAGCTGCCTTTGTGGGAAACTGGGTGAAGGATATTTTTGTATCCTTTTGTACCCTCTCTGTATTTTTACAACTGCCTGTGAGTCCTTAACCATTTCAAGACAAAAAGTTTAAAATCAGTTTGAAGGAAGCATAAAACTTACTTATGATAAACCATTTTTCTTAATCTAATTAATGGTAGGTGGCTCAGATGGTAAAGAATCTGCCTGCAGTGCAGGAGACTCATGTTCGATCCTTGGGTTGGGAAGGATCCTGGAGAAGGGAACGGCAGCCCAACCAGTATTCTTGCCTGAAGAATCCCATGGACAGAGGAGCCTGGCGGGCTGCAGTCCTGCCAGGTTCTGTAAGACCTGGGGTCACAAAGAGTTGGTCACAGATGAGCAGCTAACAGCTTTACGTTCATAGACAAGTAAAGCAAGGTATGCCAGATAGCCGGAGAGGAAAAGATGGCGGGAATACTTACAGAGTATACCTGCAATATCACACACCAGGCACTACAGCAGATCTGGTCCAGTCAACACTCGGTCCAGTGAGGTGGCTGCTACTGAAGAGCCTCACTTTCAGATGAGGAAACAGAAAGAGAAGTTAAGAAATGCAATCAAGGTCAGGCAGCTGGCACGCAGCAATGCTATCAAAGTTAAGAAAAGACCATTTCAAAGCAAAGAGGATTTTAAGGAAACGAAGAGTCATTACTGCATCAAGAAGGGTTTAAAAGGTAGTTTAAAACAGGCAGAGTGGGTGAAATGCTACAGATGTAAACCTCAGAATTTAAAACCCACGATACACATTAGCCCTGGATAACTGGATGCACTTGGCCAGAGAAGAATGCGAAACTGTGGTTATTTTTTATTTACCTTTAAGTTTCTGCTTAGAAATGAGAAGAAGGGTGACGCTTCTTTAAAAGGCCCTCGATGAATGAAAATAGGAGATAAAAGTGAGCCAAAATTCAGAAATACCACAAACAGAGAGGAAAACAAAGCTGATTATAACAAAGCCTATTCACAAAAGAAAAGGGAAAGTCTGCAATCTTGTCAAAAGACAGGCAAGATAATCTGAATGAGGTTAGCAGAAGACAGGGATCTGCATACAATGACCACAAGGATGAGCAAGATGAGTACTTGTCTGCAATAAAATAGTTTTAAAGACAATAATGCAGTTAGGCTTGGCTTCAGTCTGGCATAGAAAAAGCAAGAGGAAACTTTCTGCCCTTCATCACTCCATCCATAAATTCAATGCAAATAATACAGTGGTGGGGGTGAGGGGAGTGGATGAAAGTTTTAAACAAGATTGGCCACAGCTGACAGATAAGGCTGGGGCGACAGAGACATGGAGACTTAGTCTCAAAGCAGCTTTCGGGACCTCTGGTGCCACCTGCACCACCAGCCCTGATCACATGAAAAAAAAAGCAAAAAGGGAGGCGATAACAGTGATAAACACACCACTGTTTTCCCGGGTCAGGTGAAAATGCTCACTCCTCAGAAATCTGCTTAAAAGAGCCTTAAGAGAAAGTCAGGGACACTGGAAAAGTAATGCTGGCAGGCCCTTTAACACAGCAACCGCTCCAGGATGACCAAACAACGTTTTCATAAGTACACTTTTTGAAGACTGCTCATCACAGTGTTGTTTACAATGGTGAGAAACCTGATACCTAAATTATCAAAGAGGGATTAAATATATTATGGTATACTCGTACAATGGAATACCAAAGGGGGATTAGATATATTATCGTATTCTTGTACAATGGAATACCGAGCAGCTATGTGAAAAAAGGGAGATATTAACTCCCAACAACAGGGTATGAGGGCTTCCCTGGTGGTCCCATGGTTAAGACTAACCCTTTCAATGCAGGGGGTTGGGGTTCGATCTCTGGTCAGGGAGCCATGTCTTATGACCAGAAAACAAAACAGAAAACAGAAACAATGTTGTAACAAATTCACTAAAGACTTTAAAAATGATCCACATCAAAAAAAAATTCTTACAAAAAAAAAGGTATAGCCAAGGAAGATAGGAACCAACTGAAAGCTCTTCTGATTGGCCACAGTTGGAGCCGTTAGAGTGATACGATTGTACTGTATCCAACTATAACAGCAACATAAACATCCATCAGTCTGCAAAGACATAAATCAATGACTGGATAAATGAGTAACTGGGAGAGCAGACTAACGCCCTGTGCAGAAGATTCCAAACACCGTGGGGAGATTCCCTGGCCTGCCCCAAGGAGGTGGAGCAGGACCCTGAACTCCTGACGTGGGAGCTGCCTTCTTCCCAAGAGCACCAATGGAAAAGGGGCAAAGAGGAAGTTCACAGGAGAACTTGACAAGCACCCCCTCAGCCAGGACACCAAGGTTAAAGTCACGCAGACAGGAGGTAGCCTTGAAATGATGCCATGAAAACCACACTCTGCCCCAGCGGTCTCTCTCCCCCAGACACACAACCCCAGCTGAACCAGGAGAAAAATGCCAGACAGATCCCAGCTGAGGGGCACGCGACAATATCTGACCAGTGCACCCCGCAGACTGTCCAAGTCATAAAAACCAAGAGAAGTCTAGGAGACTGTCCCAGGCAAGAAGAGCCCGAGGAGACGTGAGGACTCAAGCATGGCGTCCTGGCCAGGGTCCTGGAACAGAAACAGACAAGAGATAAAAACTAAGGAAGCCTGAGGAAGCGTGGACTTTGGCTAATAACGACGTACCAATATTGGCTCATTAGTTCTGACAAACACACCACACTAGGGTGAGATGTTGATGACAGGGGAGAAAGGGGAACTCTCTGTACTAGCTTTGCAATAGTCTATAAACCCCAACTGTTCTAAACTAAAAACATTAGTTTTAAAAAAATGAAAAGGACAATTTTAATGAAGATATATCAACTCATGATGCTGTGGAATGGTGGCCAGTATATAATAAATGAAAGATGAGTTACTAGACAGCACAATGCTGGGCTGGAAAAAGCACAAGCTGGACTCAAGATTGCCAGGAGAAATTATCAATAACCTCAGATATGCAGATGACACCACCCTTATGGCAGAAAGGGAAGAGGAGCTAAAAAGCCTCTTGATGAAAGTGAAAGAGGAGAGTGAAAAAGTTGGCTTAAAGCTCAAAACTCAGAAAATGAAGATCATGGCATCTAGTCCCATCATGTCATGGCAAATAGATGGGGAAACAGTGTCAGACTTTATTTTGGGGGTTCCAAAATCACTGCAGATGGTGATTGCAGCCATGAAATTAAAAGACGCTTACTCCTTGGAAGAAAAGTTATGAAAAGTTATGACCAACCTAGATAGCGTATCAAAAGCAGAGACATTACTTTGCCAACAAAGGTCCGTCTAGCCAAGGCTATGGTTTTTCCAGTGGTCATGTATGGATGTGAGAGTTGGACTGTGAAGAAAGCTGAGCACCGAAGAATTGATCCTTTTAGATTCTTGAGAGTCCCTTGGACTGCAAGGAGATCCAACCAATCCATTCTGAAGGAGATCAGCCCTGGGATTTCTTTGGAAGGAATGATGCTAAAGCTGAAGCTCCAATACTTTAGCCACCTCATGCCAAGAGTTGACTCACTGGACAAGACTCTGATGCTGGGAGGGATTGGGGGCAAGAGGAGAAGGGGACAACAGAGGATGAGATGGCTGGATGGCATCACAAATTCGATAGACGTAGTCTGAGTGAACTCCAGGAGTTGGTGATGGACAGGGAGGCCTGGCGTGCTGCGATTCATGGGGTCGCAAAGAGTTGGACACGACTGAGCGACTGAACTGAACTGAACTGAGACAGCACATGGTGTAAAACTATTTTTGCTGAAAAAATACACATATACATATCTATACGCCAAAAAGTCTGGAAGACCAACTATACATCGAATCACCGACCTAGCGATTCTCACCACCTCCTTTGTACTTTTCTATAATAGTTGGTTTTGTTTCTCCACTGAGCACTGGATACATTTAACATTGAGCCTCATTAACCTACATACTCAAGAACACTGTTGCTTTATTTGGGGGAAAAATTAGGCATCTCACATAGAATTTATATAGAGTCCGTCTTAGTTCAAAATAATATGCACTTATAAAACAGCTGAACTTTAACTTTTTCAAGAGGAAACATTTTAAAAGGCAGTACATTTTAAAAAGGCAAACATTTTAAAAGTGATGGAAAGTGTGGAATTTAATCAGACCTGGAGTATAATCCTAGTTTCACCATTTATTGTCCGTGTGACCTTGGGCGGTTCAATCACCTCTGCTGCCCTCATTTTAACAGTGGGGAAAGTGTTACAAAGTGTAACACAACAAGCCTACAGGTCTGCAGAACTGGCCTGACATTTATTTGCTTATTTATCAATATAAACATGTGTTTATATACTACATTAATACACTTTATCACCTCAAATTTTATTAGAAATTATCTGAGTGGTAGCAAAGAGTTCAATGTATGTCAAGAGCCTGACCCTACTGAGGCTCCATAAGGGCAATTGTTATTGTTACCAATAATAATAATATAACAAAAATTCAAGGAAAAAAAAACATTATCAGAAAAAATTTCACTTCTCAAAGACTGGAACAGAGAGCACTCAGAAACAAGATCGGCACCTCAGCCCACGCCACACAATCTGCTGTGAGGTCCTAAAGCCTCTGCTAACTAGACATTCATTAGGGCAATTAAACACATTAACGTGCCCACAGGACTGCTGCTGAGAATACCAAGCGAAAGCCACTTGTCTGATCATAGCCAGCTTAAAACTAAACTTTGGAGTAGTAATGTACCAAGTCTCACTTGCTACGGAAATACAGTTTCCCTACCTGTGAATGGAATGTCAATACAAATTAACACCAGCCATAAAACACAAACCAAACTGATTTAAATCCCTTGACTGCAAACAATGAACTTTACTGTAGATGTTTTAGATGAGACATATATTTTGATCAAAATTCAGGGCTGGTAGTTCCATCTCAATACTGATATTTAAAAATTATCCCAAATATAAGCCTTATAATGATATTAGTGGACTTTTGTAACAAAGCTAAACAACCCAGATCAGAAGAATCATTTGTCTCCAGCTAAAACTTAACCCAGCCTAATTTATCATATGGTCTAAGACAGATCTGTATTTTAAGACCTGCTAATTTAGGAAGAAATGAATCCAACCATAAGCAAAATAATATTAAATCACTGTGCCAATTTTCCCTTGTTGTCATTGTTTAGGCTGACTCTTTCACTACACCACTGTAGCCTGCCAGGGTCCTCTGTCCACGGAATCTCCCAGGCCAGAAAACTGCAGCACGTTGCCATTTCCTTGTCCAGGGGATCATCCCGATCCAGAGATCGAACCCACGTCTCCTGCACTGGCAGGTGGATTCTTTACCACTGAGCCACCAGGGAAGCCCGTCAATTTTTTTCTACTACACTAGAAAATGCAGATGGTGCAGTTTGGTTCTGTTGAAAGAAGTTAATGTAAACACCTTTTGAAAGAACAAAAACATACATATAATCCAGGAACTAAATTCAGGTTCACATAAAATTCAGGCATTGAGATTATAACTACACTAAGACTGATTTTATAACACATTCCAGTAAGTCTTCCTCCAACTTTTCTGAAGGCAGTTGTTACAAGAACCCATCCCAGTGATGTCACGCTAGCTAAACACTTTAAAAGCTAATGGCATAATTTTTAATCACATACGCTTAAGGGAGCAAATTTTAAATTTGAGAATGGATGTGACTTATGGGAAGAAATAACTGTCATTGAGAACTACATCTGGCAGGTAGACTAAGGGAAATAAACTTCTGGTTAAAAAAAAAAGAGAGAGATTGACTATAAGGTTTTGAATAAGGTAAGTTTTCCTAAAAACTATAAAAGCGTATGTGAAATGGGAATTCCAGCTGTTTTCGGCAGCAGCATTACCTACACTGTAAGAGTACACTCATCTCCCATGTTCTCTACCAGGTGTTGTGTTCGCCAAATTTTAAACAATGATTGAGTAAGGGACCATCCTTTAGAGCTACCTGGGAAGCCCATAAGGAACCATACGGCCCCTTACACATATTACCTCCTTTAACCCGTGCAAGATTACTAGACGATTTTCACTATTTGTAAGCGAAAGACTGCGTCTGAGAGCTTTAAGGAAGCTGTCCGATTCACACAGGTAATAAGGGAGGGACCGCCGATGACTGTATAATCACAACACACACACCCATTACCTACACACTGTATCTGACATTCTGAGGTTTCTGACTTATACTTTCTGACTCTCCCAATTAATCTGTTCCTGTGATGGCAGCTGCTTATGTAAACATATTTTTGCATTTGCCCCACTGTGTTGCTATCGTTCGCTCGTCAACAATTCCCTACTCAGTGACGAGCTTCTGGAGAGAAGAGCCCACACCTTGCCCATCCCTGGAACCTCAGACCACAGTGCTGCACTCGGCATGCCTGCACACATTTAGTACCTAACAGTGGTTCTGATGTTGCTTTTACTAACTGCTCACAAGTGGTGAACATGACAGAATCAGCTCCAAGATACCTGACAACCACCATGAGAATGAGGGCAGGCCCTGGCAGAAAGAAGATTCAGCATGATCAGCTCCATTAGTCGGGTGGTTCTTGAAAGGAGTATTTAGATACTACATTTTATGAGCTTCACTGGTGGCTAGGACAGTAAAGAATCTGCCTGCAATGTAGGAGACCCAGATTCAATCCCTGGGTCGGGGAGGTCCCCTAGAGAAGGGAAAGGCCACTCACTTCAGTGTTCTTGCCTGGAGAATTCCATGGACAGAGGAGCCTGCTGGGCTACAGTTCAGGGGGTCGCAAAGTCAGAGATGACTGTGCAGCTAACACTGTGTGCTTTACAGGGTTTTCCTTTCTTACAGTTAATAAAGCGGCATCTGTACTCACATTAGTCTACTTCCAGCAGTTTATACACACAGCCCCACACTCATAACACACGCAAGAATGAAGGAAAAATATGACAAGGTAAATCATCAGCAGCGTAATATTTTGCTAAAAAGCTACCTTTTCATCAGGACTCCAGAGTCCAAAGGGGCAAACGTATACAACTTATATGCTTTCCCAGGCAAGAAGCTAACAGGGTTGGTTATTAATGACACTTTGAGACTGTTACAAAATGACACAGGTTAATACTTAAGGAAACATCAAGTCTCTCAAAATAAAATATTTACAAGATTAAGTTTGTTTTGTTATTCAAGTCTTAGAACTTGAAAGTATTAAAAAAAAAAAAAAGATGACCTTGTATTAACATTCATTCACAGAATTACTGATACTTTTTATTCTTCAAGGGGACCTTTTACCTAATAAATCTTAAGTGTCTGCGGTTTGTGGTTTTAGTCTTCATTCTAGTTCTAGAAATTGACTATGTGTCCTTTTGTGGTATTTACATTTCTCTTCTCATTTTCCACCCACTCCTACCCCCAAACCTGCTTTGAATGCCTGTCTTTACTCTTTCAAGGCAAGGCAGTGAATTGAAATGGCAAGAACTCTTGAATAAAGTTAAAAATGCCAGCATTGTATGATTACCCTCTTTTTGGAGTAAGCTTAGTTTTCTAGAATACCAATCTAATTCTTAGAAGCAGAAAACACAGGAAGCTCAATGTTCCAAGAAAAGTTAATAATAACTGATTCATCCTGGCTACCCAGGAAATACACAGCAAGGACGTGGGTTCCACGCAAATACAGACAACAAATTCATCTAGTAATGCCTGCCACCCAGGGACAAGGAAAATAGAAAAAGGCTCATGGACCAAATATACAAAAGGTATAGGATGGAAACAACACAAATGCGGTGTGCTGAGCAGGAATCAGAGCTCGACGAAACCCATGGCAGACCAGGGAGCTCTAGAGACAGAAGAGACAAGGGGAGGGGCCATCACCCAAGGGGAGGCGGCAAAAACGAGCAGGGCAAGGAGGGCAACGGGGACCCACAAGAGATAACCAGAAAAGGCCGGAGGGGCTGGCTAGAAAGGGGTACGCCCAAGGATATGAGGCTAAAGAGAACAGAAAGCATTCTCGATGGGAGGCTGAGTCATAGAAAAAGGCAGGAAGGAAAGACACCAAACAAGAAATTCTGGACAGATGAGAAATAAATGCTAAAGTGAGACCAGGCGATAACTAGGTAGGGCAGAAAGGCAAAAGGAGGAGTGAGGTAAAAGAAGCTTCTGTGAAAGGAAATATTGGGAAAAAAAAAAAAAAAAGACAAACGGTTTCAGGAATTTCGCTTTATTAAATTTTAAAACCTGTTTTGTTTTGTTTCTCTGTTCGATAAAACTTGATTAAGAACAATGGTTTCCACAGTCTCCAGAGGAGAAAAAGTATTGATGAGGTCAACTGACTTGGCAAAAGTTAGAAGAGCTGAAAACAGTACAATTTACTAATGTCTGTTAACCATCTTAGCTCTAACCCACACACTGATTTTCACACTGACCATGGGTACACACACATCAATGACCTTAATGATCAACTGCTTCATTTGTTAATCACAAAATCTTCCTCTCTCACTTTTTCTCTTTTTGGGCTTATCAGTATTTGGAGAAATCCCTGATTCTTACTATTGCCCTAAAAAAGAAAGGGCAGAGTAAGAACGTGGCCTTTACATCAATATTGCTAAAAAGAAGTCTGATGGAAGCTTAAAACAAGGTTAGGACAATAATGGGGAAAACATGTAAATTTCCTGTAAATTCTGCATCTGGGCTCCTCCATAACTAAAAACAGAACATAGTGATCATGCTTCATTTCCCTCTAGAAAATAGAGGAAGAAAACAAAAGACCGAATAAGAACATAAAAACAGTAAAAATGAAAAAAAAAAGAGCCATTCTGAAAAAGAATGACAATTACTCTACTCTTGATCCTAGGAAAGTCTCTTTGTGAAGCTATGATTCACATAATTCTTATTTTTAACTTGAAAAAATACAGTCATCAGATTTTTCAAAAAATCCATGCAAGAAAAAAGCAGGCACACACAGAGGCTGGAGGAAGATAAAGGAAATGAACCTGAAGTCACAGAGTTCTGAACAATCACTGAGAAGAAGCAATTCCTCGATATTCGGCACTTCGAGGAATTCTTCGGTGAAAGTCAATGTTTGGGGCCAGCATCCTATACAAGATCCCATTTCCCCTATTATATCAACTACTTTCCTATCCACACAGAAGGAAACTCTGATTGTAAGCAGATTACCAGCTTTAGCAGTAGAGGAAAAAATAACTCAAACAGTACAAACTAAAGCAATGGGTTAACAAAGACCATGTAAGACACCCATGAGTCGTGCCACTTCGTATTTGCAGAACTATCTTCTTTCAGCTGCTCAAAAATCCTAAATGGCATTAGGTTGCTTCTTGAAATTTGCCTTTTCTTCAGTTTTTTTTTTTTAACCATTCTTCCATGAATATTATATCGGTCACTTGGCCCTATGGTCTATTCACAGGCATCTGCCATGATTATTTACTTCTGGGAACGGCTGCTGTTCCAAAGCACTGGGACACGTCTTGAAGGAACCAACCTGGTTCTTTGTCCCTACTGACGGCATGGTGAGAAAAGGATTCTCTAAGCTCAGAGAAGACGTGGAAGCCAAACTGTGATGCTTCCAAGGTAAGATGCCCTGAAAAGAAAAGAAAACAAACAAACAACAAAAAAAAAAACAGTTAAAAATCAACCAGATTTCCAAAACAAAAGAAACTCTAATAAAGTAGTGAAAATTCTCGCTAAGACTGAACAATAAGTAACTCATAAAAAATTTCAATCTTTCACTTCAGTTTTAAATATTCTATAGTTTCCAAAAAAAAAATGTTACAGGGCATCACAGGTTACATAATAAAAAATACTGCAAACAACTTGCTGTTCCTGAAATTAACAGAAAGTATCCATTAAAATCATAAAGAAATTTTGGTGACTGACATTTTGATCTTTACCTTGGCCAGGACAGAAGACGGGCATTGAGAAAACATTATTTCTCTGTGTTCATATCTGACTTGGAAATGGTATGAACAAGTGTGATTTATATGGAACCATAAAGTGAGTTACAGAATTGATGCCCTGGAAAATTTCTTCCAGCCATAAAACTCTGAAATTGCACACTATCTGGTGATAAAATCTTGAAACCACTGAGCCAGCTGTAGGCAAGCCATTTAACTTTGCCCTGATTCTCTCATCTATAAAATACAGGGCTTGTTCTTCCAATGATGGGTACCAGGATCACCTGAGGGGGACTTAAAATACAGCTGCTCCTCCAGCTGTGGCTCTAAAGAGCTCTAACCTCTGGAGTAGGTGGAGGCATCTGTGACTGTCACTGTATAAGGAGCCCTGGGTCGTTCTGTCTACACTCGCGCTTAAACCACCGCCATACTGGTCAGGGTGCCGCTCTACCACCCTGAGAGTCGTGAAACTGGGCAGGAGGGACACCATTACCCCAGCTGGACAGGTTTAAGACAGATGAACCACTGCATCATCGTCTCTTTCTCTAAAAATCCCCCGTTCAGAGAAGAGGCCGAAACTAAGACGGAGGCTAACGTGCCAGTTGGATAACAACACTTCCATGTAGATCCTTTTAGCCCCAGCTGTAGCCTTGGACACTTAATTAGAACACAACTGCGGGGAACATTCACGGCCGAGAACGTTCGCTGACAGGCCATCCCACAATATGAGCTGACGTTAAAAGGACAGCAGCACCGTGCCATTTCTTACTGAAATTACAAGGCTGTCCCCCGACCCCCCAGCAGAAGCGATGTGTCCCCCAGAACACGTACCTGTAGAGCTGCTAACCAGGCCCAGGCCCAGGCCTGCTCCAGGGCACCTCCTTCTCGGACTCCAGGGCCAACGGCGGTGCTCCCTATCGGCGGGGTCATGTGGGTTCAGTGGACTCTGTCGGCGCCCAACACCCACAGGATAACACTGTCGTCTCCCAACTAAAGGGACACAAAACTGGGCTTTCGAAGAATACCGTTTTCCTTTATCTTGCTGGGCTCTGTTTACGGGCCCTCATCCAGGTCCACGAGGCTTCCGAGTGACCTCCCTCCAGGTCTCACACCAAACCAACAGTGCTGTTTTACTTTTTTTTTTTTTTTTCCACTAGAGAAATACGACTTGGTTGGAAGAGGCCTCCGGGCCCCAAGAGTGTGCTCGATTGTCCAAGACAAGCTGAAGAAGTGGGTCAAGATTTCATGTAAGGACCAGGCAACCGGACAGATGGGCACCAGAAGCCTTCCGTGACACTCCCATCCTGGGAAGTTACATTCCCTAGGGGTTTAAAAGTGTTTTTAAAAAGGATGGTAGTAACAAGTTCATTCAGTACTGTTTTATTTGACATGAGCAGGCACTGAATTAGTATCCTAAACAGTCACGGCCCTTTGTCCTTGTGAATCACTGTCCTAGAATTCAACAAGAGTCTACTACGCAAGAGTCCTACTCTGCACTCAGCTTTGAAATGCAAAATTCGGTTTCTCTTCTTGGTGCTTTCAGTCATATCAAAAGAGAGAGTCCCCTCAACCATTTCATTATCAACCTCTTCTGCCTGGAAAATCTGGCATTGCTTCTGCAGCTGAGAGTCACTGCCACTGTGAATGCCACTTTGAAACTGTAAAAGAGTTTGTACAGCTGAGAAACTAGGGTCAAGTTCTAGCTCTCCTTCCTATCTTTGATAAAGTAAAGCTCTGGGGAGAATCCACACTGATTCCAGAGCCAGGCTGCCTGGGGTTCACATCCCGTCTCCCTAGCTTACTGCTTGCATCATGATCTCAGGCACATGGCTGAATCTCTCTATGCCTCAGTTTCTCCACGTAAAAAGTGGGGCTATAACGGGATAACAGGATTGTTTTGAGAGTCAAATAAATCTAGATGCAAAAGCACAGTCTAAGCACTCCATTGATAGTAGCTATTATTATTTGCTTTGCTGCTGCTACTAAGTCATTTCAGTCGTGTTCAACTCTGTGCAGCCCCATAGATGGCAGCCCACCAGGCTCCCCCGTCCCTGGGATTCTCCAGGCAAGAACACTGGAGTGGGTTGCCATTTCCTTCTCCAATGCATGAAAGTGAAAAGTGAAAGGGAAGTCGCTCCATGGACTGCACCCTACCAGGCTCCTCCATCCACGGGATTTTCCAGGCAAGAGTACTGGAGTGGGGTGCCATCGCCTTCTCCGATTATTTGCTTTATGTAACTCCAAATTCTTCCACTGTTCCACCCGTGTACACAATGTTTGCCCAAATAAGATACTACTCACTTGAGGCCTGGGACCACATCTTAAGTATTTCTGATGCTCCCCCATGGCACCTACTAGTCACTTAAGAGGTAAAAATGAACCTACTCAGTATAGATTGTTATACCGGATGAATGAGGAGGTTCTCAAACACAGACCTGTACAAACATGTATTCCCTGCCCTCGAGCAGCCTGTGTTTTGGGTGGGGAAACAAAACAAAGGGAAACACTCCTGCTGTAACAATATAAAGCCATAAAGGGTTGAATGCCAAGGGCTCCTCGTGAGCTGGGGCCCTGGAGAGGGCGAGCCTGCAGTGGCCCTCCCTGCCCCTGGAGGCGAGTGGGACTTCCACAAGAGGCGGGCACAGAGAGCGGATTCCAGCATACCTGGTCATCCCACATTCACTGCACACCTTCCGCAGGCCGAGATATGGCCACGAAGGACCTAGAAGAAGCCCCAGCACCGCAGGACGTAAAAGGGCACTCACTCCTCCTGACAGCTGAGTTCTAAAGGAAGGAGGAAGGGGTGTTCTCCTCTCGGTTGGAACACAACAGCGCTACAATGCCTCACAGACAGGAGCCAAGGCTGGCGTTACCGCCGCTCCGGCTTCCAACAATGGCAAACATACAGAAGTTAACAACTTTTCCTGTTCTGTACTCTCAATATGCTCCACTGTTTATGAAGCACATCAAAGAGACATTCTCTATTATTTCTGAACACAAATAACATATAAGAGGTTTAGAGACACACACAGTCAGTATTATTGGAAAGGTTTTCAGAGACTATGGAGGCCCAAATGAAAGCCCGCATAAAGCCCTGTGCTGTCTCCTCCCACTCTTTCCCTTCCTTCCCTCTTCTACTAGGGCCTGCCCACAGACATCAAATATCTCCCAGGGAAGTGCCTGAAGATGCATGTGGTGGCAGGAATCAGTTAGTCACGATGGGCGGAAGGATTAACACTTGCATCTTTGTCTTCTACAGCCTTCCACTGATGACAAACCTCCACTCATCTCCTCCCGGAAGAGGATGCCTTCGGGTGAAGGAACCTCTTATAAATATCAACTGGCAAAAGCAATCCCTTACTGATGGCGGACCACTATACAAAGATGGGTCAAGTCCAACACGCTCTCATCACAAATAAGACACGTTTCTGAGCACTTCCCTCATCCTCGGCAGGCCTTTCAACCACTCCTGCTCTCATAGGATGCACACTGCTGGATCCCACCATCGCGCCTGGACACAGAATAAACTTTTCTTTTTTTTGGTTTTGCCCTGTGCAACTTGCCGGCCCAGCGATGGAAACCACGCCCCCCGCACCGGAAGTACCATCTTAACCACTAGACGGCCAGGGAAGACCCAGAATAAACTTAAGGATGTCCAAACTACTCAATTAAATCCAGTCAAAAATTTCTTAATGCACAAAGTACTGGACTCGAATATGTTTAAGACATTCAAAGGCAAACTGAAAAATGAGGTAAGAACCCCTACAACATAGGTTACAGAACATTCTTAACCTTCATGTACCCATGAAAGTTAGACTCAACAAAGTAACAGTCAACCCACTGTTTTTTACTCCCTTGGTTTGGTACTGGAAAATCACCCTTCCTGTATGTCATTTGTTAACCCCTTAATTAGGAATGTCACTAAGAGACTAAACAGGTTAAGAGGAGACCTTTCACCAGGGGCATTTAAGGCTTTCCAACATTTACTTTTTCTGAACGTCCAAGCACAGCCTGTTGATTGAGTGACAATGACATGTAATGGGAACTTTGATAAAAAAGACACACAGGGCTTTGGAAACTACTGAATACTCCAATAAAGGGACTAATTGCAATTTCATGCAATTGAAAAGCCATCTTCCAACTTGAAAAACACATTTACTCAGTCATTTTATATTGCCAACACCCTTGTTTTACAAAAACAGAAAGAGAAGCAATTAATATACATATTCACCATTTGGACACATTCAAATCCAACTCGTGTACTCAAGTATTTAAGAGTAACCTATGTTTATGCAAAAAGTTATCCCAAAGATTAAATGAGATAAAGCGTGTAGATGATTTGAAACAAGTCTGGCAAACAACCACTACTCAACATTGCCCAGTATTACTTTTCCTAATTTTCCAACTTTGTAATCATACTAAACGGTTGTAGAGCATGATTATGTATACATAATGTATATAAGCTAATACGTGTTACTACTAGAAATAAAGACCAAACAATGCTATTCATCTAGACAGAGTTGACTTTAATTTGAACAGAATGATCCGAAAAGAAGCAGAGAAAACTTGCTATGGGGTAGAATGTTAAATGTTAGCTCTAATCTCTGCTTATCAACTAAGGACACAACCTCTACGGCGTCTAGTGCGAATTATAATCAGCAGTCAGCTGATTCTAGAGAACTGGCTCAAAATGAACAGTTAAGACCTCAACCTCGTGGTTAAGGGGCCATTTACTTGCGAGGCTGCGCCAACCACTGAAATCTGATTACTTCAATACTGACGCTGAAATGCTGCATAAATTCATTACACATCTCTTGCCGGAATTTTTTTTGCAAGTCCTTACACACACACAAAATTATACCCCAAAGCCACTTAAACTGACAAGACTACATCATCCTGGGCGCATCCGGCTTTTAAAACATTTCAGTCGCTTCGGCCACGCATCATTTACGATGACAGGGAGTCACTGACGATGACAGGGAAAGCGCAAAAGCCAGTTTGGAGAGCACGTGCTTTCCTAAGTCAATACGAAAAGTAACCCTACGCCCACATCACGAACTGGGGGGGGGGGGGGGGGGGGCGGTAAATCTTCGCGTTTCCACGCTGAATCTCGACCCCGGGCAGGTCGGCCAAGGCACACGCCCTCCTCGCACGCCGGGCCGGCGCCACGGCTCCCGGGAGCCCCCGTCCCTTCGCCCCGCGCGCTCGGGCGCACCGCGGCAGGACGCAGGTGGACTCCAGGCCGGGGCGGCCGGACGCAGGCCACCGAGCCCGGGGGCCGCGGGGAGGGGCTGGCGCCGCGAGGCCGGGGAGGGGAGCCGGGCCGCACTCACGCGCCCGAGGGCGGCCGCGGGGCCGTCGCCGCGTCTCCCCGGGTCGCGCCCTGATAGGGGTGCGGGGCGGGGCGGGGTGGGTGAGGGGGAAAGACCTGGCTCCTCGTTCCCTCCGGAAGCCGCCGGGCAGGCAGGAAGTGACGAAGCAGACGCTGTCCGGTCCGCGCGGGAACCGGGTCCGCGCGTCCGGCCGCCGGCGCGGCGCAAAGAGCCCCCGCGGAGCAGCCCGGCCGCGCGCCGCCGGCGGAGCGAGCCGCGTGAGTGGCCCCGCGCCCCGCGCCCCGCCCCGCCGCGCGCCCCGCCCCGCCCCGCCCCGCCGCGCCGCCCCCGGGCCCGCTGCCCGCGCCCGGCCGGAGCGAGCCGCCGGCTCCGCGCCCCAGAGCCCCGGGACGGGGCTTCCCCGTCCGCCCCCCGCTCTGCTTTCCGGGAAGAGCGCCCCTCGAGCGTCGGGTCGGGCCGGGAGCGCGCAAGTGCGTGACTCCCCCGCCGGGGGGTGGCTCCGGGCGAGTTGTGTAACCCTCACCCTCACCGCCGCCGGCACCCCCGGGGCTCCGGCCAAGTGGGAGCTCGAGTGCGCCCAGCACGCGGGTGGTGAGTCACCGGGGCTCTGGGCGGCCCGGCGCGGGCGCCCTCAGATGTCCACTGCCCTTCCTCGGCCCGCCGGTTGGCCCGTGACTTTGTCCCCTTCCGCTCCCGCAGCCCCAAACCTTGAGCGCTTCGGAGGATGGAGAGAAAAAAATCCAGTCGGTGGTGGTGGTGGATAGTGTTGTGTGAGCAAGTCGTGGAACTGTTTAAGTGATTCTCATCTGGATTCGTTTCGAAATAACAGAGCTCTTAAGTGAGAGGCGAAATTGGTAACATTTAAGACGTGATGACAAGGGATCTTCAAAATTGAAGATCCCCCTGGAGGAGGGCGTGGCCACCCACTCCAATCTTGTCTGGAGAAATCCATGGACAGAGGAGCCTGGTGGACTCCGTCCATGGGGTCGCAAAGGGCAGACACGACTTAGCGATCAAACCACCACCACCAGAGGTAGTATCAGGAACCCCAAAGAGGAGAAAAAAAATATATATATATATATATAGTTTATGATACAGTCACTTGATCCCAAGAAGAGGTTTAGTTCTCTACGTAAAATTTTGTCAAACTGAAATCTATCCCTAGTTGTTCAGGTTTTGCCAACTTTATCTCTGGATATTTATTTCAGCAAGGAGTTGATCAAGCATTGATTTACAGGGAAAATATGTGGGAAAGGTTCCGTTTTCTCAGAAAAGCCCTGCATGACAATCCAAGCACACGGTGAGCTTGCTGAAATATCGATTAATTTGCCAGGCAGGAACCACTGTAATGCCCCTGGGCATTTTGTCCTCAAGAGGCAGGTTGTGTGTGTACACTTGGTTAGCCTGTGGGGAGCTGGAAGGGGGCTGGTCATAGTTCATGCCACAAGGGAGCCGTCGTCTGTATGGTGACTTTGGACAGGCTTACAGAGTCATGTCATTGGCCATGATGGAGGAATGGGCAGGACAGGCCTACCCCTGGTGCAAATCTTTCACAACAACTTCACTACTAAAAATAACTCAAGTGCATGTCCCCGGAACAGTAGTGTTACTGCATAGTGTCATTGCATACCAATCAAGTTGTATAACTCTTGGTAAAATTTCACCGTTTGTGGTCAGCAGTACTTTAGAATCCTTCTCCAAATATAAGGAGAGACTGGCAGATTTGTAGCAGGAGAAAGACAGCTCTGTAGGAACACACCATTTATTGAGGGGTGCAGGAACAGAATTTTGTGAAACTCTGAAGCAAGAAATTAACCTGGCTCAGAACAGTCAGGTGTTGGAACACAGGTAGGAGACCCTTTCACAGTTGTGTCAGATAAAGGGCACCTACAAAATGTCTCAGTAGCCACAGATATGTATGTTCCTTGTTCCTTCTCTAATTTCTTGTTAACTCCCAATCCTGAAACCTACCCCACTCAGGGACGGCATGGTAATGCCAGGCCTTCCACAGCATCTCAGATCAGACACCTAAAGTCACCTCTCTTTTTTTAAAATAATTTAATTTATTTTTGGCTGTACTGGGTCCTCGTTGTTGCACAGTCTCTTCTTTAGCTGTGGCGAGCAGAGGTGGGGGGCGGGTACTCTGTAGTTGAAGTGCACGGGCCTCTCATTGTGGGGGCTTCTCTGTAGCTGCAGCAAATGGGCTCAGCAGTTGTGGTTCCTGGGCTGTAAAGCACCGGCTTAAGGGTTTAGTTTCTCTGAGGTATGTGCGATCCACCCGGACCAGGGATCAAACCCATGTCCCCTGCTTTTGGCAGTCATCTCTTACAGCCGAAACAGTCATTGTTATTTTACATTTTGGCACCAACAAAAATCTAGAAAAAAATTCTAGATTCCTTGCCCATAAAGACAGTTATAGTCTCCGATCTTCCAAAAGTTCCCCTTTTAAGGTAGGTTGATTACTTACTATGAATAATGTTACGTTCAGAGAAACTCTGGAGTTCGGTTTTAAGGCATAAGAATCGAATAACGTAAAATCCCCCTGCACCTCCCACTCTCTTAAAAAAAAAAAAAATCCATCACCAGTCTTTAGTAGCTAGTAACTGTGTATGTTTAATGATTTAGTAATGTTTAGATCTTTCGGCTATAAAATTTTATCATTTAAATTCTGTTTTTATTAGTTTCTGACTGATTTTCCTAAGACCAATCTTTATTTTTATCAGACACACATAGATGTTTCAGAGACATTACTCTTGCTCTCAGTGTCTAGAATTTAAGTTAAATGGCCGTTCAGTGATACTCCCTTTATTATAAATGAATACAGTCTGTTCCCAGACCTCTGATAGAGATTTCAGGTGTAAGAAAGGGGCCAACATGCCAGCTGACCTGGGAGCAGACCTTGGGGAAATTTCATTTTATGCAGAGGCAAACTGTAAGAAAGAAAACAGACTTTGCCCTTAATGTACACTTGTTAACTGAGACAAATCTACATTAAGAAACATTCTGGAGGCTCATAGGACAGATATTTCAGTGGAGGAATTTCTACAATGCTTTCACTATTTTAGGATGTCTAGAAGAAATTGCAAAATGACTTCTTAGACATTCCACATACCCTTTTTCTTGGTATTAGAAAATGACTATCACTAGAAACTACAGTAAGTTATCACCTGTCATTTTTCTCCTTTTGACAGAGTGTCTAAAACAACACTTCTGAATTTCTTCCACATATTAAATCATTTATACTTACTTAGTTGAGATTTAACACAAGGGAAGAACTTTCTCCTTAAGGGACAATTCAATGAACTTCCCAACGGCAAGTGAGAAACCGGGACTCTTTCCCTCGCTACTTGATACACTTGCTGTTATCTCTCTTATTTTCTGTGGGAATGTCCAAAGAATGCACTTCCTTGAATAGAAGTCACAGCTGTGTAAATAGCAAAAAGTGACTTTTTATAGCTTCTTTCAACCACGTTTGGCCAGGAGGCCAAGGCTGCACAGATAAAGTTGCAGACTTTCGTTTTCCAGGTGCGTCGGGGGCCTGTGGAAGAGCATGGTCCTGGGCAGCGCCTCTCATCAGAGCCACTGTCACGAGTCCAAGCCAGCTGTGTGGGCCTGTGTCTTAAGTATTCAGGTGCATTTGCCCGGGTAATAGTTACAGGTTGGAAAATGTGCAGTGATATTTCAACCCATATCCTTTTAGAAATATTTTTTTAATCTCCAAGTTTGAACTTTTATGTAGGAGCTGTGATGTTTCAAAGTCAGAAATAAGGGGAAATGCATTCCGTGCCTTAGTGATCTAGATCAGGGTTGGTCAACTTTTTCTTGCCTTTTTTTAACTTAATTTTTTATTTTGTTAATTAATATATTGGGGTATGATTGGTGGTTTACAATACTGTGTTAGCGTCAGGTATGCAGCAAAGTGACTCAGTTATATGTGTACATGTAGCCATGGTTTTTCAGGTTGTTTTCCAATATAGTTTGTTACAATGTCGTTTAGAGTTCCCAGTGCTACACAGTAGATCTTTATTGATTATTTGCTATATAAGTGGTGCATATGTATCAATCCCAAACTCCTAATTTATCCCTCCCCATCCCCTCCCCTTTCCCCTTTGGTAACCATAAGTTTGTTTTCTAAGTCTGTGAGGCTGTTTTCTGTTTTATAAATCTTAACAGGCCAGATTGTATATATTTGAGGCTTTGAGGGCTGTGAGGCAAAAGTGGAAGATACTGGTAGTTCTCTCAACCGTTTAAAATGTATCTATTGGAAATGTAAAACCATTTTTGACTCCTGGGCCACACGGAGACAAGCAGGGGCTGCTGCTGGCCAGTGGGCTCTCTGTTTGTCCACCTTTGTCCGGCCGTCACACCATCAACCTGCCCCCTTTACTGTCTTACAGGCCCATGCCTGGGGGCTACGGAGTGATGGGGGACGATGGGGCCATGGACTACAGCGTCCACGAGGCCTGGAATGAAGCCACCAACGTGTACCTGGTGGTGATCCTCGTCAGCTTCGGGCTCTTCATGTATGCCAAGAGGTAAAGGCTTGAGGTTCTCAGGGTTGATGAGAAGATCCTGAGTATTGACAAGTTTTGCAGGTTGGTTGGTTTGATCTAAATTCAATGCACAAAAACGATTTCACCAGCATTTTGGTTCCTATGAAAGCTCTCTCTCCTCGGCCCTGTCCTCAAATACCAGACACCAGGACTTGGCTTGGAAAACCCAGCTGCTCCGAGAGCCGGGCTGTGAGTGCAGCTCTCGGCTCCCAGGCCAGCTGCTCTGTACTCCCATTCTATCACTTCTGATATAGCTCAGAGTTATCACTCAGCCAGTTCACTGTCACCCTCGGACAAGCACATATTTTTGGCCCACGTCCCTGAAATGCACAAACACCAACTCCTACATGTTCACCACTTCTATCCTCACACGTTTCAAGCTTTCCCTTCTGTTTCTTACGCATGACTGTGTCCCAGAACTTAGTGAATGATGTTGTATGGTCTGATTTCTTGTCTGTCCATCCTACAAACACTCAGTCCCCCGAGAACAGGGGCTTTTATTTAACCTTGTGTCCCTGAAGTGGCGCATTAGTGTAAATCCTCCACAAATACTTCCTGCTGTCATTCCAGACACTGTCGCACAGTTTGACTATCCTTTTCCACACTCCCTGGCTCCTTTAAGAACAGTGAGCAAAAAGGGAGGGAGGTGTTGCTTTGAAGAGGAAGAACAGCAGTAGTTAGATTGAGTTGCTTCTGCTCATAGCCACATGCTTTGTGACGTCCTGTACCAAGGTCAGAGGCATTAGACAGTCCGGGATAATTAGTCCTCCAAGAATAATTGCTGCCTGGCCTGGGAAATAGTTCAGATTCACCCTACCCGTGGGACATGCAGGCTCGCCCTTCACAGCCCCGTGAACCCTGAGCGGCTGGCCTGGACTCCAGGCTGGGGGGAGGGGCGAGAAGAGTCCCCACGGATCACCCCAGGGCCACTGGTAGGTGACAGCGGTCCCCTAAAGAGAGCTGCCACCTCCTCCCCACCCCACTGTTTTAAAAGCATAGACAGGCTCTTGTTCATTTTAACTAGATGACCCCACTAAGGCCCCGCTATCTATTTAAAAAATAGTTTTATTCATTGTTTCCCAGAATTAAGGTCTGCTCACATTCTGTTTATTCAGTACCACCAGTAAATTAGCTTTATTTGCATGACATGACAGGGAGGGAAAAATCGTACTTTTTTTGTCTGTGCATTTTTCTAAACAATAGGGCATTTTTTGTGGAGATGAGGAGAGACACATCGTATATGAAGTGGGTGTATTCAGTCACTACTCTTCCTTTCTTGTAACTGTGTGACTATGCATGTACAACTTCTTACTTTCAGTGAAAGAAAGAATACTTGAGCCAAGGTGGCATCTCACGGGGACAAAACTGAAGAGGGGCTCATGGCCCCTTATGTGCTTTTAATGCAGCTTCTGGTTACTACGATCACAAGAGTGTTACAGTCGTATAGCTGAGAATACAAATCTCTTTTCTGCATCGTTTCTGTGTTTTAGGAATAAAAGGAAAATTATGAGGATATTCAGTTTGCCACCTCCAGCAGAAACTCTGTCAGAGCCCAACTTTTATGACACAATAAGCAAGATTCGTTTAAGACAGCAACTAGAAATGTACTCCATTTGTAAGTATACTCTGCCTAATTACATACGTGTTGCTTAGCCGCTCAGTCCTGTCGGACTCTTTGCAACCCCATGAACTGTAGCCCACCAGGCTCCTCTGTCCATGTGGTTTCCTGGACAAGAATACTGGAGTGGGTTGCCATTTCTTCTCCAAGGGGATCTTTCTGACCTAGGGATCGAACCTTCGTCTCCTGCTTGGCAGGAAGATTGTTTACCACTGCACCACCTAGGAAGCCTTGTTACATACACAAGCATGTTTAATACATACTTTTTAAAAAATTTTTGTCTAGTGTTAAAAGGTTATCAGAAATAAATGATGGTGGCACAGGGAATTATATTCAATATCCTGTAACAAACCTTAATGGAAAAGAATATGTATGTATATGTGAATCACTTTGATATACTCCAGGAACTAGCACAACATTTTAAATCAACTATACTTCAGTGAAAAAAAAATTTTTTTAATTTTAAAAAATAGCTGATAATAGAAGCATAGTACCCGGTTTGCATGAAGTTAGTGCTTCAGGACCCTTCCCCCATGCGGAGCCCTCCCCCTGAAAGGAGCCCTAGCAAGCTGTTTGTGTGATCACATTTTTTGAAAATTCAGCAAAAACTAGATGTTTTGCTAGTCGATGAGCCTGCTGTCTGGTCCTCCTCTGACTTGCCTCATGTGCAGTGGCGTTGAGGTGGCCACGAGCACTTTGAGGATCCAGCTAAGGGGAGGTTTTGAGTTGAAGCTGCTTTTAGTTTGGGTTTGAGTTTTGTGTTTACAGAGTTTGCAGTCACTTCAGTTTCAATTAAATGACCGCGTACTGCAGCCACATTATGTGCGTATAGGAGCAGCTTCCAGGCCAGAGGTTATTAACATATCCTGTGAATCCCAACACTGAGTGTGTAGGTGGTGGAGAAGAAACAAAGGTTAAAGGGCACAGAGCCAGGGTGAATGTTACATCCAAGCCACAACCTCTGATGCCACCATTAAAAAAATGAGGTGTGTCTTCCATGGTGTGTCATTAAATGAGGAAGGGCAAGATGTAATTGTATATATGCTAGGGTGCCGCTCCTTTAACGCTGAATGACTACAGCATGTGTGTGTAGTAAAAATGTTCCATCTCATTTTTCTTATCGATGTATAGTTGAGTTACAATGTTGTGTTACACCTGTCTTTACATGTATATGGCCCAGTGATTCAGCTATGCATTTTTATACATACATATATATATTCTTTTTCAGATTTGTTTTTCCCTGTAGAACACCACGAAATACTGAGGATAGTTCCTTGTGCTGTTCAGTAAGCCGTTGTCGGTCATCATTTTGTATTCAGTCCTGTGTGGATGTTAATCCCAACCTCCCAGTTCATCTCTCCCCGACTCCTTTATGTCTGTGGGTCTATTTCTGTTTCATAAAAAAGTTCATTTGTATCTTTTGTTTTCTAAGATGTCATGTATAAGCAGTATCGGTGATATTTCCTTCCCTGACTTCGCTTACATGGCCGTTTAGATTGCCTTCATTGTCTTGGCTATTATAAATAGTGAACTTGGCTTGGCTGTTATAAACAGTGCACCTATGGACATGAGGGTGCACGTACCTTTTCATATATCCAGTTTTCTCTGGATATATGTCCAAGAGTGGGGTTGCAGGATTGGGATAGCTTTAGTTTGTAAGGAGCATCCATCCGGTTCTCCATAATGGTTGTACCAGTTTACGTTCCCAGCAAGAGTGTAGGAGGGTATGTTGTCTCCACATTATTATTTGTAGACTTTTTGATGCTGGCCATTCTGATCCTTGTGGTTTGGATTTGCCTTTCTCTAATAATTAGCGACGTTGAGCATCCTTTCATGTGCTTGTTGGCCTTATATTATGTCTTTTTTGGAGAAATGTCTGTTTAAGTCTTCTGCCCATTTTTTGATAGGATTGTTTGTAAAAATGTTCTGTATAATTATGCAAGCCTGGAGGAAAGCTTGGAAAGATACACATGAGATTATTAGCATTCATTACCTTGATGGAGACGCTGTGGAACTCAAGGAGAAAAGACAGTATTTTTAAAAGAAAGATGTCTGCAATAAAATCTTAAATGTGAATGCGTGCATGCTCATGGGCATAAAAAGAAGCAAGAAAGAATGATCAGCAAAGATATTACTAGTGTTTCTCTCAGGAGACTGGAATTTCAGGTGAAAAGTAGAAAAAAACGTATATATATATATAATTTCTCTAACACAAGTAGAACTTCTAAAAATTCTTCAGCATTAATTTCACCCTGAGAACTATAGACAGCAGTTCCTCTCTGGAAAGGGGCTGCAGGGCTATCAGGTGGGAGGAAGATACACTTTCAGTGTTTCCTCTTTGGGTCCCTTCTGCATTTTGTATCATATTCATGTATTACTAGCTCAGAATAAGAAGTAAACCTGAATTAAGCAGAGCAGCATTATTCATAGTAGCCAGAAGATGGAAACAACTGGAGCATCCTTGGCTCCTGAATGGTCCACAGCCTGTGGTCTGTGTGTGCACAGGGATCATTCAGCCTCTAAAGGGAAGGAAATCTGACAGGTGCTGCAACAAGCAGGAACCTCGAAGACATTATGCTCCAAAATTACTTCTATCAGGAAGTGAAGGAAGCCAGTCACAAAATAACAAATAGTGTGTGATTTCACTTCTGTGAAGCAAATTCCCAGAGACACAGAGTGGTGTCCTCACTAGGAGCTGGGGGAGGAGGGGACAGGGAGCTTCTGTGTGCGGAGGAGAGAGGTCAGCGTGGGGTGGTGGGCAGACAGCTGCTGCTGGTGGTGGCACAGCAATGTGAATGGAGCTTCTGCCCCCGAACCACTTAAAAATGGGGAAAATGCAAATTTCAGTGTTTTGGTATTATACCTCAAAAAAAAAATCCCCAAGAAAACCTAAGTATTAAAAACAAAAACACAGAGAGCGAGAAGCTCTGTATGGAAAAGGATTAGGTTTTCCTTGATGCCTACTCAAAACAGAGGTTAGTGGGAGTGCCCTGGTGGCCTAGCGGTTAGGAGTCGGTGCTTTCACTGCAGAAGCCAGAGTTCGATCCCTGGTGGGGGAATCTAAGATCCTGCAATGCCGTGCAACGCAGCCAAAATACAGAAACAAACAAACCCCCAGAAGTTAGTTGGCATCAAAAAAAAAAAATCCACTGGCATAGCGTATACAGTTTTAAACCCAGTGTACCGCTCTTTCTCTTCTTTAATGAAAATGGCATAAAAATGAAGTTTGTCTGAATGCCTGTGTTTGTAAGGTGTGTTAGTTTCTGTTGCCCTATTACCACAAATTTGGTGGCTGACAGAGCACAAATCTTACAATTATAGGTTAAAAGTCCCACAGCAGTTTCACTAGGCTAAAACCACGGTGTCAGCAGAGTTCTGTTTCTTTCTGGAGGCTGTGAGGGAGCGTGTGTTTCTTTGCCTTTTCCAGCTTCTAGAAGCTACCGCATTGCTTGGTTTGTGGCCTCATTCACCCATCTTCAAAGCCAGTGGCATTGCGTCTTTCTGGTCATTCTTGCATTTTTATAGCTCTGTCTGTCTCTGAACTCAGCCAGTAGAGATTCTCTGATTTTCAGGGCCCCTGGGATCAGGTTGGGCCAAATAATCCAGGTGATTACATAATCCCCCCTCTCAACATCCTTCATCACAGCTTTAGAGTCCCTTCTGCCCTAGAAGGCAACATATTCACTGATTATGGAGATTAGGATGTGGATGGAAGCCGTTGTTATAAATAGTGAGTGTTTGCACATTTCATAAGTCCCATCACATTGCATCATTCTTAGTGTTGATGACATATCTAATCCTGATTTCGTCTGTAGGTTCAAGAAAGAAGCAGACAAAATTCTCTTCCTCAAAGAGTGAAAGTGAAAGTCGCTCAGTCGTGTCTGACTCTGTGATCTCATGGACTATACAGTCCATGGAATTCTCCAGGCCAGAATACTGAAGTGGGTAGCTGTTCCCTTCTCCAGGGGATCTTCCCAACCCAGGGATCAAATCCAGGTCTTCCTCATTGCAGGCAGATTCTTTACCAACTGAGCTACCCGGGAAGTCCAAGAATACTGGAGTGGGTAGCCTATCTCTTCTCCAGGGGATCTTCCTGACCCAGGAATTAAACTGAGGTCTCCTGCATTGCAGGCAGATTCCTTAAAAAGGACCCCCCAAATTGTATAAGCTTTAGGCCGCAAAAGTCTGGATCCACCCTGAGTATATAAATAAATAGTATTTCTTCCTTTGCTGGTAAAAACTTAATGAGGAGGCTGAAAGCTTCAAAGCTAAACCATTCACAAGACTTTGGCCCTCCACTCTCTAATTTTCAGGTTAAGACCTTCAACAATTATTTCTCAGAAAAACAAAAACGGTACAGAATTGCAAGTCTGTTTTTTCTTCTCGTGTATATTAATGACAATGTTCAGTAAATGTCTTAGGCTTGTCATTTAATATATAGTCAAATTCCTTATGATGTGGCAAAAGCATTATTGATCATTTATCTTGAGGTGGAGATGGAGGATAAGAAAGGAGGACATTACAAAATGTTTGAGTTTAGTAGCTTTATTAGTGTTTACCCTGTATTTTGGGCTTCCCAGATGGTGCTAGTGGTAAAGAACCAGCCTGCCAAGGCAGGAGATGTGGGAGACGCAGATTTGATCCCTGGATCAGGAAGATCCCCTAGAGGAGGGCATGGCAACCCACTCCAGTGTTCTTGCCTGGAGAATCCCATGGACAGAGGAGCCTGGCGGGCTACAGTCCATAGGGTCACAAGGAATTGGACACGACTGAAATGGCTGAGCATGCACTCACTATGTATTTTAGTGTTCTGAATAAGCCAATGTACAAAACAATAATAATAAACAATGGATATCAGCACTGATGAGAAATTAGAGGATCACAAAGTATCATAAATTTCCTGTAGTGAAAAAAAATTGTTTAAGCTAATTCTTTACTGAGAATCATGACTTGACTGTAATTTAATGATGTGAACTCATAATGATTTTGTGACTTTATTAATTGTATCTCCTTTTTCCCTTGTTTTTTCTTTTGTTTATTTCCTAATAGCCAGGAAGTATGACTATCAGCAGCCACAGAACCAAGCTGACAGTGTGCAGCTCTCGCTGGAATAAAATCTCAGAAAATCAGTGGCATAAATGCTTGTTGTTCAAGAGTGCAGTCTCCTCCCACTACTAAATCATGACCAGCGTTTTTGGGTCTTTTTAAAGTTCTGTCTCCATAAAATCATTTTGTTTGTGACTTTCCCCCCAGTTTTCTGGTGTGTTTGGTTTCGCTTTTTAAAATTTCATCTCCAGATCATTTGTTCCACAAATTGAAAATGCCTCCAAAGGCCTGAACACAGAGAATCTGGGAAGGTATGCAGCCACCAGAGGTGGCAGTCTTACCTTGTGAAGATCTTCACTCCTTCAGGATGCAGTGGGGAGCAAAATCGCAAGAGTCTGGAGCCTAGGCCACTTTGGGACGTTTTCGCAAAATTAAAAAATAAAAATCAAATCATTGAAAGAATTTCCTCTTCGATTGTGTCATGGGATAAATGTCATAATGGATAAGGGACTAACTAACGTGTGTTCTTGTGGCTGTTGTTACCTCCGATTGAATTAGCCATCTTTGTTTCTTCAGGAGTCACACAGGAAACTGTCTTTTCTGCACCGGGAAATCCTGACGCACACCCCCTTGCTAGTTGTGGAAGTTTCCTGGGACTGGAGTTCATTCCCCTTCATTGTGTTCCCACGAGGTGTGTCCTTCCACCAGAAGAGTCTTCTTCCAGCCATGCCAGGGCCGTGCTGCTGAATACTTGGGTACCTCTGACAGGTGCTAGCTACTTGCTTTGGGATCTTATGACTGTAAATGTTTAACTGTCTAGCTTCTTGAGCTTTTTTTTTTTTTAACCATAATAAGCTTCCCTGTAGACTCATACCTTGTACCATTTTTCTGCTGAAAAGTTCATGCTGAAAACACTGAAATGTTTTTGCCCAGTTTTTCATATTTATTTAAAGAAAAACTGGTTGGAGGTAATAGCAGGTACATTTAACTGTCCATATAACTGTTCAAGAATTTGTTTTCAGGACTTCCCTGGTGGTGCCGTGGCTAAGACTTCATGTTGCCAATGCAGGGAGCCTGGGGTTCAGTCCCCCGTCAGGCCACTGGATCCCACGTGCCACAGCTAAAGCTCTTGAATGCTGCAGCTAAGACCCAGAGCAGCCAAATAAATATTAAAAAAGAGAATTTGTTTTTGAATCAAATGCAATTTTAAAAGTTAGAGTTAATATTTTAAATGTTATTGCCTTTTCCTTTACAATTATGAAGTAAAGAATATAAATTTTATTGGGTTTTTTAAGATTTTTTTTTTTGAGATGGATCATTTTAAAAGCCTTTATTGGATTTGTTATAATACTGTTTCTGTTTTTTGTGTTTTGGCTTTTTGGCCAAGAGACATGTGAGATCTTAGCTCCCTAAACAGGGATCAGACCTGCCCCCCTTGGATCGAAAGGCAAAGTCTTAACCACTGAACCAACAGGGAAGTCCCAAGAATATAAATTTTAAATGAAAAAGTTTAGGCCAAATGAAATAATTTCAAGAAAATTGCACTTACTTTAAAATTTATGTCATTCAAAAATGTGTATATTTTACATGGTGGATTGTTGAGCAAATGGAATAATTCTTTCTTAACCCACAGATGATTTTGAATTCCCCACCTGTACCCAGAATGAATACGTAGAGTGAAGGATTGTAAACTGGTAATTATGGCCTGGGGCAAGCAGAGCAACGAGGGAGCAGTCTCTTAAACTTTGCTCTTATGTAATCAGGGGTGGGAGTGGTTCATATGCTGTCACTGATGGAGGCACAAACCTGGACAAATTATGAAAACTGGCTATGTCAGGACAAACTGTGTACCTAAATAAATGAAAATCACAACACAATTGATGGTAATGGTTTTTTATTTGTCACTAGCCATGAAATTAAAAGATGTTTGTTCCTTGGAAGAAAAGCTATGACCAATCTAGACATCATATTAAAAAGCAGAGACATTACCTTGCTGACAAAGGTCTATCTAGTCAAAGCTATGGTTTTTCCAGTAGTCATGTATGGATGTGAGAGTTGGACTGAGAAGAAAGCTGAGTGCCAACGAATTGATGCTTTTGAACTGTGGTGTTGGAGAAGACTCTTAAGAGTCCCTTGGACTGCAAGGAGATCCAGCCAGTCCATCCTAAAGGAGATCAGTCCTGAATATTCATTGGAAGGACTGATGCTGAAGCTGAAGCTCCAATACTTTGGCCACCTGATGTGAATAACCGACTCATTAGAAAAAACCCTGATGCTGAGAAAGATTGAGAGCAGAAGGGGATGACAGAGGATGAGATGGTGATGGCATAGCCAACTCGATGGGCGTGAGTTTGAGCAAGCTGCGGGAGTTGGTGATGGACAGAGAAGCCTGGCGTGCAGGTCCTGGGGTCGCAAAGGACACGACTGAGTGACTGAGCTGTACTGTAGACAGTATCAGATGGCTTTTTATTTGCATCCACTAGATGGTGAACATTGGACTCTGGCGAGTGAGAGAGGAAGATTCCTCATTTTTCTGTAAAGCCTGATGAGAGCCACACCCCCTACCAGCAGGATCAACGGCAAGGCCGCTTTGAAGTTTCCTCTCTGCTTCCACAGCTGAGCAGGGAAGGGGGGATGCCCCGCGGCCACACTTCAAAGCCACGCCAGCTGACTGTCCTGCTTCTGCACCCCCTCGCCTCTGGGAATCCACCAAGGGTCCATAACGGAGCTGTTTTCTCTGGAAGAAAAGCGGCATGGCTAATAAACAGCCCACTAACACTGGTGTTCTCCTTTCCCTCGTTTCTCCCTTTCACTGCATGAAAGTTGCGAGGTTAGCTCAATGGGGCAGCTCCCCTGGGTGCACAGCTGGGCCAGCCCACTGCTCCAAAGGCACAATTGTTTGCTCTCAACCTTACACTGTTTCCGGTGGAGTTCTTGAGGATTCACCAGAAAGTAAGATGCAGAGTTTATGGTAAGATTGCTGTAATGTTGGAAATATATTTAAGTGTTCAGTAACAGTAAGAGAGGAAATGGTATTAAAAGTAACTTCAGATATTAAGAATAAATGTGTCTTAGACACTACTGTATATAAAATAACATGATATCACTTATATGTGAAATCTAAAAAAAGTTTTACAAATGAACTTATTTACAAAACAAAAGACTCACAGATTTTGAAAGCAAACAGTTACCAAAGGAGAAACGTCATGGAGAAGGATAAATTAGGAGTTTGGGCTTAACATATGGGTGCTGGAGAGCTGGAAATAAAAAGGACATTTGGCTTATATCCAACCTTATGCAAAGTAGCAAGGCTCACAGAAGAGCGACTGAAGCTTAGTCTTAATCTGTTTCCCACGCGATTCCCTAATAAAGTCAGAGCCAGACAAAACTACAAAGCAAGAAGCATCTCCCACCTGTCTTTTTGCCCCTCCTCAGCCTCTTTCCAGTCTGTACGGGTGAGGTTAAGTCTTGATTAAGGAGTTAAAAGTGAGGATGAGGAGGTAACCCAAGAACTGTGGTGAGCCCTACATGGAAACTTCCAGCAACAGGTTGTCTTTCTCCTACCCTGGACCTCTCACCCACAAATGAACAAGCAGCCTGTAACACTGGGGTCTGCTGACCTTTATTTTATTTACATGCAGTAAAAAGCTAAAGCTGTACAGCAGCCACACCCAAGGTAGGGAGATGATTAGTCAAAGGGGAAGCAAGTAAAACCATCTGGGGTAATCGGGAGCTTCTCTGTTCCCAAATGTGATACTGAAACCACTGTGCTATTCATGTCTTTTATTTTTGATGTTTCTTATTCCAAAGTTTCTTCTCTTCCAAATCAAGAAGCAACAGAAGTCTCATTACGAAAGAGTGGCTCCATCCTGGGGATTTTCATGAAAGAAATATTTTGACAGATTTCAAACTAGCTGAAGAAAGCTGAGAATTTTAACTGCAACCAATGTTGATGTTGTTAAACTCAACTGCAAATCCCTTTGACCTCAGAAATCTGAAAAAAAAAGTCCCACATGAAGTATTTATGATATAACAAGTAAAGGTATGTTATTTATTTTGGGAGGAGGGATTATGTCTCTGAATAACATTTTATTTTGAGGTTTAAAAAACCAGGCACACTTAAGTTGACTACATGCCAGTATGGGCTTCCCTGGTGGCTCAGACGGTAAAGAATCTGCCTGCAATGCGGGAGACCTGGGTTCAATCCCTGGGTTGGGAAGATCCCCCTGGAGGAGAGCATGGCAACCTACTCTAGTATTCTTGCCTGGAGAATCCCCATGGACAGAGGAGCCCGGCGGGCTGCTGTCCATGAGATTGCAAAGAGTCGGACACGAATGAGCAACTAAGCACACAGCATGTGCTGATATAAATCTTATATCTGGAATGCTTTCTAGTAAATAGTAACTAGTCCAGAGTAAATGCTTGGTAGATAGTTGCTGAAATAATTAATTAACATCAATTTATAAAATTGATGTTTATTTTTTATATTTTAAAAATAATTCTGCTTCTGGTAATGGAGGAATAATTGTGTCAGACTCTCTTACAGTATGAGTTCAGAACAAAACATGAAAACAATTTGAAAGAAGCCATAAACTGAGAAACAAGGAAAAAGATAACCCTTGAAAGAAGGGACAGCAGTGGTTGAGATTTGTGTTTATATGGGTTTTTTGCCTGAAGGTATTTCTTAGTCCACCAGTTGCGAATAACTAGAACTCAAGCAGTGAAATTGATTTGACAGACAGGATAGAGTTAGAACTTCTAAACTGAAAAGTGAGGAAGAACATCACAGAAAAAAGTGAATTGCAGGAAAAAGTGAACCCCAGAAGGAGGAACCCCAAAATCTGCATATAAATCCTGCCAAGTCCTTGGCTGATCCCTGAATCTACATGAGAGACCCCAAGGAACCTGTCAGAAATCAAACAGCTGAAGGGACTAAGGGTGGTATTCAGCTGGTGCTTACCATTGGCCAGGTACAATTTGAATCTGGCCAAATTTAATCATCTGCATGAACAAACCCAACCCTTCTCAGAGGGAATTAACAGAATCTAGCGTCTCTAATACGTCATCCAAAATGCCCAACATATGATGAAAAAGTACAGGAATGAGAAGAGGGTGAAAATGAGATCCACAGTCAGGAGAAGAAATGGGACAATATGGTCCATAGTCAGGAGAAAAAATAGTCAAAGCAAACTGACTCCAAGATGACCTGGATGTTGAATTAGCAGACAAGAACTTCAAAGTAGCCACGACAAAGATGTTTAAATAAATAAAATACCTTCAAGTAAATGATAATCAAAAGGCTTTATCAGCAGCCAACCTGCTGAACAAGAAATACTAAAGAAAGTTCTTTGGGGGAAACAAAAAAAAAGAGAAAGAAGTGCTAGCACCTGGAAACTCAAATCTAAGCAAATTCTAGGAATAATGAATAATCAGTTGGGGAAAGACATTGATAGAGCAAGTAGGGGCTCTTATCAAGAGGGAATGAGGAGTATGTAGAACACGTCGTACTGTTTCCATTTTTATATAAGCTTGGAATTACTTTGTTATAGAAAAACATTTGTAAATCAACTTCTTGGTCAACCAGATTCTATTTTTTGTACCATATCAATCTTCACTGAAGTTGAAGCTCAAATACTCTGGCCACCTGATGTGAAGAACGGACTCGTTGGAAAAGACCCTGATGCTGGGAAAGATTGAAGGCGAGAGGAGAAGGGGATGACAGAGGATGAGATGGTTGGATGGCATCACCGACTTGATGGACATGAGCTTGAGCAAGCTCCAGGAGTTGGTGATGGACAGGGAGGCCTGGCGTGCTGCAGTCCATGGGGTCACTAAGAGTCGGACATGACTGAGCGACTGAACTGAATCACTGGCAAACTGAAAAGCAGGTGTCTGGACAACATTATGTTTATTTCTTCTCTACTTCTTCCCACAGTATCCAAAATCCTGCTCTCTATCAAAATCTATTCCAAGAAAGAATCTAAAACAGACTTCCACAAAAGTATAAATAACTGATAACAGTCAAAGTGTTACTTCTTACGGGGTGTTTGTTCTGCATTTTAACAGAAAGCCTCCAGTTGGAAAGCAGTGAAGTTTTCAAACATTACAGAGAGGTAATTCTTAGGGATAAAAGTATGTTTATGGCCTCTGAAATCATATTATGAAAGCAGTTAACTAAATACCTTTTTATTTGGCTCCTGCGTCCAATTCTGCCCTCCTTCATCATTGTCATAGGCTTTCCCGATAGCTCAGTTGGTAAAGAATCCACCTGCAATGCACGAGACCCCGGTTTGATTCCTGGGTCTGGAAGATCCCCTGGAGAAGGGAGAGGCTACCCACTCCAGTATTCTTGGGCTTCCCTGGTGGCTCAGCTGGTAAAGAATCCGCCTGCAATGCAGGAGACCTGGTTTCAATCCCTGGGTTGCGAAGATCCCCTGGAGAAGGGAGAGGCTACCCACTCCAGTATTCTGGCCTGGAGAATTCCATGGGCTATAGAGTCCGTGGGGTCACAAATAGTCGGACATGACTGAACAACGTTCACTTTCACCATCTTAGTTCCAACACAAACAATCAGAATGTCACCTCTTCCTCCACCAAAATGATAAGATGCATTAGAACTCCTAAATAAAGAGAGTGATTCAACAGTTTCATTTCAAAATAGGGCATCTCAGTGAGGTAGGAACAGAGATGTGCTTTTGGTTACCATTTTACAAATGAAGAAAAGTGAACAGTGGGATTGCCTCTTCCAATCCTGAATGCATGCAAATGTGCTCAGTCGTGTCCAGCTCTTGCGATCCCATGGACTGTAGCCTGCCAGGCTCCTCTGTCCAGGGGATTTTCCAAGCAAGAATACTGGAGTGGATAGCCATGCCCTTCTCCAGGGGATCTTCCAACCCAGGGATCAAACCTGCATCTCTTTCATCTCCTGCCTTAGCAGGCAGGTTCTTTACCACTAGCACCTCCTGGGAAGCCCATATACATACATACATATGTGTATATATATATGTATGTGTGTATTATTCTTCAAAAAATTAGTAGTTAAATTTTAGTTCATCATACCGATAAATATGGTGGCTTAGAAAATTTTAAAAAAGCAAAAATCCCAAAATGTTAGCTTTAGTGTGTGTGTGGTTACACCTTTGCCTTTCCAAATTCATATTTGTTAGGTAGGTAAAAGAGGGAAAAAGAGTCCAAAACGGCGGTGGCTACAGACAAGGAAGGGAAAAGCCCACGAAAAATGGAACAAAAGAAGGTCTGAGGACCGAAGTGAGGACCTCAGGTGAAACAAACAACACTCCTGGTTGGCCCGCTTTACATAGGACAGGCCCAGGGAGAGATAAACATATAAATAGAGGAGCCATAGCCAGCTCTCTCTCCTGCTCGCTGGGGCGCTCTTCTCCTCGTGTCTTTAGATCAACGTGCCCTCACACCCCAAAGATGGATTTTCCTGCTATCTTCTAAATAAAATAGAGCTGTGACACTGAACTGTAACACTGATTTGTCTAAGAGCTATAACACGGTCCATTTGAGACCTGAGAACTATAACACAGTCTATCCAAGATCTGAGAGCTGTGACTCGGCAAGGGGGCTTTAATGTCGCTTGTTGACCTGGGCAGAGACAAAACAGGTTCAACAATTGACAGTACATGAAATAATCATAAGTGTCATCAATATAGCATAACAAGGACTAGTAGGGGCATTAGTCAATTTTAAATTCACATCGCCAGGATGGCTCAAGTCTCTCCTTGTTCAGGGATCAGAAGATCTATAAAAAATCAAAAAACATACACGCGCGTGACAATATTTTCATTGGTTTGAGATTTCTTAAGTTCATTGTAGGGCTTCCCTAGTGGCTCAGTAGTAAAGAATCCACCTGCAATGCAGGAGACTTGAGTTCAGTCCTTGAGTCGGGAAGATCCCCTGGAGAGGAAAATAACAACACACTCCAGTATTCCTGCCTGGGAAATCTCATGGACAGAGGAGCCTGGCGAGCTACAGTCCATGGAGTCGCAGAGTCAGATATGACTAAATAATAACAACAAACTCATTTATACCTAATAATAAAGGCCAGCACATGCAAAGCTCTTTGAATTCCGAAGAGAAGGAAGCTGGCCTGAAGCTGCCAGGGGTTGCCAGGAAACCACAGATTCTCCAGCTGGTTTCAGACAGTCTTGAGTGGACCAATCCCATCTTTTTCTTGAAAGAGCAGTCACGGTGCAGGTGATTGCTTTTACAAATTAATTTCTCTGTGGTTACATTCAGATTTAGCAGATCACAACAGCGTCACAATTTCAATTCACTTGTCACCGTCTTCTACAGTTTATAATTCTTAAGCAAAATATAGTAAATCTGGAGTTTATCATACTAACTGAAATCAGTCAGCAAAAAACAAATACATGATGTCATTTATTATGTGGAATCTTTAAAAAAATGATATAAATGAACTTTATTTACAAAATGAACTTTTATTTACAAAACAAAAGCAAACTCACAAACTGAGAAAACAAACTTGTGGTTAGATTACCAAAGGGAAAGTTTAGGGGAGAGGGATATATTGGAGTTTGGTATTAACATATATATACTATTATATGTAAAAGTGGGTCATCAAAAAGGACCTGCTGTTTAGCACAGGGAAATCTGTGTGGGAAAACCTATATGGGAAAAGAATCTGAAAAAGAATGGATAAATGTATATGTATGCCTGAATCATTTTGCTCTACACCTGAAATGAACACAACACTGTAAATCAACTCTACCCCCATATAAAATAAAAATTTTAAATATCTAGTGACATTACTGTCATGCATCAGCAAAACCTCACTCAATACAGCACTATTGATTGGAAATGTCGACTTGAAAAATGCACGTGCAAGTTTCACGTCACTTTTATTTGGGGCAAAATGAGGACTGTAGCCCGGACCCACCGCACCCAGCTCTGAGAAACTGCTCCAAGGAGGCAGTGGGGAAGGTCAGTATGTGATTTTGGGGAAGGGAGAGTACATGCAATCAAGCACATATTTTTCCAGAAGGTTTCTGCTCATCACAAGGAGCAGTCATCACCATAAAGGGTTTTAGTGCTTTTTTGGATATGAGGTGATACAAGAGTTGGTCTCATAAAATCAGCTCCTGAAAATATCCCACTGAAGACCTGCCCTACCAGTTTTCCTAAAGTACGAAGTGCCTCATCCCTGCTCTCCACCCTGAACTCCTTTCAGGGGGTGTCAAAGGGCAGCAGTTGCAGCTCGTGATCTATTCCTTGTAGAGGTGGGTGGCCAGGGCCCGTGACAAGCGCCAGTTTGTCGTTGACAGAAACCAATTGAACTGTGTCAACAGTCCGGACCATGGGAGGGGACGCTGGCCTGGCTGATTCCAGACAAACTTCAGGCAGCTGTGTCGAGCTGTCAAGGCTTTACTAGCAAATCTTTTCGAGAAAAGAATTCCTCCTTTTCTTCCTTGAGACTTTTGACCATCAGCATTAATTTTCTTTATTCACGTTCGAGTCCTGCGATATTTTCTGCAGAAGATTGGGGACTGAGTTTTAAAAACCTCAGTTCCAAGGACAGAATTTCATTCATCTACCAATGATTAAATCAAAGTAGCTGGAGAAGTGGTTACTTACTCAAAATTGGCTTATCTGGTTGCACGCTAGCTTTACTTAATGTTCTGGATATTTTTGGCTACTTCTAATGTGTCTTCTTAGCCCTAGGCCTGTTGCCATGGTGAAATAGAATTAATAACAACGCTTAGTTATGCTAACTTAATACTTGTAAAATATATGCTTTGTTTATTGAAAAAAAGACCTTGGCAAGTCAAGTATGCTTCAAAAGAGTTGTAAAATTTTTGGAAACACTGGTCCTTAATTATAGCTGTGGAGAAATTTGAACTGAATGTATTAACCAGACACTTAGCGTTCTGTTACTGATAGCTCTGACTGAAGATGACGTTTGCTTTCTCAAGCTGTTTGAAAGTAAATTTTAAAATTAGCTTGAAACAATTCTGAATAGAGGGAAGTCACTTCATGGTCCAAACAACCCATTTCCTTTTGAACTCTATTATAACTTCTGATTTTTGGCCAATCAGAAGGATCTAATTCATCTTTCTCCTAAGAAGTTAAAATATAATTTGAATTTGACTTAGTTTATATCAAGTCACGTTTAATGCAATCAAAGACAAGTCTTGACTGCTATATGTTTTGGGGCAATCTGGAAAGCATCAACTGAGAGAGAAAACGAACTAGGTAATGGTTTAGTTAACAGAACACAGAATTTGAAACCCAGGCTTCAGCCTGTTTCAATCTGTGCAGTTTCTATTTGAATATGAGTGTAGCTTACTAATCTCACCAGGTCTCAATTTGTTCGTCTGTTAACTGGAAATAAGACTGCCTTTACCCTAGGGATGTTCGCATCCTAAATGACATACCACCTGAGCCCCTTGGAAGGCAATGAAATAATCCTTGGTGTTGCTGTTCAATATTCTTTTACTGTGTAACCAATTTCTATATTTAAGAGCTTGGAAGAGAAAATCAGACATGCATGGAGTTCTTAATGACTCCAGGCCACAAAAGCATGTATTCTTCAGCTTTCTCTTCAGTCCCAGGAAAGGTAGCCAGCTCAGGAAAACTTACAATGTACAGGAATCAAGTCATCAAACAAAACTGCCATGTGTGAACACATGGCTAGATGTCTCACACTTTGACGACGCCCAAAACCCTTCAGGGGACTTCCTTGGCAGTCCAGTGGTTAAGACTTTGTTTTTCAGTGCAGAGGTTGTCGATTTGATCTCTAGTTGGGAACTAAGATCCCACATATCTTGCGGCCAAAAAAATCAAAACATAAAGCAGAAGCAATTATTATAACAAATTCTATAAAGACTTTAAACAAATGGTCTGCATCAAAAAAGTCTTTTAAAAGAAACCAAAACCTTCAGTCTTCTGTGTCATCCTTCAAGTAATAATAATATCTCCATTTTTTTCCAGATAGAAATATGGGCCCGTAGAAATTAGAGAAAGTCTCAATGCTAAAAACCAGAATTATATTATCTCTTGAGAGCATTGCCATTCTGTGCCTCAGTGATCCTCATGGTAGAAATGGAATGGTCTGGAGGTTCAAGCATTGTTTCCAGTGGAAAACAGCACAGATATTATTGCTGGGGAGTAAATTAGCATGCCTGATTTATCAGCCTTATTCATGTCTCTTGGACATCAGAGAAAAGTCAAGCAAATAGCAGCAAAATTTCCTTACAGTATTTTTAGAGTAGCGTTCCCAAATACTAAAATATAGAGGATTCTTTCTTTTCTTTGTGTTCATTCAATTACCCCATAGCTTATAAATCACACGACTGTTTTGTACACTTTGTACCAGACAAGTCTGGGCACGCAAAGCCTGTAGCCAGTTCACAAAAGCCACTTAACATATTTGTTTGTCATTTAAGTTATGACTTTGAAAACAAAAGAAGACAGGGCCTTTCACAGTGACAGACAAGCTTACATAAATTGCTGCACAAACTAAATTCAAGATAACTCCAGTTCACACGGAAAACATTATTCCTTCATTGCCACTCTGTCATAACACTCTTTGATAATTTAAAAAATATCCGCAGTAACCAATAAGTATGATGCAAAGGTTTCCATACCTCTTCTCCTGTGTATCCTTTTGGTAAGGCAAAGAAACTGCAGGCGCCAGGGCTTTCCATTAATATTAAGGATGGGCTGAATTCTTCCTTTTGCTTCAAAGCCTTTATTTTATTGCTGTTCAGTCGCCAAGTCATGTCTGACTCTTTGCAAACCCACGGACTGCAGCACGCCAGGCTTCCCTGTCCCTCACCATCTGCTGGGGTTTGCCCAAGTTCATGTCCATTGAATTGGTGATGCCATCCAATCATCGCATCCTCTGTCACCCTCTTCTCCTTCTGCCTTCAATCTTTCCCAGCATCAGGTTTTTTTTTTTTTCCAGTGAGTCTGTTGTTCACACCAGGTGGCCAAAGTATTGGAGCTTCAGCTTCAGCATCAGTCCTTCCAATGAGTATTCAGGGTTGATTTCCTTCAAGATTAACTGGTTGGATCTCCTTGCAGTCCAAGGGACTCTCAAGAGTCTTCTCTAGCACCACAGTTCAAAAGCACCAATTCTTCGGCGCTCTGCCTTCTTTATGGTCCGGCTTTTGCATCCATACATGACTACTGAAAAGACCATAGCCTTGACCAGACGGATCTTTGTCAGCAAAGTGATGTCTTTGCTTTTTAACACACTGTCTTGGTTTGCCATAGTTTTCCTGCCAGGAAGCAATCGTCTTCTAATTTCTTGAAATGTAGATCTGGAAAAGAGCCAAGAAGCGCAGGGTTAGGAGCACATGCAGCCTGTGGGCTTTGTTCATCTGCTTCTTTCTATCATATCCGTCTGCTACAGTTTCAGTTCAGTTACTCAAGAATATTACAGTGTTTCGAAAAGAAGACTCCTGCAGCACAGGTACCATCAGTGACCCAGTGAACACAAGGTCAGTAGGTGTGTATGGTAGGCAGGCATCCCAGGGGCTGGTGGTGTGAGCTGTGGTCTCAGAAAGACCTGTTTTCCATCTCAGCTCTTTTTCTTACCTATAGCGCTCTGTACCTTCATCTCTAAAATAGAGATAATAACTCCCACCTCAAAGAACTGTTTTCAGGGTTAAATGCAATTCCCAGAAGGTGTCTGACAATATATATTCCATAAGAATTGTTGTATACTTACTTTGAGCCAGCCTATATGTTTTGTGCTATAAACAAAGCATTGCTAGAATGCCAGAATGAATCAAGGAAAAAGACTGTTCTCAAGAGGAAAATGGTTGTGTGCTATAATTTTAAAAATAGTGAAGTTTCTTACTTTCTATAACATACAGCAACAGAACACTCTTAGATCGTGGCAAACCTGTTTAACAACAAATAAGAACGATTTAGAATTATCATAGCAGGAGATCCTGGAAAGGGATGTTGGAGATCCTTGATTTCAATTCTAGTTTTATCCCTTGAGCAAACGTCTTTAGCTTTGATCTTTGGCTTCCTTGTTTGTTAAATAAACTTCCGGAAGGGGTGTAGTGAGGATAAGATTTTAAAACCAAATATGTCTGTCCATCTGTCTAGGATGATATATTAAAGATATATACATGTCCATCTACCTATAGAGAGAGCACACAATAGAGAGTAGTGATTAATATGTTGATTTTTTTTACTGCAAGTATGATTTTTAAATTATTTTAAGTGCTAAAATCTGATCTATGTAAATACATTTTGCAAAATTATTTGCATAATTGCCTACAAATCCTTTGGTCATCTGTATAATTAAAGCTTAACGTGAGGGGAGTTGTGATTGTGATGGCCACGTGGGGTGGAGGGCAAGTTCTATTTCCTGACCTGAGTTGTAATAACAAGGGCGTGTCTGCCATATCATTACTAATTAAGCTGTATATTTGTTTTGTGTGGGTTTGGGGGTCTGTAATGTATTATACAATAAAATTTCTTTAAATAAAAACTCACTCAGTACAATAGCCAAGACATGGTAGCAGCCTAAGGGCCCATCAACAGAAGAATAGGTAAAGAAGCGGCAGAGAGATACAGACACGCATTCAATGAAATCGTACTCAGCCACAGAAAGGAAAGAGCTAAGGCCATTTGCAGCAACATAGGTGGGCATAAAGATCATTATACTAAGTGAAGCAAGTCAGACAGAGAAAGACAAATAGCACATGGCATTGTTTATTTGTGTAGTCGTGCCTGGAAAATCCCATGGACGGAGGAGCCTGGTGGGCTTCAGTCCATGGGGTCACTGAGGGTCGGACATGACTGAGCGACTTCACTTTCACTTTTCACTGTCATGCATCGGAGAAGGAAATGGCAACCCACTCCAGTGTTCTTGCCTGGAGAATCCCAGGGATGGGGGAGCCTGGTGGGCTGCCGTCTATGGGGTCGCACTGAGTCGGACACGACTGAAGTGACTTAGCAGCAGCAGCAAAAAGATGACAGAAATAAATATATTTACAAAACAGAAACATATTCACAGGCATAGAAAACAATCTTCTGTTACCAAAGAGGAGAGAGGGAGAGCTAAATTAGGCATTTGAGATTAACAGATACACAGCTGTACACAAAATGGACAAAAGGACATGCTATGTATGACAGGGAACTATAGTCAATATCTTGTAACAGCCTATAATGGAAAAGAATATGAAAAAGAATATCCATATATATGCGTTGCTGTTTAGTTGCTAAGTCGTGTCTGACTCTTTTGTGACCCCACGGACTGTAGCCCGCCAGGCTCCTCTGTCCATGGGATTCTCCAGATAAGAGCACTGGAGCGGCTTGCCATTTCCTACTCCAGGGGATCTTCCTGACCCAGGGATCAAGCTTGTATCCTTTGTCTCCTGCTTTAGCAGGGGGATTCTTTACCACTGAGCCACTATACATATATATGCATGTGTATATGTATATAAATTACTTTGCTGAACTTGAACACACAACACAACCCTGAAACCAACATAACATTGTAAATCAATATAGTGCAACTAAAAAAAATTTTTTTTAAGGAATTCCCTGGCTGTCCTGTGGTTAGGGCTCCATGCTCTTACTGCTGAGGCCCTAGATTCAATCCCTGATTGGGGAACTAGGATCCCACAAACTGCACCAGGCAAAGAAAAAAATTTTCTAATACTCAATTCAGGTACTATATGAACTGTGACAAAAGTAAAATCTTAGAACTGGTTTAGCTTTTATTTATGTCCTAAAAACATAAAATAAATGAGGGATCTTGATTCCTGCCGTTCTATCCAGTCCTTCCACCAATACCCCAAATTGCTATCTGATTTTTCTCTTTCATGTGGAAAACTTTGGATGCCAAGAACTGTGAATATAAAGTGAATTCGTGTCATCCTAGACAGTAACGGAGTTTACATAATCAATGTTGTTAAGCGTGAAGTGTTAGTCGCTCAGTCATAACCAACTCTTTGCGACCCCGTGGACTGTAGCCTGACAGGCTCCTCAGTCCATGGAATTCTTTAGACAAGAATACTAGAGTGTGTAACCATCCCCTTCTACAGGGGATCTTCCCCACCCAGGGATCGAGCCCAGGTCTTCCGCATTGCAGGCAGATTCTTTACCATCTGAGCCACCAGGGAGGCCCTCTAATGTTGTTAATTCAGAAAGATTAATCAAGTTGTAATGAGGCCTGTGACTTCAGCTACAGTAAGCATGGTGGTGCCCAACTGAAGAATAAAAAGAGAAGCCAGTTAAAAAGAGATTTGTTGATGACTAAGTTAAAGGTGAGCTGACTTTTGTATGTCTTATGCTTAGTCACTTCAGTCATGTCCGACTCTCTGTGACCCCATGGACCACGGCCCACCAGGCTCCTCCATCCACGGGATTCTCCATGTCTAGTAAAAGAATAAAATGTTGCCTTAGCCGTAATACTGCCTAAGTTACTATGACCTCTACTGAAAACGTGAAAGTTGCAATTGTTCTGTTACTGAGTAGAAAACAGGTAACTAGGTATCTCTGGGACATTTACTGGCGAGGCCTCCAGTTATAGGAATAGGGAGGTGTCTTATGACCAAAGTTTCATGAGGCATCAGAAGCAGAAAATCTGGCGAGAACCAAGGAAAACCTGATCTCCCTCCCCTGGCCCCCTGAACTCTAGCTGTCTCCTGTGCAGACCACCTCCCTCTCCTTAATGAGCAGCTCACATGCCCCCTGAAGGGCTGCGCTACTTCAAGGTCTCACGGGACCATCCTCTGATGCTCCAATTCCAAATAATTGTGGGCAAAATAGCCCACAGGAGCGGAAGGTCCTCTGCTAAGGAGTTGTAGAGCCGAGAGGAAATTACTTCCTTTAATTCCACACAGATAACATCTATTTCTGTTTTATTGACTATGCCAAAGCCTTTGACTGTGTGGATCACAATAAACTGGAAAATTCTGAAAGAGATGGGAATACCAGACCACCTAACCTGCCTCTTGAGAAATCTGTATGCAGGTCAGGAAGCAACAGTTAGAACTGTACATGGAACAACACACTGGTTCCAAATAGGAAAAGGAGGACATCAAGGCTGTATATTGTCACCCTGCTTATTCAACTTTTATGCAGAGTACTTCATGAGAAATGCTGGGCTGGAGGAAGCACAAGCTGGAATCAAGATTGCTGGGAGAAATATCAATAACCTCAGATATGCAGATGACACCACCCTTAGGGCAGAAAGTGAAGAGGAACTAAAAAGCCTCTTGATGAAGAGAGTGAAAAAGTTGGTTTAAAGCTCAGCATTCAGAAAACAAAGATCATGGCATCTGGTCCCATCACTTCACGGGAAATAGATGAGGAAACAGTGGAAACAGTGTCAGACTTTATTTTGGGGGGCTCCAAAATCACTGCAGATGGTGACTGCAGCCATGAAATTAAAACACGCTTACTCCTTGGAAGGAAAGTTATGACCAACCTAGATAGCATATTGAAAAGCAGAGACATTACTTTGCCAACAAAGGTCCATTTAGTCAAGGCTATGGTTTTTCCAGTGGTCATGTATGGATGTGAGAGTTAGGCTCTAAAGAAAGCTGAGTGCCGAAGAATTGATGCTTTTGAACTGTGGTGTTGGAGAAGACTCTTGAGAGTCCCTTGGACTACAAGGAGATCCAACCAGTCCATCCTAAAGGAGATCAGTCCTGGGTGTTCATTGGAAGGACTGATGCTAAAGCTGAAACTCCAATAATTTGGCCACCTCATGTGAAGAGTTGACTCATTGGATAAGACCCTGATGCTGGGAGGGATTGGGGGCAGGAGGAGAAGGGGATGACAGAGGATGAGATGGCTGGATGCCATCACCAACTTGATGGACATGAGTTTGAGTAAACTCCAGGAGATGGTGATGGACAGGGAGGCCTGGTGTACTGTGATTCATGGAGTCGCAAAGAGTCGGACACGACTGAGCGACCGAACTGAATTGAACTGAACTGAACCGACCTGAACCACACGACCACTAACACAGGTCTTCTGTTCATTCCACCAACAAGGAACTACCATGAGTCAGAATGCGCTGGGGATTCAGAGATAAATAACGCTCAGTCCTTATGCTTGAGGAGGTCAGACTTCAGACAGCAAAACAGACCATCGAAAGACATTCTTAAAAGAGGATAAAACAAAGGAATTATAAAGTCTTTCAAGATCTTAGAGGAGGTGATGACTAATTTCACATAGGAGACCGTGGTAGAATAATAGTGAAGAATGAGTATTAACACTCACAAACACACTCCAGCAAAAGATATGGGAATTAACGTTCAACACAACTGGGAATATCTCTTCAATGAAGGACAATGTGGATTAAATCTTGACGGGTCCAAGAGGCGAGCTTTGAGGTATCTTAAACTGACAACAAGGATCTAAGGCAAATCAGGGAGAAAATGAGGGGTGCTCCCAGTGAAGATGATAAAGCTTCTGAGCAAGCAATGATCAGACGAGAAAACCAAAAGCATCAGGCCTCACTGGTCTACACACAGTTTAGAACCAGTTGGACCAGCAAGATCTGCAAGCTGGGTAGTGCCAAGTTGGGGCGGGGCTGTGGGGCTGTGGGCTCTGGTACGGGCATCCATCCTTGAGAGAACTCAGCGGGGCTTATCAAGTCTGATTAATTCTCTGCACTCAGAGCTGGGGGAGGGGCCAAAGCGAAGAGATCAGCTCAGAAGGCATTCTGTGTTTGACTTTGATTCTTCTTTTATCTGGCTGTGCCTTCCCTGCAGGGCACGGCCTTTCTCTAGTTGCGGTGAGTGGGGGCTAGCCTCCTTGCAGTGCACGAGCTGTTCATCACACCGAGTGGCTTCCCTCGTTGCTGATCACAGGCTCTAGGGCGGGCGGGCTTGCATAGTTGCAGCCAGTGGGTCCTAGAGCACAAGCTCCGTAGTTGCGCCTCTGGGCCCTACAGCACAGGCCCAGCAGTTGTGGCACACGGGCTTAGCTGCTCCTCGGCATGTGGGATCATCCTGAACCGGGGATCGAACCTGTGTCTCCTGCATGGGCAGGTGGGTTCTTATTCACTGTACCACCAGAGGAGTCGACGGCTTTGATTCGGAAGACAACGGGGAACCAAGCGAAGATTAGAGGCAGGCCAGCGAGCTGGCCGGAACAAAACTGATGGCGTGTGGGGTTAAACTCGGAATTGGGGAGTGCCTGCTTCAGCAGCACATATACTGAAATTGGAACAGTATAGAGATTAGCATGGCCCCAGGGCAAGGATGACACGCAAATTCGTAAAGCGTTCTCTGTGTTTGATGAAAGTTAGTCACTTAGTCGTGTCTGACTCTTTGGGATGCCGTGGACTGTTAGCCCAGCAGGCTCCTCTGTCCATGGAATCCTCCAGGCAAGAATTCTGGAGTGGTTTGCATTTTACATACAGCGGACTCCTTGCTGTATAGCAGAAACTAACACAACGCTTAAGCAACAATACTCCGATAAAATTTTTAAAAAAGAATTCCAGCTCCAGCCGGAGCTGTTAAAAAAATAAATATAAAGGGCTCCCCTGGTGGTTCAGTGGTAAAGAATCAGCCTGCCAGGGCAAGGGGCACGGGTTTGCTCCCTGGCCCGGGAAGATCCCACATGCCACCGAGCATCTAAGCCTGTGCGCCCCCACTATGAGGGCCTGTGCTCTAGAGTGGGAAGCCACAGCTACTGAGCCCAGGGGCCCCAATTTCTGAAGCCACGCACCCTAGAGCTTCGGGTCCGCAAGAGAAACCACTGCATTGAGAAGCTCGTGCATGGAGAAGCTAGAGAGTAGCCCCCGCTCACTGCAACTAGAGAAAAGCCTGAAGAGCAATGAAGACCCAGCATAGTGCCCCCCCCCCACCCCAAAAAGAATATATGTGTGTGTGTGTGTGTGTGTGGCTTCCCTTGTGGCTCAGCTGGTGAAAAATCCGCCTGTAATGAGGAAGACCTGGGTTGGGAAGATCCCCTAGAGATGGTAAAGGCTACCCACACCCAAAATAAATTTTAAAAATATATATCAGTTCAGTTCAGTCGCTCAGTTGTGTCCGACTCTTTGCGACCCCATGAATCACAGCACACCAGGCCTCCCTGTCCATCACCATCTCCCGGAGTTCACTCAGACTCACGTCCATCAAGTCAGTGATGCCATCCAGCCATCTCATCCTCAGTCATCCCCTTCTCCTCCTGCCCCCAATCCCTCCCAGCATCAGAGTCTTTTCCAATGAGTCAACTCTTCGCATGAGGTGGCCAGAGTACTGGAGCTTCAGCTTCAGCATCATTCCTTCCAAAGAAATCCCAGGGCTGATCTTCAGAATGGACTGGTTGGATCTCCTTGCAGTCCAAGGGACTCTCAAGAGTCTTCTCCAACACCACAGTTCAAAAGCATCAATTCTTTGGCGCTCAGCCTTCTTCACAGTCCAACTCTCACATCCATACAAGAAAAACCATAGCCTTGACTAGACAGACCTTAGTCAGCAAAGTAATGTCTCTGCTTTTGAATATGCTATCTAGGTTCAGTCATAACTTTCCTTCCAAGGAGTAAGTGTCTTTTAATTTTATGGCTGCAGTCACCATCTGCAGTGATTTTGGAGCCCCCAAAAATAAAGTCTGACACTGTTTCCACTGTTTCCCCATCTATTTCCCATGAAGTGATGGGACCAGATGCCATGATCTTCGTTTTCTGAATGTTGAGCTTTAAGCCAACTTTTTCACTCTCTTCTTTCACTTTCATCAAGAGGCTTTTTAGTTCCTCTTCACTTTCTGCCATTAGGGTGGTGTCATCTGCTTATCTGAAGTTATTGATATTTCTCCCGGCAATCTTGATTCCAGCTTGTGTTTCATCCAGTCCAGCGTTTCTCATGATGTACTCTGCATAGAAGTTAAATAAGCAGGGTGACAATATACAGCCTTGACGTCCTCTTTTCCTATTTGGAACCAGTCTGTTGTTCCATGTCCAGTTCTAACTGTTGCTTCCTGACCTGCATACAGATTTCTCAAGAGGCAGGTCAGGTGGTCTGCTATTCCCATCTCTTTCAGAATTTTCCACAGTTTATTGTGATCTACACAGTCAAAGGCTTTGGCATAGTCAATGAAGCAGAAATAGACGTTTTTCTGGAACTCTCTTGCTTTTTCCATGATCCAGCGGATGTTGGCAATTTGATCTCTGGTTCCTCTGCCTTTTCTAAAACCAGCTTGAACATCAGGGAGTTCACGGTTCACGTATTGCTGAAGCCTGGCTTGGAGAATTTTGAGCATTACTTTACTAGCATGTGAGATGAGTGCAGTTGTGGGGTAGTTTGAGCATTCTTTGGCATTGCCTTTCTTTGGAATTGGAATGAAAACTGACCTTTTCCAGTCCTGTGGCCACTGCTGAGTTTTCCAAATTTGCTGGCATATTGAGTGCAGCACTTTCACAGCATCATCTTTCAGGATTTGAAACAGCTCAACTGGAATTCCATCACCTTTACTAGCTTTGTTCGTAGTGATGATGCTTTCTAAGGCCCACTTGACTTCACATTCCAAGATGTCTGGCTCTAGATGAGTGATCACATCATCATGATTATCTGGGTCATGAAGATCTTTTTTGTACAGTTCTTCCATGTATAATATTAAAAAATGAGCAGAGGGGGAAATGGCAGCTTAGACAATGAGTCAGTCTACATTAGAAACTAATACAATATTCTAAAGCAACTCTACTCCAGTAAGAATTTAGAATAAAATAAAATTTCAGGAGCTCTGGCTATAAATTTGACACTCCTGCAGTGTCAAAGGAAAAATGAGTTAGGGGCATGGGTCCAGAAAATGACATACAGTGAACAAAATGGACTGCAAGAGAGCACGCAGACCCAAGCTGCCACGACATAAGAACCCAGAAGCACGCTGCCTAGAGATGGGGAGCGAATCTGGAATCCAGTCTGTCGTATTGAATATTCAGAGGTTTCTCTCTCCCACGCAGCAGCTTGTTTATGATGTTTTTATTGTACTAAATATTGTTTCGAATTCTGTAGCCTAAGTTAAAAGCATTACTTAAGGGGAAGAAAGTACTACACAGAGAGGTAAGAACAGAGTCATTATCCTCTGATCCTGTCTGGAAGGCGAGGTGGTTTCAGACAGTTACTTTTTATATGACTATTGTGAAAATATAGAGCCTAGTTATATATCAATTACTCTTTAACTACTCTGAAATTATGGGATTATGGGTGATTTTTTTAAAAAAAGTTTCATATTTTTATGTTTTCAACAATGAGGTCATACCCCCTTCATCTACCATTTTCCAGACTGGACTCTGATTTTAATATAGATGCGTGTGGGATTTGGTTTACATAGAAGTGCAGTGGAATCATAACCCTGAAGCTGAAGGTAGTTCCTCTTGGGGAATGAGCTGAGCAGTCCAGCTGGTCCCTGGGCTCACTGTGGCCTCAGCTGTGGGCAAAGCAACCTAGGCCCCAGGGCGCGTGGGGAAGTCAAGTCTGGCAACCAGCAGGTTCCTGCAGCCATGAGACCCGCTGAGTCCATGCCGTTCACCAGTCCAACCAGTAGACAGTCAGGAGAGGCTGGCTAGCTTCTCTTGTGTGTGTGGGCAGCGAGTTAATTGCCTCTGCTCCTAGAAACTGCTCCTTTTGGCGTCTGCAGCCTGAATATGAATTAGCACCCTTTCTTCTCCTGTGCATCTACCCATCTCAGGGCGATGCCAATGCCAAGGGTACACAAAGTCCTTTTTCTTCTTTGCCTCTGTTTCCTGACTTTGCTCTCTCCTTCTGCCTCTCTCTCTGCTTTTGCTCAGCCCCAGTCTGCTGTCTTTTGTTTTTGTACCCTGTGTCTAGGCTTGCTGGCTGATTTCCTCTTTAATCCATGAGAAGGCTGCATTGACACCATCTAGACAAATGGGCCCTTGGGTAGAAGGTCTGGGTGGTCTTCTCCAAAGGGACTGTGCAGAAAGCAGTCTGGAGGGTTTAAGCCACTTTGACAGTGATATATTCCAGGACCAACGAGCCATGTAAACATAGTTACCTGCTGGAAAGTTTTTTCAAAAAGTAAGTACTTAGGATGCCGGCAAGCTCTTTATTCTATTGAAAATATCACCCAACAATGGTATTGAAAATATCATTTCAGTTTTCAATACCATTCAATGCCAAAATGGTATTGAAAAGAGAATATTCAGTTTTATTGAAAATCACCCTACTAGCAATGGTGTTCAGCTGCACCAGGGATTATGACATGTCAGGCCCAATTTCCTCACTGGCTTTAACATAAGCACCTTTAAAGAACTGCTTCGTACTTTTTGGCCATGATGATATGATTTACTATATTAAAATAGTAAATGGATAATGAATTATTGACATTATTTATCCATTAGTATCTCCTTAGTGCAATAGGTGAGCTCCCCAAAAGTAGTATATGAACCAAATTAAGAATTTAATTTAAAATGACTAAGCTCTGGGACGCAATGCTATTGTTAACTGCTGGAGAAATAAAGAATCTTTTTGAAAATGAGATGGCAGCATTAGAGTGTGGGAAAGTGATAGAATTTGGAGGAGTAAAAGCTGGGCTTCAGTTCCGATTCTGCAGAGTGTGAGCTGTACAATACCCAAGTGCTCTCAGCCTCGGTTTTCCTCTGTAAAACAAGGATTATCTCAGAACGTGATTGCACTCGGAAAATTACAAAGGACTCTCCAGGTGTGAGCTGGTGCTGTGATTATCGCAGAGACTTTTAATACACACGTTCCTGTGTGATCCTCCTGCGTCCGGTGGTGGAGACAGCTGATTTTATTATACTTCTCTGTACAGATGAGATACTTAGCTGTGTGTGTGCTGTCGCTCAGTCCTGTCCGACTCTTTGCAACTCCATGGACTGTAGCCCACCAGGCTCCTGTGTTCAGGGGATTTCCCAGGCAAGAATACTGGAGTGGGTTGCCATTTCTTTCTACAGGGGAGCTTCCTGACCAGGGAAAAGAACCCAGGTCTCTTGAGTCTCTTGAATTGCAGGTAAACCCTTTACTGTTTGACTCGTCGGAAGAGATGCAATTATACAAACCTGGATATAATACTTAACCTCACTAAATGGGTCTAATCTAACTAAATGGATCTCCGTTTAGTCAACTATTAAAGATAATAATATTTAATTTGTAGGGTGGGTAGACGAAATACAATGATGTCTTATACAAGGTACATAAAAAGCATTCATTAAGGAAAATACCAGTGCTGAATTCAGGCCTACGAAGGTGTGGGAGAGAAGAAATCCAATGTGTCTAAGGTGGCCTGTGGAAGGCAGTGTTTCTATCTGCCCTGCTGTCCTGCGGGGCCGCTTGGTGACCAGGAGGAGAACATTCCCATCTTCTGTGAATTTCCTCCACCCATAGTCACGGTAGCCATTAAAGTTGCCTGCAATTCAGAATATCCTTCCTACTTCTTCCTGAAAAGCAATAATGGAATTCTTTCTTTCTTTCTTTTCCATTGATTTACCACGCTGTGTTGCTGTCTGCTGTATAGCAAAGTGATTCAGTTATATACAAACATGCATTCTCTTTTTTAAAAAATATGCTTTTCCATCATGGTTTCTCACACGATATTGGATACAGTTCCCTGTGCTATACAGCAGGGCCTTGTTGTTTATCTATGTTACATGCAGCAGTTTCTTTCTGCTAATCCCAAACCCCTCGTTTATCCCTCCTGACCCCTTTCACTTTACCATTAGTTTATTTTCTATGTCTGTGAGTCTGTTTCTGTTTTGTAAATAAGTTCATCTGCATCCCTTTTTTTCAGATTCCACGTAGAAGTGATATCATGATATATGTCTTTGGCTTCCTTTGCTTAGTATGATCATCTCCAGGTTCGTGTGATGTGGGTTTCTCTTCTTTTTGAGTACAGTTGCTTTACAATGTTGGGTTAGTTTCTGCTGTACAGTGTGAATCAGCCATGTGCACATATATCGCCCCTCTCTCTTTAGCCTCCCTCCCACGCCCGTCCCACCCCTCTAGGGCATCACAGACACCGAGCGGAGCTCCCTGTGTCGTACAGCAGCTCCCCACCGGCTGTCTATTTTACGCATGGTAGTACTTCATCCCTCAAATGGACAGAGTGAGGCCATATGGTCTAAATACTGATAAAAGACGTTTTATAATTCTCTCAAAAGAAATCAAATGAGACTTATAGAAATGTATTGCAACAAAGTTTAAAGCAGCAGCACGCTGAAGACGTTGACGGGAACGCCAACAACCAGAAGAAACTTTCAAAAACTGAGCAGAATATGAAAAGACACGGTCACGGTAAAACAGAAAAGTCACAAAGTAGAAATAGAGGAAAATGAAACGGGTCTGTGATGAGCTAAAAAGGGAAAACAAAGGAAACCGAAAACAAAACAGCAAAATCTAATCTATGGACCAGAATTGTGTAGAGAATCGAATAGGGAATGTGAAGGAAGCACGTGGTGGACTGACCACATTAATGGCCCTGAGTGATAGTACCCCCGTGCACGCCCTTTACTCTATAGCTCTGGAGTCTCTTCCACTCTGACTTTGGGCTCTGCTGTCTGACTTAACAAACAGACAGCAACAAACTTGACTTGTACAGAGGCTTCACAAGTGCTCAAGCCCTTAGGCTGCCCACCTTCTCTCCTGTCTGCCTTGAGCTTGTGCCTAGGCTAGCCTTGTGGAAGATGAGTGACCACATGGGGCAGCGTCAAGTCATTCCAGCTATAGATAGCCTCGCAGCCAAAGGCTGTCATCCCTCCCACTGGCCACAGGCGAAGGAAGCCAAGCTGAGCTATTAGCTGAGTCCAGCTCAGATGGGCAGAGCCACTCCGCTGACCTGTGAGTAATACATGGTCACTGTTTAAGCCATCCTGTTTGAGGTGGTTTGTCATAGAGCAGTAGTTAACTGATAACACAGGCTTGAGAAAGTATCCTAGAATTTAGGGGAAATAGCAGAGAAACACAAAGAAGGTACATTTAGAGGACGAGGACATCCAACACATGGAGAGCTGGTATTCCTACAGAAAACATCAGAAAAAATCAAGCAGAAGGAATTATCAAAAGCAAATTAAAAAAAAAATCTTTTCCCTAGGTGAAGAAATCCTATGTAGTCAAATTAAAAGTATTCATCGAGTTTAAGACAAAATTTATTTTAAAGGCTTATACCAAGGTATCATCAGGCACATTCTGAATTAACACGTATTTTCTTCTGTAGTCTATTAATATGGTAAATTACACTGATTGATTTTCAAGTATTAAAATATCTTTGCATTCCTGGGATGAGCCCCACTTGGTTGTGATGTATTATCATTTTTATATATTTCTGGGCTCAATTTGCTAAGATTTTGCTGGGAGTTTTTGTTTTATATGTTCCCAAGAGATATAGGTCTATAGTTTTCTTATAATATCTTTGTCTCCTTTTAATCTTAGAGTAATGCTGACCTCATAAAACAAGTTGGGAAGTATTCTTTCCTCTTCTACTTTCTGGAAGAGAGTGTGTAGAGTTGTTTCTTCCTCAAGCATTTGGTAGAATGTGCCAGTGAAACCCTTTGGGTGTGAAGCTTTCTTTATGAGAAAGTTTTAATTTTATTTTACTACAAATTCAATGTATTCAATACATATGGAACTATTTCAGGTCATCTATTTTCTTCTCGAGTGAGTTTTTATCTTTCAAAGAATTGGTTGATTTTATCTAAATGGTCATATACATGAGCATAGAATTTTTAATAGTGTTTCCTTATTATCCTTTTAATATCTGTATGTTCTGCCGTGGCAATGCTATTTTGTGACTCCTCTTTCTCCTCTCTTTTACACACACACACACACACACACACACAGTGTAGCAAATATTTTTTTCTTTTTTTAATCTGTCAAAGAACCAGACTTGGTTTCATCGATTTCTCTACCGTTCTTGTTTCTGGTTTTGTTGAACTCACTTCTTATCTCTCATATTCCCTTCTTCCTGCTTGCTTTGGGCTTTAATTTGCTGTTTCATAGGATGGAAGCTTAGATCATTGTGTGTCGTGGACTGAACATGTCCCCCACCAAATTCACATGTTGAAACTCTAAGCCCCAGTGAGTGGAATTTGAGATGGGATTTTGGGGAAGAGAGTAGAGTTAGATGAGGTCGTGACCGTTGATAGCCTGTAAAAGAGGGGGACACATGGGATCTCTCTCTGAGGGCCATTGCCAAGAGCCTGACCTTGCTGGACCCTTATCTTATGCCTCCTGCCTCTAGAACTGTGAGAAATAAATGTTGTTGAAATCGTCCCGTCTATGGAGTTTGTTATAGCCTGAGCTGACTGAGACTGTGGACCACAGTGGGCCAACCCTTGAAATGGAAAATTCAAACAATATATTTGATAAGATGATATAATGGATTTTAAAAGTCTACATCAAGCTTTGTACCTTAGAGATATTTCCTATGCTTATTCAATGAGAGCTGCTTTGGTGGCAAGTTTAGGAACCCTCTCAAATTATTTGTTAATTTAATTTTTTTTATACTGGAACAGAGTTGATTGGCAATGTGTTAGTTTCAGGTGTACAGCTGAGCGATTTACTTATACATACGTGCGTGTGTGTTAGTTATTCAGTCGTGTCTGACTCTTTGCGACCCTGTGGATTGTGGCCCGCCAGGCTCCTCTGTCCATGCGATTCTCTGGGCAAGAATACTGGAGTGGGTTGCCATGCCCTTCTCCAGGGGATCTTCCTGACCCAGGGACTGAACCCAGGTCTTCTGTATTGCAGGCAGATTCTTTATCATCTGAGCCACCTGGGAAGCCCACTTATACATATATCCATTCTCTTTCAGATTCTTTTCCCATATCAGTTGTTACAGAATACCGAATATAGTTCCCTGCACTATACAGTGGGCCCTTATGTATTATATATATGTTTGTGTGTATATATGTTAATACCAAACTCCTAGTTTATCCCTTCCCACCACATAGAAACTCTCTCAAACTAGCTTATACAGTGAAGGAGCCATGATGAGCTGCTGAGGAGCTGCAATCCAGCTGGTTTCAGGCTCCGGCTCTGGTCCAATTGGCTGTGACCAAGGCAACAGATCCCACCCCCATGAACAAGAAGAGCGTTATCTGAGAGAGGGCCCTGAGTTTAGCAAGTATTCAGAACATATGGGTGACATGACAGCCTTCAGAAAACAAGTGTGTCCTCTGTGTGTTCTCTCTCTCTCTCTCTTTCACACACACGCACACGCACGCGCGTGCACGCGCCCACACACACACACACACACACACACACACGGCCACATATGCTCATTGCTCTATGGATGGCACCTCCATCCATACTGCCATCCAAACTAGATGGCATCCCGGTTTCCCAGGTGTTTTTCAAGTTGTGAATTGCCACCTATTAATGGTAGAGATTAATTTAGTGTGTTGCTTTGCTCTGGAAAAAATGAACTAGAATAACAAAATATCAGGATAGCTTTACCGGTAAGGCTATGTATTTTTTTGAGATCTTTACTTTCCTTTTTATGTAAAAATGTATATTCCTCTAAAAAGTTTACAAAACACTCAATTCTTGGTACAAACACAATTGCACTCAGCCCCCACCCCAAAGGAGGGAACCAACCCCATGTGGACTAAATTATCAATTCACCTACTTCCGCACCACACACGCCTAGAAAGGGGACTGTCTCCAGGCATGAAACATCCACACTGGGCTTAATTGTCTATCTGTGTGAAGTTTTGATAAAAAGTTATGTTAACGTGGTACAATGGATCTTTAATCTTCCCCTGTGTCCGTGTGATTTTAAGTAATATTTGTACCATCTCGTCCTGGAAAGTTTGAAGAGTCTCAGCTGTTGGGCTGGCTGGGATATGCACGTGTTTCACTGGCAGTGTTTTTTAATGACAAGTTCAACTCTTTTAAACTTCACTGATCTGTTCAGTTTTGCTATTTCTTTTTGCATTGATATTGATCATTTATCTAAAAATCATTTATTTTCTCCAAGTTTTCAAATATGTTAATTTGTAGAAGGCTTTTTCTTATACTTACTAAATCTCTCCTGCATCTGTCTGTTTCTAATGTTTAATGGTATATGTTCATTTTTCATAATTGGACTTACTAGAGGTGTGTCTATCTGACTGTTGCTTGTTGTTTTCAGAGACATGGCTCTTGAGTTTATTTAATTCTACCAGTTTTGCATTTTAAAATTCATTAATTTGGCTCTTATCTTTCTCATGTTTTTCTGGTTCCTTAGATTTAAAAAATACGTAGTTTTGCTATTTATTAATTTCTTTAAGAGAATTCTTGATGTATTTATTTTAATATTTTCCTAATCAGTAATGAAGTCATTTCAAGTGATGAATTTTCGTAAATACCTTTTGGGCCTTACTCTGTAATTAGAGTGTCTTAAAAGATCTTTGACTGTTTGCAATTGAAATTTTAATTTTGCTTTTTAAAATTATTGTATCATGACAGCAGAATTGTGGCCTATATGATTTTGGCTTTTTAAAATTCAGTGGAGTTTTCATATGTGGAACCTATTTTTTTTTTAATGATACAAACGAACTTATTTATAAAACAGACTCAGATTTTGAAAATAAACTTCTGAGGAGGACAGTAGGCTTTCACATACAGAAGGCTCTAGTGGGGTAGAAATTGGTACAGAGAGTGGGTCTGTAAGTAAAAGACCCTCAGGGAGAAAGTGGAGTTGGAGCTCCTGAGGGTCACCCTACCCTAGGCCAGAAAGCAGGTCATCTGTGTAGTCAGCTAAGGGGGCCCTTGGCTCTCAGCTCTCAGGCCCCCTGAAGTTAAGGCTCAAATCAGAGTCAAAGCCTTGCGTAAAATGTCCCAGCAAAGTGACAAATTCCAGACCAAGGTGGCTTGGCTGGAAACAAAACAGACAGAGCCAAATATTTGAAAATAATGAAATCAGTCTCATAATCAAGCCAAATTGCAGCAGCTAAGTTCTGGACTTTGCTCTCACCTCTAGCGTGGAGGGTTAAGCCCTGTGAGTTGGACTCTGGTGTTTGCCATGGTGGCGGGGGTGGGGGTGTGGGCAGACCCTGAACTGCAAGGAAACCCAGACTCCTGGGTGGGGCTGGGCACTTCCCTCCAGACACCACGGCTGTGCCAGGCGGATGGGCATCCCTCAGCAGCTGCTCTGGATGACCGGCTTGAAGAGCAGCATCCGTGGATGCCAATGCCATGGAAACCTCCCTAGTCCATTTCCCCTCTCCATAGCCTGGGACTAAGACGTTTACAACAGGACAAGCAGGTGCGGTCCACCTCCAGCTGTCTAGCTGACTGGTACAGTTATTCATAGAGCTGCCTGACCCTGGCACAAGATGCCAACTTCTATATTGTGTTTCAGCAACTTGAGGAACTAAAAATAACATTATCAGGCAGCCTAGTAAGACTCCATGGAGTTATGTCTCCAGGGCAAGAACAGTCTGTTAAGTGAGGGTCCATGGGTGACTGAGCAGCGTGTTCCAGTACAGCCATCTGAAGAGGAGAACCACAGAGAAAGAAGCAGAGCGGGGATCAGAGAGACAAATGAGACATCATATGTATCCCTGAACTCAGCCAAGGTGGAAGCAACTTCTGTCCATTCTGGTACTTTCATTTCTTGCCTAAGACAGTTTCAGTAAGATTTCTATTGTAGGTAACCAAAATGTTCTGACTAATACAAGTGGTATAAATGTTGGAAAGAAGGGAAAACTTTTCGCTAGTGAAAGTTTTTAACTACCTGGAAACCCCAGAGAATCAACTGAAAACTTCTTCAAGCAAATAAAAGATGAAATTTTTTTTTTCAATAAGTGGTGTTGGAGTGTTAGATCGCTACTTCAGACCAAAATACATTTCAGAAAGAAAAAAGATGTAATTAAACCACAAAAGAAATAGAAGAAAACATGGAGTTTTCCCTGGTGGCTCAGATGGTAAAGAATCTGCCTGCAATGCAGGAGACCTATGTTCCATCCCTGGGTTGGAAAGATCCCCTGTAGAAGGAAATGGCAACCCCCTCCAGTATTCTTGCCTGGAAAATCCTACGAGGAGGCTGGGCAGCTACAGTCCTTGGGGTCACAAGAGTTGGTCACGGCTTAGCAACTTTACAACACATGAACACATTTTTATCTGATTTAGGCATAAGAAAAGTTTTCCTTAGCATTCAAGCCAAAGCAGAAGAGAAGAAAGATAGACTTGTAAAAGTTAACTCTCTCAAAAAAAAAAAAGTTAACTCTCATTTTAATAACAAAAAAGCACAGAACGGAAAACCATTTAAGATGGGAAATTTAGGAGGAGGATCTGGTTTGGGGCTTCCAGGGGCGGTCTTTGAGAGTGGAGGAAATGGTTGATTTGCTTTGGGAGTGTTAGTATTTGTGGAAACCACTCTGTCAAAACGAACTACACATATATACAGTATGGCTAAAACTGAGTGGTGATCCCAAGTTTAGAGATATGTGTTTGAAACAATTTAGCATATAGATGACAATTAAATCTACTAGGCCCTCATGGAATTGGTCAACTTCAGCTTCTTCAACATCAGACGTCCTTTTCATCATAAGGGATTGGAATACAAAAGTAGGAAGTCAAGAGTTACCTGGAGTAACAGGCAAGTTTGGCCTTGAAATACAAAATGAAGCAGGGCAAAGGCTAACGGAGTTTTGTCAAAAGAACACACTGGTCATAGCAAACACCCTTTTCCAACAACACAAGAGAAGACTCTACACATGGACATCACCAGATGATCAACACCGAAATCAGATTGATTATGTTCTTCACAGCTGAAGATGGAGAAGCTCTATACAGTCAGCAAAAACAAGACCTGGAGCTGACTGCGGCTCAGATCATGAGCTTTTTGTTGCAAAATTCAGGCTTACTTTGAAGAAAGTAGGGGAAACCACTAGGCTATTCAAGTATGACTGAAATCAAATCCCTTATGACTATACCGTGGAGGTGATAAATGGATTCAAAGGATTCGATCTGGTAGGCAGAGTGCTGGAAGAACTATGGATAGAGGTTTGTAACATTGTACAGGAGGCAGTGACCAAAACTAACCCAAAGAAAAAAAAATTCAACAAGGCAAAGTGGTTGTCTGAGGAGGCCTTGCAAATAGCTTTTCTCTTCTTTGCAAAAAAAAGAAAAAGAAGAGAAGCAAAAAAAAGCAGAAAGGGAAAGGTATACCCAACTTTTCAGAGAAGTACAAGGAGAGACGGAAGTGTCTCTTAAGTGAACAATGCAAAGAAATAGAGGGAAACAACAGAATGGGAAAGACTAGTGATCTCTTCAAGAAAACTGGGGATACCAAGTGAACATTTCATGCAAGGATGGACACGATAAGGGAAGAAAGGGTATGGACCTAACAGAAGCAGAAGAGATTAAGAAGAGGTGGCAAGAATACACAGAACAACTACAAAAAAGGTCTTAATGACCCAGATAACCACAATGGTGTGGTCACTTACATAGAGCTAGAGTGTGAGGTCAAGTAGGCCTTAGGAAGCATTATTAGGAACAAAGCTGGTGGAAGTGACTGAATTCCAGCAGAGCTATTTAAAGTCCTAAAAGAATACGCCATTAAAGTGCTGCATACAATATGTCAGCCAATTTGGAAAACTCAGCAGTGGCCACAGGACTGGAAAAGAGTAGTGTTCATTCCAGTCCCAAACAGCAATGCCAAATAATGTTCAAACTCCTGCACAGTAACACTCATTTCACGTTAGCAAGCTGCTACTTGTGTGTGCTAGGCTGTGTCCAAGTCTTTTTGACCCCATGAACTATAGCCCACAAGTCTCCTCTGTCCATGGGATTTTCCAGGCAAGAATACTGGAGTGGGTTGCCATTTCTTTCTCTAGGGGACCTTCCCAACCCAGGCATCAAACCCGGATCTCCTGCATTGCAGGCAGATTCTTTACCACTAGCAACACCTGGAAAGCTCCCATGCTAGCAAGACTATGCTCAAAATCCTTCAAGCTAGCTTTCAGCAGTACATGAACTTCTAGTTGTATAAGGTGGATTTTGAAGATGCAGAGGAAGCAGAGATCAAATTGTCAACATTCGTTGGATTATGGAGAAAGTAAGGGAATTCCAGAAAAAAACATCTACGTCTGCTTCATAGACTATGCTAAAGCCTTTGATTATGTGGATCACAACAAACTGGAAAATTCTTAAAGAGATGGGAATACCAGACCAACTTACCTGTCTCCTAAGAAACCTGAATGTAGATCAGGAAGCAACAGTTAGAACCGGACATGGAACAACAGACTGGTTCAAAATCGGGAAAGGAGTACGTCAAGGCTGTATATTGTCACTCTGCTTATTTAACTTACATGCAGAGTACATCATGCAAAATGCCAGGCTGGATAAAGCACAACATGGAATCAAGATTGTTTGGAGAAATATCAATAACCTCAGATATGCAGATGACACCACCCTTATGGCAAAAAGTGAAGAGGATCTAAAGAGCCTCTTGATGAAGTTGAAAGAGGAAAGTGAAAAAGGCTAGCTTGAAACTCAGCATTGAAAAAACTAAGATCATGGCATCCAGTCTCATTACTTCATGGCAAATAGAAGGGGAAAAAGTGGGAACAGTGACAGGTTTTATTTTAGGAGCTCCAAAATCACTGCTGACACGAAATTAAAAGACATTTGCTCCTTAGAAGAAAAGCTATGGTAAACCTAGACAGTGGATTGAAAAGCAGAGACATCACTTTACTGACAAAGGTCCATAGAGTCAAAGCTATTGTTTTCCCAGTAGTCATGTACAGACGTGAGAGCTGGACCATAAAGAAGGCTGGGCACCCAAGAATGAACGCTTTCGAATTTTGGTGTTGGAGAAGACAAGAGTCCCTCGGACAGCAGGGAGATCAGTCAGTCAGTCCTAAAGGAAATCAACCCTGAATAGTCACTGGAAGGACTGATGCTGAAGCTGACACTCCAATACTCTGGCCACTGGATGGGCAGAGCTGACTTATAGGAAAAGATCCAGATGCTGGGAAAGATTAATGGCAAAAAGAGAAGGGGGGCAGCCTAAGAAGAGATGGTTAGATAGCATCACTGACTCCGTGGACATGAGTTTGAGCAAACTCTGAGAGATAGTGGAGGACAGAGGAGCCTTGTGTGCTGCAGTCCATGGGGTCACAGAGTTGGGCATGACTTACTGACTGAACAAGAAGATCTACTAGAAGGGATGGGCTCACCGAGGAGTGAGAAAGGAAGTGGTCCCCAGAAGACACTAACATTTAAATCCCAGGAGAATGCTTATATCCTTCAGGGCAAGAGATGCTTCAGGTTTGAGCATCCTGAGTTATCCCTGTGGCCCCGACAATGCCTAGCACGATGCTGGGTACACATTGAATATTCTGTAAGCACCCTTTTGATTTTTTCCATTTGTCTTTTAAATTTAATTAACTTAAAAATAGGTCAATTCATATGATTCAAAATTAAAAGGGCATGAAAAGATTTTTTTTTTGGTACCTCTGTCCCTAAACCACTATTTCTCCCCCCTGGAATCAATGAACATCAATACTTTCTTGCATATCATTTCAGAGATATTTTATGTACATGTAAGTAAACAAAGATACATTTAGTAAAGCCCTCTTGTTTCAACTCCCTTTTTCAACAGATGCAGTGTTTCAGTCTGTGTCATATCAGTAAGGCAAGAGCTTTCTCATTCTTTTTAATGACTATACAGTATTTCAGTTTATAGATTCTAATTTATTTAACCAGGCCTTCTGTGACAGCTATAAAGTAGGAGTCCCCAGCCTCCCGGATCTAATGCCTGATTGTCTGGGGTGGAGCTGATGTAATAAAAATAGAAATAAAGTGCGCAATAAATGGAATGCACTTGAATCATCCCCAAACTATTCCCTGCCCCTGCCCCCCATCCATGGAAAAATTGTCTTCCATGAGGTCCCCAATGCCAAACACGCTTGGGGACGGCTGCTCTAAAGGTTATTTACAATATTTTGATTTAACTAACAGAGCCAGGATAGAAAATTTTTATTGCAAGTCATCCAATGGCGGTGGTTTTGAAATGTGTCACCTTGATTAGGCTGGACCATGGGCTTCACAATTCCCTGTTGTGTATATTTCCTGCCAGGGCAGACCAGGGAGACATTTTTGTCACATGAGTTTGGAGGACAGATGTGAAGATGCAGCCACTGGTTCTTACCCCGAAAGGTGAAATGTCTGTCTTTTCTTCCATGTTTTCCAATAAGCTGTGATTTATACATTTTTTTCCACTGGGCTTTTAGGTGGGACCCACCGGAAGCATTGCAGGCCGGTTAATTGTTGCTTTGTTCTTTCTTGGTTAAGTTTCCTAGGCAGCCTTTAGAACAGTAAGTTAATACTCCAGCCATCTTGCAGATTTCTCTCTTAGCCACTCACTTCTAAAATTCCTTAGCAAGGTCACAGATGGTGTCCCTCTCTGCTGGTATTTTAGTCAAATCAAGGCTTTTGTTTATGCCCTTTTTCCTGCAGGCCAAATAGTGGAGATATTTTTGGTTAGAATTGGAGTTTGATCTCATAGACTCTCTGAGCCAAGCACTCTCCAAGTGGTGTTATCTGTTCCGGGGACCCCACTGGTGTGGGCGATTATGTGTCTGTAGACACTGCTAAGGCCACATTTTCGTGCCCTCTTGTGAACTGATACAACTCTGCAGCACCGGGAGAGTAAGAATGACTGTACTTTTCAGCACATGAATTCATTAGAAATGATTGCAAGAGCAAGGAATTTTTTTGAGACTAGGTATCTCGTCTAAAGCTTTCATTTTACAGATGAAGAAGGCTGAGGTGAAGAAACTGAAGTTAAAAAGTGATGAGTTAGGGGCTTCCCCGGTGGATCAGTGGTAAAGAATCTGTCTGCCAGTGCGGGAGACACGGGTTCAATTCCTGGTCTGGGAAGATCCCACATGCTGCGGAGCAGCTAAGCCCACAACTACTGAGGCTGTGCTCTGGAGCCTGGGAGCTGCAAATACTACAGCCCGAAAACCCTAGAGTCTGGGCTCTGCAGCAAGAGAAGCCACCATGGTGAGAAGCCTGCGCTCCACAGCTAGACAGTCACCCCTCCTGCTACAACTAGAGAAAAAGGCCGAGCAGCAGTGAAGACCCAGCGCAGTGTCGGACTTCTCGCGACCCCACAAATCGCAGCACGCCAGGCCTCCCTGTCCATCATCATCTCCCGGAGTTCACTCAAACTCACATCCATCGAGTCAGTGATGCCATCCAGCCATCTCATCCTCTGTCATCCCCTTCTCCTCCTGCCCTCAATCCCTCCCAGCATCAGAGTCTTTTCCAATGAGTCAACTCTTCGCATGAGGTGGCCACAGTACTGGAGTTTCAGCTTCAGCATCATTCCTTCCAAAGAAATCCCAGGGCTGATCTCCTTCAGAATGGACTGGCTGGATCTCCTTACAGTCCAAGGGACTCTCAAGAGTCTTCTCCAACACCACAGTTCAAAACCATCAATTCTTCGGCGCTCAGCTTTCTTCACAGTCCAACTCTCATATCCATACATGACCACTGGAAAAACCATAGCCTTGACTAGATGGACCTTTGTTGGCAAAGTAATGTCTCTGCTTTTCAATATGCTCTCTAGGTTGGTCATAACTTTTCTTCCAAGGAATAAACATCTTTTAATTTCATGGCTGCAAGCACCATCTGCATTGATTTTGGAGCCCCCCAAAATAAAGTCTGACACTGTTTCCCCGTCTATTTCCCATGAAGTGATGGGACCAGATGCCATGATCTTCATTTTCTGAATGTCGGGCTTTAAGCCAACTCTTTCACTCTCCTCTTTCACTTTCATCAAGAGGCTTTTTAGTTCCTCTTCCCTTTCTGCCATAACGGTGGTGTCATCTGCATATCTGAGTTTATTGGTATTTCTCCTGGCAATCCTGATTCCAGCTTGTGCTTCTTCCAGCCCAGCATTTCTCATGATGTACTCTGCATACATCTCTGCACCAGGGAAGCCCCCTATTCTTATTTTTAAAGGTGATTGGTTACTTTCTCAACCCACAGCTTTACCATCTACATACATAGTCATTTCTCTGCTCAGAAGGGAGAACTTTCAAAGAAAAAGGGTGAAATCATGAATAAGATATAAAAATATGGTGAAGGCTGTACACATGTTAATTTATCACTATTTCTGAAAGTATTATGGTGAGTGGTTTCTGGTTTCTTGTCCCGCATGTAAGGAGCTTACTGCTGCTACTGCTAAGTCGCTTCAGTTGTGTCCAACTCTATGCAAACCCGTAGAC